>NC_090442.1:631510696-632110696 GCF_031143425.1 Pleurodeles waltl
TGAAGCGCGAAACCAGGGGTAGAAATCCCAACGCGCCCGGAAATTGTTGTCAGCGTATGACGCGCGCGTTGCTAGGTGACGAGAATACGTCCCGAGCACGGCGGTCATAGATAATAGAAACAGATGACGGGCTTGCGATGGTCCTGGCTCTGTTAGAGGCACAAAGCGGCGGCCATCTTAATGTTAAGTAATTCAAGATCAGTGTCAGTCAGGAAGCTGATCCAGACGGCTGTAGCAAGTATCTTTGTACACTGTAATGGGGGAGAAGAGAGGAATTGAGTCCCGACTAATCATGTGTCGTCATTTAACAGCTGATTCTTGTACCAAACGAGATGCTGTCGTTAGTCATATCTTGTGGTAATATAAAAAATCAAGTTGTCCCTCCTCCCTCCAATATCCCTATAGGCCCTCAACAACCCCTCCTCATCATCCTCCCACCTGCATTCAGGTCACCCCAACCCCTAACCCTCACGTACACATGTACCCATATACCGACATACACACACGCATTAATACACGTAGACACACATCCCCCCTTTACAAACACACACGCACACCCCCATGCATGCACTCACTTACTCACACAACACTTCCCCAAGCCGCCTCCCCCCTTCCCTCTCGGCCAGCACTTACCTGTTCCATGGCGCTGCTCATTGAGGGAACGGGCTCCATGGATGCTGCTCCGCCAGCTTTGCTGCATCTCCATACACTGCCACACCTATGAATGCATCATTATAGGTGTGGCAGAGTCTGGACTGACATGGCGGTGAGGGTGGAATCGCAGCCACTCCTGCCACCAACTGCCAACATGGCGCATGGCGGCCCTCACCGCCATCAATGGCGGTGAGGCTCCAGGCATCATTATCTGGCGGGATGCCTGCCGCCGCCACTGGCGGTCTTCCGTCGACCGTCAGAATGGTTGGCGGTGAGCTATCCCGCCATGATCAAAATGACCGCCTTAGTTTGTTTTCCATCGCGAACACAATTCTGTCCATGGCCAGGAGATTCCTTGTCCAGGTTATTCTCGTAGAAAGTGTAGGAACAGTTGCTTTGCACCAGTTCAGTAGGAGACATTGTACTTCAGCTACTATAGCCATAACTAATTGCCTATCACTAAGGGACTTGAAAAAATGTTGTACATCTTAGGGATGATGTAGGAGGATTAGACTTTGGTCCTTCGGAATCTGGGTTTTAAACTTTCTATTCGGTTTGATAATAACTTATTTTCAATATCTCCCCCATCTGTAAAGTAAACGGAAAAGGGTATTAGAAGAGCTGCACCCTAACCAACATCTACTACTCATGGTTGCATTCCACTTAACAATCTTTTATGGAATGATATACCAGTATGTCGAAATTTGCTATTGTATTTACGTGGGCAGACATCAGTAGCAAATGTTTGTGCTCATTGAGAACAATTACCCAATCCGCACTTTTGTGTTTAGTCCTGTCCTAGTTCTTATTCTCATCATTTCCCCTATTGTTTAGAGTCATTGGCAGAATCAGTGAGGAATTTGTAAAGCGTCGAGTTCAGGGGTCCATATTATGTCACATCCTTTTTAATCATCTCTCTAATTCAATTGGTAGTCTGGATGTGCCTTCCTTCATTGTAGGATGTAATACCAGGTGTCAGCGTTGAGTGTAAGCAAAGCTCTCTATATTACAGGAGATTACATTTTTATTTGAGATCTTCAAGCAGGAGTATGTAGAGTTGCAAAGAAGGAGCCAACCCGTTAACATTTGTCCTCCTGTCAGACCCTGAATTCTTGGAGAGTAAGTGCAGGTATAAAGTCAGTGTTAAATGTGATGGGAATAAAAGGTGATAGGAAAGAAGTGAACACCAGTCTTCCAGACACTATATCCTAGATCACTAGGATGACTCTAGTCATGGGTGAGGAGTAGACTCTTCAGCTGCTTTGTGAGCTCTTCAACCATGGTAAGCGCCATAATGAAGTGCCTGCTGTGATATGTTCTATGAAGCATGACTGTTTTGATATCTCCTTTTCTCTCCATTCTATGAGGTAACAAAGTTGAGTGACCTTCATGTATGGGGGGATGTGAGAAACTGCTAGAACATCACTTGTATGTAGAGTACTTTACTTGATATCCATTGAGGTTTATTTTTCCAGATACAAGAATTTATCAAAATATGGAGTTGTTTGAGCATTAGGCCATTGTTGGGAGTGAAATCATTGAAAAAGATAAAGTACACAGGAGAGGACCCTCAGTTTTTTACTATTCTCCACTTGCCATGAAAACTGCTAATTGAACCATTTCTAGAGATCCCTTTTAAGTATGGTGTAGTTTGGGGCTACAATTGGAGGTGGTGCAACCAATTAAATTTCCCTAATACTTAATCTTGTCCAAGGACCAAGGGATGGGGATTAATTGTTGCAGTTGGTCTAATTGCCCCGGGTTTGGGTGTTAGGCTAGGTTAATTTTAATGTTGCACATTTCCTGGAATTATTTACTTCTTCTAAAATCTAATTTACTGATTTCAGAAAATCTTTATGTGTGAGGAAAGAATCATCTGCAAACATGATAAGTTCAAATATGTTCTTGTCAATGGTGAAGCCTTTCTATCTTCCCTGTATTTGGTTGCGCTAACGAGGATTTCTAATGTTAGGGCAAAAATAAGTGGGGAGAGTAGACATCCCTCTCTGCTTTTCTGGGCTCTATAGCCAATCCTCTGCTGCACACTGCCAAATGCCATGCGGATTAGGGTTTGGGTGCTGTTGGGGTGCCTGTAGGATTCGAGTGTGGATGGAGGCTAGAAGTCATGCTTAGTCATCGGGCTGGGGCATAAGTTGCTGAGGGGTTTGGGCATATGTTAGCTTTGAATATGATGAACAAAATAGTATTTTTCTAAAAAAGCAAGAGTTGAAGTGGTTTTCTAGTTAGGTATTGAAATTAGATAAGAACTAATGCTTACAAAATAAAAAAACACTGACATTTGCCTGTTATATTTTAGTGAACTAACAATAATTTGCACCCCATCATGCATTGCTTCTGACCTCACATATTAAATCACTACTGACCATGTTAAATTAAATAATTGATGACATCTCTGATGACATCACAAACAACAACATTAATGACATCACCAATGGCATCTAAAATGACATAACCCATGGTACTGCTATTCACATTACTCAGTAAACCCTTAGATCATTTGAAAAAAGGAGGCTGTAAGTAAGCAGTGCATAGACATGTATACTGCATGGACTTACTGCGTTTACAGATGTGGGTGCATAGATTGGAAATAGCATACTGGAGGCAAGTGTAGGTATTCATGTTGAATGTGATCTGGTATTCCATTTACAAACCAGTAAAGCTTGGGGTGCTGTTAGACCTTGCATCCTTGGTGTGGTCTCCACTGTCTTTCTTCCCTCTGCTTCCCATGTTTTGACTGTGTGCTGGACTCTGTTTTTGTTGCTTTTGCTGTTGGGCACTTTACCACTGCTGACCAGTGCTAAAGTACAAGTGCTCCCTGTGTAAATTGTATGTGTAATTGGCTTTTCCATGATTGGCATATTTGATGTATTGGTAAGTCCCTAGTAAAGCTCACTAGAGGTATCCAGAGCCTGTAAATCAAATACCATGAGTGGGCCTGCAACACTGGTTGTGCCACCCACAAGAGTAGCCCTGTAAACAATGTTTAGACCTGCCACTGCAATGTCTGCATGTGCAGTTCTAAACTGCCAATTTGACCTGGCAAATATAACCACTTGCCAGGCCACACATTCCCTTTTTCTACATGTAAGGCACCCATAAGGCAGGCCTTAAGTAGCCCCATGGACAGGGTACAGTGTATGTGAAAGGTGGGAAATGTACTGATGTCTTTTACATGTCTTAACAGTGAAATACTGCCAAATTCATTTTTCACTGTTACAAGGCCTATCTCTCTCATAGGTTAACATGGGGGCTGCCTTTAAATATCTTTTAAGTGCATTTTACCTTTGGGAGCAGAAAGAGATCTGGAGTTTGGGGTCTCTGAACTCACAATTTAAAAACACATCTATGATAAAGTTGTAGAAAGCAGGCATTTCCTTGCTTAATCCATTCTATGACTCTGTCTGCTTGTGTATTCCCTTGTGTATTCCCTATATGCGTCAGAATGACAGTTGGGCTGTTTGTGAATCTACACTAGACAGTGACACAAAGGAAGCTGGGGTGTAGCCTTCACATCCTGGTGGGCCATCTGGGCTAGAGTGGAGGGAGATGTGGTCACTTACACCTGAATGGGATGTGCCTGCCCTCACACAATACCATCTCTAACCCCCTAGTGTGAGTCTGGAGCCAGGCCGGGGCAAGACAGGAACTTGTGGACAGCAGAGACTTTCCTGTGATGTTTGCCTACTTCAAAGACAGAAAGGGGTATAAGTAGTGGCCCCAAAACCCCAGATTTTTAGATTACTTCTCGAACCAAGAGGAACATCTGCTGAGGAGAAGAACTGGAAGATGAGTACTGCCCCTTTGTCTGTGACTGTGCTTTGCTGGGTTGGCCTGAAGCTGTTGCTTCTGCCTGAAGGAGGACAAAGATTGGAGTTTGTGGTATATTCCTGCTCGTGAAGAAGTCTCAGGGCCATCAAAGACTTCCTCTGCCAGCACTTGGACTTTCTAGTGAGACTCCTGTCCTGCCAAGTGGTGCCCTATCCAGTCCCTGGGCCCTTGAAAGGAGAAGCTGGTAGAACAAGGACTGAAATCCAATCACAAGAAGCCATGTGGGGAACATTTTGCGCACCACCTGCAATGCAGCAATAAAAACTACACACCACCCTCCTCGTGGCTGAAATTGACATGCCACATTCATTGTGACTGGGAAATCGAAGCATCACCTCCATCGTGGCTGGAGAAACGATGCAACACTCACCTGCGGCTGCTGAAAACAATGTACACCCATCTAGTGCAGTTTTCCATCACCATGCAGCCCGATTTCTAACACATCATTGCTGGGCATCATAGCCATTGTGAACCTGTGTGGTTCTGAGGTGGCCCACCCAGAAACCAACGCATCGCTCACTTGCGGTAGAGTAAAACAACACATCGCTTATCTGACCAGAGAAGAAATGACGGAGAGCCTCACTTACGAGTAAGGAATCGACGCATCGCTGAGTTTTCTGATGCACGCTAACCCGCAACGTTTCCATTGTTTTCTCTGGAGTAAGATTCATAACTTTGTGTGTATGTTGGATTTTTGTCATTTTGGTCTTGTTTGATTTAGATAAATACTGCCTATTTTTCTAAACTGGTGTGTACATTTTGTAGTGTTTTCACTATATTACTGTGTGTTTTGATAGAAATACTTTACACAATGCCTTTGAGATAAGCCTGACTGTGTGTGACCCCACTAAAGGCTATGGAGGCATTTAGCTTGTTAGGTGGATGAATACCATTAAAGAGATTAACATCCATCATATGTGGGTGAGATGACAGAGATGTTATGTGCCTCGTGTGAAGTCCAATGTTAAGTGCATTATCAGAACTGCTGATAGAAAGTTGATCACAGGTGCTGTTTCTTAAATTACTTCAAGCCCACAAACCCTGTAGGACACTGTCAATGCCATCAATAATGTTATTTGAAATGTTATCACTGATGTTATAAATTGTGTTATTTAACTTGTCATGAGTGATGTAATATAAGAGGTCATAAGCAGTGCATGATGGGGGTCACAGGTTATAGTTGGCTCACCTAACTAGAACTAGTGAAGTTCTTATCTCATTTCAACACGTAACTATGATGTCACTTTAACCCTTCATTTATATATATATATATATTAACACCAAACGTGGTCAGAAGTAGTGCGCCTATCTGTTGGTGCGAAAGGAAGGCTTGACTGCACCCTCAACATTTTAAAACCCAAGAAGAAACAGTCACACTCTCAGGAGGTGGTGCGCCATTTAATTTATTTGCAAACATCAACCTCTGATGCTATCCAGCTCCACTGTCGAGTTTTGACCTCTGTCTTCCTCAAAGTGGAATATTCAAAGTGGATAAGTCTTTCCATTTCCTGTACATTTTTATATTGCACCCAGTAGCATTATGGTACCCAGAACACATTACCAGAGTTCACAATTGTGCTTATCAAAAGTTTAAAGGCAATCTGTTTCAACATCCAAGTAAATACCAATTAAGTTCTCTGAGTTCAGGTAATGTTATGCCCACACACCGCCGGCGTATGGTTCTTTCATACAGGTAGATTGGGGGTCTGTCCAAGCCTCCCATTCGCTCCAACTGAGAGGCGCACTGCTTCTGACTGCGTTTGGTGTTGATATTTGTAATGGCAATGGCGCCCAGATCTGAGAGTGATTCTAATTAATTGAAGGCGATTATAAGAGGATACTCATCCTGTCTTTGTGTATTTACACTTGAAGCCCCTAAGAACCTGGATAGGTCAGAGACTTTAATCTCCGTGGAGAAAAGGGCTCTTTTGTTGCAGATGTGGTCCTGGCTTCGAACGAAAGTCAGGGGTGACAGGACTTGTAGCTGGTTGCGGATGAATGTACAGGAAATCTAACTGTAAGAAAGAAACGGGGAAAAGGCCACCTTATTGTGCGACGATTTCTTTTTGGATTATATATATATATATATATATATATATATATATATATATATATATATATATATATCCACATACCAAATTGTTTCCATTTTAGTTTTAAACATGAACATAAACATGAAAAACGGACTATAATCCTTACAAACTAATGGTGACTGTTGGACCTGGCTTTTTGACAGGGTCATCCCCAAACTTTTTGCCTTCCTCCTTTTCTTTTTCTGACCTCATTTTTGCTGGTTTTTAGACTCTGCGCACTTTACCACTGCTAACCAGTGCTAAAGTACATATGCTCTCTCCCTTTAAACATGGTAACTTTGGATCATACCTGATTGGACTATTTAATCGACTTATAAGTCCCTAGTAATGTGCACTACATGTGCCTAGGGCCTGTAGATTAAATGCTACTAGTGGACCTGCAGCACTGGTTGTGCCACCCACTTAAGTAGCCCCCTTAACCTTGTCTCAGGCTTGCCCTTACAAGGCCTGTGTGTGCAGTTTCACTGCCACCTCGACTTGGCATTTAAAAGTACTTGCCAAGCCTAGAACTCCCCTTTTTCTACATATAAGTCACCCTTAATGTGTGCCCTAGGTAACCCGTAGAGCAGGGTGCTGTGTAGGTAAAAGGCAGGACATGTACCTGTGTAGTTATATGTCCTGGTAGTGTAAAACTCCTAAATTCGTTTTTACACTACTGTGAGGCCTGCTCCCTTCATAGGCTAACATTGGGGCTGCCCTCATACACTGTTGAAGTGGCAGCTTCTGATCTGAAAGGAGCAGGAAGGTCATATTTAGTATAGCCAGAATGGTAATACAAAATCCTGCTGACTGGTGAAGTCGGATTTAATATTATTATTCTAGAAATTCCACTTTTAGAAAGTTAGCATTTCTTTGCACTTAAATCCTTCTGTGCCTTACAATCCACGTCTGGCTGGGCTTGGTTGACAGCTCCTTGTGCATTCACTCAGACACACCCCAAACACAGGGTACTCAGCCTCACTTGCATACATCTGCATTTTGAATGGGTCTTCCTGGGCTGGGAGGGTGGAGGGCCTGCTCTCACACAAAGGACTGCCACACCCCCTACTGGGACCCTGGCAGACAGGATTGAACTGAAAGAGGACCTGGTGCACTTCTTAGCCACTCTTTGAAGTCTCCCCCACTTCAAAGGCACATTTGGGTATAAAACAGGGCCTCTGCCCTACCTCATCAGACACTTGCTGGAGAAGAAACCTGAACCAGAAACTACATCCTGCCAAGAAGAACTGCCTTGCTGCTCAAAGGACTCACCTGTCTGCTTTTCTACAAAGGACTGCTGCCTTGCTGTTGGCCTGCTGCCTTGCTGAACTCTTGTCTGGCTGTAAAAGTGCTCTCCAAGGGCTTGGATAGAGCTTGCCTCCTGTTCCCTGAAGTCTCAGGACCAAAAAGACTTCTCTCGTCCTCTTGGACGCTCCGTGCGCCGAAATTTTCGACGCACAGTTTGTTCCGCGGCAAGAAAAACGCTGCACCCCGACGCTGATCGACGCGACGCCTTCGGGACGACCGAAACTTTGACGCAAGGCCTCGCAAGGACAACGCCGCCCGACTTCCCGGGAGAAATCGACGCGACGCCTGCCGTGAGATCGAAACTTTGACGCACGGCCTCGCAAGGACAACGCCGCCCGACTTCCCAGGAGAAATCGACGCGACGCCTGCCGTGAGATCAAAACTTTGACGCACGGCCTCGCAAGGACAACCCCGCCCGACTCCCCAGGAGAAATCGACGCGACGCCTGCCGTGAGATCGAAACTTCGACGCGCAGCCCCGCAGAACGACGCGCAGCCGGAAAACAAGCAGGAAAATCCACGCACAGACACCGTACATCTGGTACTCCCCGCGAACCACAGAAAGAGACTGTCCGCGCGCCGGAAAACGACGCACGACTGTCCGCGTGGAAAATAACGACGCAAGTCCGTGTGTGCTGAGGAGAAATCGACGCACACACCAGTTTTCCACGTACCTCTTCTCCTGTGGCCCTCTGAGGAGATTTTCCACCAGAAACCAGGTACTTTGTGTTTGAAAGAGACTTTGTTTACTTTCTAAAGACTTAAGACACTTTATATCACTTTTCAGTGATATCCTTACAAATTCATATTGCAACTTTGATCGTTTTGACCTGAAGATACCCAGATAAATATTATATATTTTTCTAAACACTGTGTGGTGTATTTTTGTGGTGTTATGCTATGGTGTTGTATGATTTATTGCACAAATGCTTTACACATTGCCTTCTAAGTTAAGCCTGACTGCTCGTGCCAAGCTACCGGAGGGTGAGCACAGGCTGATTTTGGATTGTGTGTGACTTACCCTGACTAGAGTGAGGGTTCTTGCTTGGACAGAGGGCAACCTGACTGCCAACCAAAAAAAACATTTCTAACAGTGACCATCTTTAAATATGTTACTCCACATGTGAATACTTAACAATATGATCAAATATGAAACAAAATATTTATTACCATATTAGTTTTTAACTTCATTGCTTATTAATATCAAATAATTTTGATACATTGGTTTTACCCCATCAATCAAATAATATAAACCTATTACCATGTATTTATACCATGTATGTATTTATATATTCAATATACATGTACTCACTTACTGTGCATATGGCCATCCTTCTTGTAATTCAACCTTTACATAGTCCTAAATTCCTCATATTCCCAATAACCATCAGTGTAGTATAAACATGTTAAAAATATTAGTTAAATATGCATGGAAAGATCAAGTAAGACTAAGGTGGTCATTACAACCCTGGCGGACGGTGTTAAAGCTGCGGTAATACCGCAAACAGGACGGAGGAAAAAAAAAGAGAATTATGACCGTGGCGGAAACCGCCAACATAGACAGCCATTTCAACACTCCGACCGCCACGGCGGTACAGACAAGCAGCGCGGCGGTCACCGCCAACAGACAGGCGGAAGACAAAGTACCGCCCACAGTATTACAACCCACCAATCCGCCACCTTTTCCGGGGCGGATTCACCGTGGATAAAAACACGTTGGAAACAGCTTTTGCAATGGATAAACGCTCACCTTAACCCACTGCACGAGGAAGGAGGGCACCATGGAGCCGGAACTCCAAATACTGCCTGCGCTTGTCTTCCTGCTCCTCTACGAACACCAGCAACGGCGGCGCCGAAGACAACGGTGAGTACTGCACCTACGACATAGGGGCGGGGGGAGGCAAAAGTCACGGATACACACATGCAACACCCCCACCCTCAACCAGACCCTCGCACACTACAACACACAAACCAATGCATTTCCAAACATCACAGTAACAACCCCCAACCCCCCGGAAGAATGCAAAGACAAAACCAAATAACTTGAACCATTGTAATGTATCCAAATACAGTAAGCTCATATATACAGAAATATATACACATTCCAAATATATACATCACGATTAGTAGTGCAGGCATGCACAATTCAATGTCCGTGGACCACTGGGCCCACAATGCATGGGCGAGGCCCACACTAGATACCTGTCCACAAATGGAGAGAACACTGCAGGGGTATCAGATACAAATGCAACAGGCACCTCAGGGGGAAGGGAAGGGGGGGCACCTCAGCCGGATTACAGCACCAGGCCAGATCCACGACGGGGCTCCATGCCCATTGCTGTATCCTGGGGAGTGCAAAGCCACAGTCTCTCAAGTCTCTACAGTGGGTGGCTTGCCCACTGTACCATCCTGGGGAGTGCAAAGCCACAGTCTCTCAAGTCTCTAAAGTGGGTGGGTTGCCCACTGTTTCATCCTGGGGAGTGCAAAGCCACAGTCTCTCAACTCGATAATAGTGGGTGGCTTGCCCACTGTACCATCCTGGGGAGTGCAAAGCCACAGTCTCTCAAGTCTCTACAGTGGATGGGTTGCCCTCTGTTCCATCCTGGGGAGTGCAAAGCCACAGTCTCTCAACTCGATAACAGTGGGTGGGTTGCCCACTGTTCCATCCTGGGGAGTGCAAAGCCACAGTCTCTCAAGTGGATAATAGTCTCCACTGGTTCTGGAGGGGGACTGGTGTCCAGAGTGCTTCATCCTGTGAAGGATTCAGGTAGTGGATGCAGTTCACCACTGGTTCTGGAGGGGGACTGGTGGCCAGAGTGCATCACGCTCCCAGTGACGGTCCCAGTTCCGTCACTGTCCCAGCTGCACATGGGCTAACGATTCTTGCCATGGTGGTCTTTGCCCTGTTCAGCGGTGCATGCCATGGCGGTCTTTGCCCTGTTCAGCGGTGCTTGACTTTGCAGTTTCTGACCTGTGCAGCGGTTTGTGGCATGACGGTCCCTCAGTGCCCAGCGGGGCTGTGGCTGCCGGGGCCCTCCTGGGCACTGACTCTGGCAGTGGTCTCCGGACCAGTGACGATAGTGCTGCCCTCCTGGGCACTGACTCTGGCAGTGGTCTCCGGACCAGTGACGACAGTGCTGCCCTCCTGGGCACTGACTCTGGCGGTGGTCTTCAGACCAGTGACGATAGTGCTGCCCTCCTGGGCACTGACTCTGGCGGTGGTCTCCGGACCAGTGACAACAGTGCTGCCCTCCTGGGCACTGACTCTGGCGGTGGTCTCCGGACCAGTGACGATGGGGCTGGCGGTGGCGTTCTGGCCAGCGGGGAGGATGGCGGCCTTCTCCGCCGTGCTGCTCTTACCAGACTTTGGAAACTTCTTCTGCCCCTTCACCACCTTGGGAGGAGTCACCGCTGACTCGGCACTCCACCCGGGACCCTTGTGAGCGGCTTTGCCGGCAGGAGTCTTCACCCTCTCCCGTCGGGCACTGTCCAACTTCTGGTGATTTACAGGGGGTGGACTGGCAGTGCTTTTGCTCCGTGTCACACTGGCTGCCCTGGTGCCCGGTGCACTCCACATACCTCTAACATGCACCACTGGAACCGGACTTTTTTTGGCTGAGGTGCTAGTACGGGACCTATGAATTGGAGATGGGGGGTGGTGGGAAAGAGGTCAACGTTGCTCAGGAAAAGTTTCTGACGAACACTGGGACGGGTAGCTGGAGGGGTCTGAGAGTGGAGGAAGAGGAGGTGGTGGTAGGAGGTGTAACTTTAGATGATTTGGGTGCAGGTGCATGTTCTGGAGGCTGTCGTGAGGTGGATGGATGTTGGGTGTGTGGGTGCCCGCGTTTGTGTACTTTGGGAGGGGGCGTCACAGACACACTGGGAGAGGACACAGGGGACGTGTGAATGGTAGTGGGGGTGGTGAGTGCAGGTGAGCGGGGTGTGGTGCCCGGTGTTCTGGTGCGAGTCCTAGTGGCTGTAGATGTAGTGCATGCAGGTGAGAGTGTAGACAACACTGGGAGGGAGGAGGGAGACGACGAGGAGGGGGACAGAGTGGAGGCAGTGGATGTTGCTGTGTCTGTATGTGGGTGATGCTTGTGTGAGTGCCTGTGGGATGTGTGGTGCCTATGTTTGCCAGAGCCACTTTTGTGTGTTGAAGTGTGTGCATGCTGGTCTGATGGTGTGCTTGGGATAGGCTGGGGTACAGGGGATTGGGTCTGGGTGGATGAAGTTGGAGGGGGGAGGCTAGACACTGGGACAATGGCTGCCATCAGTGCTGAGGCCAGAGATTGCAGGGTTCGATGAAGGGCAGCCTGACCAGAATGAATGCCCTCCAGGAATGCATTACTGTGTTGCAACTCCCTTTCAACACCCTGGATGGCATTCACAATGGTAGACTGCCCAACAGTGAGTGACCTGGCCTCCTCACTGAGGGCAGCAGGGGTGACAGGGTCAGGGGCTGAGGTGCCTGGGGCGAAGGTGATGCCCACCCTCCTGGGTGAGCGGGCACGGAGCGAAGGCTGTGGGGCTGCTGGGAGGGCGGTGCTGGTAGGGGGGGTGGCGGCTATACCTGTAGAAGTGGGGGGCACAGATGGTGCCGCCACCACAAGGGAGCTCCCATCGGAGGACGAGTCCGTGTCGCTGGTTGCAGATCCGGTGACCGACGTGAAGCTCCCCTCGCCCTCCATCCCACTGGAATATTCGGAGTCCGTGGTGTGGCCCTCCATGGCCATGTGGTATGCAGCTCCCTCGTGCTCCGGTGCCACTGTACCTCTGCCTGATGATGCTGATGCATAAAAGAACAGGGAGAGCACAAAAAGGGGTGGGGAAACAGAATAAAGACAGGTTGAGTGCATAGCTTACCGCTCCCGTTGGCGGACAATACAGACACAGCAGCCCCCTGCACTACGCCGTGCTCTTGGCCTCTACAGATGCAGTTCCTGGGATATGGCCTACATGGCTATGGGTGTCATCTGTCCACATAGATGACACAGGGGCATGTATACCTGTACTTGGCACTCTACAGAGGTGGGGTGGAGTGGCACATGGCCTGCATTCTGGAGGGGCCTAGCCTACGGAACTTGCCCTGGCCTAGGGAAACCCACAGCCCTTCTCCCCCACCCAGACCCCTCCACTGCGCGCAAAGTCATCAGAATGTGAGTGTACTCACCCCCTTGTGTCTGCTGTGATGCCCTCAAGTGCCCATCCAACTCAGGGTAGGCCACCGCCAGGATCCGGTACATTGGGGGTCATGGTGCGACGGGCACCCCTCCCACGTTGGGAGGCCATCCCCAGCTGAGCCTCCGCCGTCTTCTTGCTCCAGCGGCGAATGTCCTCCCATCTTTTACGGCAGTGGGTGCTCCGTCTCTGGTGGACCCCCAGGGTCCGGACTCCCTTGGCGATGGCACGCCAAATATCCTTCTTCTGGTGGGCGCTGACCTACATGACATGTACAGGGGAAGAAGAGAAGTCATTAGCAACAGCACCGTCGAAGTGAGTGGCCCCCATCCCTGCCCTTGCAATGAGGCGCATGCATTCACAGTCCTTCATGCTCGCATAACTCTGCCCCCTTCCTACTTACATCCAGCCCTCTCCACACAGGCATAGCCCATACAACTTGCACCCTATGTACTCACCTGTTGGTCTGGAGGACCATAGAGTAGCGTGTACTGGGGGAGGACCCCGTTCACGAGCTTCTCCAACTCCTGTGCAGTAAAGGAAGGGGCCCTTTCCCCAGACGCACGAGCCATTGTCTCTTCCAGACCGAGGTCACAGCAGCACTTGCAGTGTAGGTCCTCTCCTGTGGAAGATCAGGTATCGAGTGATTGAACAGATAGAAAATGGCGGTCACGTCCGCGGCGGTGACGTCCGCGGCGGTGCGTATCATCACAGCCCACGCACTTCGTCATTGGCTCCTGGGACCCATAGGGTCCAATGTTAACCAATGCAGCATTGCGCCCCGGTCTTCGACCGCCTACCGCGACGGTGTACAACTCCAGCGCAGTTACCTCACATCCAATTGTCCCAGTTTAGAGGTCAGGCAGCCGCCATTTCAGGGGCCCACATGGCTTCATTTACAACTGCGTCACACATACCTAGGCCTGGACTCAACACACTTACAGACAACTATTTGGATTATGTTTTGTGTACTGTGTAGCTGTGGGTACATACCTCTGAGTTGCTTGACTCTGTGGTCGCTGTTGTCCTTCCTAGGCACCGTCAGCTGGGACATGTGAGGAGGTGGCGGAATCCTCCGGTGTACCGACCGCTGGTGGACCTGTTGACAACGGAGGAGCGATATTTAATCATCACCTACAGGTTTGACCGTGCCACAATCCAGGAACTGTGTACCCAGTTGGAGCCAGATCTGATATCACCAATCCGCCATCCCACAGGAATCCCCCCTCAAGTGCAGGTGCTGTCAGTACTCCATTTCCTTGCAAGTGGGTCATTTCAAACAACAGTGGCCATGGCATCAGGGATGTCCCAGCCTATGTTTTCCAACATGTTGTCCAGAGTGTTGTCTGCCCTGCTGAAACACGTGAGGAGCTACATCGTTTTCCCTCAGGTGGAGGATTTGGCTACAGTTAAAGGTGACTTATATGCCCTGGGACATATCCCTAACATCATAGGTGCCATTGATGGGACCCATGTGGCTTTGGTCCCCCCCCCACAGGAGTGAACAGGTGTACAGGAACCGGAAGAGTTATCATTCGATGAATGTACAAATGGTATGTTTGGCAGACCAGTACATCTCGCAGGTAAATGCTATGTTCCCTGGCTCAGTACATGACGCCTACATCCTGTGGAATAGCAGCATCCCTTATGTGATGGGTCATTTTCAGAGGCACCGTGTGTGGCTATTAGAGGACTCTGGTTATCCCAACCTGTCATGGCTATTGACCCCAGTGAGGAATCCCAGAACCAGGGCAGAGGAACACTACAATGAGGCCCATGGGCGGACTAGGAGAGTGATCGAACGCACCTTCGGCCTCCTGAAGGCCAGGTTCAGGTGCCTCCATATGACAGGTGGTTCCCTATTCTACTCACTAAAGAAGGTGTGCCAGATCATCATTGCCTGCTCTATGCTTCACAATCTTGCTTTGCGACACCAGGTGCCTTTTCTGCAGGAGGATGGTCCAGATGACGGTGTTGTGCCAGCTGTGGAGCCTGTGGACAGTGATGAGGAGGAAGCAGAGGAAGAAGACATTGATAACAGGGACTCTGTCATACAGCAATATTTTCAGTGACACACAGGTGAGAACAATTTTTTTACTATTACATTTACTTTCACACTTCTACCTCTATCCTGTCAGTCAATTAGAAGCAGTATATGCTAACTGAGTTGTACATTTCCCTTACGGTTTCACAGGTGTGGTTACCAACGTGTGTCATCTGCTTGCATCCTTCATGGGCTGGTGATGTGTGACATAGGTATGTTGACATTACATTTTCAAACGGATTTTGTCATTGTCATAGATAATACACATTTTCATAATCACAGACTGACTCCTGATTGTTTTGTGGTTCAAGGGTGTTTATTGAAGTGCTAATTATTGGAGGTGGTGGCAAAATGGTGATGGGTGATGGTGGAGGAATGTCCACGGCAGAGTCCAGTCTATTAGTCTCACATGTGCACTGCCCATATGGGCATAGGAAGTGGAGCTGGAACAGTTCCAATCTGGACAGGGTAACAAAGTGGGACAGTGGGATGACAATGAGGGTGGTCTCATTTCCTGGCGGGGGTCTTGCCATCTTGCTATGTCCTGTTCCTGGATCTCAGGGACTGCTTGCGGGGTGGTTCTCTGTCTGCAGGGGTGGGGTGCTGGTGTGGTGGTCCTGTGGCGGGGCGTCCTGTCCACTGGTGCTGGCGGAGGTGGTGGGCAGTTCATCGTCCAGGCTAGTGTCAGGGACCCCTTGGAGTGCCACGGTGTCCCTCATGGTCTTCTGTATGTCCTTCAGCCCCCCTATGATGGTGCCCAGGGCGGAGCTGATGGTTCTGAACTCCTCCCTGAACCCCAAATACAGTTCCTCCTGCATGCGCTGGGTCTCCTGAAACTTGGCCAGGACCGTCGCCATCGTCTCCTGGGAGTGGTGGTATGCTCCCATGATGGAGGAGAGGGCCTCGTGGAGAGTGGGTTCCCTAGGCCTGTCAGCCCCCTGTCGCAGAGCAGCCCTCCCAGTTCCCCTGTGTTCCTGTGCCTCCGTTCCCTGGACCATGTGCCCACTGCCACTGCCCCCAGGTCCCTGTTGTTGTTGGGGTGGTGGGTTATCCTGGGTTCCCTAAAGTGGTGGACACACAGCTGATTGACGTGTCCTGGGAACGGAGGTATGGGCCCGCTGGGTGGGTGCTGTGCTGGTGTTTCCAGAGGGTGGAAGGTCAGTGTTGGGCTGTGCCTGTGCGAGGGGAACCGACTGTCCCGAGGCCCACGAAGGTCCGGGCTGGCATCTGGATCCAGTTGGCCAGAGCTGCTGTCATCACTGTGGGCCTCTTCTGTGGGTGGGGTAGAGATGTCTGGACCCTCCTGTCTGGTAACGTTGGGTAGTGGTCCTGCAGGGGTGTAAAAGCATGATTATTGCATCTGTGTGTGTCAGGGTGTGCAATGGGTGGGTGAGCGTGTACCCCAGTGCTAGCATTCCTTTGTGGGGGCTTGTGTGATGATGGTTGGGGGGGTGTTATGGGTATGTGCAGTGGGCATGCTTTAGTGATGGGTGTCCATGCTTTGTTGTGTCATGCAGGGCTTGGTGTTGGGATGTGTGGTTTGTGTTATTAGTACATTAGTGAGGAGTTGGAGTGATAGGGGAGGGGGTGAGGGTGGGGGTGTGTGATAGCATGCAGGTAGGGTGGGGGATATGATAGTTAAGATTTGACTTACCAGTGTCCCATCCTCCACCGACTCCTCCGAGGCCCTCTGGATGCATAATGGTCAAGACCTGCTCCTCCCATGTTGTTAGTTGTGGGGGAGGAGGTGGGGGTCCGCCGCCAGTCCGCTGAATTGCAATGTTGTGCCTGGAGACGACGGAATGCACCTTCCCCCGTAGGTCGTTCCACCTCTTCCTGATGTCCTCCCGATTTCTTGGGTGCTGTCCCACTGCGTTAACCCTGTCGACGATTCTTTGCCATAGCTCCATCTTCCTAGCTATGGAGGTGTGCTGCACCTGTGATCCAAATAGCTGTGGCTCTACCCATACAATTTCCTCCACCATAACCCTGAGCTCCTCCTCCGAAAACCTCAGGTGTCTTTGGCGTGCCATGGGGTGGTGTAGGTGATGTGTGGGGTGGTGTATGTGGTGATGAGTGTTGTGATGTGTAGTGGTCTGTGGTGTTTTGTGCGTGGATGTTGTGTGGGTGATGGTGTTGTGTGCCTCTGTGTGGTGGGGTTGTCTATTGCTGTGCCTTTGTCTCAAATTTTTGGTCGTCGAGGTTTCTGGGTGATGTGGGTGTGTGTTTTATATTGTAATGGGTGTGTGGGAGTGGTGTGTGTATGTGTATCAGGTGTGTGTATTTGGAATTGTCCAATGTGGCGGTGTTTGGAGATGTGTGTATATTTTGAGCGCGGCGGTGTGCACCGCCAATGGAATACCGCGGTTGAAAGACCGCCACGTGGATTCGTGTGTCGTAATAGCATGGGCGTGTTTCTGTTGGCGTGACGGTGGAGGATTTGTTATCGCCAGTTTATCACTGACCTTTGGTGTGGCGGAGTTGTGTGGGTGTCTGAATTTCGGCAGATTCCGAGATGTGGGTCATAATAGCTGTGGCGGAATTCCGCGGCTGCGGCGGTGTATTGGCGGTCTTCTGCACGGCGGTAAGCGGCTTTTACCGCCGATGTTGTAATGACCCCCTAAGTGGTGAAATTGAAGCAATTATTAAAGACTTGAAAGAACTTTGTACTGCTGAAACTTTTGAAAGTGAAATGGAGAAATGTAATGAAAAGTTACTAAAAGCTGAAGAGGTGTTGAAAACAAAGAAGCAACAAAAGTTTTTAAGAGACTTAAAAGATTATGAGAGGGGACAGATTCTCATGTTTGGAAGGAAATATGAAGCGATTAGGAATAGGACAAAGTAAGGGTTTTTGACTGTTAAATTTTCAAGTGATATGAATTTGAAATTAAGAGAAGGAGTAAAAGAGACACAAACGGAAGGGACAAAAGAAGTGCAAGATAGTGAAAGTGATGTTTCCTCGCAGTCGGACAGTGGAGGAGTAAAAGACAATGGGGGTCATTATGACCCTGGCGGAAGGCAGAGAAGCGGCGGTAAGACCGCCAACAGGCTCGCGGTCTTTTTTTTTGTATTATGACCATGGCGGTTACCGCCATGGTCATCTGCCGGTTCTCCGTTCCCCCCGCCGGGCTGGAGACCTGGGTCTCCAGCCCGGCGGCTGTCACTATACTGCTGGCGGTATTTTGACCCGGCTTACCGCTGTGGATTTCATGCGGTTGGAACCGCCATGAAATCTATGGCGGTAAGCACTATCAGTGCCAGGGAATTCCTTCCCTTGCACTGATAGGGGTCTCCCCCACCCCCCACCCCCACCCCGACTCCCTCCCCTACACCCCCCACCACCCCTGCCACCCCCCAAAGGTGGCAGGGCCCCCCTCCCCACCCCGACCCCCAACATCACAGAACTCACACACACACGACACGCACGCAGGAACCACCACCACACACACGCACACACACCGACATAGATGCCGACATCAACACACACAGTCAGACACGCACACCCACATACAAACATACACGCACACATCCATACAGACATACCCACAGACATACACACACTCATTCCCAAAACACGCAATACCCCCGCAAGCATACACGCACTCACACACCCCCTCTACATACACACACGCACACCCCCACGCACGCACACAACATACAACACCCCCCACCTCCCTCCCCTCACGGACGATCGACTTACCTGGTCCGACGATCCTCCGGGAGGGGACGGGAGCCATGGGGGCTGCTCCGCCGACACCACACCGCCAATAGAACACCGCCACGCCGAATCACAGGACGTGATTCGCTGGGCGGGGGTTCTGTTGGCGTGGCGGTGGAGGTGGAACAACCTCCACGTCCCCGCCGCCCGCCAGTATGGCTGTTGGCGGCCCTCCATCCGTAAAAGGACGGAGAGCTGCCAACGGTCATAATAGGCCGAGCGGCAAACCGCCACCACTGGCGGTCTTCCGCACAGCGGTCCCTCAGCAGTCTTGGAAAAAGACCACCGAGGTCAAAATGACCCCCAATGGTTTAAAGGAATTCGACTTGATAGCCCAAGGGAGATCAATGGGCCAAGTAGGAAAAGGAAGAGAATCTCATCAAGGACGAAGAAGAGGAGGAAAACTAAAAAGAGGATTCAGGGAATCAAAAGAAAGTTCATTGGGAGTACAAACAAGGGGTCAGTCATTGATGAAGTAACGCATTAAATGACAGTAGTAAATCTTTCCAAGAGAAATATTTCTGACACGGACCGTGAAGTATTATCATTGGGAGTTTTTTTTTTGTCCAGTCACACAATTTAATTACACTCAAAGTCGTATTGATATTTTTCATTTTGTGAGAAAATTAAAGCTAAAAAAATGGTTTGAAACAAAAACAAAGAATCAAGATAAAAATATTACTAACAGACCTTCAAATTTAGAAATTGAAGACATTGAAGTGTTACATACTTTGTGTGAATTAGATGAAGATGTGGTAGCTGAACAAGACCCGATTTTGAATCTAACACAACTGGGAATTGAAATTGATGAAAGATGCCCGAGTAACTTTAAACCGAAATCGACCTTCTCACCACCAGTTAATTGTGATGCAATTAATGTCTTTGAGAAGGGTGTAATTGGAATACTGAAATCTTTGAGATATATTAGAAGGTCGAAGTATGATAATTTGCAATTGAAACATAGAAAAGCAATAGAGTCGTTACAGAATGACAAAAGCATAATAATTAAAAAGTCAGATAAAGGAGGAAATGTGGTAATTTTATCAAGAGAGAATTACATAAAGGAAGGGATGAGACAACTGCAAGATAAAGAAAGCTATTCAGTAGTTAATAGAGATGAAATGTTAATGGCAAAAAGGAAACTGTTTGAAAAATTGGATGAATGGAAAGAATTGGGACTAATTGAATGGGAAGAATATCAGTTTTTAAAGGTAGAATTTCCTAAAACAGCTGCCATTTATTTTATACCCAAGATAAATAAGAATGCCAAGGATCCACCCGGGAGACCTATTGTGTCTTCCATAGGGGGTTTGTTGGAAAATGTTTCTAAGTATGTTGACTATTTTTTGCGTCCTTTTGTAGAAGCTTTACCGTCATATATTAAGGATACTAGAGATGTTTTGCGATTGATTAATGGAATAGGGTGGGAAGATGATTATCTTTT
Source organism: Pleurodeles waltl (assembly GCF_031143425.1). Lineage (NCBI taxonomy): Eukaryota > Metazoa > Chordata > Amphibia > Caudata > Salamandridae > Pleurodeles > Pleurodeles waltl. Next base: position 631,530,963 of record NC_090442.1, read on the forward strand.
ACTAATTTTGGACATCAATAGTCTCTATACATGTATACCACATAAAAATGTCATTAAGGCAGTGAGACATTTTTTGAGGGCGAGGTCATTGTCATACCTTTTGCATACATAAATGTTGCTAGACATGGTGCATATGTATTTGACCTATAATTTCTTCATTTTTAATAACACATTACATCGTCAGCGCCAGGGGACTGCTATGGGCACTTGTTTTGCCCCCAGCTATGCAGGTTTATACCTGGGTTGGTAGGAGGAACAGGTAGTCTGGAATATCTCGGGTTTTGAAGACCAAGCAGTCCTGTGGGTGAGGTATATTGATGACATTTTCTGTATCTGGAAAGGAAATAGGGAATCAGCAATGAATTTTGTAGAAAAATTTAATGATAATCTTTTGAATTTGAAATTTAGCTGTGTGATGCATTCATCTGAGCTGGAATTTTTGGATGTAAAAATCAAGGTGGTCAATAAGAGACTAGAATGTGAATTATATAGGAAAGATACAGGGGGCAATCGTTTACTTCATGCCATGAGTGGTCATCCAAGAAATCTAATTCAGAGCATTCCCTATGGAGAGCTATTAGGGGCCAGAAGGAACTGTAGTTTGGATGCCACATTTGAGAAACAAGTTAAAGTTCTGATTAAAAGATGTAGTAAAAGGGGTTACTCTCCTCATGTGATTGAAAAAGCCTTGAGGAGGGTCAGACAAATTAAAAGAGATGACCTTCTGGTGGACAATAGAGATGAGACTAAGAAACAAAGCACACAAATAAGATTTATCACTTCATATCATGATCAAATAGGGGAAATCAAGAAGGCTTTTTTGACATTTTGGCCAGCTCTTAAAACTGATGAAAATATAGGAAAATTAATTAATGATTACCCCGCTTTCGATTTTAGGAGGAGGAGTAGATCCCTGAAAGATATGCTTAGTCATAGTTTAATATTGAGTACTGAAAAGGTGAAACCGATTCAAGGTTTCTTTATTTGTGGTAAATGTGAAGCTTGTAGACACAGTATAAACTGCAAAGAGATACATTTTCCGGGGTAAAAAAAACCTTTGTAATAAGGAAACATGTATCTTGTTCCTCGGATTATTGTGTCTATGCTTTAAAATGCCCTTGTAATAGATTCTACATTGGTAGTACAATACACATGGCGAAAAAGAGAATTCTGGAACATATGAGAGCAATTAAGAATGAGGACAAATTATACCCAGTGGCAAGACACTATAAGGAGTTTCATGATAAAAATGAGAACAGATTACAGTTCATGGTCCTTGACAGGGTCACAATGAGTGTGACAGGAGGCAATAGGACGTTAGATTTAAGAAAACTTGAATCATGATTAATTATAAGGTGTAACACAATGGAGCCGGAGGGAATGAATAAGGATGAAGAACTATCGGTTCATTTGTATTAATTAATAATATATTTTGTACTTTTTCTCTCTTATTTATACCTTCTGTTATTGTGCCATCAGATTACCACTAATCCAAAAATTAGTGTAGTGAAACATCTATTAGAAATCTATTTCATGTAGTTTACTTAGTTTTTTTTAATGTTCTTTCTTTTATTTCTAGTGTTGACAGAGGCATTGATTGTTTAAGGAACAAAAAGAAGCAAAGGAGCTATAAAATCCATGAGGAATTTAGGGCTATGTAAAGTTTGAATTACAAGAAGGATGGCCGTATGCACAGTAAGTGAGTACATGTATATGGAATATATAAATACATGGTAATAGGTTTATATTATTTGATTGATGGGGTAAAACCACTGTATAAAAATTATTTGATATTAATAAGCAATGAAATTAAAAACTAATATGGTAATAAGTATTTTGTTCCATATTTGATCATATTGTTAAATATTCACATGTGGAGTAACATATTTAAAGATGGCCGCCATTAGTTTGTAAGGATTGTAGTCCATTTTTCATGTTTATGTTCATGTTTAAAGCTAAAATAGAAATGGGAGGAGGGCTCATTGCATTTCCGTGTACAAGGGATCGAGGTCTCCTGAAACGCGTCAGAGGATTGTATTTAATGCCTTTTTTTTTGCCTGATTAAACCTGTGTATTGAAGCAAGTGACCACGGTGTTTCTTTTTTGTAAAGAAAGAATTAAAGAATTTGGTTTGTGGCTTTAAGGGTTCGCGACCCTACCGTAGTCTGCCGTGCAGGGCGCAGACTAAACGCGATTTTGAATTTATATATATATATATATATATATATATATATGTTTCAGAGCTCGGCAAGTTACCGAAGTGTAGTTGCTTGTAATTGCCATCAGTGGGGCACCACTTCTTCCCCCCAGTCAGCTGTTATTTCTTTCTACTGAATGCATAAATAAATTTTCCATTTGGATATTATGACACATATCAGTTTTATCTCTTTGTGGTCTTTAAGTACTGAGCAAAAATAAATCATTTTTATCAATTGGGTACACCATTTTTTCATTTCTATGTTTTGGTCTCTTTACCACATTAATTTTTCACTTTTATCTCAGGTTTGTGCTCATCTAGCATTAACCGCTTGGGTGCCTTGGACGAGGTGATCTCGTCCAAGGCACCGGTTCCCGCGTGCCTTGGACGAGATCACCTCGTCCTGCACCCGGGAACTGAGGGGAGCGCTAGCGCTCCACCCTTGGACTTCCCAACCACACCCCCGGTTGTGGATGAAAGGGGAAGCCCTTCCCCTTCCACCCCAAACCCCCCCCTCGGCAATCCGATGACGTCAGCGCGCACAGCGCGCAACGTCATCTAATATTGCAGAGGGACGCGCTGGAAGCCATTTGCTTCCAGCGTGTGCAGAAGAAAGGAAGGAACAGGTGAGTCCTTTCTTCTTTGGGGGTTGGGGGGGGAAACAGACACGGGGAAAGGAAAGGGTTTTTCCTTTCCCCCTGTGCCTGTTTTCAGTGGATTCCTGCTCCATGATCGCGGGCAGGGCCCGCGATCGTGGAGCAGGAGTCCCTACTAGGCACCAGGGATTTCCTTTTTTGGTAGTTTTGGGGGGCGACCTCTTGGGCAAGGGTCGCTCCCATTGGGGGGCATAATTTTCCTTTTTCCGTCCCCCCCGGGGGCAGATCGGCTGATTTTTCAGACGATCTGCCCCAGGGGGGGCCGAAAAACCACTGGACACCAGGGATATTATTTTTTTGCAAATATTTGGGGAGCGATCCCTTGGGCAAGGGTCGCTCCCATTGTGTGGCATTATTTTCCTTTTTTGGCCCACCCTGGGGGCAGATCGGCCAATTTTTTGGCCGATCTGCTCTCAGGGGGGGCCGAAAAACCACTGGACACCAGGGATATTATTATTTTGCATATCTTTTGGGAGAAACCCCTTGGGCAAGGGTCGCTCTCATTGGGGGTGGTATTATTTTCCTTTTTCGGCCTCCAGGGGGGGCTGAAAAACCACTGGACCCCAGGGATATCATTTTTTGCATATATTTTGGGAGCGAGCCCTTAGGCAAGGGTCGCTGCCCCGGGGGCAATAATTTTGTTTTATGTTTCGGCCCGCCCTGGGGCTAGATAGGCCATGTTTTTGGCCGATCTGGTCCCCAGGGGGGGTTGAAACCCAATAGGCGCCAGGGATTGTGAGGTGTGTGTGAGTTTTGTGTGTTTGGGGGCACCCCTTGGGCAAGGGTCACCCCTCAAAGGGAGGAAATTTCGTATTGGCTATCTCTGCCCCCGCAGAGGGGTCTGTTTTTGTAGGCCCATCTGCCCCCAAGAAGGGCAGAAACCACCAATACGGCAGGGATTTTTTTTTTGTTCCCCTTTTTTTGTTTAGTGCTGGGGGTGCCCCTCGTTTGCCCCCTTTGGCAAGGGTCGCCCCCTAAAGTGGGCACAGAGCTGTTGGCCATTTCTGGGGGCAGAATCCACTTAGGCACCAGGGATCCTGTGTATGTGTGTTATGTGGGGGGGCGGCGGCACCTCTGGCAAGGGTCGCCCCCCCAAAGGGGGCACGTTAGTGATGGCCATTTCTGCCCCCCTTGGAGGCAGATCAGCCTATTTTTTTTTAGGCCCATCTGCCTCCTAGTGGGGCAGAAGCCACTTATGCACCAGGGACAATTTCTAAGTGCTTGGTGGTGGGTGTTTGTAAACTAGCAAAGTATTTGCATTTGTGATTATAACAGTTTATTTCTTCTTTTTGTCCTAGTTCAAAGCTTTTGTTTCCTTTGCTGTGGATCCTTGTGGTTTTGGCAGTAGTTGTCCTGCGGTTTGCATAGTTGTATGTTTTAGGTAAGTGACAGCAATTTACTCCAAATGAGTATTGTTGACATGTATGAATGACATGTTTGTAGGTGGCGTACTAAATGCAGTATTGTGTGTGAAATTGTCCTTAGATTTGAGCACAATGATATTTGTTTTGTCATATGTCTAATTTGCTTTTTTCTTTTTTCTTTTTAGTGGGATATCATTGGTGATTGCTGTGTCTGTGCAGAGTAGTTGCTGGTGAATAGCTTTTTCATGCAAGTGAGTGGTATAGTTTTTTAGTGCATAACTCTTTGTGATAAAGCTACACTTTGTTTATTACTTATTCTAGTGCTAGTTGTTGTTGGCAATCCATTTGTTTTTAGTGAGGATCATGGCTAGCCGCAGAGTGACCACTCAGCAGGTTGTTGGCATGCTCTTTGAGTCGTCTTCAGACCATGATTACGAGACTGACTCTGCATCTGAGGCAGAGGAGGAAGTGAGAGATTGTGGCAGTGAGTTTTCTGCCCGAGAGTATTCTTCTGATGAGGAAGCTACTCTCAGTGCAGATGAAGGACCTGTTGTAGAAGAGGACATTGATGTGCCAAGAGTGTAGCAGCCTGGGGCTGTAGGGTTTCCCATTAGAAGACCTGACACCTGGATTGCCCCAAACATGGAGCAGCCAGTTACCTGCATTTACTGGTCTCCCAGGGTGTAGAGTCAATACAGAAAACTTTTTGCCTGTCCATTTCTTTCACTTGTTTATGGACGATATATTTTTGGAAGAGCAATTTGTATGCAGAACAATATTTGCGGGACAACGCTGCCAGACTTAAGCCTCAGTCTAGAGCTACTCAGTGGGTTCCCACATATCTGGAAGAGATGAAAAAGTTTTTAGGTTTCACTTTTTTGATGGGGTTGATAAGGAAGCCCTCACTGGCTTCTTATTGGTCTACTAGTCCCTTGATGGCAACGGCTATATTTCCTGCAACTATGACATGTAATCACTATTTGCTTCTTCTTCGTATGCTGCATTTTGTAGACAATGCTTTAGCCTTGCCACAAGATCACCCTGATTGTGACCATCTTTTTAAGATTAGGCCTGTCCTTGATCATTTTGTAGATCTGTTTTCAGAGGTCTATGTTCCAGGCAAAGAGATAAGTGTGGACGAGTCTTTGGTCCTTTTCAAGGGGCGTTTAGTTTTTAAGTTTTAAGCAGTACATTCCTAGTAAGAGGGCACAATATGGATTAAATTGTATATGCTGTCAGAAAGCAGTACAGGATATGTGTATAATTTCCAGGTCTACACTGGTAGGGATTCCAGTATTGACCCTCTTGGTTGTCCAGATGCTTTTGGAGTTAGCGAAAGAATTGTGTGGGAACTTGGTAGACGACTGTTTAACAAAGGTCACCATTTGTACGTAGATAATTTCTACACTGGAGTGCAGTTGTTCAAGGAGTTCTTTAGAGTGGACACTGTTGCTTGTGGCACAATCCGTTCTAACCGGAAAGGCTATCCAAGGGAGCTTGTCTGTAAAAAACTTGAGAGGGAACAGTGCAGTGCCTTGCGGAATAATGAGCTGCTAGCTCTGAAATTTTCAGACAGGAGGGATGTGTACATGCTATCTACCATCCATGATGAGAGTACTTCCCCTGTGACTGTTTGGGGTCAGGTTGCGGAAGTGCGCAAACCTGCGTGCATTTTGGACTACAATAGGCACATGGGTGGTGTTGAAAGAGTAGATCAGAGGTTGGAACCTTACACTGCTCTTCATAAATCTTACGTGTGGTATAAAAAGTTGGCCCTATATTTATTTCATTGGCAACTTTTAATGCTTTTATTGTGTTCAAGGATTGTTCACCTGAGTCATGGATGACATTTGTTAAATTTCAGGAGTCAGTGATAGAAAGCCTTATTGTCGTGGAACAGGCAAGAGTTCCTAGAGTAGAAGTGGTGGAGGATGTGGCTAGATTGAAAGATCGGCACTTTCCAGATCACATTCCTCCCACTCCCAAAAAAGACTTGCCCACAAAGAAATGTAGAGTATGTGCCCAGAGATAAATCCAGAGGGAGAGCTGGATATACTACCCCGAATGCCCTTCAAAGCCTGGGCTGTGTATGACCCGCTGTTTTAGAAGTTACCACACAAGGAAAAACTTTTGGGAAATACCGTGAGCGTAAACTGCCTATTTTATATTTTCATATGTTCAGTTTCACTGTTGGCATTACTGTCATGTATTTAGTTAGAGCTTTTGTGTTTGTAGTTTTGTACTTATTTTATAATTAGTTAGTGGTTTCTTTGTTGTTTATAAACAAAAAAAAAGTGATGGCGATGTGCGTGGGGTGGCGCTTGGCTGGCGGTATGGGTGGGGTGGCGCTTGGCTGGCGGTGTGCTTGGGGTGGCGCTTGGCTGGCGGTATGGGTGGGGTGGCGCTTGGCTGGCGGTGTGCTTGGGGTGGCGCTTGGCTGGTGGTACGGGTGGGGTGGTGCTTGGCTGGTGGTGTGCTTTGGGTGGCGCTTGGCTGGCGGTGTGCTTGGGGTGGCGTTTGGCTGGCGGTATGGGTGGGGTGGCGCTTGGCTGGCGGTGTGCTAGGGGTGGCGCTTGGCTGGCGGTATGGGTGGGGTGGCGCTTGGCTGGCGGTGTGCTTGGGGTGGCGCTTGGCTGGCGGTATGGGTGGGGTGGCGCTTGGCTAGCGGTGCCAGCCAAATGCCAGTCCACACTGTATCAGGCATGTGGGCGTATGAAAGTGATGGGCCCTTGACTGTTGCTGTCTGTTGATGCGAGTGTTGTAATGTGCTGGGCCTGTGGCTGGCGGCGTGAATGGTCTTGTGCATGTCATGTATGAAAGGTGTGTGAATGGACTGTAAAGCGGTTGGTGCCTTGCCGTGGCTTTAAAGCCCACGAGCTGTGAGTCATTGGTTCCGTTTTCTGGCCTTTCAGTTATTACCAGTGCATTTCACTTTTGTGAAATCTCTTGTTAATAAAATTTTATCTACTGAACCATCACTCACCCTCATGCCAAATCCAACCAGTATGTGTGGTACAAATGACAAAACCTGCTCAGGTGTAATCAGGCGTCACAGCACACTTGAGACACACTAGGTGTCTCAGGTGGGACCCTGATGATGAAACATGCCACCAATTTTAGTGTTTGGCACATCACAGACCTATGTGGACACATCAAAATGATATATTACAAAACTACCTGTGTTTGGTGGGGAGGGAGCACCTCTGTTTTTGGTCCTGGGTGCAGCCTTCATCTAGGGAAACCAACCAAACCCAGACATTTTTTAAAACTAGACACCCCAAGGAGTCCAGGGAGGTGTGGCTTGCGTGGATCCCCCAACATTTTCTTACCCAGACTCCTCTGCAAACCTCAAAATTTGCTCAAAAAGCATATTTACCTGACTTTCGTTTGTACGATCACAGCTGCAGCACAAAATTCCTACTCCCCAGCGTTCCCCTCAGTCTCCCAAGTAAAATGACACCTCACTTGTGTGGGTCCCCAAAGCAGAGTCAGCCTAAAGATGTATAAAAGAAGAATATATCCTTATCAACTCGCTGTGCTATCCCCTCTATCTCTACATGTTTTTGGCCCTATTCTGTTGCAGGCACCTGGCCCACCCACACAAGTGAGGTATAATTTTTATCGGGAGACTTGGGGGAACGCTGGGTGGAAGGAAATTTGTGGCTCCTCTCAGATTCCAGAACTTTCTGTCACCGAAATGTGAGGAAAATTTGTTTTTTTAGCCAAATTTTGAGGTTTGCAAAGGATTCTGGGTAACAGAACCTGGTCAGAGCCCCAGAAGTCACCCCATCTTCGATTCCCCTAGGTCTCTGGTTTTCAAAAATGTACAGGTTTGGTAGGTTTCCCTAGGTGCCGGCTCAGCTGGAGGCCCAATTCTACAGGTAGGCACTTTGCAAAAAGCACCTCTGTTTTCTGTAAAAAAATGGGATGTGTCCATGTTGTGTTTTGGGGCATTTCCTGTTGCGGGCGCTAGGCCTACCCACACAAGTGAGGTATCATTTTTATCTGGAGACTTGGGGGAACGCTGGGTGGAAGGAAATTTGTGGCTCCTCTCAGATTCCACAACTTTCTGTCACCGAAATGTGAGGAAAATGTGTTTTTTTAGCCAAATTGTGAGGTTTGCAAAGGATTCTGGGTAACAGAACCTGGTCAGAGCCCCACAAGTCACCCCATCTTGGATTCCCGTAGGTTTCTAGTTTTCAAAAATGCACAGGTTTGGTAGGTTTCCCTAGGTGCCGGCTGAGCTAGAGGCCAAAATCTACAGGTAGGCACTTTGCAAAAAACACCTCTGTTTTCTGTCAAAAAATGGGAGGTGTCCACGTTGTGTTTTGGGGCATTTCCTGTCGCGGGCGCTAGGCCTACCCACACAAGTGAGGTATAATTTTTATCGAGAGACTTGGGGGAACGCTGGGTGGAAGAAAATTTGTGGCTCCTCTCAGATTCCAGAACTTTCTGTCACCGAAATGTGAGGAAAATGTGTTTTTTTAGCCACATTTTGAGGTTTGCAAAGGATTCTGGGTAACAGAACCTGGTCAGAGCCCCACAAGTCACCCCATCTTGGATTCCCCTAGGTCTCTAGTTTCTTAAAATGTACAGGTTTGGTAGGTTTCCCTAGGTGCCGGCTGAGCTAGAGGCCAAAATCTACAGGTAGGCACTTTGCAAAAAACACCTCTGTTTTCTGTCAAAAAGTGGGATGTGTCCACGTTGTGTTTTGGGGCATTATTGTATTTTGGGGCATTTCCTGTTGCGGGCGCTAGGCCTACCCACACAAGTGAGGTATCATTTTTATCAGGAGACTTGGGGGAACATAGAATAGCAAAACAAGTGTTATTGCCCCTTGTCTTTCTCTACATTTTTTCCTTCCAAATATAAGAGAGTGTGTAAAAAAGACGTCTATTTGAGAAATGCTCTGTAATTCACATGCTAGTATAGGCACCCCGGAGTTCAGAGATGTGCAAATAACCACTGCTCCTCAACACCTTATCTTGTGCCCATTTTGGAAATACAAATGTTTTCTTGATAGCTATTTTTCACTCTTTATATTTCAGCAAATGAATTGCTGTACTGTATACCCGGTATGGAATGAAAACCCACTGCAGGGTGCAGCTCATTTATTGGCTCTGGGTACCTAGGGTTCTAGATGAACTTACAAGCCCTATATATCCTAGGAACCAGAAGAGTGCAGCAGACGTAACGGTATATTGCTTTCAACAATCTGACCTTGCAGGAAAAAGTTACAGAGTAAAACGTAGAGAAAAATTGCTGTTTTTTTACCTCAATTTCAAATTTTTTTTTTGTTGTTATTTTCTGTAGGAAACCCTTGTAGGATCTACACAAATTACCCCTTGCTGAATTCAGAATTTTGTCTACTTTTCAGAAACGTTTAGGTTTCTGGGATCCAGCATTGGTTTCACACCCATTTCGGTCACTGACTGGAAGTAGGCTGAAAGCACAAAAAATCATAAAAATGGGGTATGTCCCTGTAAAATGCCAAAATTGTGTTGAAAAATTGGGTTTTCTGATTTAAGTCTGCCTGTTCCTGAAAGCTGGTAAGCTGGTGATTTTAGCACAGCAAACCCTTTGTTGATGCCAATTTCAGGAAAAAAACCACAAGCCTTCTTCTGCAGCCCCTTTTTCCCATTTAAAAAAAAAAAAAGAAATTGTCACTGTATTTTGGCTAATTTCTTGGCCTCCTTCAGGGGAACCCACAAAGTCTGGGTACCTCTAGAATCCCTAGGATTTTGGGAAAAAAAGACGCAAATTTGGCTTGGCTAGCTTATGTGGACAAAAAGTTATGAGGGCCTAAGCGCGAACTGCCCCAAATAGCCTAAAAAAGGCCTGGCAGAGGAGAGGGAAAAGGCCTGGCAGCGAAGGGGTTAAATCAAGATATACATATACATGTAATTCTTCATTGGAGATGTTACCCTTTGAGGGCTATAATTGTCTCATCAAAAGCTTTAATTCATATGCAGGATATTTAGCTTTCTAGAATAGAAAGCTAAATGGATAGTTTACACAGCATCAACCCTTCTTTCAGCATCGGAGCAAAAGGCTGCTTTCATAGCATTAATTTGTACATCTGACATGCTCACCCTAGCAGGCCCATACTTGATGCAAGCATCTACTAACGAATCCTCCTCAATATATAGAAATAAATATACAGAACCCTATTAGCAAAATTTACTTTGACCCACAAAGCACATATTTTTTCTTTCTTTATGGATGTCTTGTTAAATCAATTCTATAGTTTTGATGTACTACATGGAATAAGCTAATTTTACAATGCATTAAATTTCATTACAATGTGATTTATATTTTACATTTGACTTACCATCATACACACCATTGTAATTGTATTATATAGCGCTTACTACCCCTGATGAGGCATTGAGGCCCTTTTCGGCGAGTAGCACGCTACTCCAGAACCTAAGAGGAATCAGTGGTGGATTAGTATAGGGCAATATGAGTACAGTATTAGTATTATTATGAGTTAATTTGACCAGAGGATATGTGAGTTTGTTAGTTAGATTGACTAGTGTAATGTAGGGAGAGAGGAGGGAAGAATCCAGTAGTGCTAATTGGGAGTTTAGAGAAATAGGATGAGCCTTGGGATGCGTGAAGGAGAGTTGGAGGAGGGAAGAGTCTGTGGAAAGGGTTAGGGAGATCATAGTACCAGGAGGGGTATTGGATGAGTCAAAGGTGGAATAAATGAGGGAGAATTTAGTAGGGTTGTTTGGGAGATTATGGTAGTAAACAAGTTTGGGGTGAGCTAGATGCGGTAGAAGAAGGAAGCGCTTAGGCAGGGTTATTTTGGAGAAGAAAGTAGTAGAATGGACGTGGGATGAGCAGAGTGGGGATGGAGGATAGATTGATAGAGACATAGGGTGATAGGGAGACAAAGAAAAGCTTACAAGAGAGCAAATTTATATTAGTTTTATTTATTTATTATTATTTTATTAATATATATACTTTTTATTTGAATTTTTCTTCTTTTATTTATTTATTTATAAAAACATTTATTTAATTATTTATAATTTGAAGTTTATTTATAGATTTTATTTTATTTTATTCATTAAAAAAATTTCTAGAACAATAGGAGTAGAGTAACACATAAATAGATATGTAAATACATAGTAAGGGAATATATGTGCAAGGAATATAATAATGGGTATAATAATATGAGAAGAAAAGTAGTATTGTATAAACACAGACTTTAAAGATTGTAATATTTGAAGTTAATTAATAAGTGTACTTTTCTAACATTCATTTATCTTTTGAATAGTGAAATGCTTATGATAAAACATTTGATCATTGTGATATAAAAACGAAAGCAGGGATTCATAAGTATCTAAGAACAACTTATCTAAGAGCTATGCAATGTCCTATGAACATGTTAAGCTTAGAATAATGTACACATACATATGTACATACACACATATATATACATACACACACACACACACATATGTATATAGATATATATATAGAGATGTGTGGGTATATATATATTTTTACACACGCTCATACAGACCCTGCTCCCGCAAGGGGTGGAGTGTAGACCAGACAAGCAAAATGGCACATATATTTACAATCCCACACCTCCATAAACCACTTGAAAATTCTTGTGATCTGGTTTAATGCCTGAGCAAGTGTTTTGTGGAGATTTGGGATTTTATATATATCTATATATATATATATATATATATAGATATATATATAAATATATATATATATAACATCAAGTTAATGCCACTGCTCCAGCCACTTACTCACGGTGTCACAGCAGAACGGCAACTCCTTCACACATAAATACAATGTCTATCCCACTTCAAAGGAAAGGAGAGGAGGAACAAACAGCCGTGGCAGCAAAAACGTTGTTTATTGACAAAGAATTCCTGACGCGTTACGGAGCACCCGCTCCTTGATCACAGTTTCAACAAACCTTACTCACTCTAGCATGTATTTACGTTAACAACACAGAAGAAGGACTAACAACCATGCTTGTGCTAATGTTGGGCATTCACTGTTAAATAGAGTCCATGGTAATTCAAAGGTTTCTAACTTCCTTGGATACTTGAGAAGGTGGTCCAAGATCGTCAGGCAAGGTGCACAGTGGACCATATTTTTTCCAGTCGTCACACGTGAGTATTTCCGTTTTAAAAGCATTTAGTTTGAGATGGCTCCAAGTCTCACACTGATCAATGGCTCTGAGGCAACTGAATATTTGTGAGTTTTCAATGTCTTTGGGGCATTCCAATTTAATTAGTATTTGTGTGTCATCTGCATAGTTGTAGCATGTGAGCTGAAAATCGTTGATCAAATCTGGTAATGACATCATGGAATTGTTGAAAAGCATAGGTGAGATGATTGATCCTTGGGGGATACCTGCTATTGTGAGGTAGGGTTTAGACGTGAAGAGGGAGAATAGATAATATTAGTTCTGTTTTGAAGGTAGGTTGTAATCCAGTCGAGAGCAGTCCCTTCTATGCCGGTTTCATGGAGTCTTTGAATTAGGGTCTCATGGTCAACAGTATCAAAGGCAGCCGAGAGGTCCAAGAGAAGTAGTGCAGCAGCTCCATTGTGGTTAACTGTGTTTTTAATAACATACCAGATTGCTATGAGTGCCAATTCAATGCCTCTTCGTGGGTGGAATCCAGTTTGGTAGTTTGAAAGTATGGAATTGTCTTCAATGAATTGTGTCATCTGGGTAGATGCTGCTGTCTCTATCAGTTTGCCCAGGAAATGTCCATTTGTGATTGGTCTGTAGTTGTTGGGGTCCTGTGGATCTAGGTTTGTTTTCTTTAATAACAGACATATGTATGCCTTTTTCAGGTCTTCAGGAAAAGTTCCTGTATTTAAAGAGTGGCAGCAGAAGTAGATAATAGAATGTTCTTGAAGATGTGTAATAGACTGGAGTCAGATGGGCAACCAGAAGGCCTGCTTGCTTTTACCAGATCCATAAATTCACTTTGTGATATGTGTTTGAAAGAGTGCAGAGGCTGGGTTGGGTTATTCTTGGGCAGGATTTTAGGAAAGGGGTTGGTGCTGATGGTTTTCTTCTGTTTTAAATAGGAGTCCAGTGTGTCTGCCTTGGTTGTGTAATGAGTTACCTCTTGGTGGCATGCTTCATCATTGCTTTTCTTCCCATTCCGCTACCTGTCCGGTATGTACCTGACTTCCTCAGAAGTCAGGTACATCACATCCCGCACTTCCACAGCCCCCTTTTTAATCATACCTTCTCCAAGAGATCTATTAAATCATTGGAATTACTAGGGGACATGTATTTTTAACTCACTCAAGACCCCACCACTCCTATCCCTCCTGTGATTCACAATGACGAGACTACATCAGTGCCCCCATGTATCCCGTCGGTCGTAGCACTCCCCGATCCATAGAGGAACGGGAAGAAACCCAATGGTGAAGCATGCCACCAAGGGGTAACCCTAGTGAGTGAGGGTTTTTCTAACAGGAAAATCCTTTTTCCTATCCTTCCAGATGTAATGTTCTATAGGCTATAAGGATGACAGACCCAGCCCCACAACCTACTTCTCCCTCTTTGTTTTTGTGTAGTGAGTTGCCAGTTTCTTTTGAAATCTTGAGTAGTGGGATGACTTCCTTCCATGCATTTAGGTTTTCAAAATTCATTGAGAATTTTATAAAATGTGTGAACAGAAGGTGCAGGGAGCAGGTGGTCAGTGGTGAGGATAAGAGAGTCAGTGTGTGCTGGGGAAAGGAGAAGAGGGTAAGTGTGGGAAAAGAAGGAGCAGAGGGTCAGTTTGGGAGCAGAAGGAGCAGAGGGTCATTGGGAGCAGAAGGTAAAGATGGCCAGTGTGGGAGCAGAAGGAACAGAGGGTCAGGGTGGGAGCAGACGGAACAGAGGGTCCGTTTGGGAGCAGAGGGAGCAGAGGGTCAGTGGGAGCAGAAGGTACAGATGACCAGTGTGAGAGCAGAGGCTCAGTGTGGGAGCAGAAGGAGCAGAGGCTCAGTTTGGGGGCAGAAGGAGCATAGGGTTAGTATGGGAGGAGAAGGAGCAGAGGGTCAGTGGGAGCAGAAGAAGCAGAGGGTCAGTGCAGGAGCAGAAGGGTCAATGTAGGAGCAGACAGTGCAGAGTGTCAGTGTGGGACCAGAAGAAGCAGAGGGTCAGTGTGGCAGCAAAAGGAGCAGAGGGTCAGTGTGGGAGCAGAAGTAGCAGAGGGTCAGTGTGGGAGCATAATGGGCGAGAAGCAGATGGTCAGTAGGGGAGCAGGGGGAGAAAGGAGCAGAGGGTCAGTGTTTGATGGGGTGAGGAGCAGATGGCCAGTGTGGGAGCAGAGGGGAGAAGAAGGTCAGTGTGTGAGTAGGGGGTTAGGAGTAGAGGGTCCATACGTGAGCAGAGGGGGACAGAAGAAGAGGGTCAGTGAGCGATGGAGTAAGAAACAGAGGGTTAGTGTGAGAGGAGTGAGCAAGAAAGGCAGGAGCAGAGAGGGAAGTAAGTGTTCATTGTTTCAGAGTGGGCAGGGAGGAATGGTGTGGGAAGAGCAGAGGATCCATGTGTGAATAGAGCAGACCTAATATTCTATAGATCTAATATTGCAGCTACCTCCAAGCTTGCATCCTGGCTGGGCTACCGAGGTATCGCAAAAGGTCCCTACTGAACAGAGTCAACCCAAGGGCGCGCAGCATTACCTATCCACAATGTACACGGGCCGTGGGTGGAATCATACATTACCTATCCACAAAGTACACAGCCTGTAGATGGAGTCGTAAAACATTACCCATCCACAATATACACTGGCTGTGGGTGGAGTCCTACGACATTAACTATCCACAACGTACACAGACTGCAGGTGGAGTCATACAACATTACCTATTAGCATTGCATGAAACACTATATAAAATCCATGCATATTGTCCAGAACCAAAACACATATTTCTCAAAACGTTGCAATCTCAGGAAATCAATGAATACTATAACCATGACCTTTGAGTGTCCGACATCTTTCTGAACAGTACTAAAACTGTACTAACTCTATTCCTGAGAGTTGAGTGACTACCAAACAAGAGTGGGTAGTAAGATGCCTGAGAAATGTTAAGTTCTCCTTAACTGAAGAGCTTCTTAATGAATTAATATACTCAGTTGTTGTTTATCCGTGAGCACCAATGCACTTCAGTTTAAAAACATGTTTTTTCATAGATAGTTTGCTTCGTTGCACGTTTCTATGTTTTCTGCCAGTAGCAACTTTCACTACCAGATTTCCTTACTAAATAATATGGCAAGCTTCTGCCTTCATTTCCTATGTTTGTAACTATAAATACAATAGCAAGGCGCCAAAGAAACAGTTTAATACATTTTTTCCATTTAGAAACTCAGAAGAGAAATAAAAGTGCTTCCGAGCAAGGTCAACAATGTGCCTGCGGCTTTTATTTCGTATGAAAGTAGAACTTCCTTGCGGAATTCTATTAACCCATTTGACAGACCGTTTTAGAAGTAATCCTTGTGATTTTGGTTCTTTTCCAATCCTTGCAGCAGTACGTGATTTTTATTTCTGTGACAATTAAGTGCAACTGCTGCACATTCGTTTTAAAGTACATAAACACGGGCCTTGTTTCTGTGGAATTCAAATGAGAAGGCGCAATGTGTGCGTCAAAACATCAGCCAGTTTTTTTACTGTTGTATTGCACATCAGGAGAACTCGACACATCTGCTTCACGTCTACTTCCATAAGAGGAAGAGAGAGCGGAATATTCAGGGTTAGAGGCCTCTCAATAATGTGTTTATTTCAAGGATGCGGTTACAACTCCCTGACTGTCATAAAGAGTCCAGAGCGCCCTTCAAAGTCTGTCAAGATGGCAAGAGAGCAGAATTAAAGATAATTATCCACTGCACAATAGGGCAGTGTGCAGTTCATCTCTAGGGTGGAAAAAGTTCCAGTCAGAGGAATTTTTTAGATGGAGTTTGAAGAGCCTTGAGGTCTTTAGAGAGCATCCGACTTCTCAAAGAGTGGTTGGTCATTTAATGTCAAGGAAGAAGGAAAGCCAAGGGAGTAATACCGGAAACGTATCTTTGAGAATCTTTATTTTTTCCATTTTTATGGCGTAGTCAAATGAACACTCATATACTTATAATTTATGAATAGACTCACACCGAAAACGTATCCTGCTGTCACAAAAAGACAGGAGTGAATATTTTTCAAAGGCGGAGGGCAATAGGGGAAAGGGGAACACCCGTGGCGCTGTGGAAGTGGGTGCAGAATAAGGAAAAACATTTACTGGAGAAAAACAGGTTTAATATAAAAGTGCAAAAGACAGATGTAAGAAATTTAGTTGCTAGTTTGATAAAGTGAAACCCTGTTCAAACAACAGCAACAGTCCTAGTTAGGGGTGAACCACAGAAAGTCACTAAAATATTCTGTCCTTAATCCTCTGGTAGCTTAGTAGAAGAGCAGTCAGGCTTAACTTAACATAGGGAAAATCAGACAAAAGTTCAGAAAAAGCCGGTACATTTGAATAAATAATTTATCACCAAAATGCCAAAAATCCAACTGGCATTTTTGAAGGCTTAGGTAAAAATAGTGTTTAATGCACAACTCGCCACCTGTGGTTATCTGGCCCGGACAAAGTCACAGGTTCAGGCCAACCACGATGGAGTACAGACTACAATGACCAGGTAAGGCCTGCTGATAATTGCACTTTATTCCCTTGATATGGGGCATTGTTCGGTGCAGCTATGGTTCTGAAGATCTGTGCGGGTCCGGCATAGTTGCATTATGCTGCATCGGTTCTGAGCAGGATCTGTGAGGAACACAATACTAGGACAGCATCGAGTTGCACCGTGCTGTTTGAGTTTTGATGAGGAGCTGGGAGGGCTGCGGTGAGAGGTCCACATTGAGTTGTGTTGAGCAGCAACAGTTCTGCTGAGGGATCACAGCTGGACTGGTAGAGTACCTTAAGTTCCTCTTACAAGAATCTAAGACTGGGGCGCCATTACTTGGAGGGGGGGTTTAGGGCTCACAGGAGGCCAAGTTCTGGTGCAGGGTTCAAGATGCCGGGAGCCTAATCTGTCCCTGAGACTCTGATCAGGAATCCAGCCAACTAGCCATTGGAGTAACTCTGGTTGTCCTGATATCAAGGTGCAGGTCCAGTCCTTCTTACCCAGGCAAGAGGGCAGCAGAGCAGTGCTTTGAAGTGTAAGTATAGCAGGTGACTGCTCTGCCCCAAATCCTGACAGAGATGGCCCATGCTGCCAACACTCAGACCCCCAATTGTGAAACTGTCTGGGAACCATCAAAATGCCATCTGCCAAATACAGCTAGTCCTTGGACCCAATAACAGACTGCAGGCACCAAATGGGTAGGAAAAGAGAATGCCAAATTTATAAAAATTGCATTTTTGGAATTGTGACTTAAAATCTGAGTTTACCATCAAAGAGGATTTTAAACTACATTTCCTCATATACCAAACATTGAATTCCTACTTGCTCCAAATCAAGGGTTAATACTTATCAAACGTAATGAGGTAACGCAAGATTTTACTATGGAAGAGGTATTTTTCACTACCAAGGCATGTAAAACTTAAAAATATGTGTCCAACGTTTGTAAATACATTTCACCTTGCCTTACTCTAGTGGTGACTAATATGTATTAAAAAGGAAGGTTTTGACCTGGAATTTGTTTTATTTTGCCACATCAAAATGGCAGTTTGAAAGTGTACACAGATGCTGCAGTGTCAAGCCTGAAACATGTGTAAAGGACTTCTTAAGTGGGTGGCACAAAACCACTAGTATCAATTAATTTACAGGCCTTGGGCACATGTTGGACCAATTTTCTAGGGACTTACAACTATAATAAATGTGCCACTTGGGCACAAGCCAGTTTCACTAAGTTAAGTGGAGAGAGCACAAGCACTTTTCACTGGTAAGTAGTCTTAAAAGCCAACAAAAAAGGGTTAAGCATAATTAGGAGGAGTGAAAGCAAACAAAGTTTGGGTATGACCCTGCAGAGGGGGCCAAGTCAACAACAGTGTACACTGGTGACCCAAACAGGCTCAGGAAGTTTCATTTAGAAAGCATATGCATGGAGATGTAAGATCATATATTTCCAGGGAATAGATCTGAATGATGTGAATGTGAATTATAAACAGATTAAACATAGGCATGTCAGATAAATTCTAAGCAGGAACACAGGGTTACCAAAGATCTGTACACCGGAGCAGAGTTCCTGTTGTCTCCTTTTCTACCATAGTCCTCCCCTAATAAGCAGGCACTCACCCTTTGGTCAGCTTGATAGTGTCAGCATCAGATCGCATTTTGATACTTCTAATCCCCATTGCACAAGGTAGAAAAATAACTACTTTAAAATTAATTACAATCCAAGAATGTAAACATTGAATCCTGTCGTAAGAATACATTTTGAAATCTGTTTCACCTACTGAATACCTTCTCAATTCCCTTATCCCCTTTATAAATTGCCTTTACTAGTATGCTGTTGTGAAAGCATCGGCGGAAGGACAAACGTAGTCAGAAGAACACGTTTTTAAGTTAGAGAAGGTTTATTTGGGAAGTAAGTCAAGTGAAAGGTCCTACTCCAACCACGTCCTCATTCTTCCAAGTCCACTCCCATTCTCAACGGTCCCTCTCTTCTAACTCCCGATCGTTCTAGATTTCCCCAACATTCTTTCCTTCTCTGTCATTCTCGCACTCGTGCTCACAGCACACACAGAACGCTTCCACAACATGAGGATACCACACCATCTTCCCCATAACAACTCGAAGAAAACAAAAGAATAGTATATAACAACTACATATCAATTTCACTTGAAGAATAACCAGATTATGTTGCATGCGAACCAAAATAAATCAGTCTGAATTTAGCATTACAAAATCCATGAAGAAAGAACAAAGTTTGGCGTTCACATAACATAGGTGGTCATTCTGACCTCGGCGGTAAAAGGCGCCTACCGCCGGTCAGAAATCCTCCATAATCCCGCCGCGGTCGCGGAAACCCGCCACGGTCATTCTGACCCGCAGAAGGCAAACCTCCGAAAATCCGACAGCCACAACAGACCGCCAGACCAGCGGTCGGCGGAAAAGTGGAGGTGACAAAACCTCCACCGTCACGCCAACAGAAATACGCCCATGCCATTACGACCCACGAATCCACGCGGCGGTCATTCAAACGCGGTATTCCATTGGCGGGACACACCGCCGCGGTCAGAATACACACAAACGAACAAAACTCAGCCACATTGGACGATTTGAATCCCACACACCTGATACACATACACACACCACTCCCACACACACAATACAATATAAAACACACACCCACATCACCCACAAACCCCTACGCCAAAAAATTCTGAAAGAAGGCCAGAGCGAGACACCACCATCCACAAACTAGCAGCCACAGCCACTCCACACCATCACCCACACACTATCCACACACAAAACAACACACACCACCACACTCAACACACTTAACTACACATACTCCACCCCACACATCATACACACCACCCCATGGCACCCCAAAGACACCCCCGCTTCTCATACGAAGAACTCAGGGTCATGGTGGAGGAAATCGTTCGGGTAGAGCCCCAGCTGTTCGGCACACAGATACAATACACCAGCATTGCCCGGAGGACGGAGCTATGGCAGAGGATTGTCGACAGGGTCAACGCTGTGGGACAGCACCCCAGAAATCGGGAAGACATCAGGAAGCGATGGAACGACCTACGGGGGAAGGTGCGTTCCATGGTATCCAGGCACAACATCGCCGTGCAGAAGACTGGCGGAGGACCCCCACCTCAACCCCCACAATTTACATCATGGGAGGAGGAAGTCTTGAACATCCTGCATCCTGACGGCCTCGCAGGAGTCGGCGGAGGAATGGATACTGGTAAGTTGAAGCTTCACTACTGCTTCCCCCCCACCTGCATGCCAAATCATACCCCAACCCTCACCCCCATCCTCGAACCCCACCCTCACCCCCACCCCCATCCTCACCCCCACCACCATCCTCACCCCCACCCCCAGCACACCTATTCCCTGCCAATGTCTCACCATCACAACCCACACATCCCAAAACCTAGGCCTGCATGCGTCCACTAAGCATGGACACCCATCACCAAAGCATGCCCAATGCATATACACATCCCCCCCACAAGCCACCCTCACCAAAGCCCCCACACACGAATGCCAGCACTTGGGACACGGGAACCCACAGATACACCCATATGCCACACATTGAAACTATAACCATACCTCTATACCCCTGCAGGACCCGACCGTCAACACACCGCCGCGGAGGGCCCAGAATTCTCCACACCCCCCACCCAAGAGGCCGTCAGCGATGACAGCAGCTCTGTCGACCTGGACACCGATGACCAGCCCGGGGACCTCTGTACAGTCGGTTCCCCTCACACAGGCCCAGGCCACTACAGACCCCAACCCCTCTGGGAACACCAGCACAGCTCCCACCCAGCGGGCCCATGCCTCTGTCTCCAGGGCGCGTCAATCTGCGGTGTGTCTACCACTACAGGGCACCCATGATAACCCACCACCCCAACAACAACAGGGACCTGAGGGCAGTGGTAGTGGGCACACCGGCCAGGGGGCAGAGGCCCAGGGAAACAGGGCAACTCGGAGGGCAGCTGTGCGACAGGGGGGGGACGGGCCCAGGGAACCCACTCTCCACGAGGCCCTCACCACCATCATGGGAGCATACAACCGCTCCCAGGAGACGATGGCGACGGTACTGGCCCAGTTCCAGGAGATCCAGGTACTGCAGGAGGAACACTATCGGGGGTACAGGGAGGACATCAGAGCCCTCACCTCCACCCTGGTTACCATGGTAGGGCTGCTGCAGGACCTCGTCAACACCAGGACGGACACTCAACAACACCCAAGGGCCCCTGCCACTAGCCTGGACCAAGAACAGCCAACCACCTCCGCCGGCGCTAGTGGACAGGAGGCCCCCGCACAGCAGCAGCCCACCAGACCCCCACCTCCTGCAGGAGAAGAACCACCCCGCAAGAGGGCCCTGAGATCTCGCAAGAAGACAGAGTAGGATGTCAAGACCCCCGCCAGCAATGGATACCACCTGATGTCATCCCACTGTCCCACATTGTCACCCTGTCCATCCTTGAACTGCCCATGCTCCATCTCTCCACAGGCCTCTGGACAATGCACCTGTGTGACTGTTACTCTGGACTCTGCCATGGACATTCCTTCACCATAGCCCCCACCCACTTGAAACCCCCCATCCCATTTTGAGCACTTAAATAAACACCTATTTTGCACAAAACTATCTGGAGTCTGGCTGTGATTTCAATATATTGTAATTGACATGACAGTGCAAATATGTCCTTGTACATGGTGAAGTCAACAAACAGCTGCCACAAAGCTGTAGTCCATGGGGAAACGAAGCACAGGACTCGTAGTGGGGACCCCAGATCTGAAATAGGGAGGGAAAAGCCACAACTCAGTCATCATACACTGGGGCAAATAGACAGGCAGCAGAGATGCAGGAGAGTAGTTCACATTTACTAAATTATCTTTGAATTGTTACCTGTGTCCTATTGGAAGTACTGTTCAATGATTCTGTCCCTGTTGTCTGTTTCAGCCCCGTCGTCTTCCTCCTCGTCACTCTCCTCAGGTTCCACCGTGGCCACAACACCACCGTCTCGACCATCCTCCTGCAGGAAAGGCACCTGGCGGCGCAAAGCCAGGTTGTGAAGCATGCAGCAGGCCACGATGATGTGACACACCTTCTTAGGTGAGTACATTAGGGATCCACCTGTCATATGCAGGCAGCGAAACCTTGCCTTTAGGAGGCCAAAGGTGCGTTCGATCACCCTCCTAGTACGCCCATGGGCCTCATTGTACCGTTCCTCTGCCCTGGTCCGGGGATTCCTTACTGGGGTCAGTAGCCACGACAGGTTGGGGTACCCAGAGTCCCCCACTAGCCATACACGGTGTCTCTCTAGCTGTTCCATCACGTAAGGGATGCTGCTATTCCTCAGGATGTAGGCGTCATGCACTGACCCAGGGAATTTGGCATTTACATGCGAGATGTACTGGTCAGCCAAACACACCACCTGGATGTTCATTGAATGGTAACTTTTTCTGGTCCTGTACACCTGCTCCCTGTCTCTTGGGGGAACCAAAGCCACATGGGTCCCATCAATGGCACCAATGACGTTGGGAATATGTCCAAGGGCATAGAAATCACCCTTCACTGTAGCCAATTCGCCCACCTCAGGGAAAATGATGTAGCTCCTCACGTATTTCATCAGGGCAGACAACACTCTGGATAACACCTTCGAAAACATGGGCTGAGACATCCCAGAAGCAATTCCCACTGTTGTCTGAAATGAACCACTTGCCAAGAAATGGAGTACTGACAGGACCTGCACCAGAGGGGGAATCCCTGTGGGTTGGCGGATGGGGGACATCAGGTCGGGCTCCAGCTGGGCACACAGTTCATGTATAATGGCACGGTTAAGACGGTAGGTCAGGATAATGTGGCGTTCTTCCATTGTCGACAGGTCCACCAGCGGTCGGTACATGGGAGGATTCATCCGTCTCCTCGCCAAACCCAGCGGACGGTGCCTAGGAAGGACAACATGGAGCACACAGTCAAGCAACCCACAGGTACGTACTCACAGCTAGCACAGTAAACGATTCTCCATGCAGTGAATGGCGTGTCTGAGTGGCTATGCAAGGCCTAGGCCTGTGTGACGCAGTTGAAATTGAGCCATGTGGGCCCTGGAAATGGCGGCTGCCTGACCTGTGAAGTGTGACAATGGGATGTGAGGTCAATGCGCTGGCGTGGCACACCGCGGCGGGCGGCGGGCGAAGACCGCGGCGCGAAGCCGCATTGGTTAACATTGAAGCCTATGGGTTTCAGGAGCCAATGGCGAAGGGCGCCGGCGGTGGCGGTACGCACCGCCGCGGTACGCACCGCCGCAGACGTGACCGCCATTTTCTATCTACTTATCCACTTGCGACTTGAACTTTCACAGGAGAGGACCTATACTGCAAGTGTTGCTGTGACCTCGGTCTGGAAGGGACAATGGCTGCTGCGACTGGGGAAAGGGCCCCTGCCTTCACTGGAGAGGAGTTGGAGAAACTTGTGGATGGGGTCCTCCCCCAGTATGCGCTACTCTACGGTCCTCCAGACCAACAAGTGAGTTTAATTCAATATGGATTTGGGGCCACTGGCTGGCTTGGGGGCCTGGCGGGGGGCCTGGCGGGGATGGGGGGCATGTTGGGCCTGGCGGGGGGCATGGCGGGGGGCATGGCGGGGATGGGGGGGCATGTTGGGGCTGGCGGGGGGCCTGGCGGGGATGGGGGGGCATGTTGGGGCTGGCGGGGGGCCTGGCGGGGATGGGGGGGCATGTTGGGGCTGGCGGGGGGCCTGGCGGGGTGCCTGGCGGGGATGGGGGGCATGTTGGGCCTGGCGGGGGGCCTGGCGGGGATGGGGGGCATGTTGGGCCTGGCGGGGGGCATGGCGGGGGGCATGGCGGGGGGCCTGGCGGGGATGGGGGGCATGTTGGGCCTGGCGGGGGGCATGGCGGGGGGCATGGCGGGGATGGGGGGCATGTTGGGCCTGGCGGGGGGCCTGGCGGGGATGGGGGGCATGTTGGGCCTGGCGGGGGGCATGGCGGGGGCATGGCGGGGGGCCTGGCGGGGGGCCTGGCGGGGATGGGGGGCATGTTGGGCCTGGCGGGGGGCCTGGCGGGGATGGGGGGCATGTTGGGCCTGGCGGGGGGCATGGCGGGGATGGGGGGCATGTTGGGCCTGGCGGGGGCATGGCGGGGGGCATGGCGGGGATGGGGGGCATGTTGGGCCTGGCGGGGGGCCTGGCGGGGATGGGGGGCATGTTGGGCCTGGCGGGGGGCATGGCGGGGGGCATGGCGGGGGGCCTGGCGGGGATGGGGGGCATGTTGGGCCTGGCGGGGGGCATGGCAGGGGGCATGGCGGGGGGCCTGGCGGGGATGGGGGGCATGTTGGGCCTGGTGGGGGGCATGGCGGGGGGCATGGCGGGGGGCCTGGCGGGGATGGGGGGCATGTTGGGCCTGGCGGGGGCATGGCGGGGGGCATGGCGGGGGGCCTGGCGGGGATGGGGGGCGTTGGGCCACTGGCAAGGAAAATGCAGACAAACTTGAACGTGGTATTTCTCCCTCCCTGTACGTGTCACATAGGTCCGCGCCCATGAGAAGATCGGGATTTGGCGTGCCATCGCCAAGGAAATCCGGACCCTGGGGGTCCACCATCGACGGGGCACCCACTGCCGCAAGAGGTGGGAGGACATCCGCCGCGGGACCAAGAAGACCGCCGAGTCTCTGCTGGGGATGGCCTCCCAACGTAGGCGGGGTGCCTGCCGTCAACTGACCCCCCTGATGTTCCGGATCCTGGCGGTGGCCTACCCTGATTTGGATGGGCGCGTGAGGGCAGCACAGCAGACACAAGGGGGTGAGTACAAGCATTATCTACTCTGTTGTCGCGCAGTGGAGGTGTCTGGGTGGGGGAGGAGGGCTGTGGGTCCCCCTAGGCCAGGGCGATATCTGTAGGCTGGGCACCCCCGTAAGCCCCTGTGTCCCCAGCCACCACCCTCAGTAGTTTGTCAGTACAGCCATCCCTGGGCCGTGTCATCCATGGGTGCAGTTGTCAACTCTAGGCGTGTAGGGCATGTTCCACGGAATGCGTAGCGGACCCCAAGTGCGCAACTTAGTGCAGGGGGCATCTGTGTCTGTCATGTCCGCTAACTGTACCGGAGATCCATGTACTCAATATCCCTTTATTTCTCTCTCCCCCCCCCCTTTTTGTTTGTCTTTCTGTGCTTGTGTGCATCAGCATCATCAGGCGGAGGAGAAGTGGCATCGGGGCAGGAGGGAGCTGCATCTCACATGGCCCAGGAGGGCCATGCCACAGAGTCAGACTGGACCAGTGAGACGGAGGGCGAGGGGAGCTCCACGACGGGGACGACTGGAGCCTGCAGCGACACAGACACGTCCTCGGAAGGGAGCTCCCTTGCGGGGGTGGCACCATCTGTGCCCCCCGCCATTACAGGTACAGCCGCCACCCAGCGCACCATCTCCGCCCTCCCAGCAGCCCCTCAGCGTTCGCCCCGTGCCCGCTCTGCCAGGAAGCCGGGCATCTCCTTCGCCCCAGGCACCTCAGGCCCTGCCCCTGTTACCCCCGCTGCCCTCAGTGAGGAGGTCATTGACCTCCTCCGAACGCTCATTGTTGGGCAGACTACCCTTTTGAATGCCATCCAGGGGGTGGAGAGGGAGGTTCATCGCAGCAATGCGTACCTGGAGGGCATTCATTCGGGTCAGGCTGCCCATCAGCGATCGTTCCAGGCTCTGGCCTCAGCACTGACGGCAGCCATTGTCCCTGTCTCCTGCCTCCCTCTACTAACTCCCTCCTCCCAGTCTCCTGTTCCTCTGCCTGTCCCACCCACACCATCAGACCAGCCTGCACACACCTCAACACCCAAGAGAAGCTCATCCAAACATAAGCACCACAGATCACGCAGACATTCACACACGCAACATTCCGATGCAGACATGCCAACAGTCACTACCACCTCTGTGACCCCCACCTCCTCGTCTCCCTCCTCCCTCCCTGTGACGTCTACACTCACACCTCCATTCACCTCACCATCAGCCAGTGTTTCCATCACCAGCACACCCTCCACTCCAGTCCGCACACGTGCAGTCACCACCCCCACTGCCATTTACACGTCCCCTGTGTCCTCTCCCACTGTGTCTGTCACCCCCTCTTCCACACCACACAAACGCAGCCACCCACCCACCCAACAGCCATCCACCTCACGACAGCCTATCCCTCCTGCACCTGCACCCAAAGACAGCAAACGTGACTCACCTACAACCACATCCTCTCCCTCCACTCCCATTCCCACTGTACCTACCACTCTCCATTGTCCCAAGAAACTCTTCCTCGCCACTGCTAACTTCTTTCCTGACCCTGAGCCCCCCCTCCTTCTCGTCGGGGTAAGAAGAGCACCTCAGCCACCACCAGCCCTGCAGCCCCCTTGACAAGGGTGCAGGGGTATTGGAGCCCACCAGCCCGCATGTCTGGATCTTCGCCCAGCAGCAAGGGGACAGCCAGCCCACCCCCTGGGAAGAGGAGCAGAAGGCGGAAGGGGCGCCGCAGGAGCCCGGCTTCTACATCCCCCCCGGACACCACCCAGAGACAGTCACCAGCCACAGCTCCAAAGGGAGGAAAGGGCCACAGATTCCCGACTAAGGAGGGCAAGGGCAGCAAGTCGGAGAGGTCAGGCAGCAGGCCTGCTGCCCAGGAGGAGCCCACCACCCCCATAGCCGCTGCCCAGGTAGGACCCAGCCCAGCTGGCCAGGAGGGCCCCACCACCCACAGCCCAGGTGGGCATTGAAGGAGCACCATCCCCGCTGCCCAGGAGGGCACCACCAGGCAATGAGCAGTTGGCCATAGACCGGCCGCCGTCTCAAGAACCGCTGAACTGGGCCCCGCCGTCTCAAGAACCGCTGAACTGGGCCCCGCCGTCTCAAGCACCGCTCCGCTGGGCCCCGCCGTCTCAAGCACCGCTCCGCTGGGCCCCGCCGTCTCAAGAACCGCTGAACTGGGCCCCGCCGTCTCAAGAACCGCTGAACTGGGCCCCGCCGTCTCAAGAACCGCTGAACTGGGCCCGCCGTCTCAAGCACCGCTCCGCTGGGCCCCGCCGTCTCAAGAACCGCTGAACTGGGCCCCGCCGTCTCAAGCACCGCTCCGCTGGGCCCTGCCGTCTCAAGAACCGCTGAACTGGGCCCCGCCGTCTCAAGCACCGCTCCGCTGGGCCCCGCCGTCTCAAGAACCGCTGAACTGGGCCCCGCCGTCTCAAGCACCGCTCCGCTGGGCCCCGCCGTCTCAAGCACCGCTCCGCTGGGCCCCGCCGTCTCAAGCACCGCTCCGCTGGGCCCCGCCGTCTCAAGAACCGCTGAACTGGGCCCCGCCGTCTCAAGCACCGCTCCGCTGGGCCCCGCCGTCTCAAGCACCGCTCCGCTGGGCACCGCCGTCTCAAGAACCGCTCCGCTGGGCCCCGCCGTCTCAAGCACCGCTCCGCTGGGCCCCGCCGTCTCAAGAACCGCTGAACTGGGCCCTTCAAGGCAAGACCCGCTGAACTGGGCCCTTCAAGGCAAGAGGCGCTGAACTGGGCCCTTCCAGGCAAGAACCGCTGGCCCTTTGGCAGACGTGGCAGGGCAGGATCTATCTCGGGCAGGGCTGCAGGATGTCCTCTGGCCAACATGCCTCCTCCAGTGGCAGTGGGGTCTGTTATGGACTGTTTGGACTGTGGCTTTGCACTCCCCAGGATGGCCCAGTGGGCAGGCCACCCACTGTATGGACTGTATGGACTGTGGCTTTGCACTCCCCAGGATGGCCCAGTGGGCAGGCCACCCACTGTATGGACTGTATGGACTGTGGCTTTGCACTCCCCAGGATGGCCCAGTGGTCATGGAGTCCCCTCGTGGATCTGGCGTCGTGTACTCAAGTGGCTGAGGTGCCCCCCCTTCCCTTCCCCCTGAGGTGCCTGTCCTATTTTCTTTCTGATGCCCCTGCAGTGTTCTCTCCATGGAGTTCTTGTCGTGGGACTGGGCCTTGCCCCTTTGCACAGGACCCCTGTGGTCCACGGACAGTGGTTGGACTACATTTAGTAGCTGTATATATTTTGTACATAGTTTATTTATTTATTGGGATTACTGGTGTCCATATTTCAATATTTCTGCCCGTTTATGATCTCTTCTTTTGGTCTTTGCATTATTTCGGGGGGGGGGGTTTGTGGGTTGTGACAGTGATCTGTGGGAATGCATTGATGTGTGTGTTGTAGTGGGTGTGGGTGGGTGGGTGTGTGCCGGTAATCTTTTCCCTCCCCTGTGTCGTAGGTGCAGTACTCACCGATGTCTTCCGCGCCGCCGGGCGTGCTCCTGGTATATGAGCAGGTATAGGAGTGCGGGGATGACCTGCAGCTCGGGTTCCATACTGCCGGAATCTCGCGTAGAGGTGAGCGTTTTCCCGTTCGTAGTCTGTTTCCGCCGTGTTTTTATCGGCGGTGCTCCCGCCCCGGAAAAGGTAGCGGATTGGTGGGTCGTGATAGGGTGGGCGGTACATTGTCTGCCGCCTGGCTGTTGGCGGGGACCGCCGCGCTGTTTGTTTGTTCCGCCGTGGCGGGCGGAGTGTTAATGCGGCGGGCTGTGTTGGCGGTTCCCGCCAGGGTCAGAATTGCATATTTTGGACCGCCGGCCTGTTGGCGGCTTGGCCGCCGCATTATCACCGACCGCCAGGGTCAGAATGAGGGCCATAGTCTTTAAACCATGACGGCGTTGATACATTTCTTTTTGACCGAATCTTAGTTGGATCTTGCATGCTGGGAATACTTAAGGCATTACGAGTCTCTAGAGCAATGACATCCGAAGGCATGCCTTGACCTACATTAGGTCCCGAACATTTAGCCACTCTATTCAAGTTCCATATCCTGTGGTCATCTGTTTTCACGGCATTCTTGAAAAGTTTAATGACTTTAAATGGACCTTTGAATTTTGATGATTTTCCCTCTTTCCTTGGAGACTTTATTTTAACATAATCGCCTTCACACAACACTGTTTCTTTTACAGCTTTCTGCTGGTCATACCTCAACTTTCTTTTCACTTTCACCTCTCTCTCTCTCTCTCCACCCTTCAATGTTATCAACCTTATCATCAATCTCCTTTCTTTTCTCCATCACCCACCTAGGTTCCATTTCACTGTAAGGTGCTCTACCTTTAAACAACCGAAACGGAGTCACACCTGTTGTGGAATGTGGTGTAAGACGATATTCTCGAACCTTTTTCTTTACTTCACTGTCCCACTCAACACCATTAATAAGTGCAATTTGCATGCATTGTTTCAGTACCTTTATAAAGCGCTCAACAACTCCATTAGACTCTGGGTGATAAAGAGCTGTTCTCTTGTGTACCCCATTTCTTTCTTTTAAGAAAGACTCCGTTGCTTCAGAGACAAATTGCACCCCATTATCAGTCAGTAAAGTAGAGGGGAATCCCTCTCGTTCAAATAAGTCATCCAGAAAATTAATTATGTCCCTTGATTCAACCGAATTCACAAATTTGACTTCAGGCCAACGAGAAAACATGTCAATGCAGACCAAAATATAACTGTCAGCAGAATTCAATTTTATTGGGCCTAAAATGTCCAGAGCTATGTCAGCCTAGGGACCGGAGGACTCCTCACGCATGACCATGGGTTGAGTTCTACATTTTGATATCTTATCAGAACACAAGCACTCATGACAATTCCTTACTACCCTTTCTACCATCAAGTCCATGGCAGGCCACCAGTAGGCGTTCCTCAATCTCTCCTTTGTTTTGGATATGCCCATGTGACTTGAGTGAGCACGATTTACCAGTTCCATTGTCAAGTTAGCTGGGGGAACCAACTTGCTGCCTCTCATCAAAAGCCCTTCCACCACAGACAATTCATTTCTGACCTGCCAATCACCTGACATTTCTTCACCTGGTTTCTCCTTGACACCCCAACCATTAATGACTTTATTTAGCACTTCCAGCAACGTGACATCTTTAGCTGACTCTTCCACCCATGTTGGTTCAGAAATCGCTCCCTCCGTAACAATACAGACTTTCATCTCCTCATCAGCAACAATGTCTGCAAAACACCCTCCTTCAATGATCTCATCATCATTCCCAGTTTCTGGACAATGTCTCGAAAGACAATCAGCCTGAACATTCAATGTCCCAGGCATGTAGGAAATTACAAAAACAAATTCTTGCAATGCCACTACCCACTTCCTGATTCTATGAGAAATCATCTCTATTCCTTTTTTTAGTAAATACCTCTATAAGTGGCTTGTGGTCAGTCACTATCTGAAACTTATGTCCCCACAGAAACTTTCTCAGTTTTCTCACTGCCCAAAAGACACTTACGGGGTTATTCTAACTTTGGAGGAGTGTTAATCCGTCCCAAAAGTGACGGTAAAGTGACGGATATACCACCAGCCGTATTACGAGTTCCATAGGATATAATGGACTCGTAATACGGCTGGTGGTAAATCCGTCACTTTTCCGTCACTTTTGGGACGGATTAACACCTCCTCCAAAGTTAGAATAACCCCCTTAGCGCCTCTTTTTCAACAACGGAATAATTGAATTCCGCTCCCTTCAAACATCTAGAAGCAAATAGAATTGTCCTCATTTGACCGTGCTTCTTTTGCAATAAGACCACCCCAAGACCCTTTGAGCTAGAATCAGTCATCAGAATAATTTCATCATGAGCGTCAAAACTCCATAAATCTGCTGCCTTATCTAAGCAGGCTTTGATGTCCTGATACTCCCTTTCACATGCCTGATCCCACTTAAATTCTGCTCTTTTCTTTAACAATTGTCTCATGTGATAGGTTCTTTCTGCAAAGCGTGGGACAAACTTATTATAAAACTCCGCCATCCCTAGAAACTTTACAAGTTCTTCTTTATTTTATGGACTGGGTAATTTGTTGATAGTGTTGACTAAACCAGCCTTGGGGCGAATTCATCTCGCCGAAATTTCATGACCTAAGTATTCAATGTTGGGAATGTTTATCTTGCACTTCTCAGCCTTGAGCGTTAGACCATTGTCTTGTAGCTTTTCTAAAACCTTCCTCAATCTCTCATTGTGTTCTACCAGATTGGACCCTGTGACTAGTAGATCATCCTGATACACCTTCACCCCTTCCATGCCACTCAAAATTCTTTCCATGGCCCTCTGAAAAACCGATGCCGCAGAAATCAACCCAAACGGCATTCTAAGGAATTTAAATGTACCAAATGGCGTAATAAAAGTGGTGAGTTCCTGGGAAGAACAATGGAGATGAATCTGATGGTAAGCAGAGGTCGAGTCTAGTGTCTAGAAGTGCTTTGCCCCACAGAGTGAACACAACAACTCTGTTATATTGTGAAGAGCATAGTGATCTATGATGACAGACTTGTTTAGATCTCTAAGGTCAACACAGAGTCTGGCATCGCCATTGTCCTTCCTTGCCATCACCACTGGTGCCACCCATTCTGAAGCCTCAACCTCTTGTGTGATCCCACTCGCGATGAGTTTGTCAATCTCAGCTTTCGTTTTGTCCCTTACCAGCAAGGGAACATTCCTTACCTTTGCTGCCTTCGGTTGAGCTCCAGGCTTAAGCCTAATTCTATGTACATAGTCCTTAAGGCAACCTAATTTCTTGCTAAAAACATCTGGAAACTCTTTCACCCAAACACACACATCTTCAGCAACAGATTGAACCGTGTGATTATCCTTGAGTCTAACAGGTGGATCTGCGTTTGGATCAAGCAAAATTCGGAGATCACGTTGGTGAAACCAACTAATTAAAGAGTCCCCTTTTACAGAGACATACACTTTTGCCGGAATAAGGCATTCTTTAAATTCTATACTTCCCCAAAAGTAACCTAACAGCTTTATTGGTTCACCACCATAACCCTTGGGTATCACATCTGGTTTTGATAAGTTAACCGTCCCTTTTAAATGCTGATCATAAAATGTTTTTGGTACTAATGTGATCTTTGCCCCAGAGTCAAAGAGAATTTTGAGGGGTTTACCATTCACCAAGATTGACTCTACAGGACCATCAGAAGACCCAACACCAGTTTGTAAGACCTGAAAAACATTAACCGCTTCCGCATCATTTGCGTTACTATCACACAACACTTCTCTTATTTTCTTAGAGTTATTGTTCATCCTGCAACATTTTGCAAGATGTCCAACTCTACCACAGTTTCTACAGAGTATTTTCCAAGCAGGACAATCTTTGTTATTGGCCATATGGCCAATATTGCCACATCTAAAACATTTTCCAGTAAAAGTTTTCTTTGTGAGTGCTAATTCTCCACCACCTTTATTGTCAGTGGTGTTGCACCGTATTGCTTTCACAGAATCTCCTTCTTCCCTCGTTGTGTCCAACACAATGGAGTCTTTGCGAAGCACTTCAACACATTTCTTGGAGTGTTCACAGGTTCTGGCCAACACTAGAACTTCATCTAGGGATGGATTATCTTTTTGCCACATGCTCTCTTTTGCTTTTTCCAAGGAGCACCCAAGCATGAATTGATCTCTTAAACGTTCCTCATAAGTATTTCCAAACGCACAAGTAGAAGCAAGTCTTCTGAGCTCCGTTATATATTGTTCCATTGTCTCACCTTGGCGTTACATCCTTTTTCCAAATTGGTACCTTTCTAGAACAGCACTTACTTTTGGTAAGTAATGAAGATCCAGTTTTTTTAATGAAATTTCAAATTCATTGAGACCAGTTGAGTCTGCATCTGAAAGATCAGGAAGATTCTCAAAGACTTCCTGGCCCTCGGTCCCTAAGCAATGCATTAACAGTGATGTTTTCCTTTCTGCGCTCAAAGAAGCACTGCACACCCTGGCATAATTGTTAAAAACCTTTTTCCACTTTAGCCAAGGAATGGGTGGATCACCGGGAGAAGTTAAAAAGAACGGTGCAGCAGGTACGTTCTGCATGACTGTTATATTGAAGACCAACTGGGTTGATTCAGTTACAGAGAAAACAACGAAATTGTCACTGCCGAATTGGAATGAAGTTAACAAAATAACTTTAAGCTGCAAGACAATGAAATAATTCTTGGGAGTCTGTGTATATTTTAATTTTAAACTGGGTCTCAATGTCGCATTTCTGGTGTAAAAGCACCTTAATTATTTAGTTTTTACAGTCGAACGTGCTCCAAAGATAAAGTTCGAGTCTCGGTGAGACACGCGCTGGATAAAATGCGTCAAAGTAATAGAAAGGGGCAAGTTTCGTGCCTCAGTCGAAGACGCAAAGGCTCAGCGCGTCGTGGTTACTGTTGCTAAGCACAGGATTCGTGCCAAAGAGTAGACGCGTTGCCAGGCGTCCGTGGTTACTGTCACTAAGCGCTGAGTTCGTGCCCGTTGCTAAGCGTTGTTAGGGCTGCGCGTGATGCCAAGGGTTGCGCGCAACAAGTGAAAAACAAAATAAACGCTGGTACAGGAGCGCAGGATAGTGTTGTTAGGACTGTTTCTCTTCCGCAGCAGAGAATCGCCTGTTTCTCACCTTTCCTTCCACCGCCGAGATACACTCTCTGCTCGCTCTCTGTTCTCTCGTCGTTCTCCCTCTCTGACCAGTCTCTCGTCGCCAAATGTGAAAGCATCGGCGCAAGGACAAACGTAGTCGGAAGAACACTTGCGAGTGTTTAAGTTAGAGAAGGTTTATTTGGGAAGTAAGTCAAGTGAAAGGTCCTACTCCAACCACGTCCTCATTCTTCCACGTCCACTCCCAGTCTCAATGGTCCCTCTCCTCTAACTCCCGATTGTTTTAGATTT
Source organism: Pleurodeles waltl (assembly GCF_031143425.1). NCBI lineage: Eukaryota > Metazoa > Chordata > Amphibia > Caudata > Salamandridae > Pleurodeles > Pleurodeles waltl. Next base: position 631,564,551 of record NC_090442.1, read on the forward strand.
CCCCAACATTCTTTCCTTCTCTGTCATTCTCACACTTGTGCTCACAGCACACACAGAACGCTTCCACAACATGAGGATAGCACAGCTGCCTTTGTAAATATCACCCATACCTCCTGAGTACTGCCCAACATTAAGCCACTACAATCATACATCTGTTCAAAATTGATTAGAATTGTCACCTTTAGCCTCACATCTACAATCAAATGCACACTTACATGCATTAAAACATAGTGAAATGCACATTTGCAGGCAGTCATGCAAATAAAGGAAGTCAGTAATGAAGTCATCTGCTAGAAATGCATGGTTTGTTAGTGAGACTTCAGAATGTTACTCTTACTTTACGAGTACAGCAGCCTTGACACCACACCTGAGACTGCAACAGTGTATGAGATATATGTTCTCTGTACACCAATCTCTTCCACTTCATTGTTCACCAATTATTTGGATGTGATAATGGATTGTGGGAAAAGAAGGCAAAAATAAGAGTGTTTGTGAAGGAGAGAGTGATAGTAAGCTAGACGTAGCAGACGAAAAACAGGTTTTGAGAAGAAGTAAGAGAGATAGTGTAGTTAAAAATTGGAGCAGGATACTGAAAGAAAAAGGATGAGAGAGCCAAAGAAAGAAGGGTGTGGGCAAAAAAGATGTAGAAAAAATTAGAATACATAAGAATGATGTGCTGTAAAAAGCAGCATTGGTTAAAAACATTTCTTGGGTGGAAAACCCCTCTCCTAGTCCTCCCTTGTAGTGGTCAGGCTCAACTTGGCACTCTCCAGCTCCATTCATTATAGGGGCTGGCGTTAAAAACATTCCCAGGGTTTCCTTTTGTTTCCTGTTCAGGCCATGGCTATCTAGTAATATGGAATCTATGATGAAGTTAGCCCTCTAACTTGCCTGATTTGGGAGAAAAGGAAAATACTGTTTTACTGCCTGGTTTTAAAGCAAAGAGGAAACTACGGTCTTAACCTGATTGTATTTCCCTGGTGCATCCTGCTTCTTTCTAATGACTTAGAACCATTCATAGTATGGGTGTACAGATTCTATGTGTCTAGCCTAGATGACTGACCATTTCAGCTCAATCTATTAAAAAGAAATACCACTATATGATAGCTTTTACAGTCTAATGTTTTGTAATTTATAGCAGCACTTTATGATCAGTTTCAATGAGTGCTACTATACGTTTGAAATTATTATTTTGCCATTCTGATAATGTTATAAAAGGTATTTTTAGATTTGAAGCTAATGGTTTGCTATGTGATGCTTCAGCCACAATTATACATTTGATGCTATGCAAAGTTGCATTTCTCCTTACAATAGGGGTGGGCGGAATTGGTGAAATTTGATTCTGTGGAATTCTGTGGAATTACATTACAATTCCATGAGATTCTGCAGAATTACTTGGCAGGGCGGATTGTGCATTTGACGCTATTTTCTTAGCATAAAATCCACTCTTGCATCCAAAAATAGATGAAAGGTTGCATTTTGCACTAAGAAAATGGAGCAGCCAAATGCCATGCTGCCCCTTTCATACTCTGCGTTGATTGTTGCAGAGTATGCAGGGTGACCATCAAATGGTATGCCGGGGTTTCTAAAATTTAGAACCAGGGCAAATCACTCTGCACTGCAAACCCCTCAGCGCCCTTACATAGTCTTCAATAATTACTGCAGAGTATGTGAGGATGCCGAGGGTATGCACTGCAGTGCTTATCAAACAGTGCAGGAAGAGGGAGCAGTCCATCTATGCTTAAAAACCACTGCACTGGTTTATAACCATAGAGGGTCTGCTCCCACTTTCCTCCATGTTTAAAAATCACTGCAGTACACACTCCTCAGCACCCTTACATACTTTGCATTAATTATTACAGTGGTTTTTAAACATAGACGGACTGCTCCCTCTTCCCACCCTGTTTAAAAATCACTGCAGTACATACCCTGTGGTCCCCTTATGTACTCTGCACCGCCAACTGCAGAGTACAGCTGTATTGATAATTTGCTCACTATAACCCCTTTCTGCAAATCGTTTGCACATTAACGTGCATTCCTATTGGTAATTCTCATTAGTACTACAAATCCATTTGGCACGCAATAATTCGCCATATAGAATGCTTCTGATCAAGTTTGGAGGGTGGGCACTCTTAGCACTTAACAGATTATTGCCAGCTGTTGCTTTTCTATACAGTTTAGTTTTGACACAGTCATTTTCAATACTAACTTCCACATCTAAAAACTGTATTGATGTGTTACTGTGTTGTTCACTCAATTGTAAATTGTACTCATTTGCATTTAAGGCCGATACAAATTTAATTGCTGAATTTACATCATCTTTCCATGTTACAAAGATGTTGTCAATATACTGACACCACAACACAACCTTGTCCTCATAGTCAGTAATATTAAGGGATATCTGCTCCTCCCACCATCCCATAAACAAATTTGCATAGCTGGGAGCAAAGCATGTACCCATAGCTGTCCCTTGTAGCTGTTTGTATATTTGATTATCAAAGAGAAAAAAGTTATTAGTGAGACAATACCATACCATATCACAAATCATTTCTGTGTGCCCAAGAGGTGAGATGGATCTGGCTCTCATGAAATGTCTAACCACCCTGAGATATAACTCATGTTGGATGCAAGTATATAAACTTGTGATGTCCATAGTTAAGAGCAAAAAATAATCTTCCCAACTTAAACCATCCACTAGTTTTAAAAACTGTGTCGTATCCTTCACATAAGAGGGTAAACGTTCTACAAATGGTCGTAAAAAGTAATCAATATATCTTGAAGTATTTTCAAGTAACGAATCCATTGCTGACACAATTGGTCTGCCTGGAGGGTTCCAACTATCCTTATGAAGCTTTGGTAGGAGTTACAAAATTGGTATCCTGGGATGGTCACATTTTATGAAATTGATATACTTCCCACTCAATTAAACCCCTCTCTCCCCATTCCGTTAGCAATTCATGGTACTTCACAGTGGATGATTTTAAGTCTGACTGCTCAGCTGTAACATAGCATTCTGACACTCTTAACTGTCTTTTACCCTCTTGCAAATATTGGTTCTTATCTAAAACAACAACATTGCCACCTTTGTCTGATTCACGAATTACAATATTGGAATTCTTGGCTGGTTTATCCAACGCCAGTCATTGTAAGGGTGAAAGATTATCAAATTTACTACTCCCTGTGCCAAACCTTATTTTCTTAAGCTGGTTAATCACATCCCTATCAAAGACCTCTATAGCATCATTCTGTACAGCTGGTAAGCAAGTAGATTTAGGTTTAAATGGACTAGGGCATGCAAAGTCTGTTTCCAGACCCAAAACCTCCAAATTCATAATTGGATCACTATGTGCCTGTGTTTCCTTGTCCAAAATGGATAAAGTATGTAACATATCAATATCTGAAATTAATAGTCTACTCATTTGGGCTTTTTCCACAGCAACTGGTTGTGTTGTTACCTTAGTTTGAAACCATTTATTTAATTTCAGTTTTCTCACAAAATGGAAAAGATCTATTCGCGTCTGTACATAATTTAAACCCTTAGTACGACAAAAGGATGAACCCAAATCTAATAAGCTATTCTCCTCAGCCGTCAATGTCCTACTCAAGAGGTTGACTACAGTTCTTATGTTACTGTCCGTGCCCTTGTGGTCATTCCCGTTGCCATGGAGCCATCTCTTCCTTTTTCGTGACTTCGCTGCATTGTTCCTCTTCTTCTGCCTCTTGACCTGCGTACCCTGCCCCTTGTTTGAAATGTATCTTTCTTTTGGTCTGCCCTTCCTTGATTGAGCAATCGAAATTGTTTAAAAAAATTAGCTCTATTGGTGTTTTTATCAGACCCCATATTTTTTGTAAGGGAAATATCTGAAGTGTCCAAAAGATTACTATCCGAGACATCACTCTCTTCTGATTCACACAAGTCAGCACCAGAGTTACCCCCTGCGGCCAGAGATGTTGGTTCCTTGTATTCTTCGGAATACATATAATCATATTTCTGGTGGAAAGTCAAAATTATTCCCGATATCCTTGAAGTCTCAGATAAATTTTCTCAGTTTTTTAGCTGTAATTTCTTCTTCAAATTTAGCAAGTTTTTTATCCAGCTTTGCTTTTACCTCATCAAAAGTAGCTTGTGTTACCATCGTCAAAATTTCCGTGGTTAACTTGTCTATCTCTTCAAGGATCTTAACGCTATCTTTAGAAGCATGAAAGAGCTTACTTTTGCATTCTCAGACCACTCCTCCAATAACTCTGGATCCGGATCCTCATACGATGGAATTGTATAAATACGTAGGCCCCTAGGGACATGCTCAACATCAATATACTGGTGTAGTGATTCAATCTCCCACCATTTAGAAAGTTCTCTTCTAAGTAATTTTTCCAATTTGTCATAAAGTAGTTGTAATTTCAATGCAGATCCCGTTGTAGGTATACCCTGTTGTTCACCTGGATCATTCTGGGCAAAAAAGAGTTTGCTGGATTTCTCCTTCCTGCGAGCTTCTAACGAGGAAGCCATCTCTGTGTGAGAACAATTTTTCAATCGAACAAAGGAACTGGAAATGGGCATCCAAAATATATCAACTTAAAACTACTATAGACCACTCCACACTGCAATTTGCTGGGGTTGGCGTTTGGAGGATGGTTACTTATGATTATTAGATATTTTCATTGTTGTTATTGTTCTGTTTTAATGTGTTCTATTTCATTCTAGTGCATGCTGAGAAAAGCATCAATATAACCATATTTGCAATCAGTATATATCTATAGTTGTCACCATTCAAAAGTATGTCTCTCATTCAGGATTCGAGGTGACACACCAAACAAAGGCACTCCCTCCAATCTTCTAGAGTACCATAATCTGTACTCACACACTGCAAGTTTATTAAAATGTGAGTCATGCCACTAGAGGCTTTATGAAAAGCGTGGTAACACAAGTGCACGGAAACACGCAATCGCGGGTTCGTTACCCAAAGCACGCAGCTTGTGGTCAAACCCGCTTATCAACAGGGTTCAGTTGATTCAACTATAGTGCGCATTCACCCCCAATCGGTGCAGCGTCTTATCTCAATTCACAACATTCGGCATTTAACTCCTGTTTAAGGAAAACACAGAGCCGCAAGCCCTTAACAACGTACGGTAGCGGATTCGTCACTCCTCGCACACCGCTTACCGCCAAGCCTGTATGACACCAGAATTCAAGCCGTTTAAGTTTTATATATATATATGATTGAAATATACATTTTAAACATTATTAGTAAATAAAATATATCATTCAGTTAGAATAAACACACTGAAAGACAGATATAATAAATGATACTCTAAACACTGTGGCCATATTATATATTCATATCTACATTTATAAATCTCACTACAATTCTCTAGCTATATTTATATATCCATCTCTCACTTTCTTTCTCTTTCTTCCTCCCTCTCTCTTTCTGTCTGTCTTTCTCTCTCTCACTCACTTTCATGACACTCTGACTCCTAAGGAGGTCGTGAAAACAGATATTATCCTTTTGTTTTATTACTCACGCATGCCCAGGCGAAAAACACAAGAGAGATGCAGAATCAAAGCAAGGTTACCAGCATTATGAATATGGAAAACATAATGAGCAATCCAATCATGGTAAAATAATTCTAGAAGTTCCTACATAACCCTAAAACTATATTAAGAGCATAGTGCTTGTAACCTTCTGCCTTTCCCCAATCTAAGGGATTAGCCTACCCGAGACCTGGAAACTGCATCAGGAATCAGCCTGTTGGGTGGACGGCAATCCTCCTGGAAAGCTGGAAGATTAGAGCCAGCAGAGCTGCATATTGAATACAGCATTTGTCCTAGGATGGTCATGGCTGGAATGTCCCTCTACCCCTTCCAAGTCATTTTATCATTTATACTATAAAACCACATTGGGTTAGAATCACAGCTCCAATGCAATGCTGTGTCTGAATGTTGGAAGCTGTCTACTGATTGGGCAGCACAAGCACTAGGATATCGTATACTGTGTTCCTAGCCATGAACGGAATGTACTGCTTTTAATTGAGAATAGGCAAACTAAAACAAGTGACTCGTATACCTAGACAATTATCATGCAAGTAAAGTGTGTAAAATGTCATTGCTAAAATCGATGCAACTAAAACGTGTAAAATGTGAAATATATAATGGAGCTAAAAATGGGGGAACTAAGTTGGGTCCAAGAGGTCCTCACGACACCCTCCCCTTGCCAGTAAAAAAGACAAAATCGAGACTATAAAATAGAGAAAAGAATAAAATCTTCACTGCATTAAGCAAAACAAAACAAGTAAAATAAAAAGTCAATTAAACATAACAATTTAGAAAATTTTAAAGTTAATTGAGGCATCCAAGATATCATCCATACTGTCCATGGCAATGGAATCGAGAATGGATCTCACTTCTGCAAACAACAGAACCACAAGAATCTAGGTGAGTAAGTCATAGGAACAAATATGATCCAGAGCCACAGCCACCACCAAGGAAGTAGCAACCTCTGCAGTACAACAGTGAGTGAGCCAAAAGGACAGAATTCTGGTGCTGTAGCATCGCCATCCATGTAAAATGGTTGTGGGTTGGTTCTATCACCACTTGTCTTTGAGATGGGACATTGATTGTGGAGCAGAAAAAGTAACATTAAAATGTCACCAATCTGGAATAATAATAAGTGGTATGCCTCCAAATACATTGAAAAGAAAGAGTGAAAAGATGGAATAACTCCAAAAACAGTCTGTAAAGTGCTGACAAAATCAGACCAAATCACCTTAAAGAAGTTGCTGTGTAAGAAACATTAAAAAGGTGGCTCACATATTCACCAAAATGTCTTAGAAAGTTGGTGTTTAACAGCAACAGTATTTCAGATGTCCTTGCAGCTTGCAATTGAAAAGTTTCACAGGCAGATGTAAGAGCCACGTGTTTTTGAAACAATAGGGCTTTTAACCTACTGAGCTTGTCAATGTTAACATTAAAACATTAAAAGTAGGAATGGGAGGCCACAAGCTAGCTATCCTAATCTTATCCATGGAGGAATAAATATTTTACCACATCAGGCCACTATTTAAGAAAGAGTAACCACATAAAGGACACTTGTCTCATCCCACAACAGCCTTGATCATTCAGCATCAAGTATCTTCCATTTGAAAGTAACTGAAACACTTGGAGTATCAAGGGAACTGGTACTCCTTTCAAGTAACATGCTAGTTTGGACATGGATGCATTGCAGAATTTGTGCAATGTTACCTGTTTACAAATTATTGAGTAGCTTACAAAAGTGTCATATTTGTTTCCACTAAGAAAAACCTCCTTTTCACTGCTTACATATCTGTAGTTAAAGGGTAGCTTCTACACCTCATATATAAAAGTTTCCCCATAATCCTCAAATCTACCAACTGAAAAATGTTTCATACATGATGTGAACTGAAACATGGAAATTAGCAGTGAGAATACCCCATGTATTAGGCTTACTGCTGATGGTGTTTCAGATACTATGAAAGGTAACTTTTGTATATTAAGCATTGTCGATTGAGCGTCTTTCTTTGCTATTATCTTTTGTTTGTGTGTTCAATTAAAAAACATGAACATTTCTGTTGCATTTAGGTGCTTCCAGGGTATGCAGTTTGACTTAAGAACTTGCAATGTCCACCTTAACTGCATAATAGATCTGAGTTGACTTTCCCCATGCTGTAAAAAAAGATATGCAATTTTGTAAAATGTCAATTGCAAGAAGACACAATTCTTTTTAACTGTGCATATATGAGTGGACATTGTATTAATTCCATTATAAACACCATCAAATGCTTTCTTCAAACTAGCCTGTTCTATTTGCCATAAAATGAGCAGCAGCTTCCATTTGAGAAAGATTCCACATAGCATTGTAAATGACATGAAGAAACCTTTCTGACCTAAGTGACCTCGGACATAACAAAAAATCTTGCAAATTCATGTCACTCAAGAGGAGAGAGAGCTGCTCATTTCCAGAAGATTAAGTGGAATGTTGTGACCACTGCTGAGATAACTTCCCCACGATATGAGCAGTGGAAATCCCTGTGTGTAGTGACTGGATAGAACAAGGGTCCGCTCTGCCTGCTTAAAACACTACATGGAGTTTATTAAACTTGCATGACAACCATTTGTGTCCATTGGCGATAATAACCACACATTGGGACGAGAAAGTGTAGAATTAAATGTACCATTCTGTGTCATACCATTTTGCTGTTTTCCTGTATGATTTACTAGACTTTGCCAATTGTCAAATCATGAAATTGAAGGTATACTGGCCACATTCACTCCTTCAATTTTTGCCAGACCTAAGCAAGTGGTGTGCTGAACTGTGTTATTCAGAAAAACCATATGCATGGAATTAAACACACTTTAAATAAGGTATCCATGCTCTGCAAGTGCCAATCTTTTGTTCCCCAAACTGATTTTATATCAATTGTTTTTTTCCAATATTCAAAGCCATTAATGGCTAGTTGGGAAACAAATGAATTTGAGTCAATTAATTCAGAATGTCAGCATATTTCTTACTGATGTAGATGTCAACTTAAAATAATAAAATGCAGTATCTAGAAAAATATTTGAATTTGTCCAAATATACTTTTGAATTACATACTGGTAGAGTTGGGCAATGTCCCTATTGTGTATTATTGAAAATTGTATGTGAAGTACTAGCTCTATATAGGTAATACTGTGCATAGTAATGGTAAAGAAAAAAGAAAAAAACTTTCACTGTAATTGGCTGAGGTCATGTACATATTTTCACTTTCAAATATATTATAATATTCAAGCTCAGAAGGCACTGAAGAACCTGCCTTTACATCCCAATCAACAGGCACAACACCTGGTGTTATAACATAGTCCATAGTGACCTGAAAAACATACAGAATTTGAGTAGTTTCTGTAGGACCAAAGATATAGGCCCTCATTACAACATTGGCGGTAAAAGCCGCTTACCGCCGTGCAGAAGACCGCCAACACACCACCGTGGCCGCAGTATTCCGCCACAGCAATTACGACCCACTGTTCAGAATCCACCAAAATTCAGACACCCACTCACACCTGCATGCACTACATCTACAGCCACTACTTCCATCACCAGCACACACACCACCACACCCCGCTCACGTGCAGTCACCACCCCCACTACCATTCACACGTCCCCTGTGTCCTCTCCCAGTGTGTCTGTGACGCCCCATCCCAAGATACACAAAAGCAGGCACACATCCACCCAACTGCCATCCACCTCACGACAGCCCCCAGCGCATGCACCTTCACCCAAAGTCTCCAAACGAACACTTCCTACAACCACAACCTCTTCCTCCACTCCCAAACCCCCTCCAGCTACCCGTCCCCAGTGTTCCCAAGAAACCTTTCCTGTCCACCCTTGACCTCTTTCCCTCACCACCCCCTCAGTCTCCTAGGGCCCGACTCTCCAGGTCCCAACCTAGCACCTCAGCCACAACATCTCCGGGACCAGTGGTGCCAGAAGTGACCAGATTCTGGAGTGCAAAAGGCACCAGGGCAGCCAGTGTGGCAAGGAGCCACAGCACGGACAGTCCCCAACCTGTCAAGCATCAAAAGTTGTCCAGTGCCCGGCGGGAGAGGGGGAAGACTCAGCCACCAAAGCCCGCCCAGGGGTGCAGGTGGGAGTGTGGATTCAGCTGCGACACCTTCCAAGGTGGGGAAGGGGCACAAGAAACCCAGCAAGTCTAGGAAGAGCAGCACGGCGGAGAAGACCAACATCATCCCCGCTGCCCAGGAGGCCTCAGCCATCATCCCCGCTGCCCAGGAGGCCACCGCTATCATCCCTGCTGCCCAGGAGACCACCGCCATCATCCCTGCTGCCCAGGAGGCCACCGCCATCACCCCCGCTGCCCAGGAGGCCACCGCCATCATCCCCGCTGCCCCGGAGGACACCGCCATCTTTCCCGCTGGGCTCGACAGGACCGCCAGCACCAGCCCCGCAGGGCCAGAAAGGACCGCCAGCCCCGCAGGGCCAGACAGGACCGCCAGCACCTGCCCGCAGGGCCAGAAAGGACTGCCAGCACCAGCCCGCAGGGCCAGAAAGGACCGCCAGCAGCTGAGTCGCTGGGCCAGACAGGACCGCCAGCAGCTGAGTCGCTGCCAAGGACCCTGCCGCAACAAGCACCGCTGAACAGGACACCGCCGCAACAAGCACCGCTGAACAGGACACTGCCGCCACAAGCACCGCTGCCAAGGACACTGCTGCCACAAGCACGCTGAACAGGACACCGCCGCCACAAGCACCGCTGCCAAGGACACCGCCGCCACAAGCACCGCTAAACAGGACACCGTCGCCACAAGCACCGCCGGCCTATGAGCGCCAAGGGCACTGACGCTACTTTGTCTGCCGTGAGCAGGATGAAGCACTCTGGGCACTAAGCCCCCTCCAGAACCTGTAGAGATTCACATCCACTACCTCAGTCCTTGGCAGGATGAAGCACTCTGGGCAATAAGCCCCCTGCAGAACCTGTGGAGGTTCACATCCACTACCTCTGTCCTGGGCAGGATGAAGCACTCTTGGCACAAAGACCCCTCCAGAACCAGTGGAGACTGTTATCCACTTGAGAGACTGTGGCTTTGCACTCCCCAGGATTAAACAGTGGGCAAACCACCCACTGCAGAGACTGGAGAGACTGTGGCTTTGCACTCCCCAGAATTGCACTCCCCAGGATTGAACAGTGGGCAACCCACCCACTGTAGAGACTTGAGAGACTGTGGCTTTGTACTCCCCAGGATTGAACAGTGGGCAAACCACTCACTGTAGAGACTTGAGAGACTGTGGCTTTGCACTTCCCAGGATTTCACAGTGGGCATGTGGCCCCCTCGTGGATTTGGCATCATGCACTCAACTGGCTGAGTTGCCCCCCCTTTCCCTTCCCCCTGAGGTGCCTGTTTTATTTCTATCTGATGCCCCTGCAGTGTTCTCTCCGTCATGTTCGGGTATTGGGTGTGGGCCTCGCCCATGCCGTGTGGGCCCAGTGTTCCATGGACTTCAATGGAGCAAACCTGGACTACTATTCTTGGTGTATATATTTGTTAATAGTGTATATATATTTTTGCATACTGGATTTTAATATATTACAATGGTTACACTTGTTTCCTTTTGTCTTTGCATTCTTCCAGGGGGTTTGGGGGGTGTAACTGTGGTGTATCATGCTGTATTAGTGTGTGTATTGTAGTGGGTGAGGGTGGGGGTGTTGCGTGTTGCGTGTGTCTGTTTTTTCTCTTCCCCCTCCCCTGTGTCACAGGTGCAGTACTCACCGTGGTCTTCGCCGCCAGCGTTCGTGCTCCTGGTAGAGGGGCAAGAAGATAAGGGAAGGGAAAATGTGCAGCTCTGGTTCCATGGTGTCCTGGTTCCTCGTGGGGTCTGTAGAGGTGAGCGTTTTCCCTTCGAAGTCCTGTTTCCGCCGTGTTTTTGTTTGCAGTGAATCCACCCCGGAAAAGGTGGCAGATTGGTAGGTTGTGATACTGTGGGCCGTCCATTTTCCTTCGCCTGTCTGTTGGCGGTGACCGCCATGCTGTTTGTTTGTACCACCTTGGCGGTCGGAGTGTTAAAGTGGCTGTTTTTGTTGGCGGTTTCCGCCATGGTCATAATTCCATTTTTTTTTCTGCTGGCCTGTTGGCGGTCTTACCGCCGCTTTAACACCGTCCGCCAGGGTTGTAATGACCACCATAATATGGAACCTTAGCCCAAACAGTTTAATCGGGAACTGGAAAATCAGGAATATTATTTAATGCTTTCTGGACTCCATAAAAGTGGTGGATCCAAATGAGACCTGAACCTAATATTCTAGCTTCCTCTCTACAATAGAATTTGCCTCAGGATAATATGAAGAAGAATAATGCATAGCCACACCAGGGGTTCACTTGGTTACTTGAATGCTTAAGAGGCAAAGGCAGGGCCTTGGTCTGAGTGGAATGTAGCTACTGCATATGTTCCAATGAAAACTTGTAAATCTTTAATAACAGTGTGAGTGATAGCCGAATGCTGTGGCCACACCCAGAGGAACCTGGAGCGCTAATCTACAGCAAGTAGGAGGTAGTTAAAATGCACCATTCAAATTTAGGGGGCTGCAATTGTATAGATGTACACACTGCAGTGATTTGTTTGAAACTAGGAAGGTTGTCTGTTGTGGGTATTTGGCAGTGGAGCCTTTAATTGGTTGGTAAATATCACAACTAAGGACATACTACTTTGTCTGTTTGTACTGACCATGTCACCAATAGCGTTTTTGCAACAGAGAAACTGTGGCCACGAAACCAACATGGTCAGATACAACCCCTCATGTGTTGCTATAATTAATTATAACCTGGGGTCTTGGTTGGGGATCACCAAATCACCCACCCCTGAAAGGATCACATGAGGAAACGTTCTGACACTTCTTCCCAAAGCACTCTATACTTAATAGTCCATTAATCCATTTAGCCACCAGTAATCCATCTTTTCATTGAAAGACTGGACACACTGACACGAATCACACACTACAGGAGTGTAGGAGTGGGGAATCCAGAATCTGTATATTCCATTCCCTTAATCGTGCTTTGAGTTCAGGTAGTTGTGCAGTCAATCCCCTAGGGGATGTGTGAAAGTTTATTGAGAGTGGAACTCTCCATCCCTCATTACTCAATAAACAGCTGCATGCTGTGGAGCATTGGTGTTTGGTGCTGTAAGAGGATGAGCGGAACCTTCCGTGTATATGATGTATTAATACTGTTCAAGGGGCGAAATGTTAGTGGGCATGGGGTATTAGTGCTCATACTTGAGAAAACCTTGAGTATGTAATGTAGTGTCTAAAACATAATTTACATCAGTTGCAGTCAAGGATGTGGCTCTTTATATTCCTCTATGGTGTAAGGCCTGTGAGTTTGAGACGCTGGCCTTTGTGATAGCATTTAAGTCTGGAATAGGAGTAACAACACTAATGTGTTCAGCTTGAGCCAGTGGTCCTTCCTTTATGACTGCCATCTGAACTGCAGTCGTTTTTTTTTCCAGGGAACACTAAAAACCTTTCACCATTAGAATACAAATGCAATTTACATGCAATCTGCACTGTGTCACCTTCATTGAATGTGACATAGGTGAAATCACTGGAACTCGGTATTATCAGGATAACTAAGTTTGTTTTATTTACACATGTGTGTAGGTGTTGTGATGCAAGAAGTCTGTAGTGATCTGAGAATTTGTATGTGCTCTGATGTCCAATGTTTACTAGAAAAATCTGGAGAAATTAAATCAGACAGTGGTTTTATATGCTGTGTATAGTCTGGAATATATGGTATGCCAAAATAGAAAAATCCTAAAACAAATTTGTAGTTTTTTAAATGATATTGGGAAGTTGTAATTGAGCACATTTCTCAAAGAATTTCCCTAATTTTTCATCCTAAAAACAGGACACTGAGAAAAGCAATTTTAGTTTTTTTTTTTTAAGTTGAATTTCCAAACCACATGGTCAATAATTCATCATCATCATCAACTTTGTTCGATCAATGACCATAAAAGCACATAAAACAAGATAATAAATAATTCTTAAGTAGATAAATAAATACACATCTATAAATTGGTGTAAAAACATTAAAACAATAACTTGAATTGCACATATGACTCTAAAACTTATCTATAAAAGAGATGAGACCTTAAATTACTTTTTGGAGATGACATCGTATGCGCCAAGCTGTTGCTAAATACTTGCTTACTGAAAGAATTACGTCGGCTGAATTATGGCTTTTTAGAACCCGTAGAGCCAAAGAGCAGTTCTTGAATCCCATGTCCCTGCAAATATTGCGGATCCATTTTAATCGCGGAATCGCATAGGCTGGGCAGAAGAACATGAAATGCTCAATGGTTTCGAAAGTACTGCCACAGGCAGGGCATATATCGGGAAGATTAATCGACCCCCACCTATGAATCAATGACATCAGGGGCAGAGAGCCAAAACGAAACCTTGCACATAAGCTCTTGCCCTGCAAATCCGGTATAACATCCAAATAGGATTCAAACTTTGGGGACCATTTAATATCAATGAAGGAATTAGTTAAGCGACCATGGGATTTGTGGGTTATGTAGTTATCCTTAACATAAGACCAATAGGTTAACTTTAAAACGTTTTTATGCCGTCTCTCTAATTTATGGGGATTTTCCCAATAATCACCCAGACCCAATAGCCGAAGCCAATGGGCCACATGGCGAATCCAGGGAAGAGTATTAGCGTTTTGGCATTTCAATAGGTCGAGTAATGCAGTCTTATATATATCTAGTTCGGGGGTTATCCATAACCTGATCCAATAAAGGAGAGGTCTTAGAGTAGCTAGATCTGCTACTCGGCTTAACCCCAGATCTAGAAATAATGGAAGCAAGGGTGTGGTGAGTGGACATGCAGTTAAAGCCCTTGCAAAATTGTTTCCCCCACACTGATCTTGTTACAGTTAGCGTAACCCCATACCTCCGCTCCGTACAGGGCTGCACTTTGAGCCTTAGCTGTATACATTTTTATTGCTGGGGAAACAACTTTTGTAGAGGTGCTTTGATAGAAACGCAATATAGATGAGGCTCTGTGTTGTAGGAGCCCTGCACTTTTTGTAATCTGCTCTTCCCATAATAGTTTGCTGGTTAGCCTAACTCCCAGGTAATCTATAGAGCTTACTTCCTTCAACGGTACTCCCTCAATATAAATGGAACATTTTTTCCTAGGTCCCTTGGATAACACCATCAGTTTGCTTTTGTTAATATTAACCGCCAACCCATGATCGCTACAAAATTGGTTAAACCGGTCAACAAGGGTTTGCAACCCCATTGGTGTCTTAGAAATGAGGAGTGAATCATCGGCAAAGAGCAGGATGAGGATTTTTTGTGTATTCAGGGAAGGGGCATCATTCTGACCTATGGACACAGCCTTTACTACTTCGTTGATAAATATGGTAAACAGTAGGGGGGCTAGCACACAACCTTGGCGAACTCCCCTTCTAATTGGGATCCGCTCTGTCAGTTCGCCTTGTTCACCCCACCTCACTTGGGCATAAGTGTTCTCATGTAGTCGTTTTAACAGGAGTAATAGATCCTCTGGGACTCCCAATCTACCCAGCACTTCCCACAGTTTTGCTCTTGGGACCAGATCAAAAGCCGATTGCAGGTCTATAAATACCACATACAGGCATTGCTTGGCCACAAGAACATATTTCCAATGCAATATAGCCAATCGAAAGATCTGGTCTATCGTGCTAGTTTTTGCACGAAACCCTGCCTGTAAATGGGAAAGGATTTGGTACTCCTCAACCCAATTGATTAGCCTCTGCAAAATTTGTTTAGCAAAGATCTTTTGTAGGTTGTGTATAAGGCTAATTGGCCTATAGTTAGCTGGAAGATTAGCATTTCCTTTTTTATAAATGGGTATGATCTCTGCCCCCTTCCATGTACCTGGAATTTGCCCCCCTGCAGCTATGCTATTTGAGATGGCATTAATATACCAGGACCAGATATATGGTTCCGATCTATAAAGATCTCCAGGAAGCTTGTCTGGTCCAGGTGCTTTGCCAGGTTTTAGGCTATTTATAGCCTCAAGGGTCTCTTCTACTTTAAAGATGAGGCAACCCTCAGGGACACACTGGGCCTCCACTTGGAGGGCCATGCTGGAATTTGATTCCAACAATTTTGTTGGAGAGTGGACCACATTGGTGTCCATTGGGCCCTCTGGTAGGGCATAAAGAGTAGTAAAATGCTCTACCCAGCTTTCTGCTTGAATATGGTTGCTGGGACAACTCCTACCTCCATTTTCTCTTTTAGACAGAAGTTCCCAGAAACGCTTGTTATTCTTCTCTCTGGAAGCATCTAATAATTCCTGCCACAGGGAATCCTCCCACCGCTTTTTTGCGTTCGACAAAGTTACTTTGTATAGGGACCTAGCTTGTTTAATTTCCCCCTGGGAACCAGACATTACTGCTACTCTTAACCCAGACTTAGCCTTTAAGCACCTCTCATCAAACCATCCCTTGCGTGCCTCTTTCCCTTCATGTGGCTTTGACCACCTTGTTTTATAAAAGAACCCCCGTAGCTGAGTAGTCATGCTGTCGTGTATTTTGAGAATCAGAATATTCCCCACAGCCTGATCTTCGTACTCAGCCAAACTATTTAAGAAAATCTGATATATTGCTCTAATATGGTGAGGATTGGACATCACTTTTGGCCAAGTAATCTTGGTGAATTTGTTGTTCCAGCAAGGTGGCGGAATTATTGTAGCATAGTTGTTAAGTGTTCTCCTGAACATTTCTCCAGAAAGGGTCAGGAGCAAGGGGAAATGGTCACTATCACATCTCACTTCTACTTTCATATCTACCAAATGGGGCCACAACCTAACATCGACCAAGAAGTAATCAATAGTGCTTACCGACATGCCCCTTTTAAAAGTAGGTGCGCTGTTCATATCGGATGGAGTTCTACCATTACAGGCCCTAAGGCCATGGTTTAAACATAATGTGGCTAATTGCATGGCCACCCGAGATTTTTTGCAAGGCCGGGTAATAGATAATTGTGGGATCCCCCACTGCTCATCTTCTTTATCAGTTAAACCACTTATGAGAATAGAAGGCTCGAAGGTACAGTTAAAATCTCCAGCTATGATTAGAATAGTTGAGGGGTGGAGGCTTCATACAAATTCGGACAGAATAGCCAGGGTATGGGACTCGGAGCCATATGGGACCGATCGTATATAAGCATTAACAATAACAATTGATAATCTTCTGTTGAACGTAATACACGTGGCTTTTAGATCTACAGAATCAATTTCCAAAAGCTTATACTCACACTGCAGATTCTTGTTAACAAGTAATAAGAGCCCACATATTTGTTTTTTTGTTCCTTATTTATCCCAGCATTTTTTTAGAAGACTCTGGGGTTTGCTTGGTATTATCCTTTGCAGGATTATCTTTAAACTGTGTCTTATTTAGTCTGGACCCTAGATTATCATGACCTATAGATGTAGAGGTTTTGGGCAATTATTTTTGGTAACTCACATCTTGATCTATTAATGGAACCTATGCAAGAGCTTGGAGAACGGTCAGTGCTGTTGCTTCTCCTTTATATATCCTAAAATAAGTGAGGATACTGTGGCAACGTTGCTGATTAGTTTCATCCCTAAATCCAGGGCCGGAGTAATCCCATATTCATTTTGTATTTGCTTTAAAACATCTGGTAAAACAGCAAGGGATGGTGTACCATGAATTATGTTAAAAATTGCAGCAAAGGCTGTACCCCATGTGGCACAGTCATCAATAGAGGGTACCATCCCAAGTGGAAAGCACATTGGACTATGTTTATCTTGGGGTTTAGTATGGGGAAACACCACTCCAAGCTGGCTGTTTTTTGAGCAATAGTGGAGGGCATTTTACCCATAATAGCATTACTGGTCACTGGGCAATCCCAGGCATAGCCAATTGTGGTTGAACAGCTGGAGTAGCCCTTGCTGAGCCAGTGGTTAGGGTGCACACATTAAAAAAGTCAGTTAAATGTCTGCACAATCTGACTTAGCGATTATATGTAGTGTGTAAATCACCCTTAAGTAAACTTTGTATATTTGGATATGGTGTGTAGCCAGCTAGATTTGGTCATGTAGCCCCGTCATTGCTGAGGGGACCCAATTGAACGTTATCTACAAGGTATAGTAGAGTTCCTTGAAACACGTTTCATGTTCTTGATATGTTAACGGTACAAACAAACAAACAAACAGTATTTATAAAGCACTGCTAATCACTTATGAGGATATTCAGGTGCTAGGTTGCTAGGCTCAGTCAAAATGCCAGGTTTTGAGTCTCTTCCTGAAGTCTGTCAGTGAGAGTGATGGCTGTAGGTGAAGAAGACTGTTCTAGGATTTGGCAGTGAGGTAGGAGAAGGAACAGCCTCCCCTGTGGCTTCGGTGGATGCGCAGTGGCTGTGCAAGGGTGAAAGCGAGTGAGGTAAAGGAAAGGTCTCTGGATGGTTGGTGGAAGTTCAGGTGGTGGTTCATGTATGCTGGTCCTTGCTTGTGGAGGGCTTTGTAGATGTGCATCAATATGTTGAATTGGCATCTTTTATGTATGGGGAGCCAGTTGAGGTTCCTAAGGTAAGGCATGATATGGGTCCATTTGAGCAGGTTAAGTATGAGTCTGGCTGCTGTTTTCTGTATCATCTGGATACTTCTGATGGGTTTGGTTTTGGTTCCTGCATACAGAGCGTTGCCGTAGACCAGCTGGCTGGTGATTAGATCTTGAGTAATGTTTTTTCTTGTGATGATGGGGAGCCATTTGAAGATCTTTTGGAGCATGCAGAGAGTGTGGAAGCTGGCAGGGGAGACTGCATTGAACGGTTGTTTCACCATGAGTTTGCTGCCCAGGATGACGCTGAGGTTCTGGGCATGGCCTGTCAGTGTGGGAGTGGGTCCGAGTTTGGTGGGCCACCAGATGTTGTTCTAAGGAGATGTGCTGTTGCCAAAGATCAACACTTTGTTCTTGTCAGTGTTGAGATTCAGACAGTTGGCCTTCATCCAGTTTGTGACAGTCTTCATGCAGTTGTGGAAGTTGGTCTTCGTCCTGGTGGGGGTCTTCTGAGAGTAAGAGGATGAGCTGGGTATTGTTGACATAGATATGATGTTGAGATCGTGAGTCCTGATTATGTTGGCTAGAGGTGTCATGTAGGCATTGAAAAGGGAGGGGCTGAGAGATTAACCTTGGGGGACACTGCAGATGGTGGTCTTGATATTTTCACATGTTGGTATGGTCTGTATTGGTCTGGTGCATTGGCTTCTGTGTATGTATGAAATGTATTTATATTGGCATCAACTGCATACAAAGTGAATCATGAGTAGAATACTTTAGTTTTGTACATATTGTGTCCCTTATCCACAAAGATAACATCTCCACCCCCATCAGCTAGCTCATTGTGGAGTAAGTGGTGTGAAACAGCATGTCTGTAATTGACAGGACTGTTAGCCTGATTCTCTATTTTAGTGACTGAAGTTCAGAGGAGTAAAGTACTAAACCTGCAGGCGAATATAGGTGCTTCCTATAATGCTGAGGAGGATATGATCCCTAGCACCACAGACGTCTCCACATAAAGTTAATACAGCACCTGGGGCACACAAGAAAAAACTACTCAGGAGACCCATTAAATACATACCTGTCATCTATACACTGATGGTGCAATGCTATACCGCTCTTACTGAGGTAATAGGACTTGTCCAGACCCGACTACCTTAAAGAAGTGCACAATCCCTGAAGTGCTAGAAGCATTGAATATTCCGGATACCAGCTTGCCAAAGTGCATGGGGAAGTTGGTATTTAATAGAGATTTTATCTTGGCTGATGATCTTGCTATCTGGAGAGCATAGGTCTCTCTAGCTGATGCCAATGCAACCTGTTTCTAGAACAGCAGCACCTTTAGTCTGCTCAGTTTGTCATAATTTACATTAGTAGTATGAATGTAAGGCCACGTTTCTTCTATTCTTATCTCTTGTGGGGGGAATAAAACATGTCTGCAACATGTTGCAATCTTAGAGATGGAAATTGCGCAGGCAATTCCTGGTCTCATTCAGGAACACATAACTTCCATTTGAATGTACATGAAATTCTGGATGAATCAAAGGGTCAGGAGTGCCCTTCAGAAAACAGGCCAAGTTTGTGAACCCCACATTGCAAGGGCCATGAAGGGACACCTGTTTGCAAATCATTAAATGATAGTAGTCTCACATTCGCTTCCGCTAAGAAAGACCTCTGTTTCGCCATTCAGACCTTTATGTTCAAAGGGCAACTCCCACTCTTCTTTAAAATAACTATCACCTAGCCACTTGTATCTGCCCACGACAACATGTTTTAAGCATTAAAAAAAATGAATGGTCAAAATGGGCAGATGTATAATGTCATGTACGAACTATACTGTCAAAGGACTTTCTGCAACCATGAGAGGGAACATTTCTAACTTTCAAAGTGAAGCATGGTGAAACTCACTTACCTTTTAGCCTTTGTCTGTTGTTCCCTGGATAAATTAAAAGCAGAAAACGGGTCGCTACTGTTAATATATTGCCATTGAACGCGGCCATTTTTCAAAATCTGTAGTGTCCTACCTAACTGCAAAAAGGAACGCAGTTGACTTTGTCCATAGTATAAAAAGGACATGTCATTCTGAATTATGTCTATCGCAGATGACACCTTGTTATTAAGGCAATAAATCATGTTGGACAGAGTGTTCAACAATAGCTAAAGCCTTTTCCAAATTCTAATTATCAGTCTTCCTTAAACGCGTAACAGCTTCCATTTGAGAAAGCTTCCAGATCTTATCATATATGGCACAGATGAATCTTTTAGAGCGTGGCTTTCTTGGACCTGACAAAAAGTCCTCCAAGTCAGAAAGAGGATTAAGATGATCCTTAACTGCTATTGAGGTGTTGGTCTGTAACCATTGTTGGCACAGTTTACCCACAATGTATATAGTAACTGTACCTGAGTGTGGACCCGTAACACAGCGAGGATCTGCCCAGCTAATCTTGAAACCCCCTGAGAAATTCACAAAACTCACCTGACACCCAATTGTGTCTATTGGCCACAATAACCACCCGCCGGGACTGGAAAGTGAAGAATTATAGGTACCAGCTTGAAACTTTGCATCTAATTCTTCCTCAGTAACATTCAGGAAGGGCTGCCAATTGGTGAATTTCGCTGGTGTGGGGATACTGGGCTCATTCATTCCCTTCTTTTTTGCTAACCCTAGGCAGGATGACTGTTGGATTGTGATATTTGAAAAGATAATTTGCACAGGAATAAGGCGCGCTCTAAATAAAGCTTTCCTTGCCTGAATTTGCCAATCTTTGTTCCCCATACACTCTTTACATCAATAGTGTTCTTCCTGTATTTGTACCCTCAAACTACAAGTCGAGAAACAAAGGAATCTAAATAAATTAATTAATTAAGGGACAAGTCTCTTCCGAACGTATGTGAGGAAAGATATGGAGTTAAGACTTCATCCACAGGCTCAACAGGAGAGCGCTCAGGAAGATAATGACCACTTACAAGGAGAAAGAAAACAGTCACAAAGCCAATCCATGATAGAAAGGCTAGCAATGTCCGACATATCCACAGATATTTATATGGATACATTAAATAGTTATTTTAAAGCCATATGTACAAGTTACATGTCTTTAAAACAATTTCAATAACAGGTGAGGATGAAGTTGAGGAGAAATTGTCAAGGTTCAATGAAATAACCAGAAGCAGTCTTTGCAAACACAGGAGCTGGTGCATTACTGGTGGAAGCATCCAATTTGCTTGGAGGCTCATAGTAGACAAATTTGTCAGTTTGTGTTTGGGAGAGAAGGCCTCTTTTTGTATGGTTAGCCCCACTTTTTGCCTGGTGTTGATGTGCTCTAGAAGTTGGTAGAGCCCAGGACCCCTGAAACCAGTTTCCCAGGGCCAGAGCTCTCTCTCTAAATCTGTTGTGATACTTGGTACAATTGGATACACTCTTACATATCACTGTAAGACTAGTAAATGGGTACCTCAGTACCCAGGGCATGGGATAGTAGGAGTAGGCCCCTGAGGGCAGCAGCACCAATTGTGCCACCCTCTAGGGCCCTGCACCCAGATACACCCATCACTGCCAGTGCAGACTGAGAAGGTCATTCTGACCCTGGCGGCCGGTGGCCACCAGGGCCACCGACCACGGGAGCACCGCCAACAGGCTGGCGGTGCTCCAACGAGCATTCTGACCGCGGCGGTTCAGCCGCGGTTAGAAGCGGAAAGTCAGCGGTCTCCCGCTGACTTTCCGCTGCTCGTGTGAATCCTCCATGGCTGCGGAGCGCGCTCCGCAGCCATGAGGATTCTGACCCCCCCTACCGCCATCCTGTTCATGGCGGGAAAGCCGCCATGAACAGGATGGCGGTAGGGGGGGTCGCGTAAGAGGGCCCCGCAAAGTATTTCAGTGTCTGCCTCGCAGACACTGAAATACGCGACGGGTGCCACTGCACCCGTCGCACCTTCCCACTCCGCCGGCTCGATTACGAGCCGGCATCCTCGTGGGAAGGTCGTTTTCCCCTGGGCTGGCGGGCGGTTTTTCAGCAACCGCCCGCCAGCCCAGGGGAAAACTTGTAATAGTCTTTTGACCGCGCCGCGGTATTTTGGAGGGCGGCATCCTGGCGGGCGGCCTCCGCCGCCCGCCAGGGTCATAATGAGGCCCTGAGTGTACTGGGGCAAACCTAAAAAGGCAAACTCAACTTGGCACACTACCTGTGTGCCCTGTCCATCCTGCACCGCATATGCCTTACAGCCCTAAGGAAGGGTGCATCATACCATATGGGAGGGCGAAATTGCTATAGCAATATGCCCCCACTGTGTACTTACCAAACCTGGGATATAGTGAGTGATCAGAGCAGCTATCTTACATACATGTACTAGACACTGGTCAAACACGGGTTCCCCAGTTACATGATGGCCACGCTGTACCCTGGGTTTCTGGGCATCAAACAACTCAGAATATTATATCCAAACTGGTACCAGTATTGAATTTAACCCTAAATGTACCCAGGGGTCACCTAAGAGGTTTTCCTGCAAAAGCTAACCTAACTGGCATAGTTGCTGTCTGGTTCCATCCATCCTACCACTTCCAGACAGTAAATATACAAACCTGGGGGAGAGCCATGGTTCTCTGGTTTGTAAGACAATGCCCTTCCAGGGTGGAGGAGCTAACACCCCCCTCCCTCAGGAATGTGCAACACACTGGCGATGAGCTTCAAAGGGCTATAGCCCCTGAAACTCGAGCCCCTAGGCCTGCTGCTAACAGTAGAAGGCTTCCCCCTTTGCAAACTTCCACTTTTTGTGGAAGCAAAGGCAGGAAACCAGACAAAGGGTAGGAGGAGTGGCCTCACTGAGCATGCACCACCCCTAGCTGCTTGCAGGCAAAGTGGACCCTCCATTTAATTTTCTTCCATGTTGGATGGCAGGAATGAGGTTTAGGGAAGTGGCCCTTCCAATAGGAAGTGGTCACTGTAGTGGATGTAACCACCCAAGAGTAAGAATCCCATTGAACACTACCAGGTTCCCCCTAAAACACCCGCTAAATTTAGTATTTAGTGGGCTCCCCTAGACCAAGAAATTAGATTAATCTGGAAGAAAAGAAGACAGCACCAGAGAACCTGCCAAGATGAGAACCGATGACCTGCTGCACCAGTAGAGGCTCCAGACCCCTGCTTGCTGCACCAGAGATTCGACAATCACTGCTGCGGAGGATATGACCACTGGATTGACCTCAAAAGAACCTGAGGACCTTCAGGCTTTGCAAATAGCTCAATATTTTTCTCCTGAGTGGAGACACCACTCAAGAAACCAAAGGAACCTGCAAACATGTGAAGGACACTTCACTGACCGGATGATATCTCTGCAACCAGAAGTTGCAGCTGGACCCAACGAAACACCAACAACAGCCCAGACAGTTTGGTGGCACAGCACTCTCCTGTGAGTGAGTTGTAGCAATACCCCTGGTACTGACCAGTGCACTTCGGACATCACCCAAAACAGCTCTCCTAGAGCTGCAACTGGACCAGGAGGAAGCACCAGTCGAGTGATTTCAGTGACACCCTGGACCTCCCACCAGAGCACCAGGGACGTCCTGCAAGACCCCAAGAAGAATACTTACCTCCCTTTGCACACAGCATCGAAGACCTTCAAAATGCCCTGAGCCTGGCTGCCCTGAACATTGCATCACAGGAATTGCTGTGTACCCCGAGTCTCCATCCCCTTGCCACTTCAACAGCTCAAGTTGACCCCCAGGCACCAACTTTAAATCTGCAAACAAGCCCCTTTTCCAAGTGGCCGCTCCATGTGGCCTTGTGCCTGTGCCAAGAGACTTTCCAACACTGATCCTGCTGGAACGTGGAGCTGCCCGAGGCTCTCCAACTGGCACAAGGTGCTCACTGACTGCTGCGCCCATCCTGCAAAAGAAGAGTCTGGTAACTTAACTGTATGATTTTTAATGCATTTTTAAAAGTGACTGCCTATTGATTACTATGGTGCATATTTACACACAGAAAGACTAACTTCATTAAAACTTTAAAAAGTAACATCTCAAAAAGTACTTAATGTATCTTAGAGATCTTGGTCTTCACACTTATATAAAAGTCTGAATTATTTTTATAAATTCTGGTCTCGAGTTATTCATTGAGTATGTGTGGTGCATTATTGGATTTGTGAGAACAGCAAATACTTTGCCCATCTCCTGGTTTAGCCTAACTGCTCGACCAGTGACCTTTAAAATAGGAGCATTAGTTGGTCAAATTTTTAGCTCGGGAAACCAACATGTGGTTTCCTGGACCCCCTGCACATTGTGCCTAGTTTTGCACACTACATAGACGGCCAGTATCCTACAGTGTTGTGTTGGAGTAGAAGACAGGTCACGTGCTGTCATTGAAGTGGTAAAAGGAATCAGCAAAAGCTCATTTTCCACCCCATGCTCTAGGAGGCATTCGTAGCATCATTATACATGCTGATGTTGTAAGAAGAGTTGTTGTTTCTTCTTTGAAGAGTATGTCCTATTGGGTAGTGAAAGGGGACCGGGAACTACACAAGGGACCTTTGGGTCTACTGTGCAGGATCGGCCACGTGATGGAGTTAAACGTTGTCAATGGAGATGAATCTGTTTGCTCTAGAACCAGGCAGCGGTGGTAGTATGACAGTTCTAAGGCCTTGTAGTCTCAGGATTTGGACCGGTGCTCCGTAGGATAAACCAAATTCCTTCTTCACAGCATTCTTCTCACAAACCAGATCCCCAACTTTAGGAATCCAGCCATTAGAAGTTCGCACTGGCAGATGATTTATCATCAGAAAATTGCTGAAGCTCCTGTAAGACAGTGAGATGTTCATTTATGCCAAAAAGCATATCTGTTGCCACCAAACCTGGGCCATCTAGATCTGTGACATACATAGGTATCCCAAAGAGAACCTCATAAGGAGTGCGTCCTCCCAAGCACCTTCTTGGCATATTACTCAGTGCTCTCTGAGCCCTATAATAGGTGAAGAAGCCAGCTCTGGCCAGAGCCTAATACTCTAACTGTTAAGGTCTGCTTTAGATCTCAATTCCTTCTCTCCACAACCAAATTTCCATTTGATGGTAGGGTGAAGAGTAATGGAGTTCAACACCCATCATTCCCTGAATGCCTTAGAGGCAGGGCCCTGGTCCGAATGGAATGCTGCAACTGCATATATACCGATAAAGATCAGCAAGTCTTTTATAAGAGTTTGAGCGTCAGCCGACCACAGTGGTCATACCCACCGGAATCTAGAACAAGATTCTATAGTGAATAGTATATATTTTTGTGCACCATCAGTGTAGGAGGCTGGCCTGGTTTGTAGTGGGTAGCTTGGGTACTTACAACTTACACCAGGTCCAGTTATCCCTTATTAGTGAAATGTAGTATTGTTCTAGCAGCTTAGGCTGATAGAGGTAGCTATAGCAGAGCAGCTTACGTTGAACTAGGAGACATGCAAAGCTCCTGCAATACCACTTATACTTACACAGTACTTATACACAAGTAAAGACAATACTCAGTGTTACCAAAAATAAAGTTAATTATTTGGATGACAGAGTACCAAAAATAACTTAGAGACAATACACCTTCTGGAGGTAAGTATTATACACAATATATACACTAGACACCAAAATTTGACAAGTAAATAGTCATAGAACAATGTTAGCAACAGGAAATACTATAGATTGCAATGGGAATAAATAGCTCTAGGGGCAACATAAACCATACGCTAAGAAAGTGGAATGCAAATCACAAATTCCCCCCTAGACAAGCGCAGTGTGTGCGTCTCGCTGGGAGTGTGAGAATACAGTAAAGGTAGATAAATTACCCCACCGCAGAGCCCGGAAAAGCAGGAGAAAAGTACTGCAACTTTCCTTAGGACATACTACACTTCATGATTGTGATTTTGCAGCAGCCAACCAAGTCTGCAAAGATCAACTGCTGGGTTCCTGGACCTGAAGACCTGCAAAGGAAGGGGACCCAGTCCAGAAGTAGAAAAAAGTTCCAGGAAGGACAGGAGCCCCTGCCAAACCAGAAGAGGGTGCAAAAGAAGAGTCCACGGTTAGTCAAAGACTGCAGAAATGCACCAAAGGAAGATGCCAGCATGATGCAAAAGATGTCCCATGGAGTGAAGATCTTTGCAGATGTGATTTCGTGTTGGAAGTCACCAACAAGCCTTGGCTAAGATAAAAGTGAGTTTTGTGTCAAAATGGTGTTGGATTGACCAAGGAGGAACCTAGGGGCCTCAACTCTGTGTCAGGAGGAAGAGGGGGCTCTCAGCACTTCAGAGAGCCCTCAGGATGCCAGCCAGCACCCCGGGAGTCGCAGGATCGGGGAACCAAGGAGATGCAATACGCGGTTGATGCAGCACAGCAAAAGAAGGTCCCACGCCGCCGGAGAACGACTCAGGGAGTTTCTTTATTGCAGGATGGAGTGCTGGGGACCTGGGCCAGGCTGTGCATGAAGGAATTTTGCAAAGAGTGCACAGAGGCCTCAGGAGGTGAAGAAGATGCAGTACACAGGGGTAATGTCGCTCTCAGGGAAGGCAAGGTCTTATTTCCTCCAAATTGTGTCAGCAAGACCTCAGGACAGTCTATGTTGATGATGTCTACCCTCTGTGTCCTTAGGAGCATGCTCATCACTGTGAGAGGAGTCCCAGGGTACCGGTCATCATCTTGGAAGGTGCCTGCTTGGAGCAGGGGAGTGACTCTGTCACTCCACAGGAGATGTCTTTGGTCCTTCTGGTGCAGGATGAAGACAGGGAGTCCCCAGAGTGTGCAAACCATGGAAACTGTTGCAGTTGCTGACTTGGAGCTGAGGTTGCTGAAGAAAAGTGTCTCTTGTAGACACTTTGTTGCAGTTACAGCGTTTCTTGAAGCAATCTGAGGTTGATCCGAGGTCAGAAGAGTCTGAAGTTGTTGCAGAGGATTCCTGAAGGAAACTTGCAAGCAGAATCTGAAGAGAACCCACAGGAGAGACCCTAAACAGCCCTGAGAGGGGGATTGGCTACCTTATCAGGTATGGACCTATCAAGAGGGGTCTCTGATGTCACCTGCTGGAACTGGCCACTCAGAGGCCTCCAGAGTGCCCCCACACCTTGCAAAGCAAGATGGCTGAAGTCTGAGACACACTGGAGGAGCTCTGGGCACCACCCCTGGGGTGGTGATGGAGGGGAGTGGTCACTCCCCTTTCCTTTGTCCAGTTTCGTGCCAGAGCAGGGGAGAAGGGGTCCCTGAACCAGTGTAGGCTGGTTTATGCAAGGAGGGCACCATCTGTGCCCTTCAAAGCAATTCCAGAGGCTTGGGGAGGCTATCCCTCCCCAGCTTGTAACACGTATTTCCAAAGGGAGAGGGTGTAACACTCTGCTCTCAGAGCAAATGCTTTGTTCTGCCCAGACCCCAGGAGGGCAGAACCCTGTCTATGAGGTGGCAGCAGCTGTAGCTGCAGTGCAAGCCTCAGAGAGCTGGTTTGGCAGTACTAGGGGTCCATGGTGGAGCCCCCAGGATGCATGGAATTGGCTCCCCAATACCAGATTTGGAATGAGGGGACAATTCCATGATCTTAGACATGTTACATGGCCATATTCAGAGTTACAATTGTAAAGTTACATATAGGTATTGACCTATATGTTTTGCACGCCTGTAATTGTGTCCCCCCACTCACAACGTCTGGGGAAATGGCCCTGAACTATGTGGGGGCACCTTTGCTAGTGCAAGGGTACCCTCACACTTAGTAATTTGCGCATAACCTTCAGCAAGTGAAGGTTAGACATATAGGTGACTTATAAGTTACTTAAGTACTGTGAAAATGGATGTGAAATAATGTGTGTGTTATTTCACGCAGGCTGCAATGGCAGACCTGTGCAAAGGTTTGTCTGAGCTCCCTATTGGTGACAAATGAAATGCTGCAGCCTATATGGATCTCCTGGAACCCCAATGCCCTGGGTACCTAGGTACCATATACTAGAGACTTATAAGGGGGTCCAGTATGCCAATTGAAATTGGTAAATGAAGACACTGGCCTACAGTGACAAATGTAAAAGCATAGAGAGCATAAGAACTGAGGTTCTGGTTAGCAGAGCCTCAGTGACACAGTTAGGCACTACACAGGCATACACATTAGGCCAAAAATTATGAGCATTAGCGTCCTGACCAGCAGGATCCCAGTGATACAGGCAAAAGCATACTGACATACAGATAATAATGGGGTAACATGCCAAGGAAGATGGTACTTTCCTACAATCAGGTTGAAGGGGACCACAGTGGTCCAGGTAAACTCATTGAAATGGTCTGTTGGACACTAAGAGGGATGTCTGTGGAAGACATTTGATGTTGGAGTCCTTAATTTGCTGGCAAATGTCACAACAAAGGACATATTGCTTGGTTTGTTTGCATAGACCTGGCCACCAGAAGTATTTCTGCAAAAGTATTATTGTGGCTGCAACACCAGCATGGGCAGAACTCACCCTAATTCACTGTATTTATTAGAGCTAATCTCTGATTTTGGTTGGGGATCAGTTGATCTCCCACCCCAGGAAGTATTGCATAAGCAACATTCTGTGCACTGATGTGATAAGACTATTTTGTAGGGTATGCTTTTGTGAGAGGCTTGCCTTCAGCTGAAGCTTTCATGGCAGCCAAAATATTATTATCCAGTCTCGTCTGAGCACGAGTATCTGCAGCAACTGAAGCTATAGTTACTGCTGATTTGGCCACTTCATCAGACAAAGTGTTACCAGTAACGTGCCCACCTTCACACTGGTGGCCTAATGTATGGACTACATGAGCACTAGGTAGCTTATTCTTAAGATCAACCACCCTCCCCTACATAGTTCTGTGTTTTATTGTGTTCCATTTGGAGTCTCTGAACCCGTTCATTCACCAATGATTAAGGTAATCATTGTTGGACTGGACACAGTAGTATAAATCACAGACAATCAAAGTGAGTTGTCCTGGGTCTGTATGTTCCAGCGCTAGGATAAGGATTTTGAGTTCAGCCACCTGGGCTGTGCAGTCCCCCAGGGTCTGCTTGCATGTATTGTGAGGGTGGAATATATCATCCTTCACCACTCCGCTCATGGATGAGTTTTGATGGCCTACAGCTGGTTTTGCTGAACCATCAGTGTATATGACAGTATGGAACCTGTTAAGCAGCAGGATGTCTAGAGGTGCAGGGTACTCCTGTTCGTATTGGAGAATTTTTTGTGTTTGAAGTTTTTGGAACAAAGATGTAATCAACGTCAGTGGCATTCAGGGAGGTTGCCCACTGAATCCAACATGAATGAAATGCTTTAGCGTTAGGAACACTTGCTTTGGTGACCGTCTCCAAGACTGGCACCAGGGTAACAACAATAATGGTGGTCATTACAACTCTGGCGGTCGGTGTTAAAGCGGCGGTAAAACCGCCAACAGGCCGGTGGTAAAATAATTTGAATTATGACCGTGGCGGAAACCACCAACAAAGATAGCCACTTTAACACTCCGACCGCCACGGCGGTACAGACAAACAGCGCGGCGGTCACCGCCAACAGACAGGCGGAGGACAATGTACCGCCCACAGTATCACAACCTACCAATCCGCCACCTTTTCCGGGCGGATTCACCGCGGATAAAAACACGGCGGAAACAGCCATTTCAAAGGGAAAACGCTCACCTCTACACACTCCACGAGGAAGGAGGGCACCATGGAGCCGGAACTCCATATTCTCGCTGCGATAGTCTTCCTGCTCATCTACGAGGAGCATCAATGGCGGCGGCGAAGACAACAGTGAGTACTGCACCTACGACATAGGGGAGGGAGAGGGAAAAACACAGGGACACACACAACCAACATCCCAACCCCCACCCCGACCCTCACCCACTACAACACACACACCAATCCATATCCAAATATTACAGTAACAACCCCCAAGCCCCCCAGGAAGAATGCAAAGACCGAAGGAAATGAGTTGAACCATTGTAATATATCAAAATACAGTAACCAAATATATACATATATATATATACACATTAAACAAAATATACACGACGATTGGTAGTGCAGGTAATGCACCATTCATTGTCCGTGGACCAATGGGCCCAAAATGCATGGGCGAGGCCCACACTAGATACCTGATCAAAACGGAGAGAACACTGCAGGGGCATCAGAGAGAAATACAACTTGCACCTCAGGGGGAAGGGAAGAGGGGGCACCTCAGCCGGATGAGTGCACCGCACCAGATCCACGAGGGGGCTCCATGCCCATTGATGTATCCTGTAGAGTGCAAAGCCACAGTCTCTCAAGTCTCTACAGTGGGTGGGTTGCCCAATGCTTTATCCTGGGGAGTGCAAAGCCACAATCTCTCAAGTCTCTACAGTGGGTGGTTTGCCCACTGTACCATCCTGGGGAGTGCAAATCCACAGTCTCTCAAGTGGATGCATGTCTCCACTGGTTCTGGAGGGGGACTGGTGCCCAGAGTGCTTCATCCTGTGAAGGACAGACAGAGTGGATGCATGTCTCCACTGGTTCTGGAGGGGAAGTGGTGCCCAGAGTGCTTCATCCTGTGCAGGACAGATGGAGTGGATGCATGTCTCCACTGGTTCTGGTGGGGGACTGGTGCCCAGAGTGCTTCATCCTGTGAAGGACAGACGGAGTGGATGCATGTCTCCACTGGTTCTGGAGGGGGACTGGTGCCCAGAGTGCTTCATCCTGTGCAGGACAAACAGAGTGGATGCATGTCTCCACTGGTTCTGGAGGGGGACTGGTGCCCAGAGTGCTTCATCCTGTGAAGGACAGATGGAGTGGATGCATGTCTCCCCTGGTTCTGGAGGAGGACTGGTGCCCAGAGTGCTTCATCCTGTGAAGGACAGACGGAGTGGATGCATGTCTCCACTGGTTCTGGAGGGGGACCAGTGCCCAGAGTGCTTCATCCTGTGCAGGACAGACGGAGTGGATGCATGTCTCCACTGGTTCTGGAGGGGGACTGGTGCCCAGGGTGCAGCACTCACCCCGTGACGGTCCCAGTTGCGTCACTGCCTCTGCCGCTAATGGGCTAGCGGTGCTCACATTGGCAGTCTTTTCCCTGTTCAGCGGTGCTTGAGTTTGCAGTTTCTGACCTGTTCAGCAGTGCTTGCCCTGTTCAGCGGTGCTTGCCATGGCGGTCTTTGCCCTGTTCAGCGGTGCTTGAGTTTGCAGTTTCTGACCTGTTCAGCGGTGCTTGCCCTGTTCAGCGATGATTGCCCTGTTCAGCGGTGCTTGCCAAGGTGATCCTTCATTGCCCAGCAGGCCTGTGGCTGGCGGTCCTTCATGGGTCAGCTGGGCTGTGGCTGGCGGTGGCCTCCTGGCCAGTGACGATTGGGCTGCCCTCCTGGGCAGTGACTCTGGCGGTGGCCTCCTGGCCAGTGACAATGGGGCTGCCCTCCTGGGCAGTGACTCTGGCGGTGGCCTCCTGGCCAGTGACGATGAGGTTGGCCTCCTGGGCATTGACTCTGGCGGTGGCCTCCTGGCAAGTGACGATTGGGCTGGCGGTGGCCTCCTGGGCAGCGGGGATGATGGCGGTCTTCTCCGCCGCGCTGCTCCTCCCAGACTTTGGAGATTTCTTCTGCCCCTTCCCCACCTTGGGAGGAGTCACAGCTGAGTCGACACTCCCCCCGGGACCCTTGTGAGCGGCTTTGCTGCCTGGAGTCTTCCACCTCTCCCACCAGGCACTGTCCAACTTCTGGTGCTTCACAGCGGGGGACTGGCTGTGCTGTGGCTCCGTGACACACTGGCTGTCTTGGTGGCCGGTGCACTCCACATACCTGTAACAACAGGCATCACTGGTCCCGGAGATTTTTTGGCTGAGGTGCTAGTACGGGACCTATGAATTGGAGGGGGGGGTGGGAAAGAGGTCAAGCTTGGCCATAAACAGTTTCTTAGGAACACTGGGACGGGTAGCTGGAGGGGGGTTGGGAGTGGAGGAAGAGGTAGTGGTTGTAGGAGGTGTACGTTTGGTGACTTTGGGAGAAGGTGAATGCGCTGGAGGCTGTCGTGAGGTGGATGGCTGTTGGGTGGGTGTGTGCCTGCGTTTGTGTATCTTCGGAGGGGGCGTCACAGACACACTGGGAGAGGACACAGAGGACGTGTAAATGGGAGTGGGGGTGGTGACTGCACGTGAGCAGGGTGTGGTGGTGGGTGTGCTGGTGCAGGCTGTAGTGGCTGTAGTGGTAGTGCATGCAGGTGAGAGTGTAGACGAGACTGGGAGGGAGGAGGGAGACGAGGAGGAGTGGGACACAGTGGAGGCAGTGGATGTTGGTGTGTCTGTATGTGTGTGATGCATGCGCGAGTGCCTGTGGGATGTGTGGTGCTTATGTTTGCCTGAGCTTCCCTTGTGTGGTGACTTGTGTGCAGGCTGGTCTGATGGTGTGCTTGGGATAGGCTGGGGTACGGGGATTGGGTCTGAGTGGAGGAAGTTGGAGGGGGGGGAGGCTAGAGAGAGGGACAATGGCTGCCATCAGTGCTGAGGCCAGAGTTTGCAGGGTTCGATGAAGGGCAGCCTGACCAGAATGAATGCCTTCCAGGGATGCATTTGTGTGTTGCAATTCCCTTTCTACACCCTGGATGGTATTCAAAATGGTAGACTGCCCAACAGTGAGGGACCTGAGGAGGTCAATGGCCTCCTCACTGAGGGCAGCAGAGGTGACAGGGGCAGGGGCTGAGGTGCCTGGGGCGAAGGTGATGCCCACCCTCCTGGGTGAACGGGCACGTGGCGAAGGCTGAGGGGCTGCTGGGAGGGCAGTGCTGGTAGGGGGGGTGGTGGCTATACCTGTAGAATTGGGGGGCAAAGATTTTGCCACCACCGCGAGGGAGCTCCCATCGGAGGACGAGTCTGTGTCGCTGGTTGCAGATCCTGTGACCGCCGTGAAGCTCTCCTCACCCTCCGTACCACTGGTGTATTCCGAGTCCGTGGTGTGGCCCTCCATGGCCATGTGGGATGCAGCTCCCTTGTGCTCCGGTGCCACTGTACCTCCGCCTGATGATGCTGATGCACACAAGAACAGGGAGACCACAAAAAGGGGGGGATGACAGAAGAAAGACAGGTTGAGTGCATGGCTTACCGCTAGTGTTGGTGGACAATACAGACACAGCAGCCCCCTGCACTATGTCACGCTGTTGGGCTCTACAGATGCAATTCCTGGGATATGGCCTACATGGCTATGGTCGACATCTGCTCACATAGATGACACAGGGGCATGTATACCTGTACCTGGCACACTACAGAGGTGGGGTGGGGTGCCACATGGCCTGCATTACGGAGGGGCCTAGCCTACGGAACTCGCCCTGCCCGAGGGAAACCCACAGCCCTCCTCCCCCACCCAGACACCTTCACTGCACGCAAAGTCTGCTGAATGAGAGAGTACTCACCCCCTTGTGTCTGCTGTGATGCCCTCAAGCGCCCATTCAAATCAGGGTAGGCCACCGCCAGGATCCGGAACATCAGGGGGGTCATGTTGCGACGGGCATCCCCCCCCACTTTGGGAGGCCATCCCCAGCTGAGCCTCCTCCGTCTTCTTGCTCCAGCAGCGAATGTCCTCCCATCTTTTCCGGCAGTGGGTGCTCCGTCTGTGGTGGACCCCCAGGGTCCGGACCTCCTTGGCGATGGCACGCCAAATATCCTTCTTCTGGTGCGCGCTGACCTACATGATATGTACCGGGGAAGAAGAGAAGTCATTACCAACTGCACCGTCTAAGTGAGTGGCCACATCCCTACCCTTGCCATGTGGCACATGCTTTCACAGTCCTTCATGCACGAAGAACTCTGCCCCCTTCATTCTTACAACCAGCCCTCTCCACACAGGCATGGCCCATACAACGTGCTTCCTGTGTACTTACCTGTTGGTCTGGAGGACTGTAGAGTAGTGTGTACTGAGGGAGGACCCTGTCGACGAGCTTCTCCAACTCCTCTGCAGTGAAGGCAGGGGCCCTTTCCCCAGACGCACAAGCCATTGTCTCTTTCAGACCGAGGTCACAGCAGCACTTGCAGTGTAGGTCCTCTCCTGTCGAAGATCAGGTATCGAGTGATTGAACAGATAGAAAATGGCGGTCACGTCCGCGGCGGTGCGTACCATCACCGCCGGCGTACATCGTCATTGGCTCCTGGGACCCATAGGGTTCAATGTTAACCAATGCAGCATTGCGCCGCGTTCTTCGACCGTCTACTGCGACGGTGTACAACGCCAGCGGAGTTACCTCACATCCCATTGTCCCACTTTAGAGGTCAGGCAGCTGCCATTTCAGGGGCCCACATGGCATAATTCACAACTGCGTCACACAGACCTAGGCCTTGTCGCACAACACAAATACAGGCCAGATTCTGTGCATGAATGGTGTTCTGTGTAGACTGTGGGTACATACCTCTCAGTTGTTTGACTCTGTGGTCGCTGTTGTCCTTCCTAGGCACCGTCCGCTGGGACATGTGAGGAGATGGCGGAATCCTCCGGTGTACAGACCGCTGGTGGACCTGTCGACAATGGAGGAGCAACATTTGATCATCACCTACTGGTTTGACCGTGCCACAATCCAAGAACTTTGTGCCCAGTTGGAGCCAGACCTGATGTCAGCAATCCACCATCCCACAGGGATCCCCACTCAAGTGCAGGTGCTATCAGTGCTACATTTCCTTGCAAGTGGGTCCTTTCAAACAACAGTGGCCATGGCATCAGGGATGTCCCAGCCTATGTTTTCCAACGTGTTGTCCAGAGTGTTGTCTGCCCTGCTGAAACATATGCGGAGCTACATCGGGTGGAGGATTTGCCTACAGTTAAAGGTGACTTCTATGCCCTTGGACATATCCCCAACAGCATAGGTGCCATTGATTGGACCCATG
The DNA here is from genome assembly GCF_031143425.1 of Pleurodeles waltl. Taxonomy (NCBI): domain Eukaryota; kingdom Metazoa; phylum Chordata; class Amphibia; order Caudata; family Salamandridae; genus Pleurodeles; species Pleurodeles waltl. The sequence continues at coordinate 631,599,451 of NC_090442.1, forward strand.
TAGCTCTGGTCCCCCCCCACAGGAGTGAACAGGTGTACAGGAACCGGAAGAGTTATCATTCATTGAATGTACAGATGGTATGTTTGGCCGACCAGTACATCTCCCGGGTAAATGCTATGTTCCCTGGCTCTGTGCATGACGCCTACATCCTGCGGAATAGCAGCATCCCTTATGTGATAGGTCAACTCCAGAGGCACCGGGTGTGGCTATTAGGGGACTCTGGTTACCCCAGCCTGCCATGGCTACTGACCCCAGTGAGGAATCCCAGGACAAGAGCAGAGGAACGCTACAATGAGGCCCATGGGCGGACTAGGAGGGTGATCGAACGCACCTTCAGCCTCCTGAAAGCCAGGTTCAGGTGTGCCAGATCATCGTGGCCTGCTGAATGCTTCACGAATTGGCTTTGCAACAACAGGTGCCTTTTCTGCAGGAGGATGGTCCAAACGGCGGTGTTGTGACAGCTGTGGAGCCTGTGGACAGTGATGAGGAAGAAGCAGAGGAAGAAGACATTGACAACAGGGACTCAGTTATCCAGCAATATTTCCAGTGAAACACAGGTGAGAATACATTCCTGCCTACTACAAGTACTTTTACACTTCTACCTCTATCCTGTCTGTCGATTTCAACCAGTATATGGTAACTGAGCTGTACATTTTCATTACGGTTTCACAGGTGTGGTTTCCAACGTGTGTCATCTGCTTAGATTCCTCATGGACTTGAGATATGTGACATAGGTATGTTGACATTACATTTGAATACGCATTTTTTCACAGCCATTGCTAATACACATTTTCGAAATCACAGACTGACTCCAGATTGTTTTGTGTTTCAAGGGTGTTTATTTTAGTGCTCAATATTGGAGGGGGGTTGTCAAATGGTGAGGGGTGATGGTGGAGGAATGTCCATGGCAGAGTCTGGTCTATTAGTCTCACAGGTGCATTGTCCAAAGGGGCATAGGAAGTGGAGCTGGGGCAGTTCTAATATGGACAGGGTTACACAGTGGAACAGTAGGATGACAATCAGAGTGGTCTCATTTCTTGGCGGGGGTCTTGGCATCATGCTCTGTCTTGTTCCTGGATCTCAGGGACCGTTTGCGGGGTGGTTCTCCATCTGCAGGGGGTGGGGTGCTGGTGTGGTGGTCCTGTGGCGGTGCCTCCTGTCCACTATCGCTGGCGGAGGTGGTGGGCAGTTCATCGTCCAGGCTAGTGTCAGGGGCCCCTTGGAGTGCCACAGTGTCCCTCCTGGTGTTAAGTATCTCCTTCAGCACCCCTACGATGGTGCCCAGGGCGGTGCTGATGGTTCTGAGTTCCTCCATGAAGCCCAAATACTGTTCCTCCTGCAGCCGCTGGGTCTCCTGAAACTTGGCCAGGACCGTTGCTATCGTCTCCTGGGAGTGGTGGTATGCTCCCATGATGGAGGAGAGGGCCTTGTGGAGAGTGGGTTCCCTTGGCCTGTCCGCCCCCTGTCGCACAGCAGCCCTCCCAGTTCCCCTGTGTTCCTGGGCCTCCATCCCCTGGACCGTGTGCCCACTGCCACTGCCCCCAGGTCCCTGTTGTTGTTGGGGTGGTGGGTTATCCTGGGTTCCCTGTAGTGGTGGACACACAGCTGATTGACGTGTCCTGGGTACGGAGGTATGGGCCCGCTGGGTGGGTGCTGTGCTGGTGTTACCAGAGGGTGGAAGGTCTGTGGTGGCCTGTGACTGGGTGTGGGGAACCGACTGTCCCGAGGCCCACGATGGTCCGGGCTGGTCATCTGGATCCAGTTGGACAGAGCTGCTGTCATCACTGTGGGCCTCTTCTGGGGGTGGGGTGGAGATGTCTGGACCCTCCTGTCTGATGATGTTGGGTAGTGGTCCTGCAGGGGTGTAAAAGCATGATTATTGCATCTGTGTGTGTCATGGTGGGCAATGGGTGGGAGACCGTGTAGCCCAGTGCTAGCACTCCTGTGTGGGGGCTTGTGTGATGATGGTTCAGGGGGGTGTTATGGGTATGTGCAGTGGGCATGCTTTAGTGATGGGTGTCCATGCTTTGTTGTCGTCATGCAGGGCTTGGTATTGGGATGGGTGGTTTGTGTTATTAGTACATTTGTGAGGAGTTGGAGTGATAGGGGAGGGGGCGAGGGTGGGGGTCTGTGATAGCATGCAGGTAGGGTGTGGGATATGATAGTTAAGATTTGACTTACCAGAGTCCATTCCTCCTCCTCCGAGGCCCTCAGGATGCAGAATAGTCAAGACCTGCTCCTCCCATGTTGTTAGTTGTGGGGGAGGAAGTGGGGGTCTGCCGCCAGTCCGCTGTACCATGATGTTGTGTCTGGAGACCACGGAACGCACCTTCCCCCGTAGGTCGTTCCACCTCTTCCTGATGTCCTCTCGATTTCTTGGGTGCAGTGCCACTGCGTTGACCCTGTCGACTATTCTTCGCCATAGCTCCATCTTCCTTGCTATTGAGGTGTGCTGCACCTGTGATCCAAATAGCTGTGGCCCTACCCGGACGATTTCCTCCACCATGACCCTGAGTTCCTCCTCAGAGAACCTGGGGTGTCTTTGCCGTGCCATGGGGTGGTATAGGTGATGTGTGGGGTGGTGTATGTGGTGATAAGTGTGGTGATATGTTGTGGTGTGTGGTGTTTTGTGCGTGGAAGTAGTGTGTGTGATGGTGTTGAGTGCCTGTGGCTGCTAGTTTGTGGATGGTAGTGTCTCTCTCTGGCCTTCTTTCAGAATTTTTGGTCGTAGGGGTTTGTGGGTGATGTGGGTGTGTGTTTTATATTGTATTGGGTGTGTGTGAGTGGTGTGTGTATGTGTATCAGGTGTGTGTATTTAGAATTGTCCAATGTGGCTGTGTTTTGTATGGGTGTGTGTATTTTGAGCACGGCGGTGTGCACCGTCAATGGAATACAGCGGTTTAAAGACCGCCAACCAGACTCTTGCCCTTATTTGATAGCTCTTATCCCAGGAATAATAAGCTGAGAAGGGCTATTTTAGTTTTCCTAAATTTAAATTTGCATCCAAGGGCTGCAATCCTAGAACAATTCGATCCACCCTAGCAAGATGAATGTTGAGGTTGTCATCCGTGAGATGGATGTCATCCACATAAGACAACGCTTCGGGATCAATATCATGCAATATTGCTGTTACAAGGGCTGAGAGCAGCCCTGGGATGTTGTTATAGCCTTGGGGCAAATAACAGAAGCGTTTTTGTGAGCTATATGAGAATGCACTCCGGATTTTCCTGAGCTAAGTTCTGGAAGAAAAAAACATCTTATGCACTATCTTGTTAATTAGTGTGCTGTCTGAATTTTGTATTGCGTATGTGTGAGTATGACTGTTTAAGTGTCTATAATCTAAGACTATTATGTTTGAAAGGGCGGGTTTTGCAATGGGGAATAATGGGTTATTCATTGCAGAGACACAGGGCTCAGTTACTTCCTGGTACTCAAGCTGAGTGAGGATCTCCCTCACTGGAGCTTTGGCTTTGTGTTTGACAGGATATTGGGGCTGAGGCTGGGCTGTGGACCTAATAGGTATTACATGGCAAGGAGTATCCATGTCCCAACCTACATGGTTGCGGTATAGTGCAGGTGCCTGTGCTAAAGCCCAGTTGACAGTGTAGGCTTGTTTTACCATCACTGGAACAAGATCAGAGAAAGAAAGCAAAATGACATCTTCCCCATATGGGAGCTTACAGATGGGCTCGGGTGGCCAGTCCCTCCAGGCCAGCAGGATATCACAACAAAGTTCATCCCAGAATATCACACTAATGGTGCTCTCTATGCCTCACTCAGTTTGGATATTTAAATCATAAACCCTGTCGGGTAGGAGAACGCATCCATCCGCAGTCTCCACTGCAATAAAGTCCCTAATTGCTGTTGCATTCAGATGATCTTTCAGACTCTGGCACCATATTGTGACTTCTGCCGCACTGTCTAGCTGCTTTCACATCTTGTTCTTCAGCAGTGTTCTCAAGTGCACTGGCATTTTTAATTGACAGTGCAGCCACCTTTTTCTTTTTAAACTGTGGCTTTTGTTGTGGTGACATCTTCTTTTTTGTCTGAAGACTGGGGTGAGTCTTTCTTCTGTTTCATATACTGTAGTCAGGATGTCGCTCTGACTGGCCCACTCTTTCGTTATGTCTATTCGGTGCATCCTGAAAGGAACGAGAGGGACGTGAATCAGTATATTGGTCAGGAGCTTTTATATTCTCTCTATTTCTGAGATTATATCTGTTTGGAGTTCTCCGGGTGTGGAGAATCTGCTCTTTGACTTTGTCTGTCTTTCATTTGCTTTTGTCTATCTCAGCACTTTTTAGAACCCTCTTGTGCTTGTTTAGTACCTTACTTAGGGCTGCTACTCTGTATTTCAGGATTTTTCAGCTTGGCTCCCAAGCAATCCCGTCGTATACTGGTATTGCTATAGGAAATAATTTTCAATAGCTGTTTCTCCTGTTCCAGATGTGCAATCTCTTGGAGCCACTGGCATATAGCCACCGCTACCACTTCCACTTTAATGTTACTGAGTATTATTGAGGAGACTGTGTTGAAATTATGCATCAATTTCATCCCCAAATCTAGGGCTAGAGCAGCCCTGTGCCCATTCTGAATTGGTTTTAACTTTAACACTTCCGGTAAATTGGCAGTGTTGGGGTACTGTGTGTGGTAATATAAATTGCAGCGAAGATTGTATTGCATGTGGTGCTGTCATCCACCGAGGGAACCATCCAGAAGGGCAAGCACATTATGAGAATTCATTATTTTTCCTGTGGCCCTGTATGAAGAAACACAGCATCCTGCTGATTAGCTTACTGGGCCATCGGGAACAGGATTTTCACTGATTCTGTTGGCACTTTGACCATGACAGAATGTACTGATTGTGGATTAATCTCAGTAGTAATTGGTATCCAGCAGGAGCTGGTGGTGCTGCATAAGCTGGTGTGTTTGGAGTTTGCATTACAAACTGAACAAGTCGTCTATATAGTGTTACTAGCTCTATGGTCGGCTTGCGCAAATCAGCTGCCTGCATGTTTTGTACACCAGGGTAAGGTTTATATGTGACAAACATAGGCCACTTTGGTCCTTTGTTATCTAAGGGACCTAATCTCAGGGGTTGTATTACGTGTGGTAGGGTGCCATTAAACCAGTTGTGATGTTCTTGATAAGTAATCAGAATCTCAAGATACTGGTATGCATGATACCGTTGTGGTACATTTGCAATTCTGTACGTGTTGAATGTAAATGATCTAGGGTCTTCCTCAGGAAAGATGACCCAAGAGTAGAATGTTTCTGTTTGCTATGCTTCATTAGCTTCTACTATGAATGTGACATCCTAGCCCTCTTCTATTAAGCCATGTGCTACTAAGTGTAGTGTTAATGCCTGTCTGCCATTCTCAGGAATGTCAATGGCATCAGCCACATTGTGTAATGGGTAAAGAGATGGAACATTAAGTGGTGAGAAAAGTCCTTTTAATAGTTTGAGCTCGAACAACCTACAGCCGAGTTAGGTGCTCCATGTTCAGCTGAGGGGGATCTTCCTCTTATCCACCGACATCTCCAGATAAAGGTACTAAGGGTACCTGTTGTGTGTGAGACAGTGATACTCAGTGCATCCATAAACTAGTGCCACAACACCATAGTTGGTGGTGCCATGTCATAGTAGGACTCTCGCTCTAGGCAAGACTGCTAATTTAGGGATGACAGCACTTTTGTTTGTAGTCGACTAGGCCAATTCTACAACAAGTCGCAACTGTCGGCCCAACCCTCCTGGCTCACAAGCAGTACCTCACCAAAAACCCAAACAGTAAAAGGTGATTTGCTGCAGCCTTTAAGAATGGACTCAAGAGTGTGACACATCAGGGGAGTTGCGGTTAAACGGAGATAAACCTTTTCTATATAAGCAACATGTCTCATCCATTCACAGGCAATGAAGGAGATGCAGTGAAGTTTTATTAGCAAGACTGCAATCTACTGTAAATTGAAGGGGCTGCGGCAATTAGGATAATGAACAATGCAAGAAACAGAAAGAAAAATGAGGGTCATGAATACAAAAACCCCCACCATCTTGCAATGATATAGGATGTAATGCAGGTGTGAAATGAACCCTAATGCCCTAGCATGATTAACCTAATCTCTAACCTAAAGAGAGCGAGGTGTACTAAACCTAATCTGGCAGTACCATGTCCATGAGAAGAACCCCCAACCTGTGTTACCTTGGAATGAGGTCTCTAGATCAGACTCTGTGGTGACACGAAGACTAGGTTTGTATCAAGGCGACGTGTAGCATAGATAGTGTCAACATCATCTGGTGGGAATCCTTTTGATAGTTATGTCTGTGTGAGATGTATATATACTGATCTTGTAGGACCCACGAAAGTGGGAAAGTACATGATGTGAATACCTACGTATCTCATTTATTTTTGACGCTGATAGTGACACCTTTACAGAGTGGCACTGATGACATGAAACTAAACCATCTTCCTAACAATAAACATAGCAGCCATCTTGAAAGAAATAATTAAATAAATGTGCTAAAACAGAGCAAGCTAAGTAGGTTAAAAGTCACTGGGTGGGGGAGGCACAGGCGTGCAAGCCAAAGACTAAGTCAAACTCCTGATTCTCATTAAAACTAAATAGGACCAACTACAGACTGTGGGGGTTATTACAACTTTGTAGGAGGTGTTAATCCGTCCCAAAAGTGACGGTAAAGTGAAGGATATACCACCAGCCGTATTACGAGTTCCATAGGATATAATGGACTCGTAATACGGCTGGTGGTATATCCGTCACTTTACCGTCACTTTTGGAATGGATTAACACCTCCTCCAAAGCTGTAATAACCCCCTGTGTGTTAGGACAACAGAACTTCAGAACGAGGGGGACTAAGTCTGTGCACACATCAGGAGCTGTTAGCCCAATTCCTGGCTAGCTCACAGTACCTCACACAAACCCCTAAACCTACTGTGGTGGAAGGTGACTATGGCACCCTAAGCATGACTCTCTGATGCCCAAGATAGTAGTGGAAACAGATCTTACCCTCTCATTGTATTACTGATGCATGCTCAGGCCAAAACACGCAACAGATATAAAATAGGTTTTCAATACATTTATTGAAACAACCGTACTCTTGCATAGAGAGAATGACCGGCAATAATTAGACAGATAGAAGAAAGCAAGTTTATCAAAATTATGAAAATAATGAACAATCCAACCATGGTAGAAGAATTGTAGAGGTTCTAGAGGTTCCCTTATAACCTTAAGACTATACTGAGAGCATAACCAGTGTACCATTCTGCCTTTGGCTGATCTAAGGGATTAGTCTTTGCCCCAAACCTGGAAATTGCATCAGGAGTCAGTCTGTAGGGTGGATGGCAATCCTCTTGGGAAGCTAGAAGATAAGAGTCAGCAGAGCTGCATGTTGAATACAGTGTTCATTACAGTATGTTATCAGTCAGAATGCCACTCTGCCCATTCCTGGTCAATGCATCATTTATATATTAAAACCACACTGTCTTAGAAGCACAGCTCTGATACAAGCTATGTCTGAATGTTAGAACTTTTCTCCTGAACAGGCAGTGCAAGCACTAGGATATTTTGTACTGTGTTCCTAATCGTGAACAGAATGTGCTGATTATATGTCATGAAAATGTTTAATAAACAAGCAACTCGTACACTATGGCCTTCATTATGACATTGGCGGTAAGTCCCGCTTACCGTCATACCGACTGCTGCCAACATACCGCTGCGACGGCAGTTTACCGCTACCCGTATTATGACCCACACATAGCAATCCGTCACTATACAGACACACACACAAGTCCACCAGCCCAAAGTTCAGTGATAAACTGGTGGTATCCAAACCCACACTGTTACACCAACAGAACTACGCCCATCACATTATGACCCATGAATCAACATGGCGGACATTCAATGGCGCTAAACCATTGGCGGTAAATTCTGCTGCGCTCAAAATACACACACACATACAAAACTACACCACATTGGACAATTCAAACTACACACACCTGACACATATACACACCCACACACACACAACACTCTAAAACACACACACACTACCCACAACCCCTTACGACTCAAAAACATTGCCAACTGAGAGAGACAGACCAACAGCACCTACAGAGCCACTAAACACTATCACCCATACACCATCCACGTACCTTACAGCACACATTCCAACACATCACCCCACACACCCTCACACACACCACGCACACTCCACCCATTGCACCACATAGACACCCCAGGTTCTCAGAGGACGAGCTAAGAATCATGGTGGAGGAAATCTTCCGGGTAGAGCCACAGCTATTCAGATCACAGGTGCAGCAGGCTTCCATTGCCAGGAAGATGGAGCTATGGCGGAGGATCGTGGACAGGGTCAAAGCCGTGGGACAGCACTCAAGAACAAGGGATGACATCAGGAAGAGGTGAAACGACCTACGGGGGAAGGTATGTTCCGTGGTAGCAAGACACCAGATAGCAGTACAGAGGACTGGCGGTGGACCTTCACCTCCTCTCCCACAACTAACAACATGGAAGGAGCAAGTCTTGGCAATAATGCATCCTAAGGACCTGGCAGGGGTAGCAGGAGGACTGGACTCTGGTAAGTCAAATCTGTACTACTTTCACCCCCTACCTGCAAGTCATCACATACCTCCACACTCTCTCTCACTCCGATCACTTCACCACCTCCCACACACCCCACCATCACAACCCACCCCTCCCACAACCAAGCCCTGCATGCAACACCAATGAATGGGCACCCATCACAGACCTCCAGGGACACCCATCACCAAAGCATGCACACTTGAGATAATCACCTAGCCCACCAAATCACCACTCAAAGAAGCCTAAGCTTTCATGGCAATAACAACCATAAAGGGTAACACACCCATGCACAAGATGGCACACCCAGAAACAATAAACTGCATTTACATCCCAACAGGTCCCCACACAACGTCACCAGAGAGGAGGTGCCAGAAACATCCACCCCTCCCCTCCCCCCAGAAAAGGCCCACAGTGATGACAGCAGCTCTGCAAGCCTGGATCAGAATGACCAACCTGGCCCATCAGGGACCTCTGGACAGTCGGTTACCCAGACATAGTCAAGGACAACCACAGAGCCTTCCCCCTCAGGAAACACAACCACAGCACCCACCCAGTGGTCCCAGACCATGTCCCAAGGACACGTCAATCAGCAGTGTGTCCACCACTACAGGGGCCCCAGGCCACCCCACAAACACAGGATGATCAAGGACCTGGGGTTAGTGGCAGTGGGCACATGGTCCAGGGGACAGAGGCACAGGACAACACAGAAGCTGGGAGGATTGCTGTGCAACAGGAGGAGGACAGGGGCAGGGAACCAACTCTCCATGAGGCACTCACCAATCCTGGGAGCATACCACCATTCCCAGGAGACAATGGGCCAGATACTGGCCAAGTTGCAGGATACCTAGTGGCTGCAGAAGGGACATTACCTGGGGATCAGGGAGGACCTGAGGGACATCCACACCACCCTGGTCACCATTGCAGGGGTGCTGGCAGACATGGCCACCACCTTGATGGAGGCAGTGGCATACCAACAGGCCCTTGACACTAGCCAAACCGATGAACAGCCTTCCACCTACGCTGACACTAGTAGACAGGAGGCCCTGCCACAGGAACAACAGGCCATCAGCACCCCTCCCCCAGCAGAAGGAGAACCACCCCGCAAACGGTCCCTGCAATTCAGGAGGAAGCCAGAGAATATTGCCAAGACCCCCGCCAGGAAATAAGACTCTCCTGAATGTGACCCTTCTGTGCCACTCTGTCACCCTGTCCACCTTGAACTGCCACTGATCCACTTCCTATGCCCCCTTGGACAGTGCACCTGAGATACAAATAGGCTGGAACTTTACCCTGGACTCTTCTGCACCACCACCCCAGCCCATTGCAATACCTCCTCCACTTATTAGCACATAAATAAACACCCTTGTAAAAAGTATGGAGTCTGTTAATTGATTGAACTATGTATTTGTTTAACAAGCTGTAAACATTGCAATTCAACTGTACAGTAATGTATACATAGGTATGACTTGTAGTTGGCTGCAGTCAACAACCAGGAGCCAGAGTGGGGCACATATATCTGAAAATAGACATGTCAAAGGGTACAGGAAGTGGCTATAGTATTGGGAAAATCAGCCTGCCAGTGACAATATCCAACACATAACTGTCAATGGAAGGTGAAGTTACAGTGTCTTACCTGTGTGTCACTGGAACTACTGTTGTATGATTGATGTTCTGTTGTCCTCATCCTCTGCCTCCTCTTCGTCACTGTCCACAGGGTCCACTGCTGCCACACACCCATCTCCAGCCTTATCCTCCAGCAGAAAAGACACCTGTTGATGTAAGGCAAGGCTGTGCAACATACAACATGCCACGATGATCAGGCAGACCTTCTTGGGTGAGTAGCACAGGGAACGACCTGTTAGATGGAGGGACCAAAACCTGGCCTTCAGGAGGCCGAATTTCCTCTCTATAATCCTTCTCGTTCGCCCCTATGCCTCATTGTAACGTTCCTTTGCCCTTGTTCTGGGATTCCTCACTGGGGTTAGTAGAACCAGTCACCTGCAAATATGGAGGGATACCTGTTAGACACACACTAACCCTTAGGGCCAACCCTATACCCATACACCAACATTTAATGGGTGGGAACCATGGGCTCACCTATTAGCCACACCCGGTGCCTCTGGAGTTGAGCCATCACATATGGGATGCTGCTATTCCTCAGGATATAGGCATCATGCATAGAGCCAGGATACTTTGCATTGACATGGGAGATGTACTTGTCCGCCAGGCACACTATCTTAACATTCATCGAGTGAAAGCTCTTTTGATTTCTGAACACCTGTTCATTTCTCAAAGGGGGGACAAAGGCAATATGTGTACCATCTATTGCCCCAATGATGTTGGGGATAAGTCCCATTGCATAGAATTCAGCTTTCACTCTTGCCAAATCCTCCACCTGGGGAAAAACAATGTTGCTGTGCAAGTGTTTCAGCATGGCAGACAACACTCTTTTTAGCACTATTGAGAAAACTGGCTGTGACATTCCTGCTGCCAAGCCCACTGTCACTTGGAAAGAACCAGTTGGCAAGAAATGGAGCACAGATAGCACATGTACAAGAGGGGGGATCCCAGTAGGGTGACGAGTAGAAGATATCAGGTCTGGCTCCAATTGGGCACACAGCTCTTGAATTGTGGCTCTGTCAAGTCTGTAGGTGAGTATAATGTGCCTGTCCTCCATTGTTGACAATTCCACCAGAGGTCTGTACATGGGGGGATGTCTCCATCTCCTTTTCATCCGCAGCAGTTGCAATCTAGGGGACAAAACGATGGACATCTGGTCAGTATTCCACATTTCCCAACTGTACACTGAATTGCATGTTGTGACTGAAACAGTAAGTTGTCGGATAGGCCCAAATGTTCCCTATGTGTACTGTGACATGGTTTGGTGCCAATGGGTCACCCCTCCCCCGAAATGGCTTCCGCCTGTCCTGTGTGGATGGACAGGTGGAAATGATGTAATGCCGTTGACGTTGTGCGCTGTTGCAGGAGGTGGTCAAGTACCGCCGTGCAATTCCTCATTGGTTGTCATTGGGCCCTATGGGTTAAAGTGGCCAATAGTGATGCATGCCAGCGGTGACAGTACGCACCGCCGCAGACGTCACCGCCATTTTCTATCTGTTCTCTCACTTGCTACCTGACCTTCAACAGGAGAGGAACTACACTGTAAGGGCTGCTGTGCCCTGTGTCTGAAACTAACCATGTCTCATGTCACTGGGGAAAGGGCCCCAGCCTTCACCTCTGCAGAGTTGGAGAGACTGGTGGATGGGGTCCTACCCCAGTACCGAAAGCTGTATGGGCCACCACACCAACAGGTGAGTACACTGTGAGCACAATGCATGGGGCATGAATAAGAGGAGTGCTGTGTGTGAGGGCCTCGAGTAAGGGGGGGTGGAGGGGTCCTGGGCAGCGTGCTGTATGTATGGTGGGCAATGTCTGTGCATAAGGGGATGTGAGGAATATGGTGGACCATGAGTGTAAGAGGCCGGAGCGTATGGCTGATACCTTTTTCTATGCTTATTTTTCTGCAGGTCAGCGCACATCAGAAAAAGGGTATATGGCGTGCCATTGCCAAGGACGGGCGGACCCTGGGGGTCTATGGCACGCGGAGTATTCACTGTCACAAATGGTAGGAGGACCTGAAACACTGGGCACGGAAGACAGCGGAGGCTCAGCTGGGGATGGCCTCCCAACGAGGAAGGGGTGCCCGTCGAACCCTGACCTCCCTGATGTTCTGCATACTGTCTGTGGCCTATCCGGAGCTGGATGGGTGCTTGAGGCCATCACAGCTGCCACAAGAGGGTGAGTACAGTTTCCAAATCTGCAAATTGCACATGGTGCGGTGGTCTTCAGGTGGGGGATATGGGCCTGTGTGTGCCTGTCCTAGGGCTGGTGACTAGCATTGTGACTTGTAGTGCATTGCATAGTGCGTAGGCCTGTTCCCTGTGTGAGTGTGCTGTGTACGCCAACTGTGGTGTTGGGACAGCCATTGACCAAGAGTATCCTTTGTTTCCGACCCCTTTTTGTTTTGTCACCCTGTCCTTGTGTGCATTAGCATTATCTGGCGGAAGAGCAGAGGCACCGGGGATGGAGGGAGGTGCTTCATACATGGCACAGGAGGCCGAATCCACCGATGGTGAGGGCACCAGTGGGATGGAGGAAGAGGGAAGCACCACGCAGAGACAGGAGGGGACAGTCCTGACAGTGATACCTCCTCCGATGGAAGCTCCCTGGTGGTGGCGGACACCACTTTGCCCACCCCAACTACCGGTACAGCCATTGACCAAGTGTATCCTTTGTGTCCCCTCCTTTTTGTTTTGTCACCCTGGCCTTGTGTGCATTAGCATCATCTGGAGGAGGAGGAGGAGGAGAGGCACCGGTGACAGAGGGAGCTGCATCACACAAGGCACAGGAGGCCGAATCCACCGATGGTGAGGGCACCTGTGGGATGGAGGGCAAGGGGAGCACCACGGCGGAGACAGAAGGGGACAGTTCTGACAGTGATACCTCCTCCGATGGAAGCTCCCTGGTGGTGGTGGACACCTCTATGCTCACCCCAACTACAGGTGCAGCCACCCCCGTACCAGCACTGCCCTCCCAGCAGCCCCTCAACGAGTTTCTCCTGCCCGCTCACCCAGGAGGGTGGCCATCTCCTTTGCCCCAGGCACCTCAGGCCCTGCCCCAGTTAGCCCTGCTGCCCTGAGTGAGGAGGCTATTAACCTCCTGCGATCCATCTCTGTTGGGCAGTCAACCATAGTGAATGCCATCCAGGGTCTGGCAGGCCATTTGCAACATACAAATGCATTACTGGAGGGCATTCACTCTGGAATGGCGGCCCAACAGAGATCAATCCAGGCTCTGGCCTACTCCCTGAAGGCAGCCATTGTCCCTGTTTCTAGCCTCCCGCCTCCAACTTCCTCTACCAGTCCCATTCCCCTGAATCCCAATCTATTCTAAGCACACATTCGAACCAACATGCACCCAAGACAACACACAGGAGTGGCTCAGGCAAACACAAGCACCACACATCATCCCACAGACACTCACACAAACACCATCCAGAATCAGACACCAGCATCCACTGCCTCCACTGTGTCCTCCTCGTCCTCCACCACCCTCCCAGTAGTGTATCCTCTCACACACGCATGCACTACACCCTCATTCACTACCTTTATCACCATCACGCCTATCACTACACACCCCTCACTGGCAGTCACCACCCCCACATCCATGCACACGTCCACTGTGTCCTCTCCCACTGTGTCTGTTCCCCCTCCTCCCAAAGTACACAAACGCAGGCCCTCAGACACCCAAAAGCCATCCATCTCACAACAGCATCCAGCCCATGCACCTGCATCCAAACACAGCAGACTGACACCTCCTACAACCACTCCCTCTTCCCCCACTCCCAGACCTTCATCCTCTTCCCGCACCAGTATCCCTCAGAAGCTTTTCCTCTCTGACGTTGGCCTCTTCCCTACCCCTCCCCCCGTCCTTCACGTCGGGCCAGGGTGGTCAGAACCTAGGCTAGCTCCTCAGCCACCCAGTCCACGGCCACCATAGTGTCAGCAGCTATTGTTGGTGGGAGAGGCTCCAGGGAACCAGCCATAACCACTGACAGTGTGCCTGCACCAGCTGCCAAAGGGAAGGACAAGGAGGCACCACCAGCTGTGAAGGGCAAGGAAGCACCACCAGCTGTGAAGGACAAGGGTAAGGAGGTACCACCAGCTGTGAAGGACAAGGGCAAGGAGGCACCACAATCTGGGAAGGGCAAGGGGCCTGCCCCTAAAGGCAGGAAGGTCAGGAGGTCTGGTGCAGGGACTGAATCAGAGCCCCCACCACCAACCATGGCGGTTAAGCCATCCGAGGCTGCAGGGGAGGGGTTGGAGCCTCCCCCCATCACAGGCAGTCCCGACACCAGCACAGCCACCAGCATCGCTGCCTGCAGCAGTGCCAGCAGCAGCAGCCCAAGTGGGCAGCCGTCCGAGACTGCAGGGGAAGGGTTGGGGCCTCCCCCCCACCACAGGAATTCCCAACACCAGCAGTGCCACCAGCATCACTGCCTGCAGCAGTGCCAGCAGCAGCAGCCCCAGTGGGCAGCCGTCCGAGGCTGCAGGGGAAGGGCTGGGGCCTCCCCCCACCATGGGCATTCCCAACACCAGCACTGCCACCAGCATCACAGCCTGCAGCAGTGCCAGCCGCAGCAGCCCCAGTGGGCAGCCATCCGAAGCTGCAGGGGAAAGACTGGAGACTCCCCCCACCACTGGCATCCCCAACACCAGCACCGCCACTGCCACTGCCACCACTGAGCAGCCGTCACCGCCAGCGGACAGCGTGTAGTCCTGGCTCCATGGACTGTAGTGCATCCTGGCCCATGCAAATCCCTTGGGAGTGACACCCAGGTAAGAGACTGTGACCTTGCACTCCCCATGTGCTGCATCACAGGGCAAAAAGCCCCCTCCAGAACCAGGGGAAGAAACCATCCACTCACCCCTTCCTTGGCAGGATAAAGCACGCTGGGCACAAAGCCCTTTCCAGAACCAGTGGAAGAAGCCATCCACTCACCCCCTCCTTGCCAGGATGAAGGACACTGGGCACAAAGCCCCTTCCAGAACCAGTGAAAGAAGCCATCCACTCACCCCCTCCTTGCCGGGATGAAGCACACTGGGCACAAAGCCCCCTCCAGAACCAGTGGAAAAAGTCATCCACTAACCCCCCTTGCAAGGATGAAGCTCCCTGGGCACAACGCCCCCTCCAGAACCAGTGGAAGAAGCAATCCACTCACTCCCTCCTTGCCAGGATGAAGCACACTGGGCACAAAGCCCCCTCCAGAACCAGTGGGCAAACTACCCATTAGAGAGACTGTGGCGTTGCACTCCCCAGGACCAAGCAGTGGGCTTACCACCCACTTGAGAGACTGTGGCTTTGCACTCCCCAGCACCAAGTCGTGGGCAAACCACCCACTAGAGAGACTGTGGCTTTGCACTCCCCAGCACCAAGCAGTGGGCAAACCACCCGCTAGAGAGATTGTGACCTTGCACTTCCCAGGACCAAGCAGTGGGCAGACCACTCACTTGAGAGACTGTGGCTTTGCACTCACCAGGACCAAGCAGTGGGCAGACCACCCACTTGAGAGACTGTGGCTTTGCACTCCCCAGGACATCGCACAGGGCATGTTGCCCCATCCAGGACAGTGGTATTGTTCCATCTTCTGGCTGAGGTGGCCCCCCATACCCCGTCCCCCTGAGGTGCCTGTATATTTTCGACGTGATGCCCCTGCAGTGTTCTCTCTGTGTTGTGCCAGGAGTGAAGTGGGGCCTTGGCCTATGTGATGTGGCCCTGTGGCCCACAGACATTGTGGTCTGGGCAGTGTCCCTCCATTTCGATATATGCATGTACTGTTTTGATTTTGAAGGACATATTTTTAGTATTTTAGCTTACTACACTCACTGTAATCAATTCCTTTTGTCCTTGCATCATTCCTGAGGGGTACAGGGTGGATATGTAATGTTACTGCATCTGTTTGTGTGTATGGTGTTGGGGGTGGGGGTGTTGCGTGTTGCGTGCGTGTGTCACTCTCTTTTTCCTCCCCCATGTGTGCTAAGCAGCAGTAATCATTGTGGTTGTCTTCGCCGGCATTGGTATTCATGGTGAAGAAGTAGATAGACAAGCATGGAGAAAACCTGCAACTCTGGCTCCATGACGGCATGGTTCTTCCTTAAGTTGCCAGGGGTGAGTGGTTTCCTTTCTGTGCACTGTTTCCGCCATGCTTTTGATGTTGTTGGTACCGCCTCAGAAAAGGTGGTGGATAGGCCGGTTGTGATAGTGTGGGCGGTACATTGTCTTCTGCCTGGCTGTTGGTGGTTACCGCAGTGGTGCTTGCTGCTACCGCCATGGCGGTCGGTGTGTTAAAGTGGCTTTCTGTGTGAGCGGTTTCTGCAGTGGTCATAATTCCATTTTTTTTTACTGTCGGCCTGTTGGCGGTAATAACACCGCTTTATCACCGACCGCCAGGGTTGTAATGAGGGCCTATATTCCTAGAATAATATCATGCAAGCAAAGTGTGTAAAAAGTCATTGCTAAAAGCTACGCAGCTAAGTGCAAAGTGTGAAATATCAAATAAAGATAAAAACAGGGGGACCAACTTGGATCCAAGAGGTCCTCATGGCAATGAAAGATGTAGGGTAATTATCAGTTCATGGTGAGGGTTCAAGTTATACTTACCTTAGGGCACAAGTTATAGTTACTTATTATGACTATAACTGCTGAATTTCTATGGTTTTGAGTGTGTAAAAGCTGTACCTAACTATAACATCTCTGTAACCTTTTGTTTTTAGTGAATATTTAAGGTATTTTTAATTCTGTTTCTTAACTATAATGTCCCCGTAACCTTTGATTTTTTTCAGTGAATTTTTATTGTTTTTTTAATTCTATTTCCTAACTGTAATTATCCTGGTAACCTTTGTTTTTTTTCAGTGAATTACTAGCGTTTTCTTTGAACATAAATTAATATTTTATTATCATAAGTTAATCCAACCACTGCCACACCTGGCCTCTGGCCGGGTGCATCAGTTGGTTGGCTGCAAGGGTGGCAGCCAACCTCACACTGCACATGGCCTTAGGCCTGGCTACAAGCCCTGTGTGTCAACTCCCCAGCTGCAATCAACCCCATGCTGCATGCAGCTTTTGGCCATGCAAAGTAGGGGGCTGACAACCAGGTCTGGCCTATGGCCAGGCCCTGTGACTAACCCCTGCAAGTCAGCCAGCCCAACACTGCACATGACCATTGTTTGCTGTGAGGCAGGGGGTCAGCCATAGGGGCTGTCCCTGCGGACCGCAGGACCTTCTTTTTTTAACCCCTTCTGTGCCCAGGACGTAATGGTTACGTCCTGAGGCACAGTGCTGCTGTGCCCAGGACGTAACCATTACGTCCTGTGCACAGAGCCCAGAGGGAGCGCTCTCGCTCCCTCTGTGGGGTTCCCCCCCACCCCCCCAAGTCAGGGATGGAAGGGGAAGCCCTTCCCCTCCCACCCCCGACCCCCCCAACCCCCCCTGTGACGTCAGCGCGCTGATTAGTCACAGGGTCTCCCCCATCGCGCTGGAAGCAGAGCTTCCAGCGCGATTGAAAAAGAAATGCT
Source organism: Pleurodeles waltl (assembly GCF_031143425.1). Classification (NCBI taxonomy): domain Eukaryota; kingdom Metazoa; phylum Chordata; class Amphibia; order Caudata; family Salamandridae; genus Pleurodeles; species Pleurodeles waltl. Next base: position 631,617,198 of record NC_090442.1, read on the forward strand.
TTTGCATTTCTTTTTCAATCCCATGGGGGAGGCCCCGAGAGGCTTCAAAGGGAAGGAAATGTATTTCCTTCCCTTTGAAGTCTCTCACAGGTTTCAAAAGCCGGATTGCTTGCAATCCGGCTTTTGAAACCCTACTAGACACCAGGGATTTTTTTTTTTTCAGTGAAATTGGCAAAAGGGAGCGACCCCTTGGGCAAGGGTCGCTCCCGGGGGGGCATTTTTTTAGGAAGGCCTTTTCTGCCCCCCCTGGGGGCAGATTGGCCTATTATTAGGCCGATCTGCCCCTGGGGGGGGGCAGAAACCTCTAGGCACCAGGGACCTTTTTTTTTTTTTTTTTGTGATTATTTCTTTTTTTTTAGGTGGGGAGCGATCCCTTAGGCAAGGGTCGCTCCCCTACGGGGCAATATATATTTAGGCCATTTCTGCCCCCCTTGGGGGCAGATTGGCCTATTTTGATGAGGCCAATCTGCACCCAAGGGGGGCAGAAACCATTAGACACCAGGGAGTTTGTTTTTGCGCGCGAATTTCACGCAACGGGAGCGACCCCTTTGGCAAGGGTCGCTCCCAGGGGGGGCCTTTTTTTGGGAAGGCCTTTTCTGCCCCCCCTGGGGACAGATCGGCCTATTATTAGGCCGATCTGCCCCCAGGGGGGACAGAAACCTCTAGGCACCAGGGATCTTTTTTTTTTTTTTTTTTTTTTATGTTTTCTTTTTTTTTTAGGTGGGGAGCGACCCCTTAGGCAAGGGTCGCTACCCTAGGGGGCAAATCATATTTAGGCCATTTCTGCCCCCCTTGGGGGCAGATTGGCCTATTTTGATGAGGCCAATCTGCCCCCAACGGGGGCAGAAACCATTAGACACCAGGGAGTTGTTTTTTTGCGTGAATTTCACGCAAGGGGAGCGACCCCTTAGGCAAGGGTCGCTCCCTGGGGGGGGGGGGATTATTTTAGGCCATTTCTGCCGCCCTGGGGGGGGTAGATCAGCCTATTTTGTTTCGGCTGATCTGCCCCCAAGGGGGGCAGAAACCACTAGGCACCAGGGATTTTTTAGTTTTTCTGTTTTACAGATGGGGAGCGACCCCCTTGGACAAGGGTCGCTCCCCTGGAGGGGCAAAATGTATTTAGGCCATTTCTGCCCGCTTTGGGGGCGGATCGGCCGATTTTAGGTCAGAAACCACTAGGCACCAGGGATCTTTTTTTTGCGCCGTCACACAAGGGGAGCGACCTTGTAGTCAAGGGTCGCTCCCCGGGGGGGTGGGGGGGCCAAATTATTTTAGACCATTTCTGCCCCCCTTGGGGGCAGATTGGTCGATTTTAGGTCAATCTGCCCCAAGGGGGCAGAACCCACTAGGCACCGGGGATTTGTTTTTTGGCGCCAATGTCACGCAAGGGGAGCGACCCCGTAGGCAAGGGTCGCTCCGGGGGGTGGGGGGGGGTGGGTGTTCGGGGGCAAATTTATTTTAGGGCATTTCCCCCCCCCCTGGGGCCGGCTGAGCTAGACGCCAAAATCCACATGTAGGCACTTTGCAAAAAACACCTCTGTTTTCTGTGAAAAAATATGTTGTGTCCACGTTGTGTTTTGGGCCATTTCCTTTCGTGGGCGCTAGGCCTACCAACACAAGTGAGGTACCATTTTTATGGAGAGACTTAGGGGAACGCTGGGTGGAAGGAAATTTGTGGCTCCTCTCAGATTCCAGAACTTTCTGTCACCAAAATGAGAGGATTCTGGGTAACAGAACCTAGTCAGAGCCCCGCAAATCACCCCATCTTGGATTCCCCTAGGTCTCTAGTTTTCAAAAATGCGCTGGTTTGCTAGGTTTCCCCAGGTGCCGGCTGAGCTAGAGGCCAAAATCCACACGTAGGCACTGTTTTCTATGAAAACATGTGATGTGTCCATGTTGTGTTTTGGGCCATTTCCTGTCGCGAGCGCTAGGCCTACCCACACAAGTGAGGTATCATTTTTATCGGGAGACGTGGGGGAACGCTGGGTGGAAGGAAATTTGTGGCTCCTCTCAGATTCCAGAACTTTCTGCCACAGAAATGTGAGGAACATGTGTTTTTTTAGCCAAATTTTGAGGTTTGTAAAGGATTCTGGGTAACAGAACCTGGTCCGAGCCACACAAATCACCCCATCTTGGATTCCCCTAGGTCTCTAGTTTTCAGAAATGCACAGGTTTGGTAGGTTTCCCTAGGTGGCGGCTGAGCTAGAGGCCAAAATCTACAGGTAGGCACTTTGCTAAAAACAGGTCTATTTTCTGTGATGTGTCCACGTTGCGCTTTGGGGCGTTTCCTGTCGCGGGCGCTAGGCCTACCCACACAAGTGAGGTATCATTTTTATCGGGAGATATGGGGGAACGCTGGGTGGAAGGAAATTTGTGGCTCCTCTCAGATTGTAGAACTTTCTGCCACAGAAATGTGAGGAACATGTGTTTTTTTAGCCAAATTTTGACGTTTGCAAAGTATTCTGGGTAACAGAACCTGGTCCGAGCCACACAAGTCACCCCATCTTGGATTCCCCTAGGTCTCTAGTTTTCAGAAATGCACAGGTTTGGTAGGTTTCCCTAGGTGGCGGCTGAGCTACAGGCCAAAATCTACAGGTAGGCACTTTGCAAAAAACACCTCTGTTTTCCTTCAAAAATTTGGTTGTGTCCACGTTGCGCTTTGGGGCGTTTCCTGTCGTGGGCGCTAGGCCTACCCACACAAGTGAGGTATCATTTTTATCGGGAGACGTGGGGGAACGCTGGGTGGAAGGAAATTTGTGGCTCCTCTCAGATTCCAGAACTTTCTGCCACAGAAATGTGAGGAACATGTGTTTTTTTAGCCAAATTTTGAGGTTTGCAAAGGATTCTGGGTAACAGAACCTGGTCCCAGCCACACAAGTCACCCCATCTTGGATTCCCCTAGGTCTCTAGTTTTCAGAAATGCACAGGTTTGGTAGGTTTCCCTAGGTGGCGGCTGAGCTACAGGCCAAAATCTACAGGTAGGCACTTTGCAAAAAACACCTCTGTTTTCCTTCAAAAATTTGGCTGTGTCCACGTTGCGCTTTGGGGCGTTTCCTGTCGCGGGCGCTAGGCCTACCCCACAAGTGAGGTATCATTTTTATCAGGAGACGTGGAGGAACGCTGGGTGGAAGGAAATTTGTGGCTCCTCTCAGATTCCAGAACTTTCTGCCACAGAAATGTGAGGAACATGTGTTTTTTTAGCCAAATTTTGAGGTTTGCAAAGGATTCTGGGTAACAGAACCTGGTCCCAGCCACACAAGTCACCCCATCTTGGATTCCCCCAGGTCTCTAGTTTTCAGAAATGCACAGGTTTGGTAGGTTTCCCTAGGTGGCGGCTGAGCTACAGGCCAAAATCTACAGGTAGGCACTTTGCAAAAAACACCTCTGTTTTCCTTCAAAAATTTGGCTGTGTCCACGTTGCGCTTTGGGGCGTTTCCTGTCGCGGGCGCTAGGCCTACCCACACAAGTGAGGTATCATTTTTATCGGGAGACGTGGGGGAACGCTGGGTGGAAGGAAATTTGTGGCTCCTCTCAGATTCCAGAACTTTCTGCCACAGAAATGTGAGGAACATGTGTTTTTTTAGCCAAATTTTGAGGTTTGCAAAGGATTCTGGGTAACAGAACCTGGTCCGAGCCACACAAGTCACCCCATCTTGGATTCCCCTAGGTCTCTAGTTTTCAGAAATGCACAGGTTTGGTAGGTTTCCCTAGGTGGCGGCTGAGCTACAGGCCAAAATCTACAGGTAGGCACTTTGCTAAAAACACCTCTGTTTTCCTTAAAAAATGTGGCTGTGTCCACGTTGCGCTTTGGGGCGTTTCCTGTCGCGGGCGCTAGGCCTACCCACATAAGTGAGGTATCATTTTTATCGGGAGACGTGGGGGAACGCTGGGTGGAAGGAAATTTGTGGCTCCTCTCAGATTCCAGAACTTTCTGCCACAGAAATGTGAGGAACATGTGTTTTTTTAGCCACATTTTGAGGTTTGCAAAGGATTCTGGGTAACAGAACCTGGTCCCAGCCACACAAGTCACCCCATCATGGATTCCCCTAGGTCTCTAGTTTTCAGAAATGCACAGGTTTGGTAGGTTTCCCTAGGTGGCGGCTGAGCTACAGGCCAAAATCTACAGGTAGGCACTTTGCAAAAAACACCTCTGTTTTCCTTCAAAAATTTGGTTGTGTCCACATTGCGCTTTGGGGCGTTTCCTGTCGTGGGCGCTAGGCCTACCCACACAAGTGAGGTATCATTTTTATCGGGAGACGTGGGGGAACGCTGGGTGGAAGGAAATTTGTGGCTCCTCTCAGATTCCAGAACTTTCTGCCACAGAAATGTGAGGAACATGTGTTTTTTTAGCCAAATTTTGAGGTTTGCAAAGGATTCTGGGTAACAGAACCTGGTCCCAGCCACACAAGTCACCCCATCTTGGATTCCCCTAGGTCTCTAGTTTTCAGAAATGCACAGGTTTGGTAGGTTTCCCTAGGTGGCGGCTGAGCTACAGGCCAAAATCCACAGGTAGGCACTTTGCTAAAAACAGGTCTATTTTCTGTGATGTGTCCACGTTGCGCTTTGGGGCGTTTCCTGTCGCGGGCGCTAGGCCTACCCACACAAGTGAGGTATCATTTTTATCGGGAGACGTGGGGGAACGCTGGGTGGAAGGAAATTTGTGGCTCCTCTCAGATTCCAGAACTTTCTGCCACAGAAATGTGAGGAACATGTGTTTTTTTAGCCACATTTTGAGGTTTGCAAAGGATTCTGGGTAACAGAACCTGGTCCCAGACACACAAGTCACCCCATCTTGGATTCCCCCAGGTCTCTAGTTTTCAGAAATGCACAGGTTTGGTAGGTTTCCCTAGGTGGCGGCTGAGCTACAGGCCAAAATCTACAGGTAGGCACTTTGCAAAAAACACCTCTGATTTCCTTCAAACATTTGGTTGTGTCCACGTTGCGCTTTGGGGCGTTTCCTGTCGTGGGCGCTAGGCCTACCCACACAAGTGAGGTATCATTTCTATCGGGAGACGTGGGGGAACGCTGGGTGGAAGGAAATTTGTGACTCCTCTCAGATTCCAGAACTTTCTGCCACAGAAATGTGAGGAACATGTGTTTTTTTAGCCACATTTTGAGGTTTGCAAAGGATTCTGGGTAACAGAACCTGGTCCCAGCCACACAAGTCAGCCCATCTTGGATTCCCCTAGGTCTCTAGTTTTCAGAAATGCACAGGTTTGGTAGGTTTCCCTAGGTGGCGGCTGAGCTACAGGCCAAAATCCACAGGTAGGCACTTTGCTAAAAACAGGTCTATTTTCTGTGATGTGTCCACGTTGCGCTTTGGGGCGTTTCCTGTCGTGGGCGCTAGGCCTACCCACACAAGTGAGGTATCATTTTTATCGGGAGACGTGGGGGAACGCTGGGTGGAAGGAAATTTGTGGCTCCTCTCAGATTCCAGAACTTTCTGCCACAGAAATGTGAGGAACATGTGTTTGTTTAGCCACATTTTGAGGTTTGCAAAGGATTCTGGGTAACAGAACCTGGTCCCAGACACACAAGTCACCCCATCTTGGATTCCCCTAGGTCTCTAGTTTTCAGAAATACACAGGTTTGGTAGGTTTCCCTAGGTGGCGGCTGAGCTACAGGCCAAAATCCACAGGTAGGCACTTTGCTAAAAACAGGTCTGTTTTCTGTGATGTGTCCACGTTGCGCTTTGGGGCGTTTCCTGTCGCGGGCGCTAGGCCTACCCACACAAGTGAGGTATCATTTTTATCGGGAGACGTGGGGGAACGCTGGGTGGAAGGAAATTTGTGGCTCCTCTCAGATTCCAGAACTTTCTGCCACAGAAATGAGAGGAACATGTGTTTTTTTAGCCAAATTTTGATGTTTGCAAAGGATTCTGGGTAACAGAACCTGGTCCCAGCCACACAAGTCACCCCATCTTGGATTCCCCTAGGTCTCTAGTTTTCAGAAATGCACAGGTTTGGTAGGTTTCCCTAGGTGGCGGCTGAGCTACAGGCCAAAATCTACAGGTAGGCACTTTGCTAAAAACAGGTCTGTTTTTTGTGATGTGTCCACGTTGTGTTTTGGGGCGTATCCTGTCGCGGGCGCTAGGCCTACCCACACAAGTGAGGTATCATTTTTATCGGGAGACTTGGGGGAACATAGAATAGCAAAACAAGTGTTATTGCCCCTTGTTTTTCTCTACATTTTCCCCTTCCAAATGTAAGACAGTGTGTAAAAAAGACATCTATTTGAGAAATGCCCTGTAATTCACATGCTAGTATGGGCACCCTGGAATTCAGAGATGTGCAAATAACCACTGCTTCTCAACACCTTATCTTGTGCCCATTTTGGAAATACAAAGGTTTTCTTGATAGCTATTTTTTACTCTTTATATTTCAGCAAATGAATTGCTGTATACCCGGCATAGAATGAAAACCCACTGCAGGGTGCAGGTCATTTATTGGCTCTGGATACCTAGAGTTCTTGATGAACCTACAAGCCCTATATATCCCGCAACCAGAAGAGTCCAGCAGACGCAACGGTATATTGCTTTCGAAAATCTGACATTGCAGGAAAAAATTACAGAGTAAAACTTAGAGAAAAATTTATGTTTTTTTCACCTCAATTTCAATATTTTTCTTTTTCAGTTGTTATTTTCTGTAGGAAACCCTTGTAGGATCTACACAAATTACCCCTTGCTGAATTCAGAATTTTGTCTACTTTTTAGAAATGTTGCGGTTTCTGGGATCCAGCATTGGTTTCATGCCCATTTCTGTCACTGACTGGAAGGAGGCTGAAAGCACAAAAAATCGTAAAAATGGGGTATGTCCCAGTAAAATGCCAAAATTGTGTTGAAAAATTGGGTTTTCTGATTCAAGTCTGCCTGTTCCTGAAAGCTGGGAAGCTGGTGATTTAATCACCGCACCCCTTTGTTGATGCCCTTTTCAGGGAAAAAACCACAAGCCTTCTTCTGCAGCCCATTTTTCCAATTTTTTTAAAAAAAACTAAATTTTCACTGTGTTTTGGCTAATTTCTTGGCCTCCTTCTGGGGAACCCACAAAGTCTGGGTACCTCTAGAATCCCTAGGATGTTGGAAAAAAAGGACGCAAATTTGGCGTGGGTAGCTTACGTGAACAAAAAGTTATGAGGGCCTAAGCGCGAACTGCTCCAAATAGCCAAAAAAAGGCTCGGCACAGGAGGGGGAAAAGGCCTGGCAGCGAAGGGGTTAAAGAGGATGAGGTGATGCCCCCTCCCCAAGCTTTGTAAGGCCCTGGGGACCCCATCTCCCAGAACCACTAATTAAAATTAAGGGAAGGAGGTACACGAACCCCCAGCCAGGGCCACTTTCGGCCCCAGGTACCCCATCCTCTGTGGCCAGACCCCATATTTAAGGGAGAGAGGAGCACACATTGAGCAACCATATCGCATTTTCTGTCTGTTGGTTCCCCATCTCCTGGGGCCTGGCTGAATATACAAAGGGGGAAGAGGACTGCATCCAAAAAAGAGTGGGTGCTGTGGTGCTGTGGTCACCAACCAGGCCACTCGGCCACAACCAGCTCCTTGCATCCAGCAGGAACTGGCATTGTTCATGTCCACAGGGAACAGTTCATAATGCTACTTCCTATGGGCAGGAGCAAACGTTTCATCTATTTCCCTGTATGCATCACTACAGCAAGGGAAACAGATGAAAAGTCTGCTTCCAGCAAGTGGGAGCATTTCTCAAGCTCCTACTTGCTGGGAGCAGACTTGATGTTTGCTTCCCACTTTGTGGGTGATTTGAAATTGCTGCTAACAAGTGACAGCAAAAGCAGCTTAGCATGCCCACGCTGGTATGGGGTAGGCACCTTGGGAGATAGTCTGATCCGGCCCTGGGGGATGGGGATCCTAAGTGCCATTACATGCCCCCCTTCCCCTTTCATGGTCCCACCCTGGGGGATGGGATCCCTTGGGCCAAAATCAGAATGGGAAGAGGCTTTCCCCTTTTCATATTTGGCAGGGCCCATGGGATAGGGTACCTGGGGCTGAACTAGCCCTGGGAGAGGGCCATGTGCCTCCCTTCCCCTTCTGAAACATGGCGGGGACCCAGTGATGGGGTACCCGTGGCTGAGTTTGGCCCAGGGAGAGGTGCTGTGTGCCTATTTCCCCCTTCTGAAAAAAGCTGGGCCCTGGGTGATGAAGTCCCCGTGGTCAAGATTGACCTGGGGAGAAAGGCCACGTGTTCCCCCTTCTCCAAAATATATAAACTCCCCAAGACCTATTCCACCTGGGCTGCTTAAAACTAGCACAAGCAGGGGAGACAACTGCACTTTTTAAAAAATGTTTGCAACAGATTCATAGCAAAATGAAAGAAAAAAAAATCCCCAGACGGGGTCCCTCTCGGACCCCCTTCACCAGTCCTAGGGGGTTAGGGTATTCCTACCCTGCCCTCTTTAGTCCTTTTTGTGTTTCTTTAAGTACTCAGAACTGCGTTCTGAGTCCTAAGATGGCTACCACTACTTCCTGGTTGAAGAGGTGGCAGCTAATCAGACCTCAGTTTGAAATATCTCAGATACGCGGACCCTCCATGGATCTAGATATATATAACTGCACAGATTTGCACCAAATTACCAAAAAAAACACTGGACCAAGATCTAACTCTAGCTGTCTAAAATTCCTATAGGAAAATGCATGGGGAAAATGTGTTTTGGGACACCCTTAATCTTGGCCTCTGCTTGAGGAATCACCTCAAAACTTTCCAAACAGCAGCTGATTCGTCGGGCAATCTAGTTTTACAAGTTTCAAAAGGTATTAGCAGAAAATAATGTTTTTACTATGGTGGAAACTAGGAAGTAACTATAGCTACCTACTGGTGACCGTCAGTACATAAATATAACACTAACAATATGAGATCTGGCAATATCTAACAGGATCTTCTGGTGTCCTGTGTGTCTTTTTAGTGGTGTTCCTCACTATAAGGTTCCGGTAATAGTATTTTTCAGTGAATTTCCAGGTTTTTTTACTGTTAAGTAAGATGCCCATCATAATGCACCCTGAGGGGGTTTGGAAGCAGGGCCTGGCTCCCCGATTTCCTTTTTTACTGCAGTATCCTCAGTAGAAAATGCTTTCAGTTTTCCACTTCGATTCTATCAATGACATTTAGATGTGCCACACTTTTGGCATGAAATTAGTATGTTAGCACTATAGATGTTCAATAGAATACTGTAAGCTGCTTACCACCAAGGAGTTTGCTCGCAGTCCGCTGCTGGTGATCAAACTACATGTTTCAGTCCGCTTGTCAGAAATTCTTTCATGAAACAGAAGAGAAAGATATTCGAGAAGTCACTTAAAACGTGCTGATTTTACTTTCTACAGCACTAACTGTAATTTAAATGACAAAATGAACACCCTCATTTTGTTCTTTTCTAAATTAAGGCCCTCGTTATGACCCTGGCGGTCTACGTGAAAGCGACGGTAGCACCGCCAACAGGCCGGCGGTAAAAAAAATGGGATTATGACCCTGGCGGTAACTGTCAACACAGACAGCCACTTTAACACACTGACCGCAAGTGTGGTAATGGCCGCTGGACTGGAGACTTCGGTCTCCAGCCCGGCGGCCGTCACAATCCCGCCCTTGGGATTACGACCCAGCCTACCACCATGGTTTTCGTGCCAATCATACCGCCACAAACATTATGGCAGTAGGCACTATCAGTGTCAGGGAATCCCTTCCCTGACACTGATAGGGGTTTCCCCCTCCCTCCTACCCCTCTTCACAGTCCTCCTCCACCCCCCTCCCTCCCCTGCCCCAGCACCTTTACACACCCACACGCACACCCATATACACACATGTACACATGTATACCCACAACCACCCACACATGCACACATACATACCCACACACTGCAACACACACCAACATACTTTGTCTCACACACGCATTCACAATACAAAACATACATGGACACTCACATTCAGTCATTCACACACTCATTCAACGTGACTCACACCCGCAGGCATGCATACCAAACCATACAAACGCACCCCCCACACATGCACACAACACCCCCAACCCTCCTCTCCTGTCAGAGAACCTGACTTACCTGCTTTCAGGGGGTCATCCGGCTGGAGACGGGACGCGGAGCTGCTGTCAGCAACAGCATCCATCAGCAAAACACTGCCAGGCTGTATCATTGCTCATGATACTGTCGGCAGTGTTTTGCTGGCGTGACAGTGCTGCTGTCAGCCATTATCCCTGTGTCCAGCCTCCCCCTCCAACCTGCTTCACCCAGACCCAATCCCTTGTACCTCAGCCTATCCCAAGCACACCATCAGACCAGCATGCACACACCTCAACACACAAGGGTGGCTCAGGCAACCATAAGCACCACACATCCCAAAGGCACTCACTCAAGCACCATACCCATGCAGACATACCAACATCCACTGCCTCCACTGTGTCCCCCTCCTCCACGTCATCCTCCTTCCTCCCTGTCTCGTCTCCACTGACACATGCATGCACTACATCTTCAGCCACTACCTCCATCACCAGCACGCCCATCACCACACACCGCTCATGTGTACTCACCACCCCCAATACCATTCACACATCCCCAGTGTCCTCTCCCAATGTGTCAGTGAGCCCTCCTCCGAAAGTACACAAACACAGGCACGCACCCACCCAACAGCCATCCACCACACAACAGCCTCCAGCCCATGCACCACCCAAATTCAGCAAACCTACACCTCCTACAACCACTACCTCTTCCTCCACTCCCAAACCCCCTCCATCTACCCGTCCCAGTGTGTCTAAAAAACAATTCCTGGCTAATATTGACCTCTTCCCCACACCTCTCCCCTCCGTCTGTCCCCTAGGGCCAGGCTATCCAGGACCCAACCCAGCACCTCAGCCACCACATCACCAGGCAGAGTGGTACCAGCAACTGCGGGCTATTGGAGTGCACAAACCAATAGGGCTGCCAGTGTGCCACGGAGTGAGGGCAAGGACATTCCTCCACCTGCAAAAGTTGAGAAGTTGCCCACATCCCGGAGGGAAGAAGCCGAAAACACCTGCCACCAAGGGCTCAGGGAAAACGAAAGGGGATGGTGGCAAGACAGCAGCGCCACCATCCAAGGTGGGGAAGGGCCACAAAATAAAAGGCAGGTCAGGAGAGGGCATAGTGGCATCAACAATTGGACCAGTGTCACACCTTCAGTCCACGCAACCTGTACGGCAGAGAAGACCGGCACCTGCTCTGCCACCTGCACTGTCACCAGCACCGCTGTCATTGAGCCCGCCACCAGCACCGCTGTCTTTAAGCCCGCCACCAGCACCGCAGTCACTGAGCCCACCACCAGCACCGCCGCCACTGAGGCTGCCACCAGCACCGCTGCCACAGAGCCTACCACCAGCACCGCCACCACAGAGGCTGCCGCAAGCACTGCCACCACAGAGCCCGCTTCCAGCCATGAGGCCACAGAGGCCGCCACAAGTACCACCGCCACAGAGCCTGCTGCCAGCACTGCTGCCACAGAGGCCGCCACCAGCACCGCCGCGACTGACCCCGCCACAAGCACCAACAGCATCCCCACAACATCCTGAGCCTGTGGCACCACGCAGACATGGCTGCCATCCCCAGTGGTCAGTCGCCCAAGGCTGGTGGTCAGTTCCAGGAACCTGGCCAGCTTCCATGGTGCACAACTTTCAGTGGAGAAAGGCATCCACTACCTGGGTCCTTGGCAGGATGAAGCATTCTGGGCACAAAGCCCCCTCTAGAACCAGTGGAGAAAGGCATCCACTACCTGAGTTTGTCAGGATGAAGCACTCTGGGCACAAAGCCCCCTCCAGAACCAGTGGAGAAAGGCATCCACTCCCCCAGTCCTTGCAGGATGAAGCACTCTGGGCACAAAGCCCCCTCCAGAACCAATGGAATATCACATCCACTACCTGAGTCCTTGGCAGGATGAAGAACTCTGGGCACATTGCCTCCTCCAGAACCAGTGGGGATTGACAGCCACTACCTCAGTCCTTGCAACGATGAAGCACTCTGGGCACAAAGCCCCCCCTAGAACCAGTGGAGACTGTTATCCACTTGAGAGACTGTGGCTTTGCACTCCCCAGGATAAAGCAGTGGGCAAACCACCCACTGGAGAGACTTGAGAGACTGTGGCTTTGCACTCCCCAGGATAAAGCAGTGGGCAAACCACCCACTGGCGAGACTCGAGAGACTGTGGCTTTGCACTTCCCAGGATGCAGCAGTGGGCAACCCACCCACTGGAGAGACTTGAGAGACTGTGGCTTTGCACTCCCCAGGATAAAGCAGTGGGCAACCCACCCACTGGAGAGACTTGAGAGACTGTGGATTTCGAACCATGGCGGTTGGTGAAAAAGCAGCGGTAATACCACCAACAGGCCTGCGGCAAAAAAACTGAAATTATGACCACGGCTGAAAACGCTAACACAAACAGCCACTTTAACACACTGACCGCCACGGCGGTAGCCACAAACACTGTGGTGGTAACTGCCAACAGCCAGGTGAAAGACAATGTACAGCCCACTGCATTACAAGATGCCTATCCGCCACCTTTCTACTGAAGGGAAATGACTCACATCTCGACACTCAAGGAAGAACCACAACGCCATGGAGCCCGTGAACGCCATGGAGCAGGTGTTCCCCATGCTGGTCTACCTTCTCATACACCAGGAACACCAACACCGGCGAAGACGACCACGGTGAGTACTGCACCTAGCACACAAGGGAGGGGTGGAGGGAAAAGAGAGTGACACACACACGCAACACACAACACCACCACCCCCAACACCATACACACAAACACATGCAACAACATTACACATACACCCCGTAACCCTCAGGAATTACACAAGGACAAAAGGAATGGAGTAAAATGAGTTTTATATTAGTAATTATCAGAAATACGTTCATAAAGCAATAAACAGTATGTACAATATATACAATATATACAAAAGGAGGGACAATGCCCACTCAAAAATGTCAGTGGCCCACTGCCCCAAAACACATACACCAAGGTCACACTTGACTCCTGCCTCAATACAGAGAGAACACTGGAGGGGCATCAGGGGGTAGAGGAATGGGGGGCACATCAGCAGGACAATGGTACAACGCCACTGCTCCTGGAGGGGGCTACATGCCCTCTGCGATGTCCTGGGGAGTGCAAAGCCACAGTCTCTCAAGTGGGTGATGTGTCCACTGTTTGGTCCTGGGGAGTGCAAGGCCACATTCTCTCAAGTGGGTGGTTTGCCCACTGCTTGGTCCTGGAGAGTGCAAGGCCACAGTCTCGCAAGTGGATGATTTCTTCCACAGGTTCTGGAGGGGGCCTTGTGCCCAGTGTGCTTCATCCTGACAAGGAGGGTGTCATTGGATGTCTTCTTCCACTGGTTCTGGAGGGGGCCTTGTGTCCAGTGTGCTTCAGCCTGGCAAGGAGATGGTGAGTGGATGGCTTCTTCCACTGGTTCTGGAGGGGGCCTTGTGCCCAGTGTGCTTCATCCTGGCAAGGGGAGGGTGAGTGGATGGCTTCTTCCACTGGTTCTGGAGGGGGTCTTGTGCCCAGTGTTCTTCATCCTGGATGGAGCAAGGTCACAGTCTCTCACCTGGGTGTCACACCGACAGGTGTTGCAGGGGCCAGGATGCACTGCAGCCCATGTAGTCACCACTACACACTGTTCGCCGATGGTGATGGCTGCTCAGTGGATGCCAGTTCTGCTGCAGGTGGCGGTGCTGGCAGTGGTGGTGGTAGCCTCAAGGCCTTCACCTTCAGCCTCGGACGGCTGCCCACTAGGGCTGCTTCTGCTGGCAGTGGTGCTGCTGGCCGCGGTGCATGTGGCAGTGCTGACCACGGAGCATGTGGTGGTGCTGGCTGCAGGGCATGTGGCGGTGCAGGCAGCAGTGCTGGCAGTGGTGGTGGTAACCTCCAGGCCTTCACCTGCAGCCTCGGACGGCTGAAGTGCCATGGCTGGTGTTCTGGGCCCCTTCCTGCCCTTGGCAGATGGTGGTAACTCCTAGCTTCTGCCAGCTGTTGTCTTTGTCTTTCCCTTGCTGGCTGGTTGTGCCTCCTTCCCCTTGCAGGCTGTTGTCCCCTTCTTGTCCTTGCTAGGTGGCAGACCATTCTGGGCCTTGGCAGGTGTTGCTTGCACACTGGCTGGACTGACGGGTGCCTCCTTGGAGCTCTCACTCCTGCAATAGCTGCAGAAACCACAGTGGCCGTGGACTGGGTGGATGAGGTGCTGGGCTGGGTTCTGGCCACCCTGGCCCGAGGTGATGGACGGGGGGAGGGGTATGGAAGAGGTCAATATTGGCAAGGAAAAGCATCTTAGGGACACTGGGACGGGAAGAGGGTGAAGGTTTGGGAGTGGAGGAAGAGGGAGTGGTTGTAGGAGGTGTCAGTCTGCTGTGTTTGGGTTCAGGTGCATGGGCTGGATGCTGTTCTGATGTGAATGGCTGTTGGGTGTGTGTGTGCTTGCGTTTGTGTACTTTGGGAGGACATAGTGGGAGAGGACACAGGGGACGTGTGCATGGATGTGGTGACTGCTCATGAGGGCCATGTAGTGATAGGCGTGCTGGTGATGGGGGTAGTGGATGAGGATGTAGTGCATGCATGTGTGAGTGGAGACGCTACTGGGAGGGAGGTGAACGAGGAGGAGGAGGGAGACACAGTGGAGGCAGTGGAGGTTGGTGTGTCTCCATGTGGATGCTGCTTGTGTGAGTGCCTGTGAGATGAAGTTTGGTGCTTGTGTTTGCCTGAACCACTTCTGTGTGTTGATTTGGGTGATTGCTGATCTGAAGGTGTGCTTGGGATAGGCTGGGGTTGAGGGGATTGGGACTGAGTAGGGGAAGTTGGAGGAGAAGGCTGGACACAGGGACAATGACTGCCATCAGTGCAGAGGCTAGAGCCTGGAACGCTCTCTGTTGGGCCACCAGGCCAGAGTCAATGCCCTCCTGGTATGCATTGGTTTGTTGCAAATGCCCTGCTACACCCTGGATGGCATTCAGTTTGGTTGACTGCTCAACAGAGAGGGATCTCAGGAGGTCAAAAGCCTACTCACTGAGGGCAGCAGGGCTGACCGGGGCAGGGCCTGAGGTGCCTGGGCCGAGGAAGATGCCCACATCCTGGGTGAGCAGGCATGGAAAACACGCTGAGGGGCTGCTGGGAGGGTGGTGCTGGTATGTGGGTGGCGGCTGTACCTGTAGTTGGCGTGGGCACAGAGGTGTCTGCCACCGCCAGGGAGCTTCCATCGGAGGAGGAGTCGCTGTCAGTAGTGTCCCCTCCTGTCTCCGTCGTGGTGCTCCCCTGACCCTCCGTCCCACTGGTGCCCTCACCGTCGGTGGAGTTGGCCTCCAGGCCCATGTGGGATGCAGCTCCCACTATCTCCGGAGCCTCTGCTCCTCCACCAGTTGATGCTAATGCACACAAGGACAGGGTGACAAAACAAAAAGGGGGTATACAGAGGATACACTTGGTCAGTGCCAGCAACAACACTACCGTTGGTGTACACAACACACAGGGAACAGCCCTATGCACTAGGCCATGCAATACCAGTTACACTGCTAGTCACCGGCCCATGGGGTAAAAAGCCGAACGCCATTAGCTGCACGCCTGAAACCCACAGGACCCTGCCCAGCAGTAGATGCCCACTAAGACTTTTGGGGTTGGAGTGCATCTGATCTTGCCCATCATTGAACATACCCTGCCATGTTCGCTCTGGCTTAGGGGCACCCACAGCCCACATCCACCACCCAGGTAATACCTGAATGCACGCAAAGCCATGATTCAGAATCTGTACTCACCTCCTTGTGGCTGCTGTGATGCCTTCAAGCGCCCATCCAACTCCAGATAGGCCACTGCCAGGATGTGGAACATCAGGGGGGTCACGGTATGACGGGCACCCCTTCCTCGTTGGAAGGCCAGCCCCAGCTGGGCCTCCGCCATTTTCCTTGCCCAGCGGCGCAGCTCCTCCCACCGTTTGCAGCAGTGAGTGCTCCACCTGCCATAGACCCCCAGGGTCCGCACCTCCTTGGCGATGGCACGCCAAATACCCTTTTTTTGATGGGTGCTGACCTGCAGAGGCAATACACACAGGAAAATTGAATTAGACAGACAGTCCTGCCTGTATCACTTATGGCCCAGCATAACCCTTCACATCACCATTTATACACACATGGCCCAGCACACAACCTATACGCCGCCCAGAGGACATCCACCCACCCCCTTACACGAGACCTTCACACACACCACTCCATACATTCCTGCCACATGCATTGTGCCCACAGTGTACTCACCTGTTGGTCTGGAGGCCCATACAGCAGTCCGCACTGAGGTAGGACCCCACCTACCAGGCTCTCCAACTCCTCCGAAGTGAAGGCAGGGGCCCTTTCCCCAGTCACACTGGCCATGGTAGGTTCCATACACAGGTCACAGCAGCGCATGCTGTGTAGGTCCTCTCCAATGCAAGATCAGGTAGCAAGTGAGGGATCAGATAGAAAATGGCGGTCAGTCCACGGCGGTGCATACCATCACCGCCAGTGTAGATCACCATTGGCCACTGTAACCCATAGGGCCCAATGCTAACCAATGAGGAATTGCACAGTGGTTTCCGACCTCCTATCGTAACGGCGCACAACGTCGGCGGAATTACCTCACTTCCACCAGTCCCTCCACACAGGACAGGCAGATGCCATTTCAAGGGGGGCAAGCCTTGGAAAATAGCTGCAACACTGGTGAAATTAGGAGGTGCTGGACAAATTTCACTGACCCTTTACAAGTTAACAGCATGCAAAGTTCTGTTGTTTCTCCATTGTTCACTTTGTGACCAGCTCCTCACTCTTTTGCCCCATAGATTCCTACCGCTGCGGATGAATAGGAGATGGAGACATACACCCATGAACAGACCCCAGGGGGACTTGGCAACACTGGAGGACATGCACATAATACTCACCAATAGACTTGACAGGGCCACAATCACGGAGCTCTGTGCCCATTTGGATCCTGACCTGATATCTGCAATCCGTCTTTCCACAGGAATCCCCTTTCTTATGCAAGTTCTATCTGTGCGCCATTTCCTGGCAACTGGTTCTTTCCAAGTAACAGTGGGCTTGGCAGAAGGAATGTCACATCCAATGTTCTCAATAGTGCTGACGAGAGTGTTGTCTGCCCTGATTAAACACATGTGCAGCTACATTGTTTTCCCCCAGGTTGAAGATTTGGCCACAGTGAAGGCTGAGTTCTATTCAATGGGACATATTGCCAACATAATTGGGGCGATTGATGGATCACACATTGCACTTGTCCCCCTGTCAGAATGAACAGGTGTTCAGAAATATGAAGAGCTTCCACTCTAAGAATGTATGTACAGGTGGTGTGCTTGGTGGACCAGTACATATCCTACTCAATGCCAAGTATCCCGGGTCGGTGCATGATGCCTTTGTCCTGAGGAATAGCAGCACCCCAAATGTGATGGGGAAACTACAGAGGCACAGGGTGTGGCTACTAAGTGAGCTCTGGTTCCCACACAGTATATGTTGATGTATGAGTATTGTGTGGGCCATATGAGATAGTGTGTGGCTAAATGTGGTCCCTCAATAATTGCAGGTGACTCTGGGTACCCAAACCTATCATGGCTGCTGACCTGTGTGAGGAATGCCAGGCCAAGGGCAGAAGAACTTTATAATGAGGCACATGGGCAAACCAGAAGGATAATTGAGAGAACTTTTAGCCTCCTGAAGGCCAGGTTCTGGTGTCTCCATCTGACAGGTGGATCCCTGCGCTCCTTACCCAAGAAGGTCTGCCAGATAGCGGTGGCATGCTGCATGTTGCATAACCTGCCCTCAGATGTCATGTCCCATTCCTGCAGGAGGAGGCTGGAGATGCCTGTGTGCCAGCAGTGGACCCTGTGGACAGTGAGGATGAGGAGGCAGAGGATGAGTACAACAGAACATCAGTGATCTGACAATACTTCCAATGACACACAGGTAGGACAGTGTTACTTAATACTTCAATGCAATTTGTTTGAATTTCTGTGGCACTGGCATGCTGATATTTCCCACTTCGATGCCCACTTACTGTTCCCTCTGGCAATTCATTGCAAATGTTGGTGACCTCACATATACTCCTGGTGTGATCACTGCAGCCAGCTACAGGTCATTAATCTATGCTCATTTTCTGTACAGTTGAATTGCAATATTTGTACCTGTTTCAATGAATACATAAATGAAATACATGACATATTCCAAACTTCTTTTTTTTCCAAGGGTGTTTATTGAAGTGCTAAAATATTGAGGGGCAAGTGCAAGGGGATGGGGTAACTATGGAGGAAACTCGAGGGTATTGTTCCAGTCTGTTTGTAGCACAGGTGCATTGTCCAAGGGGAAATATGAAGGGGAGCAATGGCAGTTCAAGGTGGACAGGGTGACTGAGTGGGACACAAGGGTGACAATCAGGAGAGTCTCATTTCCTGGCTGGGGTCTTGACAAGTGTTTCTCACTGCTGTCTGGATCGCAGGGAACGTTTGCGGGGTGGTTCTCCTTCTGCAGGGGGAGGGGTGCTGGTGGCCTATGAGTCCTCTGCTGGGGCCTCTTGGCCACTAGCGGCAGTGGAGGTGGAAGATGTCTGGCTAGTGGCAGGGGCCCACTGTTGTGTGATTGCCTCCCTCATGATGTTGGCCATGTCTGCCAGCACCCCTGTCATGGAGATCAAGGTGTTGTTGATGGCCTGCAAGTCCTCCCTGATCCTCTGGTACTGTCCCTTCTGCAGCCACCTGTTCTCCTGCACATTGACCAGGATCTGGACCATCATGTCCTGGAAATGTTGATAGGCTCCCAGGATCTCTGCAAGTGCCTCCTGGAGAGTCTGTTCCCTGGGCCTGTCCTCCCCCTGGCACACAGCAGTCCTCCCAGTTTCCCTGTTGGCCTGTGCCTCTGTTCCCCGAACCGTGTGCCCACTGCTACTGACCCCAGGTCCCTGATTCTCATGGGTCTGAGGTCTGGCCTGGGGTCCCTGTAGAGGTGGACACACTGCTTATTGACGTGTCCTAGGGACAGAGTTGTGGGTACGATGGGTGACTGCTGTGGTGGTGTTTCCTGATGGGGGAGTCTCTGTGGTGGTGAGTGACTGGGCCTGGGTAACTGGCTGTCTAGAGGTTCCTGATGGGCCAGGTTGGTCATCCAGATCCTGAAGACCAGAGTTGCTGTCATCAATGTGGGCCTCTTCAGTTGGGGGACTGGATAGTGCTAGCACCTCCTCTCCACTGACATTGCCTGGGATACCTGTGGGGTTGTAAAGATGTGTTATGGTTTCTGTGTCTGACATATTATGCAATAATGGCTTGCCCACTTTGGTTGTATTTGCCCTGGCAGCTTTCACTTGTGTATGTTGGTGTATGTTGGGATTATTTGTTCTCTATGGTGTGCATGCTTTAGTAATGAGTGTCCATGCAGGGCTGTGAGGGGTGTCCATGCATTGGTACAGCATGCAGGGCTTGGCATTGGGATAAGTGAGAGGTGATGGTGGGGTGTATGGCAAGTGGTGAAGTGATGGGAGTGATGGTGAGGGTGGGGGTATGTGATGGCATGTTGGGAGGGGGGTGATAATAGCAGAGAGTTGACTTACCAGAGTCCAGTCCTCCTCCTACTCCAGCCAGGCCCTCAGGATGCAGGATTGCCAAGATTTGCTCCTCCCATGCTGTGAGTTGTGAGGGAGGAGGTGGGGGTCCACCGCCAGTCCTCTGTACAGTGAGCTGATGTCTTGCTGCAATGGAACGTACCTTCTCCTGTAGGTCGTTCCACCTCTTCCTGATGTCATCCCTGGTTCTTGGGTGCTGTCCCACGGCGTTTACCCTGTCCACGATTCTCCACCATAGCTCCATCTTCTTAACCATTGATATCTGCTGCACCTGTGCTCCAAACAGCTGTGGCTCTGACCTGACGATTTCCTCCAACATGACCCTTAGCTCCTCCTCTGTGAAACGGGGGTGTCTTTGTGGTGCCATGGGTGTTGTGTGAGGTGTGTTGGTAAGGGTGTGTTGGGTAATGTGTTGGGGTGTGTGATGTGGTGTGCGTGAGTGGTGTATAGGTGTGAGTACTGTGTGGCTCTAGTTGTGTGAGTGGTCTTGATGTCTGTCTGCTGGCAATGGTTTGTAATGGTAAAGGGTTGTGGGTAATGTGGGTGGGTGTTTTATAGTGGTGTGGGTGTGGTGTGTGAATGGTTGTCAGGTGTGTTGTTTGAATTGTCCAATGTGGTGTTGTTTTGTGTGTTTGTGTCCATTGTGAGCGCGGCGGTATGTACTGCCAATGGTTTACCGCCACTGAATGTCCACTGTGGTGATTCGTGGGTCATAATGTGGTGGCCATTGTTCTGTTGGTGTAACGGTGTGGGTTTTGATACCTCCAGTTAATCACGGACCTTTGGTGTGGCGGATTTGTGTCTGTGGCTGAATACTGACGGATTGGTGTGTGTGTGCCATAATATGGTGAACGGATATCTGCTGCGGCAACGGTAAGTTGGCATAGTCAGCATGGCGGCAATTGGGATGTACTGCCAATGTCATAATGAGGGCCTTAATCTTTAAAAATTCATATCTCCGGTCCCCTACATTTGATTTTTGTATTTTATTATCATTTCAAAGATAAAAATATCATCTATTTTTATTTCATTGTGTTTTGTGTTTTACTTATTTACTATTTTGTGATTTTTAAATGCTTTACCCACCTGTCTCCTAAATTAAGCCTAACTGCTCATTGCCAAGCTACCAAGAGTTGAGCTGGGATTAATTTATTGAGACCTAACTGAAGCTATTAGGGGTTAGTGGCCTATTGCTAAGTACGGGTACTCACCTGCCCTTACCAATATTCCTCTTTCCAACACCAATTCAAAACTGTAATTCTGTGTTAAACATTTTTGTAATTTTCCAGCTGAATGTGGATGGCACTTGCTAACCCTATGCTTAAAAACTCCATTAGTAAAACAGACATTGGAGGTGAGCGGATTTGGAGTGTTGATGGTGATGTAAAATGTTTCATATCCTACTCTCCATTTGAAATGTAAGTATGAATATTCAGTGAATTTTTCAGTGATTACATTAAAGATAATATTCTAAATTATGCAGAAACACTAAAATTCAATAGTTTTTTCAAGTAACAGTAATTCTTGCCCTCACCATCCATAGTGTTGTCATTAACGATGCCATTTCAGATGTCATCATTGATGTTATCAATTATGTCATTGAACATGTCATGAGGGATGTAATATGTGAGGTAATAAGCAGTGCATGGCAAGGGTGTGAGTTATAGTTACTTGAAATATCTATAACTGATGAATTTCAGAGTTTTATGAATTTAAAATGTTACAGTTAAATTGACATTTTCACCTAACCATAGAGTCTTTTTCAGTGAGTTTCATATTTTTTATTAAAAAGCCAGATATTTCTTCCCTCATATTAACTTGTATTGTTTTGGTAAATTTCCAGGGGTTATTAATAAAAAGTACTATTTTATTACCATATGTCAATATTAAGGACATTTGCAGGGGAATACCAAATCTTTATG
Source organism: Pleurodeles waltl (assembly GCF_031143425.1). Lineage (NCBI taxonomy): Eukaryota > Metazoa > Chordata > Amphibia > Caudata > Salamandridae > Pleurodeles > Pleurodeles waltl. The sequence goes on from NC_090442.1 coordinate 631,638,735, forward strand.
AGGCTCAAAAGGTAACTTCTACACATTACTCACACAGACATAAAACCTACACCGATATCTTCTACAGAGAAAGGCAGAAGAATAACAAGAAAATCATATCATGGATCATGATCCCCAAAAAGCCCTTCACTGGTAAAGATTTACTCCTTGAATGCCAGGTGACTGAATTCCCTGAGTAAGAGGACAAGAATATGGAAGTGCATTTGGGAGGAACAGTATATACTGCTGCAAGTCAAAGAAAACACCTTAAGAGGGCATAAGAAAGCTGGTTATGGTATGACCAATACCTGCAGGCCTAATATTACTCAAAACATTCTGGACAAAAGGAGATAGCCTTTTTCTTTCCCAGGTTTCTCCCATTTGTTGTAACAGATATTAAAAAAGATAAAGAGGGATGAATGTAAATTATGGAATTCCTGTAAGAAGTGAAAAAACTCCCAATTATAGTGGCCTTTGATGGTCAAGATTCATTTCTCTGTAGGTGCATAGCCACAACAGTAGAATTTGCTAAAGGAGACGTCCATATGGGTATTTTATTGCAGTCTGGGTTGTACACATAGATAGAGTAGGAATGGATATGCCACAAATAGAGGGCTTTTCTAAAAGGTTGAATTTTTTTAGTAGGGAACTTAGCCTTCGAGATGTCTGATGAGTGCAACATAGGGATTTCCCAGTGTGCTCATTTTTCTTGTGTGTACAGAGAATTTACTCAAGAGTCAACTTTATATCAACAAACAATGGGCAAACACCTAATACCACAGGCTCAGAAATTGAGTTACTTGCTATTTCAAACCTAGCACCTGTGTTGATGGAGTTAGATAGGCAGCACAAACTCAAACATACGGGAATATGGATTCTCCATCCTTTATTATTCTCTGACCCTGTCCTCATCAGTGATCTTTTGTATGCAATTCAGCAATATTTCAACAATAACGATGATGGAAGGTGAGACATGTGATCCTACGGGACAAGCCAACTGTATTGGACTGATGACCAATGTTAAAATAATACAACACCAACAGAGAAAATGACTTGAAGAGGAAATGAGAAATGTAAATTAAAAATTGATGTAGTGCCCTCTCCCTGCCTCCTCTAGTAGTAACAGTAATTAGGGGGAAAATAAGAACTAGTCCTGGGTGTAAATTTAATCTCTCTGGCTTAATTGTATAATTTGCGTGACATAGAATTACTGATTGCAACACCATGGCTCTACATCTCATACCCGATTCTCCTGTTCAGGCACAATCAGACTGCAAGATTCAACAAAACATTGTGGGAGAGTGTCATTCTGATAAAGCAAAGAGCAGTACTTTAACGTAGTGGTCATGGGGCAATATTTCTAGTTGATTTTCTACTTGAGCGGCCGCAAATCAACTTGAAATGCATTTTTGAGTTGAAAATGTGCCCAAACAGACCCTTTAGGTATTTTTTCAGGGCAAAATACACATTTTTAAACAGGACTGAAGTGCTATAAAGACTAGAGACTGGTAGGCTACGTTCCATACTGTATTAACTCCTTCTTCCTATCCTTAAAACTCCTCCTTCTGCTTTGTCCAGCCTTTGGTCACTTTTGACCTGGATATTGATGGGACAGCATCACTCTCTTTGTTTGTCAGCAATCCCGACTGTATCCACACCATTAAAATCTTAGCTTTTTTGTCTTTTTGGAGCAATCAATGAAAGTTTAATACAACACTTTGGGAAAAAGTTTATTATTTTGGGTAAGGCATCCACCAGTGTTTTTGTTCCTTTTTTTATTTTTTTATTTTGTAACTTTCCAGGTTGACGTCCTGAGGTTTGGGCTGGAGCAAGTGAGGGGCTATGTGGGATTATTTTTTTAAAGGGGAAATATACATTATTTTGATGTTGGAGGCCCAGAGTTAAATTAAATAGATTTTTTCCATTTTTGTGTGTCTTTAAAAATGTATACTGATTTCCATACCATTTTACTGTGATGTTTTTTTATGGTTTGGTGCCTAGTCAACAATGCACTAGGCCATGTGTGTATTTTCGATGTTTGTTATCCGTCACATTCTCACTGCTGCTGTGATGTATATTATAGGAGGCTGGCCTAGCATATAGTGGGTAACTTGTGGTACTTACACCTTGTGCCAGGTCCAGTTATCCCTTATTAGTAGGTTAAAGGTGTTCTAGCAGCTTAGGCTGACAGAGGTAGCTATAGCACAGCAGCTTAGGCTGAACGAGGATACATGCAAAGCTCCTACTATACCACTTATATCACTTAGTACTATATCATAAGAAAACACAATACTCTGAGCTACTAAAAATAAAGGTACTTTATTTTAGTGACAATATGCCAAAAGTATCTCAGAGGATATACTCCCTTAGGAGGTAAGTAATATACACAAAATATACACACACAAACCAAATCAGGTAAGTAAACAGTTAGAAACGTAGTGCAAACACAGTAGAACACAATAGAATGCATTAGGGAAAAATAGGCCTAGGGGCAACACAAACCAAATACTCCAAAAGTGGAATGAGAACCACAAAGGGTCCCCAGGCCTAGTGTAGTGTGTAGAGGGTTGCTGTGAGTGTAAGAGAACACTAAGGGTGTCCAAGATGCCCCACCTCAAGACCCTGAAAAGTAGGAGTAAAGTTACCCTACTACCCCAGAAAGACAGTAAAGTCGAGATAGGGGATTCTGCAAGGACAACAACTGACTGCAAAGCACTGAAGACGGATTCCTGGACCTGGGGACCTGTAAAGGAAGGGGACCAAGTCCAAGCATCACGCAAGTGTCCGGGGGGGGGGCAGGAGCCCACTAAACCGCAGATGAAGGGCTGCCTCCGGGTGGGAGAAGCCAAAGATACTGCAACAATGGAAGGTGCCAGGAACTTCTCCTTTGGTCAGAAGATGTCCCACAGCACGCTGGAGGATGCAGAGTTGTTTCCATGCAGAAAGACCACAAACAAGCTGTGCTAGCTGCAAGAGTCACGGTTAAAGGTTTTGGGTGCTGCCAGGGCCCAGGAAGGACCAGGAGGTCGCCCCTTGGAGGAGGAGACAGAGGGGGCGCTCAGCAACATGGAGAGCCTATGCAGAAGCAGGCAGCACCCCCAGAAGCACCTGAATAGGTGTTCAGTAGATCTGAGCATGACGGTCAACTCAGCACAACAAAAGGGAGTCCCACGAAGTCGGAGGCCAACTCAGCGAGTTGGGCAATGCAGGACAGAGTGCTGGGGACCTGGGCTAGGCACAGAAGCCCGAGCAGCTGCAGTTCTCGCAGTACGCAGTACACAGGATTACTGTCTGGCGTGGGGAGGCAAGGAATGACCTCCACCAAATTTGGACAGAAGGGCCACTGGACTGTCGGGGACACTTGGATCAGTTCCTGTGTTCCAGGGACCACGCTCGTCAGGATGAGAGGGGACTTGGAGGACCGGTGATGCAGAAGTTTGATGCCTGCGTTGGCAGGTGGAAGATTCAGTCGACCCACAGGAGATTTCTTCTTGGCTTCCAGTGCAGGGTGAACGCAGACAGCCTTCAGAGCAAGCACCACTAGGAAACAGTCGAGAAAGCCGGCAGGATGAGGCACTACAATGTTGCTGGTAGTCTTCTTGCTACTTTGTTGCGGTTTTGCAGGTGTCCTAGAGCAGCCAGCGATCGATCCTTGGCAGAAGTTGAAGAGGGAGGTGCGGAGGAACTCTGGTGAGCTCTTGCATTCGTTATCTGGTGAGATACCCACAGGAGAGACCCTAAATAGCCCTCAGAGGAGGATTGGCTACAGAGAAATGTAAGCACTTATCAGGAGGGGTCTCTGTCTTCACCTGCTGGCACTGGCCACTCAGAGGTCTCCATTGAGCCCTCACACCTCTGTATCCAAGATGTCAGAGGTCTGGGACACACTGAAGGAGCTCTGGGAACCTCCCCTGGGAGCCCAGTTGCACACTAGAGCAGGGCTGGGGGGATCCCTGAACTGGTGTTGACTGGCTTATGCAAGGAGGGCACCATCTGTGCCCTTCGAAGCATTTCCAGAGGCCAGGAGAGGCTACTCCTCTCAGGCCCTTCACACCTATTTCCAAAGGGAGAGGGTGTAACACCCTCTCTCTAAGGAAATCATTTGTTCTGCCTTCCTGCCCAGGCCCCAGGGGGCAGAAACCCGTCTGAGGGTTGGCAGCAGCGGTAGCTGCAGAGAAAACCCCGGAAAGTTAGTTTAGCAGTGCCCGGGCTCTATGCTGAAGACCCGGGGATGCATGGAATTGTCCCCCCAATACCAGAATGGTATTGGGGGGACAATTCCATGATCCTAGACATGTTACATGGCCATGTTCGGAGTTAGCATGGTGACGCTACATATAGATATTGACCTATATGTAGTGCACCTGTGTAATGGTGTCCCCGCACTCACAAAGTCCAGGAAAATTGCCCTGAACAATGTGGGGGCACCTTGGCTAGTGCCAGGGTGCCCTCACACTAAGTAACTTTGCACCTAACCTTCACTAAGTGAGGGTTAGATATATAGGTGACTTATAAGTTCCTTAAGTGCAGTGTAAAATGGCTGTGAAATAACGTGGACATTATTTCACTCAGGCTGCAGTGTCAGTCCTGTGTAAGAATTGTCTGAGCGCCCTATGAGTGGCAAAAAAAATGTTGCAGGCCAAAGGGATCTCCTGGAACCCCAATGCCCTGGTACCTAGGTACCCATATACTAGGGAAGGGCCATGTTGTGTAGACGGTGAGTGTGTTTGCAATAGGCTGCCAAGTAATGTTTGCTCTCCATGATCTTTCTTTACTGGCCATGCTGTGGTAGCCATTTTGTGGGCCTGTGTTCATGTGTGTGTTTGTATGTTCATGGTGGCCATTTTATCATTGTAGTCTTTGTATCCTTATTTGCTGGCCATGCGGCAACAACTATTTTGTGGAGCCAGCTATTGTGTTTGAGTGTCTGTTGGTCATTTTGACTTTGTCTTCCATGCCTTCTTCTCCAGTTGCAATGTGGTGAGTGAGCTATTTCCACCATTTTGAGCAGCCAGGGTGTGCTTCAATTCCTTCATTCCACATTTAAGCCATTTCCTTGGGGGATTAATAGAAGGGACCTATGACATTTCTGTTCATTTTCCCTTTGTATTGATATATTTATTTGTGTTTGTGGCTGATTGTTGTACAGCATGCTCCTTTTTAATCATGTCTTTATTTTTTTCCTGCCTCCCGCTGCCTCCTGGAGAGTCCCCATAGACCCTAGAGCCTGGTCAGTCACCAGCAATTTTTTTTATTTTTTTTATTTTTGCCTTCTTCACCCGACTCCCATAGAGTACCCATAGATCCTAGGTCCTGGAGAGTCACTCACCAGCAAATAAGTTAAGTATTTTTCCCTGCATCCCCTGCTTCCTATACGGTTACACTTACCACAATTGCTGTAGAGTGACATAAACAAATGTTTTCTGTGTAATGTTGTTGTCATGTCAAAAAAGTGTTTATGCATTTTGGGTACACCACTGTTAAGAATTTGATATCACGATGATGACAACTTCACTTGGGCTACATAGGCTAGATTCTTCTTACTGCACGAATTTCACTGATTTTGTTTTGATGCTTTGCCTGCAGATGCTGCAAAAGACATCACACACAGCACTGAAGTTCCTAAAGGATTCAGCTGACAATGACACCAGAGTGCTTTTGATCCTGGTTCTACAAGATAACTGCTAGAGCTAAGAGGATGGTCTCAAAGAAGGAGGCTTCTCCCAAGGAGGTGGCCAGTGGAGAGGAAAAGAATCAAGTTGCGAGTGCCACCACTGACATTAAGCCCTCATCCTTTTTCAGGTAATGTGACATCCCTGCTGCAGCCTCTTCTAGGAGAAAGAGGCTGAGATTCCTGTATCATCACTACCACTACCAGAACCCAAGGCCATGTCTCTCAGCACTGCACTGACTGGAGTTATGAAGAACAGTGAATCTGAATTGGAATTGTCCCATTTACAAACCGCATCATTACAGGAAAGTATACAACAGAAACTGCATTCAGCAGCAGATTTTCTGGATGTAGGAGCAGTACAGGAGGTTGAGGTTCCTTCTGAGCACGATACTGTTGAGAAGCTAACCCTTCCCCCATCAGCTTAACAATAAACTGTAAGAAGAAGAAAGAGTGCTCCCCCATCTTCTCTAGACCGCCTTTGAATAATCCGGACATGGATTGGACAGCTGCCGAATCTGAGAGACAAGGGAAAAGCAACCTTCTTCAAAGCCTTGCAAGGGAAGAAGCTGGTGACGATGAGCCTGTAATCATCAATGTGGAGTGGCACAGAGGATGTACAGATCACCTCTATTCAACCTGCTCAGATTTACGTGGTTACAGCAACATTTCCAGCTACAATGTTTGCAAGAACTCAGAAACCTTCGGCCACCATCACCCCTAGCACGGAAGCAGCACACCAAACAACAATACCTTTACAACCACCTAGCTTTACCTCCAGTTCCACAGGATTTGGCACAATGAGAAAGCGCTCCTTTCCCAGTTTGGGACTTCTTTACATTTAGCCAATAAGAGAATAAGAATGCAATAGGCTTTGTTTGCCACAAGAAAAGATTATTGTGATACGTTCAGGTGGACACTACAGCACCGGAGGCCAACTGTCCCATTTGAAAAAGCAACACACAATCATGTGGGAAGAGCACCTTAAAAACATATCTGCTGGTGGTGAGTCTGAACCAGAAGATGAAATGATGGAAAAAGGTGGTCAGAAGGAGGAGGAAGGAGATGATGGCAGCCTCAGCATCACACAAAGCAGCCCTCTAAGCCTCCCCCATTGTATATAATTCTTACCGGCAGCAACCTCTGTATAACGCAAGGCACATTAGACATAGCAACTCCCACAACAAAGTACCCACGTTACCTACCTACTGTTGGTGACCGTACTTCCCTTCTAGAAGTGGAACAACAAGAAAAACAGCCTACTTTTAAGGCTATGTTTCCCAAGGAGGCACTACGAGAAAGCCCATTTCTACAATGAGAAGTTGGCTAAAATGTTAGCCTTGACTTCCTACTTTTTTTCTTTTCCAGAAGGAGTGGGCTTCCAGAAATTTGTGGAACCTCTGTGCCCAAAATGGAAGGTTCCTAGCCAAAACTATTTTGCCAGAGTGGCTGTGCCAGCGCTGCATCATTAACTGCTGCGATTGGTTGGCAGTGGTATGAAATAGAGCACTGTTCAGTCCATCCATCTCATGACAGGTATGTAGACCAGTTGTCAAGCAATAGACTACACATGCATCACTGCACACTGAGAGCCTGATTTATAGTTTTTTAGCGCAGCTTTTGCATCATTTTGTGATGCAAAATCGACGCAAACGTACAAAATATAATTTAATTTTGAAAGTTTATGCCGCTTTTGCTTAAAAATATGATGCAAATGTGGCACTAAAAAAGTATAAATCAGGCCCTGTGTCTCTCTTCAGAAGGTTAGGCAGAGGCAAGTTGCTGGTCTCACTTCAAATGCTACCTTTTTGGGCATTTTGCAGCATGCAAAAGTTGCAGTGTTCGACATCGAGAAATGGCATATAGCTACCAGCATCTTGAAAGTGATTAATACCAAGCTCTACGAATGGCTTAAACCCAGAGGTCTCACAATTAGATTTATTGCCACTGAAAATGGAAGTTATATATTTAAAACTATGTCTGACAATATATATTTCAGAGTCCATTGAGAACTTTCTCAAAAAGAAGAGCTAGACACTGACATACTGGCCATCAGCCGAAATGTCAATAATTTTTCCAAAGTCCGTAAGCAGTTGATGATCCTTCAGGGTGTTATTAAACTACTTGTAAAAGCCCTCGTGTTAGAGATGCCAACATGTTGCAACTCAATCTGCTACATGCTGGAGCTCCTGTTTGAACATTACAAATCTATCAGTCATTATGTAATTCAAAGGAGAGGGGATGCAACTGACACAGATTTAAACCTCTGTGAATGTTCTGTGTCAAGACTGGGTGATTCTTGTGCTTTTTTTTTTACAATTTGGAGTTCCTGAAGTTAAATATTTCTGTAAGAAGTAGTTTTTTGCAGAAAGTAAGAAATTACATTTTTACTTGTATCACTTTGGCTAAATCGAAGTCATTATACAAAGAAATCTTCACTAATACATTCAAATACATAACACTTTTTGTTTGTCATCATTCTGAACTGGTAAAATTCACACTTGTGAATAATCTGTCAACCAATCAATGAACTGATTTATCAATAAACCAGACATTGGTTATCCAGATCCTGAACTCATCTTGGCAATAATTATTAGCATAAAAAAGAGGAGTTCGGGGATGGCACCTACCATTTCAAAAGATCTTATCAGTTTCAAATAAACTTTCAAAGGGATTCTATCAATCTCCTTTTAGGTGGTAAATAGTTTAAAATTCAAGTGAAATTGATTGTAATTTGAAAAACCATATAACAGATCATGGTGCTTTTGGCATATACATTAGAATATACGCCAAAATTGAAGTCTCTGTTTACTTCCATGTAAATGGTGTTCATCATTTATATTATCTCAGAGACATCCCTACCATATGACTGATTTTTTAAAAAGAACTTTGAAGACTGAAAACACCATAAATAAATATTCATCACTTAATCGTTTCTCTAGCATGGTGGAAATGAAGATTGTATGACACAACAATAAGCCTCACACTTAACAACATACTACTTAGGTGTATAAAACAATGCACTACGAAATATCTGTAGAATGATATTCCAATAACACACTGAATCAATGCCTAACCTAGAGATAAAACACATAGGCCCTCATTATGACATTCGCCGTAAAAGGCGCTTACCGCCGCGCTGGTGAATATCTGTTCACCTTATTATGACACCACCCCCCCAATCTGACAGAATACAGCCACATACATAAATCCGCCAGACTAAAAGTCAGTGCAAAAGTGGAGGTCCCAAAACCCACACCGTTACGCCAACAGAAAAACACCTGTCACATTATGATGCACGAATCACCACAGAGGACATTCAACGGTGGTAAACCATTGGCCGTACATACCGCCGCGCTCAGAATGGGCACCCACATACAAAACAACACTACATTGGACAATTCAAACAACATACACCACACCCATACCACTATAAAACACACACCCATATTACCCACAACCCTTTACCAACAAGACTGAGAAGAAGAGCACAGAGACAACTAGACACACACACCACTCACACCCATACACTCTTCACGCATTCCACATCACACACCCCACCACATTACCCACACACCCTCACCAACACACATCACGCAACCCCCATGGCACCACAAATACACCCCCGTTTCACTGAGGAGGAGTTAAGGGTCATGGTGGAGGAAAGCGTCAGGGTAGTGCCACAGCTCTTTGGAGCACAGGTGCAGCAGATATCAATAGCAAGGAAGATGCAGCTATGGCAGAGAATCATGTATAGGGTCAATGCCGTGGGACCAGACCCAAGAACAAGGGACAAAATCAGGAAGAGGTGTAACGAATAACGGGGGAAGGTACGTTCCATTGCAGCAAGACACCAGCTCGCCATTCGGAGGACTGGCGGTGGACCCCCCCTCCTCCCCACAGCTCACAGCATGGGAAGAGCAGGTACTGGCAATACTACATCCTGAGGGACTCGTCGCAGTTGAGGAGGACTGGACACTGGTAAGTTTACTTTTAACAATTATCACCCCCCACAACTGCATGCCTTCACACACCCTCACTCCCATCACTCCACCACATCCCCCAAGCTCCACCATCACATCTCACTAACTCCAATGCCAAACTTTGCATGCTGTACCAATGCATGGACACCCCTCCCAGCCCTGCTTGGCCACTCATCACCAAAGCATGCACAGCATAGAGAAACTAACATAACCCCAATACACCAACATACACAAGCAAAAGCTGGCAGGGGAACAAAAATCATACAGAGGAAGCTACAGGAGTAGAAATGTCAGACACCTGAAGCATAATACATCATTTACATCTCCACAGCTGGTCACCCAAGCCCACTTACAGTCCACCACAGAGCCTCCTCCATCAGGAACCAACACCACAGCATACCCACACCTCTGTCTCCAGGACAACTCAATCAGCAGTGTGCCCACCTGTAAAGGGACCCTAGGCCACACCTCGCACACAAGACAATAAGGGACCTGGGGTCAGTGGCAGTGGGCACAGCATTCAGGGAACAGAGGCACAAGCCAACAGGGACACTGGGAGGACTGCTGTGCACCAGGGGAAGTACAGGAGTAGGGAACCGACTCTCCAGGAGACACTCTCCAAGATCCTGGGAGTCTACCAACATTCCCAGGACATGATGGGCCATATCCTAGACAACTTGCAGGAGAACAGGTGGCTGCAGGAGGGACAGTATCAGGGGAACAGGGAGGACTTGATTTCTATAGCAGGGGTGCTGGCAGACAAGGCCAACATCATGAGGGAGGCTACAGCACACCAGTGGGTCCCTGCCACTAGCCAGTCATCTGAACAGCCCTCAACTTCTGCTAGTGGCCAGGAGGCCCCATCACAGGGCCAACAGTCCACCAGGACCCCTTCCCCTGCAGAAGTGGAACCACCCCACAAACTTTCACTGCGAACCAGGCAGAAGCCAGAGAAACATGCCATGACACATGCCAAGACCACCACCAGGAAATTAGACTCTCCTGATTGTCCACCTTGTGTCCCACTCTGTCACCTTGTTCACCTTGAACTGCCATTACTCCTCTTCCTATGTCCCCTTAGACACTGCACCTGTGCTACAAACAGACTGGAACAATACCCTGGACTTTCCTCCATCATCACCCCATTATATTGCACTTTCCCCTCTATATTTTAGCACAATAATAAACACCTTCGGATAAAACTCGACTAGTATTTCATGTACTGCAAATATGTATTGATTGAAACAGCTACAACCATTGCAAACGAATTGTACAAAGAATGAGCAAAGAATGAATGACCTGTAGCTGGCTCTTGTGATCACACCAGGAGAATGTTGTCATATCACCAACATCTGCAAAATGAATATCCATAGGTAACAGTAAGTAGGGGAAAGAAGTGGGTAATGCCAGCATGCCAAAGCCACACAGAATACACCAATACTCATAGAAATGTGAAGTTGCACCGTCTCACCTGTGTGTTATTGGAAGTACTGACGTATCACTGATGTTCTGTTGTTCACATCTTCATCCGCTAACTCCTCATCCTCACTGCCCTCAGGGTCCACTGCTGGCACAGGGGCATATCCAGTCTCCTCCTCATGCAGAAAAGGTACATGCCATCTGAGGGCCAGGTTGTTCAACATGCAGCATGCCACTACTAGTTGGGCAGACCTTCTTGGGTGAGTAGCAGAGGGATCCACCTGTCAGATGGGGGCACCGGAACCTGGCCTCCAGGAGGCCAAAGGTCCTTTCAATGATCCTTCTGGCTCGGCCATGTGCCTCATTATAATGTTCTTCTACCTGTATCCTGGCATTCCTCACAGGGGTCAACAGCCATGATAGGTTTGGCAACCAGAGTCACCTGCACTGATATTGAGGGACAACATTTAGCCACACACTATCCTATACGGCCAACACCACAGGCATACACCAACATATACTGGGTGGGAACCAGGGCTCACCTATTAGCCACACCCTGTCCCTCTGTAGTTCCCATTTGGGATGCTGCTATTCCTCAGGACAAAGGCATCGTGCACTGACCCAGCATACTTAGCATTGACGTGGGCGATGTACTGGTCTACCAAGCACACCATTTGCACATTCATGAAGTGGAAACTCTTACGATTCCTAAACACCTGTTCATTCTGACGTGGGGGTACAAATGCAATATGTGTTCCATCAATAGCCCCAATTATATTGGGGATATGTCTCATTGCATAAAACTCGGCCTTCACAGTGGCCAAATCCTCAACCTGGGGCAAAGCAATGTGCACATGTGTTTTATCATGGCAGGCAAGACTCTTGTTAGCACGATTGAGAACACTGGCTGTGATATTCCTGCTGCCAAGCCCACTCCCACGTGGAAAGAACCAGTTGCCAGTAAATGGAGAACTGATAGAACTTTCAGAAGAGGGGCAGATCCCAGTGGAATTGCAGATAGCTGAGATCAGGTCAGGATCCAATTGGGCACACAGCTATGTGATTGTGGCCCTGTCAAGTCTGTTGGTGAGTATTATGTGCCTGTCCTCCAGTGTAGCCAAGTCCACCAGAGGCCTGTACACAGGGATATGTCTCCATCTCTTATTCATCTGCAGCGGTAGGTATCTGAGGGACATAAGAGTAGGCTGTCACAAACTGAACAATGGAGCCACAACAGCAGACCACAATGTACAATCTTGTTATGGGACAGTGTAATTTGTGAAGTATGTGCCTATTGATCCTGTGAATTATCAAAAGTTATGCACTGTGGCGGTAGGCGGTCGTGAACCACAGTGCAATTCCTCATTGGTTAACATTGGGCCTTATGATATGCAGTGGCCAATGGGGATCTACACCGGTGGTGACTGTATGCACCGCTGAGGACGTGACCGCCATTTTCTAACTGATTCCTCACTTGTTTTCTGACCTTTCTTAGCAGGGGACCTACACTGCATGTGCTGTTGTGACCTGTGTCTGGAACTTACCATGGCCTGTGTGACCGGGAAATGGGCCCCAGCCTTCACTTCGGAGGAGTTGGAGTGACTGGTGGATGGGGTCCTACCCCATACGGGCTACTGTATGGGCCTCCAGACCAACTGGTGATGCAAACGGGTATGGTGGGCCATTTGTGTGACAGGCTGGACTGTTTGTTTAATGGTATTCTCCTGTGTGTATTGCCTCTGCAGGTCAGCGCACATCGAAAGAAAGGAATGTAACATGCCAAAGCCAAGGAGGTGCGGACTCTGGGGGTCTATGGCAGGCTGAGAACCCACTGTCGCAAACAGTGGGAGGACCTGAGATGCTGGGCATGGAAGACCACAGAGGACCAGCTGGGGACGGCCTCCTAATGAGGAAAGGGTTCCTGTTGGATCCTGACCCTCCTGATGGCCCACATACTGGCGGTGGCCTACCCAGAGTTGGATGGGCGCTTGAGGGCATCACAGCAGCCACAAGGGGGTGAGTACAGTGGCTATTGTTACAACATACGGCTGGTTGGGTGGTATCCGGGTGGTGGTTGTGTGTCAGTGGGTGCCCCTGTGCCAGGCCAGACATACCAGTGGCAGTCCTCTGGTGGCTAAGGGGTTGAATGTGAAATACTGCTTACCTAGCTTGTTAGTATTCACTTCTGAGCAGGGCTGCGTAGGTCCCAGGTGTGCTGCAGTTGGCGGTGTGTGCCCTTCCTCATTCCTTGGTGACTAGCCATTTCACTGGTAGTGCCATGCATTGTGCGTAGGCCTGTTCCCTGTGTGTGAGAGTGCTTAGTACCCCAACAGTGGTATTAGTGCAGTCATTGACCTTGTTTATACTTTGTCTCTCTCCCCTCTTTCTTGTTTTGTCATCCTGTCCTTATGTGCATTAGCATCATCTGGCGGAGAAGCGGAGGCACCGGCGACAGAGGGAGCTGTATCCCACAGGACCTTGAAGGCAGAGTCCACCAACTATGAGAGCACCAGTTAAAACGAGGGCAAGGGGAACACCATGACAGTGACTGGAGGGGACAACACAGACTCTGATACCTCCTCCGATGAGAGCTCCCTGGTGGTTTCGGACACCTCTGTGACCACCCCAGCTTCAGGTACAACCTCCAGCCCCAGTACCAGCACCGCCCTCCCAGTAGCCCCTCAGCGAGTTGCCCGTGCCCGCTCACCCAGGAGGGTGGACATCTCCTTCGCCCCAGGCATTTCAGGCCCTACCACAGTGAGCCCTGCTGCCTGAGTCAGGAGGCTATTGACCTCCTGAGATCCATCTCTGTAGGGCAATCAACCATTGTGAATGTGATCCAGGGGCTGGCATCCCAGATGCAGCAATGCAATGCATTCCTGGAGGGCATTCACGGTGGATTGGCGGCCCAACAGAGATCCATTCAGGCTCTGGCCTCCTTTCTGATGGCAGCATTGTCCCTGTTTCAGCTGCCCCCCTCCAGCTTCCACTTCCAAATCCCATTCTACTCAACCCCAACCCATCCCAAGCACACAGCCAGAAGAGCATGCACACAAGACAACACCCAAGAGTGGCTCAGGCAAACACAATCACCACACTTCATCACACAGGCACTCATGCAAACACCATTCATTTGCAGACACAACAATATCCACTGGCTCCACTGCCTCCTCCTTCACCTCTCACCCAGTTACGTCTACATTCACACCTGCATGCACCACATCAATATCCACTACCAGCATAATCACTACACCAAGCAGAACACACACCTCACTGGCAGACACCTCCTAAACATCCATGCACGAGTCCCCTGTGTCCTCTCCCACCGTGTCTGTCCCACCCCTCCTAAAGGACACAAACACAAGCACTTAGACACCCAACAGCCACCTACCTCACAATAGTATACAGCCAATGCACCTGCACCCAAATCCAGCAGACATACACCTCCAACAACCACTCCCTCATCCTCCACCCCTCTTACTCCTCCCTCTTCCCGCCCCAACATACCTAAAAAGCTTTTTCTTTCCATGATTGCCCTCTTCCCTACCCCTCTCCCCCAGCCCAGCACCTCAGCCAAACAGTCCTCGGGGCCAGTGGTAGCACCACCTACTTGTGGAGAGGAAAGAGCCCACCCACCCCTGACAGGAAGGGTAAGGGATCCCTAAAACATGACCACGGGGAGAGGAGGAAATCTGCGCCACCGGAAGCTGTCAGCCAAACACCGTCACCACCACCAGCTGTCACAGGGTCCCCACCGCCAGCTGTGGTTGTGCAGCCATCAGAGAGTGCAGGGGCTGACCAGGAGCCTCCCCAAACACCATCATATTGCAGCCATCAGAGAGTACAGGGGCTTACAGGAGTTTCCCCCAACTACCACCACAGTGCAGCCATCAGGGTGAGCAGGGGCTGACCAGGGGCCTTGCGCTGCCACCACCAAGGGCAGCCATCACTGCCAGTGGAATCCATGTAGTCCAGCCTCCTAGGGCTACTGTGCGGCCTATCCCCTCCAGAACTAGTGGGCAAATCATCCACTTGAGAGACTGTGGCCTTGCACTCCCCAGGACAAAGCACATGGCATGTTGCCCCCTCCAGAACCAGTCGACAATCACTTTTGGCAATTCCTGTTGTCCTTGCATTATTCTGCAGCTTTTCAAAGTCAAATTGTTTTTGTAATGCATCTGGTTGTGTGTATGGTGTGTGTGTGTGTGTCAGGTGTTTGCTAGGCGGCTATACTCACCGTTGTCTTCACCGCTGTTGGTGTTCCAGGTGGAGCATAACGTAGAAGATTATTGGGAAGGCCTGCAGTTTGGGTTCCATGGCGAGGTGGTTCTTCCCTGTGTCTTCAATGGTGAGTCCTTTAACTTTTGTGCTCTGTTTCCGCCAGGCTTTTGATGGTGTTGGTACTGCCCCGGAAAAGATACATTGGCTGTCCATCGGAGATATCACCGCCATGGTCATAATTTGGGAGTACTTACCGCCAGCTTCATCATGCCAAGAACTGAGGTAGTGGATCTATCTCTCCACTAGTTCTGGAGGGGGCTTTGTGCCCAGAGTGCTTCATCCTGCCAAGGACTGAGGTAGTGGATGTGATTCTCCCCTGGTTCGGAGGGGGCTTTGTGCCCAGAGTGCTTCATCCTGCCAAGGACTGAGGTAGTGGATGTATCTCTCCAATGGTTCTGGAAGGGGCTTTGTGCCCAGAGTGCTTCATCCTGACAAGGACTGAGGTAGTGGATGTGATTCTCCACTGGTTCTGGAAGGGGATTTGTGCCGAGAGTGCTTCATCCTGCAAAGGACTGAGGTAGTGGAAGTATCTCTCCACTGGTTCTGGAGGGGGCTTTGTGCCCAGAGTGCTTCATCCTGCCAAGGACTGAGGTAGTGGATGTATCTCTCCACTGGTTCTGGAGGGGGCTTTGTGCCTAGAGTACTTCATCCTACCAAGGGCTGAGGTAGTGGATGTATCTATCCACTGGTTCTGGAGGGGGCTTTGTGCCCAGAGTGCTTCATCCTTCCAAGGACTGAGGTAGTGGATGTGATTCTCCACTGGTTCTGGAGGGGGCTTGGTGCCCAGAGTGCTCCACATGCCGTGTGGCTGGTCCCATTACCTCACATGTGTGTGTGCCACGAGATTGCCTAGGAACAGGTAGCATGATACGCCATGGAGGCAGAGACATACCCCACCCTGGTGCGGCTTCGCCTGCAACCTGCAGGTGCAAACAGTTATGAAAGTCATGCCTCATGGAAGCTGGGCAGGGTCCAGAAAGTCTCCTCCAGCCTCGGATTGCTGTCCACTGGGGATGGTAGCCATGTCAGCTGTGGTGGCACTGTCTGAGCACGTCACGGGGCTGGTGGCGGTGCTTGCAGTGGTGTCTGTGGCAGAGGTGCTGGCGGTGGTGCATGTGTCAACACCTGTTGAGGGACACAGCAGGGCGTCTCCTGCAGCCTCGGATGGCTGCCCACTGGGGAAGATGCTGCAGACTGCAGACGTGCAGGTGGCAGTGCTGGTGGTGGTGCTGGTGCTGGTGGCGGTGTCCGCCGCCGTACAGGTTGGTGTAGTGGTTGACAGAAGGAGTGACTCTAGTCCCACATTTGGAGCCACCGTGCCCTGTCCTGACCTTCTCTTCGGCTTGTGTCCCTTCCCCACCTTTGATGTTGCTGCAGGTGTCTGGCCACTGTCCACTTTTGGTTTGGAGGACCCCTTGGTGGCTGGTAGGTGCGGCTTCTCCCTCCGGTATTCGGGCATCTTCTTCACCTTGGCAGGTGGCGGAATGCTCTTGGCCACTGTGCCTGGGGATTTGGTGGCTGAGGTGCTGGGCTGGGACCTGGAAAGCCTGGCCCTATGGGAAGGACGGGGGGAGGTGTAGGGAAGAGGTCAATGTTAGCCAGGAAAAGCTTCTTAGACACACTGGGACGGGAAGATGGAGGGGGTTTGAGAGTGGAGGAAGAGGTAGTGGTTGTAGGAGGTGTACGTTTTCTGAAATTGGGTGAAGGTGCATGGGCCAGAGGCTGTTGTGAGGGGATGGCTGTTGGGTGGGTGTTTGCCTGCATTTGTGTACTTTGGGAGGAGGGCTCACAGACACATTGGGAGAGGACACTGGGGATGTGTGAATGGCAGTGGGGGTGGTGATTGTATGTGAGCAATGTGTGGTGATGGGCATGCTGGTGATGGAGATAGTGGCTGAGGATGTAGTGCATGCAGGTGTGAGTGGAGATGAGACAGGGAGGGAGGAGGAGGATGTGGAGGAGGGGACACAGTGGAGGCAGTGGATATTGGTGTGTCTGCATGGGGATGGTGCTTGTGTGAGTGCTTGTGGGATGTGTGGTGCTTATGTTTGCCATGTCCACTCTTGTGTGTTGATGAGTGTGCATGCTGGTCTGATGGTGTGCTTGCGATAGGCTGAGGTACAGGGGATTGACAGGGGATTGGATCTGGGTGGAGGAAGTTGGAGTTTGGAGGCTGGCCACAGGGATAATGGCTGCCATCAGTACTAAGGCCAGAGCCTGAAATGCTCTCTGTTGGGCCGCATGCCCAGAATGAATGCCCTCCAGGTATGCATTTGTTTGTTGCAAATGCCTCTCAACACCATGGATGGCATTCAAAATGATAGATTGCCCAACAGTGAGGGATCTCAGGAGGTCAATAGCCTCCTCACTGAGGGCAGCAGGTCTGACTGGGGCAGGGCCTGAGGTGCCGGGGGCAAAGAAGATGCACACCCTCCTCGGTGAGTTCGCACGGGACACACGCTGAGGGGCTGGTGGGAGGACGGTGCTGGTGGGGGGTGGCGGCTGTACCTGTTGATGCGGTGGGCACAGAGGTGCACACCACCACGAGGGAGCTCCCATCAGAGGAGGAGTCTCTGTTGCTGGTGTATGCTCCTTTCCCCGTCGTGGAGCTACCCTCGCCCTCCGTCCCACTGGTGGCTACAGACTCTGTTTCTTCATCCTCCAGGGCCATGTGGGTTGCAGCTACCTCCTGCTCCCGTACCACTGCTCCTCCGCCAGATGATGCTAACGCACGCAAGTACATGGAGACAAAACAAAAATGGGGGAGAGACAGAAGAAACACATGTTCAGTGCATGCAACACCACTACCTTTGGCGGACACAACACACAGCGAGAAGCTCTATGCACTAAGCCATGCACTAACAGTTCTTAGCAAATTCACATGCCCATGGGGGAACAAGGCCTAAGCCCAATTGCTGCACACCTGGAAGACACAGGATTGACTAAGTGTAAATGGCTATTACAAGTAGTGGGGTTGGGGTGCCACAGAGCCTGCCTAACAAGGGACCTAGCCTACCAAGTTCGCCCTGGCTTATGGGAACCCACAGCCCACTTCTCCCACCCAGAAACCTCATAAAGCGCGCCGAGTCAGCTGAATTAGAGTGTACTCACCCCCTTGTGGTGGCTGTGATGCCCTCAAGTGCCCATCCAATTCCGGATAGGCCACCGCCAGGATCCGGTACATCAGGGGGGTCATGGTGCGACGGGTACCCCTTCACTGTTGGGAGGCCATCCCCAGTTGGGCCTCTGCCATCTTCTTGCTCCAGCGGCGCAGGTCCTCCTATCTTTTACGGCAGTGGGTGCTCCATCTATGGTAGACCTCCAGGGTCCGGACGTCCTTGGCGATGGCACGCCAAATATCCTTCTTTTGGTGGGTGCTGACCTACAGGAAAAGTGAAGTAAAAATGGATGTTTCTATCCAGTACATTTCATCTCATGCATTGCTAAACACCTCCCACCCTGGCCCAGACATACATACACAAGCAATCCTGACCTGCTGGCCTGTCCCCCTCCCCACCCTCTTCCATCCATGACACTCCATATAATCATGTGCCATCCACCATGCTCACAGTGTACTCACCTGTTTGTCTGGAGGACCGTACAGTTGTGTGTACTGGGGGAGGACTCCATCCACCAGTTTCTCTAACTCCTCCGAAGTGAAGGCAGGGGCCCTTTCACCAGACACTGTAGCCATCGTCGCCTCCAGACACAGGTCACAGCAGCACTTGCCGTGTAGGTCCTCTCCTGTTGAAGGTCAGGTATCAAGTGAGGGAACAGTTAGAGAATGGGGGCCATGTCCGTGGCGGTGCGTACCGCCACTGCCGGTGTACATCGTCATTGGCTCCTGGGACCCATAGGGCCCAATGTTAACCAATGCTGAATTGCGCTGCGTTCTTCCACCGCCCACAGCAACGGTGTACAACGCCAGCACAGTTACCTCATTTCCTCCTGTCCCACCTTACAGGTCAGGCAGCCGCCATTTCAGGGGGGCCACATGGCAGGGAAAAAAACTGCATCACACCTATTTAGGACTGGAGTACGGACAGATAAAGGCACATTGTGATTTTCCAATGTTTTAGCAAATAACACATTGTGATAGCTAAGTGTTGGATGACCCTCTGCTCACTGTTCTCCTCCATAGGGCACCTCTGCTGGGGCAGGTGATGAGATGGCGGCATCCTCCGGTGTACAGACCCCTGGTGGATTTGTCAACAATGGAAGAGAGACACATCATTATCACTTACAGACTGGATTGTGCAACAATCCTGGAACTGTGTGCCCAGTTGGAGCCAGACCTGATGTCAGCTTCCCTTATGTGATGGGGCAGCTCCAGAGGCACCGTGTGTGGCTAATAGGTGAGCCCAAGCTCCCAACACAGTTGACATAGGTATGGGCTTCTCCCTAAGGGTTAGTGTCTGTCTAACAGTTGTCACTCGACATTTGCAGGTGCCTCTGGTTACCCCAACCTGTCATGGCTACTGACCCCAGTGAGGAATCCCAGGACAAGGGCAGAGGAACGCTGCAATGAGGCACATGGGCGAACTAGGAGGATTATAGAACGCTCCTTCGGCCTCCTGAAGGCCAGATTCCGATGCCTCCATCTTACAGGTGGCTCTCTACACTACTTACCGAAGAAAGTGTGCCAGATGATCGTGGCCTGCTCTATGTTGCACAACCTGGCTTTGCGACACCAGGTGCCTTTTCTGCAGGAGGATGGGCCAGATGGTGGTCTTATGGCAGCTGTGGACCCAGTGGACAGTGAAGAAGAGGAGGCAGAAGAAGAAGATGTAGACAACTGAAACTACAACATCATGCAATACTTCCAGTGAGACACAGGTAAGAAGATGTAACTGCTACCCATATCTCATACTATTTTTGGAACTAGCATAAGTCTGTCATTTTTAGTGTATGGACCCTGACTTGTTACTTTGCCTTTCCATTTCACAGATCTGGGTCCCACTTTGTGCCCTCTGCTATGTTTACTGCTGGCCTACAGCTTTGTTACATTGGTATGTGAACAAGTAGATTGACATTGCTATATTCCAGAGGTTTTGCAATTACACATTTGTGAAAGTACAGACTTACTCCAGATTGTTTTGTGATTCAAGGATGTTTATTTCTGTGCAAATAAGTGGAGGGGGTGTGAAATGGGCTGGGGTGATGGTGGAGGAATGTCCAAGGCAGACTCCAGTCTATTTGTTTCACAAGTGCATTGTCCAATGGGGCTTAGGAAGTGGAGCAATGGCAGTTTAAGCTGGACAGGATGTCAAAGTGGGACAGAAGGGTGACATTCAGGGGGTTCTTATTTCCTGGCGGGGGTCTTGGCAATGTTCTCTGTCTTGTTCCTGGATGTCAGGGACCGTTTGCGGGGTGGTTCTCCTTCTGCAGGGGGTGGGGTGCTGGTGGCCTGTTGTTCCTGTGGCGGGGCCTCCTGTCCACTAGCGCCGGCGGAGGTGGAGGGCTGTTCATCGTCCAGGCTAGTGTCAGGGGCCCGTTGGTGTGCCACTGTGTTCCTCCTGGTGTTGACAAGGTCTGCCAGCACCCCTGCAATGGTGACCAGGGTGGTGTTGATGGACTTCAAGTCCTCCCTGATCCCCGGGTAGTGTTCCTCCTGCAGCCTCTGGGTCTCCTGAAACTTGGCCAGTACCGTGCCCATGGTCTCTGGGGAATGGTGGTAAGCTCCCATGATGTTGGAGAGTGCCTCGTGGAGAGTGGGTTCCCTGGGCCTGTCCTCCCCCTGTCGCACAGCAGTCCTCCCAGCTTCCCTGTTATCCTGTGCCTCTGCCCCCTGAACCGTGTGCCCACTGCCACTTCCCCCAGGTCCCTGGTCGTCCTGTGTTAGTTGGGTTGCCTGGGTTCCCTGTAGTGGTGGACACACTGCTGATTGACGTGTCCTGGGGACAGAGGGATGGGCCTGCTGGGTGGGTGCTTTGGCGGTGTTTCCTGAGGGGGGAGGTTCAGTGGTGGTTTGTGTCAGGGGAACTGACTGTCCCGAGGTCCCTGATGGGCTGGGCTGGTCATCTTGATCCAGGCGGGCAGAGCTGCTGTCATCACTGTGGGCCTCTTCTGTGGGGGGACTGGATATGTCTGGCACCTCCTGTCCGGTGACCTTGGGTAGGGGTCCTGTTGGGGTATGAACGCATAATCTTAGTATCTGTGTGTGCCATCTTGTGCAATGGGTGAGTTAACCTCTACTCCTGTGCTTGCATTATTATGTATCTGTATCTGTGGGGTGTTGGGGTGATGGGTGTGAGGGTGAGGGCGGGAGTATGTGATGGCATACAGGTGGGGTGGGGGGATAAAGTAGTTAAGATATGACTTACCAGAGTCCAGTCCTCCTGCTACTCCTGCGATGCCCTCAGGATGCAGTATTGACAAGGCTTGCTCCTCCCATTTTGTTAGTTGTGAGGGAGGAGGTGGGGGTCCACCGCCAGTCCTCTGTACAGCAATCTAGTGTCTGGATACCACGGAACGTACCTTCCCCCATAGGTCATTCCATCTCTTTCTGATGTCCTCCCCTGTTCTTGGATGCTGTCCCACTGCATTGACCCTGTCAACGATTCTCTGCCATAGCTTGATCTTCCTAGCAATGGATGTCTGCTGCACCTGTGATCCGAATAGCTGTGGCTCTACCCGTATGATTTCCTCCACCATGACCCTGAGCTCCTCCTCAGAAAACCTGGGGTGTCTTTGAGGTGCCATGATGTGGTGATGTGTGAGGTGCTGTCTGTTGTGATGTGTGAGGGGATGTGTTGGTGTGTGTTGTTTGAGGTGCATGGATGTTGTATAAGTGATGGTGTTGTGTGTCTGTGGATGCTGATGTTGTGTTAGCTAATCTCTCTCTCTGGCTTTCTTTCAAAATTTGGGTTGTAAGGGTTTGTGGGTGATGTGGGTGTATGCTTTATATTGGATTGGGTGTGTGGGTGTGGTGTGTGTATGTGTGTCAGGTATGTGTATTTTGAATTGTCCAATGTGGTTGTGTTTTATAAATGTGTTTGTATTTTGAGTTCGGCAGTGAGTACCGGCAATGGATTACCGCGGTTGAAAGACCGCACATTGATTCGTGGGTCATGATAGTGTGGGTGTATTCTTGTTGGCGTGACGGTGTGGGTTTTGGTATCGCCAGTTTATCACTGACCTTTGGTGTGGGGGACTTGTGTGGGTGTCTGTATTGTGGCGGATTCCGAGCATTGAGTCATAATACCTGCAGCGGAATTCCGCCGCTGCAACAGTATGTTGGCGGTCTTCAGCACGGCAAAAAACGGGATTTACCACCAGGGTTGTAATGAGGGCCATAGTCCATTATGTAAATGTCTATATGAATTTATGGGAGAACGACCAAAGTCTTAATCTACCACTGAAGAAATGCCCTACTACAAATTTAAAATGTTGCTCTTACAAGTCTAAAATATATTTTCAGAAATCCGAGGCACTACCAATGCATTTACGATATAAGTTGATGGAATGTGTTACCTTGTTAAAAAAACAAATATTTCAGGCATATGAACAAGTCAAGTGAAAATTCACCTCACACTAGTTACAGAGGTGATGATCTCATGCCTCGCTGCCTTTGTGCATTGATACGGTAGGTGGAGGAGAAGGGAAAAGCAACCATATGGCTCGTTAAGTCAAAAACAGTACTCAAGTAATTTGTAAGTAAAACTGCTGCTCCAATTCCCTGAAAAAAAGGGATGGCAATTTACTTTGAAACATCAAAAATGATTTGCCAGGACCTTAAATGTGGATTCCTGCAAATACCATATGTAGTCCTGTTCAATATTTTGGCATGAGTTTTCCGTGGTGGGTGAGCAGCTGATGGCTGTAGTCACTATTTCTGGCAATCTTTTTGGGGTTGCATGTTCTTTTCAGCAATCCAGTCACACTTTGAACATGCAGGTGGGAAACTACTTCCAGGCAGAATAATTTAAGTTCATAACAACGTAGTCTATTCAGGCAGTGTTCGGGATAACGCCACGGGCCATCCACTTGTAAGAGATAATACTTCAAACCCGGTGTATGTTAGTTACTCTATGGTGAATCTCTGGCAGATATACTCTCAATTCAAAGGAAACTGCATCTATTATACCTCACAATCAGCCCCTCCTGCTGGTTGGCTCATTCCCTTCCGCTTTTTTTGTTCATGTAATCTTCCAGGCATTGCAGGACAGAAAGCCACTTCTTCCTTCGTGGTCACAATCCAAGTGATGTCCCCTCTACTATGGGAAGCTGATTGTCAGCAGACAACCCTTCTGGTTGCACCACAGTCCTCTGTGTATCTTGTGGAGTGGAGTGTCATGATGGACACATTCTAGTGCTTCCACCAGCCTCTCTGCTGAGGGCTGGCTTCCAAACTCACCCCACACCCATCCATCACAGGGGTCACCAGTCAGGTGTCCTTGCTAATAAAAAGGGTTGGGCGTACGTGATCAAAGCCAGTTATATGAACCCAAGTACTGTGTCCGTGTCACCTCGATTAGTAGCATGAGGGCTTAGGGCCCCAACACTACAATGGCGACAAGTGGGTCTGACCGCACGAGGCCGTTGGCAGCAACTTTAACTTTGCTCATGAGGGGAAGAGTAGCCTTCAAATAAGGCACCCTGTGCCCACAGCCAGAAAGACACCAGCACAGGGCAACAATATGGCCTCCCAGTGTGGAAAACGGCATCCTAGTGCATCCCAGTGTGGTATGACTGTGTGCCAAACAGTGCTGCTCACCCCGAAGCGGAGAAACCGCCAACTGACCCACAGGGCGCGACCAGGTCCCAGCGGAGAAAAGGTGAGGAGCAGCTGAATTAGATAGAACACACCTAGATGGGCAAATAGAATGGAAAGCCGTCTTCAGGGGTGATGACTCCCTATTCTGCCCTCCTGCAACTACCGCCCTTGTGAGCCTACTGCCGGTTGATTACCGGCGAGAGAGAGAAGAAGGAGCATTGCAGCAAAGGAACTCCCCCTCCACTGATATAAGACAGCGTGTGAGGCCTAGGAGGAGAGACTTTGGGGAAGAGACCTTGTCGCGAAGGAGTGGACCCCCAGGCTCATGGGCAACCAAAACTGCTTGTACCGGGGGAGGAGCAGAGGAATCAAAACACGCTGCCTCAGGTATGAGGCACCCCAGAAGAATGGCAAAGCCTGCCCGTCCCCACCCCAGCAATACTCTGAGGGCAGCCTGCGAGGGTTGCAGTAGAGGAAAGACTGCTGTGGTCATGAGGAGGAAAGCACAACGGAGTTGCCACGCACCAAAAGACGAGCGAAGTGCCTCCCCTCCCGGCAAACCTCAGAGAATGGTCTGGAATGGCCACAACATAGACAGCAGCTTAAGGGAAGACTACTGTGGCTGTGTAGGGAGAGGCGCAAAGGTGCTGCCGCACACCAGAGAAAAAAATTTTGAAATGCTCAGAGCTGCTCCACCCACAGGCAACAGTTCCCTGCCTCCACACCGTGAGGCTGAAGAACAGAAGAAAAGGAGAAAGAAAGAAAACTGTACTTACCTGCAGAGGTCAGCTGCAGCCCTGGCTTCAGCAACTGGAATCATTGGCATCTGCCTGATCAGTGAGGCCCAAAGCCAGTGGAAAGACTGTCAGTCTGCCAAGAACAGCACCACACTATCACTTGGTGGCCAAACACTGGTACTGCACCTGTTCACCAGAGAGGCTGTGTGTTGTGTCAAAGAGAAGGTCTGCACCACCAAGGACATTGGTAGGTACCAGTAGCACCCACAGACAGTGATTGCACAAGAGCAGCACCCATTTACAGTAACTGTGCAGAAGTGAGATGGACTTGTGCAATACTGCACAGCGAAAGCAGAGACTGCTGCCGCTGCTGCCCAAAGCCTCCCCAGCCAAGCAGCAAAGCCTAGGGAGGATGCATACTGCATGTGGCAAGCATGGAAAATGCATGTGGTCTGCGTAGCCCCTAGCAACCGTCTGCCGTCACTGTCATCAACGCGATAAGAGCGCCACTTGTCCCCAGCAGTGGAGGATATCACTGCAAGACAGGAGATGGGCAAGCCAGGCACCAATGAAAGGTGCCAAGAAAGGAAAGAGACAATGTCAGAGGTGCGCAGAGGGCCACACCAACAAATCTGACAACACGGGCAGGAGCCCGAGAGACAGTGAGCCCTCTGAGAGCTTGACAAATTGCCTGGGAGAAGAGGCCACCCGCCAGGTGGCCATAGCACAAGTTGGGCAGCGTAGGCCCATCGTTCAACAGGTCAGCAGAACTGACCAACCCTGCCAAGCAAACGTAGGCAGGAGCGAGCGCTGCAACATCGCATTCTTGAGCCGCAAGAGCAGCACCCTCGAGTGAAGATGCAGAGAAGAGAACGGTAAGCCTCGAGTCACGGAGCGGTTCACCAAGAAGATCCTGGAACAAACCAGACCTGCAAGATGCCTGTGAGAAGAGCGGATCAAGTCCTACCGGCAGGACTCAGCCTGTGAGAGGCGGAGGCAGAGCAAGATACACCAGCAGAGGTGCAGCAAAAGATCCATGTGGCGCAGCTTGCGACTTGTGGCGCAGCGCCACATTGAGAAAGGGGAGAGAAGAACGTGCTACGATGTAACAACTTGAATAGGTAATAGATAGATAAGGTGTGACAGACCAGTCACACCGAAGATCAACATCACCACAGGTGTGCAAGTGAAAGGAGGAGAGCGATAGGACTGAGGACTTGTGCCAGGAGACAAGAGGTCATCCATCACCACAAGCCAGCCACCGGAGTGAGCAGACATCACTGGAGACAGGTCTGCAGGTGGACCTTCTGTAAGCCGACAGCATGCGCGAACCGTGTCCAGGCTCCACGCTTCCCAGCTCAATCGTCCTGCCACTTGATACCAGCTGCTTGACCACAATGGCATCCCTGGTCCCAAATGCACACGCCAGTCAAGAACCACCAGTGGCCTTGAAGTCCCTCAAGTCATACTTTCTCCAGAGAAGATACCGTCACCTGTTGATCTTCCGCAATATGATCATCATCTTTATGAGGGGCATCACCCAAAACACCTGAGGAGTACATCACCACCCGAGTGGAGCCATAGTCAGCAAGATCTGAAGCTGGCAAGGCATGTCCTGGACTGTGAGAGGCTGACCAATCAAACACCTGCCATGAGCCCCCGTGAACCGGACACCTGCCAATGAGAGCAGACCAGACCATTCTGATACTCCGAACCTTGGCGTTGCAATAGGCTCAGATGTGGTGTGTGGGCAAGTTCTTGTTCTGTCACTCAGTAGGCTGAAGTTTCAAATCTGTGTATCAGTTGTCAATATTTTTTTTAATTTTTTATTCATTGTTTATTTACTAGAGTTTTGGCTGTTAAACCTTCTTAGTAACGGAACATTCATGTTTCTTTCCTCTCACATGTGTGGGTTGCAGGTCATGGGTATGTCTGGAAAGAGTCCATCAAGGAGTCACCCATGGCTTAAGTGTTAAGATCACAAATCCTCACACTACTAGTTGAGGGTTCCACTCCAGGCAGGTGTGATCATTTCCCTCCTTTAATTTCATTTAAACTTCAAAAGTTTAAGGTTCATACTGAAAGGTTATCTCACTCTTTTTAATTGACAAATACATTTTGCTTTTCAATTTGTCCAGGAATATTTAATTTTAAGTATATCACCCATAAAAGCCTAAAAACTCTCAGGCCCTCATTATGAACATGGCGGCAATCACCGCTGACCCTCGTGGCATCGGTGAACAAAAGACCGCCCATGCCGGTGAACAGCACACTGCCGTATAATGATGCCAAAATCAAAAACCTCCAAAAATCCTGCATCCACCAGCCACCACCAGGGCCCATGATGGCGGAAAGGCTGTACACCTCACCCCGCCACCACCAAGCAGTCAAATCCTCCGCCCACCAAATAATGATGCACAAATCACCATGGTGGATAGTGGATGTCGAACGACCATTGGCGGAATGGACCTCCACGCACAGCAATGGGACACAACAGCAAGAAATACACACATTGGCAAATTTGAAACCCACACACCTGACACACATCCAAAACACCATAAAACACTCACATACACACCCCAACATTCCTTTGCAACGCCAATAGCATGAATGAGACTGACAACACTACACGCATACATTGAACATAACAAAAGTCACACACACATATACACTAAAGCACCCTCACCAAGACACCCAGAACACAACACCCATAACACACACCATGGCACCCACTAATCACCCACGCTTCATAGATAGGGAGCTAGGGGCCATGGTGGATAAAATACTGAAAGTCGAGCCACAACTTTTCGTGCATAGGTGCAGCAGACAACCATCGCCAGGAAGATGGAGTTATGGCAGACGATTGTCAACAAGGGCAACGCAGTGGGAAACCATGCACGCGCAAGGGACGACATCCGCAAGAGATGGAACGACCTGCGCAGGAAGGTGAGGTCTATGGCATCCAGGTACAACATTGCGGTACAGAAGACTGGGGGAGGACCCTGACCTACACCCCTGACTACACCAACTGAGAGGAGAGGGTACTGGCTATCCTTCACCCGGAGGGCCTCACTGGACTCACTGGAGGACTGGACTCGGGTAAGTCACCTACTATTACTTCATATCCACCACACCTGTAATGCATGTACCACCCCACCCCTCCAACTATCACCAGGAGCACATCCCCACCCAGGCCACAACATCCACATCCAGTCACCCTGCATGCCCACACACCCACTAACAGGCCCTCATTCCTCCCCTTGTGCACAGTCACTTACCCCCTGCAAGGATTCACAATGGCACTACTGCACTCACAATGCACCTCCAAATACCATTCAAAATGAAAGGATAATCCCACAAAAGGTCCCTGCATGGCCTGACTGGGGAATAAACAGCTCAAAATAGGGCAGAGCTGTGCATCCATTTTCAAATCAGTACATGTAACATACATGTCCCTTCCCCCTCACAGGCACCACCACCCATGCCACTCGGACGGAAAGGCCAAGGAGTACCAGTGCCCCACATGGAGACAGAGACCCCATTCAGGAGACTGGAGAGGGATGTATGGACAGTTAGTAATACCCTGGCTCCTCACACAGTTCTGGACTGTCACCCTCCAGCAGCCCCACCCAGGATACCACTGACAACCCTACAACCCAGCCACCACCATCAGCTCTGGCCAAACGACCCCAAACACAACGAGCAAAGCGATTCAGGCCAAATTTGTAAAGCGCCCTTGGCACAGCAATCAAAGCACTTCAGTCCACATGAGTAAAGCGCCCTTGGCACGGCAATCAAAGCGCTTCAGTCCACATGAGTAAAGCGCCCTTGGCACAGCAATCAAAGCGCTTCAGTCCACATGAGTATTGCGCCCTTGGCACGGCAATCAAAGAGTTTCAATCCACATGAGTAAAGTGCCCTTGGCATGGCAATCAAAGCGCTTCAGGCCACATGAGTAAAGCGCCCCTTAGCATAACGAGCGTAGGCCTTCAGACAAAACAAGTACAAACGCTCTCTGGCATATTGAACAAAGTGCTTCATGTATGATGATCAAAGCGCTTCATGAACAACAAGCAAGGAGCTTCTGCCCAACGAACAAAGCGCTTCAAGCTTAATGAGTAAAACTTTCAGGCCTAGGTAGCAAATGTGAAAACGTTTCGGAGATAAGCAAATTATAGTCTCATTGTTTTTTGGGAAGCATAATGTGTGAGATACATATTTAAGTCTTTGAGAATTTTTAGGCTGAGATCAAATGTTTATGTTTATGAACGTATAGTTTTTACATGATTGATATTCAGAGTACGACCATAGTCCAAGGCTCTTGCCATCTCTGGGATCAGAGGTTGCCGTTTGTTCTTGTTCCATGATTCAAAGAAAGGGCTACGACCAATTCACAAAGGGTCTCAATCTGATATCATGGAGATGCCTTTATTCAAGAGTCAATTGGTGAGTTATACTGTTATGAATGAGTATATGTATATTTGCTCTAACCTTTTCTTTTCAGATCTCTCTCCCTGCAGTTCCCTACCATAATTCCCTCCCCCGCCTGGCTTCATCATAACTCTGTGCTATAATAGCTTTCTGAGTTGGTGTCGCCGGGAGGTGGGCCTTTTGTTCAGCAGCCCAGAGGAAAGGGCACTGTGACACCAGGCCACAGACTGGTGGACCACATGTACAGAGGCCAGAGTCTCCACCAACCAACAGGCAGGATGATGATGGCCCCAGTGCAAGTGGGACTGCCAGAGCTGTGCAGGGACACAGGCACGGGGGCAAGGGCCAGTGGGAGGGCATCAGTGGCCCAGGGGGGAGGCCAAATGATGGATGCTGCAGCCCAGGAGTTGATATCTGACTTCCTTGGTGCATGCCACTATACCCAAGACAGGATGGGCCGCCCTGGAGCAGAATCAGAGGCTCCAGATAGTACAACACCAAGAGGCCATAGGGGTAATGGAAGCAGCTCAATGCCACCATGGCCACCATTGCAGGGGTGCTGCAGCATCACTACCCTAGCCAGCCTGAGACCACATGGAAGCCCCTACTACTGCCCAGGACACAGACCTGCCATCCACATCTGCAGCAGCCACTGGACTGGTGGCACTGGCAGAGGACACACAGGAGACCAGCACCCCTAGCCCTGCAGCCCAGCAGCAGTCACTCAAACGTGCCCTCAGACCCAGATATGGCATTGGAACACCTGCCAAGACCAAGGCCCCCTGCTAAGAATTGACTCTGCCCAGAACTGTCTCCGACGTGTGCCACGGTGCTACCATGTTTACCCGCCAATACCAACATACCATCCAGCAAGGGTCATATGGACCAATACCCACTGCCACCAATCACTGAGCCCATGTACCTGGCATGGATATGCACCATGAGCCCACTCCCTATCAATGTAGAGCACACTTATGAAATTGTGACACGTAATAAAACACATCTACACCAAATCATATGTCCCCTGTCATTATAAGTTTACAATTGTCAGTGTGTATGGATTAGCCAGTCAATTCCATAATCATACCTTTATTGCAGGAATGGTACACCACGCACAACAGTGTCTCAAGTAAGTCAAAATTTACACCTTTTCTGTTTCCCTGGAACATGCCACTTCATGTAATAGTGTCAATGACTACAGACAGCACATCCCCAAGCAAATGTGTCAGACTAACATTATGCAGTGCAGACAACAGCATCAGTAAACAGTACCTCATAGTCACTGGAAGTATAGTTGGATCAGCTGATTCCTGGAGGTGACATCTTCCCCCTCTTCAGCCTCACCATTACTCTCATCCCCTCTCAAAGTTTGCAGGTCTGGATGTACAACACCCTCCTCCTCTAAAAGGGGTATGGCTGTCCTCACAGCCAAGTTGTGCAGCCTGCAGCAGGCCACCACTATTCTACACACCTTCTCAGGGCTATAGCACAGGGATCCCCCAGAGGGATACACGCAATGGAATCTGGCCTTCAGGAGACCTATAGTGTGCTCAATAACCTTCCTAGTACGTCCATGGGCCTCATTATAATTCCTCTCGGCATCTGTTCCGGGATTTTTCACAGGTGAAGGGAGCCATTGCAAGTTGGGGTGCCCAAAAACACCTGCAATAATGAGTGAAAGAGGACCTTAACATAATGCCATAACTTGCATACAGGCTGGTTGTCAGCTATGTACAGATCCAGTGTCATACACGCTAACCTATAAACCATCCTCTGTCCCCTTGTAGTGTAGTACATTGCTGTTCCTCAGGGCAAAGGAATCATGGACTGATCCTGGAAACCTGGCACTGACATGTGATATGTACTGGTCAGTAGTACACACCAATTGTATATTCATTGAGTGGAAGTTCTTTCTGTTCCTGTACACCTGTTCATTCACTCTTGGGGGGATGAGAAGTATGTGGGTTCCATCAATGTCACCTATCACATGGGAGATGTTAGCAAAGGCATAAAATCCAGACTTGATGGCAGGGAGTACAGCCCTTTGGGGAAACTGGACATATGTCTGCATGTGTTGGACAAATGCATGCAGGAATTTGGACAGAATGAGGCTAAACATTGGTTGTGAGAACCCTTCATCCACGCCCACTGGCACTGGAATTGAACCCATAGCCAAATAATTGAGTACAGATAGCACTTGCACTTCATTAGGGATGGCATGCTGATTCTAATTAGCCGGTCTAAGTACAGGATCCAATAAGGCACATAGCTCATGGACTGTTGCACGATTGAGTCTGTATGTGACAATGAAGTAACGTTCATCCATGCTTTCCAAATCAATAAGAGGTCTGTACACAGATGGGGCCTTTCCTCGCCACATGGGTCTAAACATATGGGGGAGGATAGAGCACATATTAGGGGCACACATGCATGTGCAAAACAGGTTTTGAATGAACAACTGGAGTGCAATATGTAGGTTACACACACAAGCTAAGTATTATGATCAACATTAGGCACATATATGCAGAGATACCTCTTCTAATGGCATGCCAGTGTGGATATATTTCATGAGATGGGTGCATGTGAGGATCAGGCACTCATGTGAGCATGTGACTAAGGACTGGGATTTGTTTGCCCTGAATGGGGCCCTGACCAGGATATATGTATGTGGTGCTAGCGAAATGGCAGCCTCCTGCCATCCAGGTCTGAGGGAGTGGATGTAACATCATTCCGCTGGCGGACGATTCCATGGCGGAAGGTGGTGTTCACCGCCGTGCACCCATTCATTAGTTTACATGGTTGTCAATGGGGAAACTGGGCCTATCATGATTGCCGCCGATGGTGACAGTGCACACCGCTGCGGAGCATAGTCCGTGTGGTCACACCCATAAAACTTGACTCACGATTCCTGTGCATGCAAGTACTTCACTGAGTGTGCTGCTGTGTCCTGACTCTGGTTACTCCAATGGCGTGAGTCACAGGGGAACTGGCCCCGGCCTTCACCATGGAGAAGCTCGAGAAGCTGGTGGACGGGGCCCTACCCCTGTATGCCAAGTTATATGGGCGACCAGAGGAGCAGGTGAGTTGGCGGTTGTCCTGCTTGGATGTGTGGGATGGTGGCAGATGCCTGCATGCATGTGTGCTCAATATGTAACTACACAAGTGTAGATTGTGTGGCATGTACTGTTCGGGAGTTGGTACAATGATTCTGTGAAGTTTCCATCCCGTAGAGGACGACATGTCGGCAAATACTACTTTGATGGATGTGTTTGGGTGCTGTGGTATGTATGCTGTCTAGTGCCAGGCACTCTGACAGGTGTGTTCCTGTAGTCCTGCCCCCCCATTGACATGGAAATTGTGTGGGGCAGGTGTCGAAGGTCCAAATAGGCCCATGGGTGTTGATCTTCCTGTACTCTTGGATGCCTAGTGGGTTAATTAGCTGGGCATGGTCCCCCATGTGTGTAGTCCACACAGTGGAAACAAATTGGCCACAGCACACAGAATATATTGTCCAATCATGTGGTGAGGATAAGGGATTCCTGGTGGTGCGTTGAAGGTTTTGAAGAAGTATGAGGTAAAGAGAGAATCTTGAGTCTTGTTATTAGATGGTGTCTTTAATTGTGGAAATTAGAAATCATGATGTCATCAAAGATATACAGCCAACACGTGTTTCGTCACACAAGTGACTTCATCAAGGCTGCAAGAAATAGTAATGAGAGCAAACATTGGTATATAAAAATGTGTGGAATCCAATAATGGGTTCTTTGGTGATCAAGTATAAAAAGAGTCCAAAAACATAGTGCAGTGACTGGTGATTGGTGTCAACGCTTAATTGGGATGTGACTAAACATGGCAAAAGGAGCAGTGTGAGAGGGACCGTTTATTGCAAAGTACACATCAGATGGAGTGAGTCAACGTGAGTGTGTGATTGAAATTTGAGAGTAAAGATACCGAATAGTGGGCCCTACCAGTGTGGAAAGTGTGTACAAAGACTATAAGGTGAGGTGTGATAAGTACGAGAGTGAAGTAGGACTAAGAGAGATGAGGCATGTATGTGGGTAAAAACATCCAAAATGAAAATACAGAGCCAGACAAAGTACATAAATAACGAGGAAGGGCCCCTTGGAGCCAAGGTCGGTAATTCCTACCTGGGCCGTCCGGCCAGAGTAGTAGATAGTGGGCAGTTAAGTAGGCTTAAGTAAGAGAAAGAAGATCTGGGAAGAAAGAAGAGAGGTTAAATTCAAGTAGGTCTGCCACGAGTGGGCAGAAGGAACGTGATCAGAACGTAGACATGTAGAAAACAAAGGATAAATCGAGGGAAGGGTGGTCAGGAGGAAGAGGAGGAGTGGTAGGAGTAAGTATTGTGATTTAAGCACAAATTAAGTCACTGTGTACATACCTTATTGAGATGGTGAAACTAAGAGTAGTCTTGCTGCCCGAGCAGCAACAGGAGAGTTGGATGTTGAGCGCGTGGGTTGAGATAAGTATATGAAGCCCTGATAAGCCTCGAGTCAAACCTATAAAGATGTCGCACACAAATTATGAGAGAGAGGGGAAGCCTGTATTAATGTGAAAGAAGCGAACTCAGGGCCGTATTTATACTCCGTTTGCGCCGAATTTGCGTCGTTTTTTTCGACGCAAATTCGACGCTAAACTAACGCCAACTAACGCCATATTTATACTATGGCGTTAGAGGCGAATAGCGCCAAAGTTCCCGGAATGTGCGTCATTTTTTAGCGTGAACCCCTTCCTTGCGTTAATGATATGCAAGGGAGGCGTTCCCGTCTAAAAAATGACTCCCAGGCCTTTACGTGGTATTTATACTCCCGGGCAAAAGAGACGCCCGGGAGTGGGCGTGGCTAAAAACGGCGCATTTGCGCCGCTTTTTAACGCCTGGGTCAGGCATGGCGTTAAGGGACAAGTGGGCTCAAAATGAGCCCAGAGTGCCCTCCCCTGCCCCCAGGGACCCCCCCTGCCACCCTTGCCCACCCCAGGAGGACACCCAAGGCTGGAGGGACCCACCCCAGGGACATTCAGGTAAGTATTTTTTTATTTTTTTTTAATAATTTTTTTTGGCATAGGGGGGCCTGATTTGTGCCCCCCTACATGCCACTATGCCCAATGACCATGCCCAGGGGACAGAAGTCCCCTGGGCATGGCCATTGGGCAAGGGGGCATGACTCCTATCTTTACAATGATAGGAGTCATGTTGATGGGGGATGGGCGTCGAAAATAAATGGCGCAAGTCGGGTTACGACGATTTTTTCGACGTAACCTGACTTGCCCCATTTTAAGACGCCCATGCGCCATTTTCCCCCTACGCCGGCGCTGCCTGGTGTACGTGGTTTTTCTCGCGCACACCAGGCAGCGCGGGTATGCTTGCGCCGGCTAACGCCATTCAATAAATACGGCGCCCGCATGGCGCTTCAGAATGGCGTTAGCCGGCGCAAAACTTTTTGACGCTAAACTGCGTTAGCGCAGTTTAGCGTCAAAAAGTATAAATATGGGCCTCAATCTCCCCAGAAGAGTATGGGTGAAAGATATTATTTAAAAAGGCTTTTTTTTTTTTTTTTTTTTTTTTTTTAATTGTTTTTTTTTTTTTTAAAGTCTTGAAGTAGTTCTTAAGGTAACGGAATGCTAGAATGAGGGCCAATAAACAAACCCAGGGGGGTTTCCAAAGTTCCAACGTGCCGAAGGTGCCTACATGCCGGAGACCCCGTTAAACCGTGTGCTGTAAGGTAACAGCGTGACACGTGATGTGAAAGGAAATGTTAAGGCCTTCAAATGTGAATGCATTGGGGCTAGGGTGACCGGGAGGCAAACGTAAGACATAATCCGAGGCTCGGTTTGTCGGTAGTGACTAAGCGTAAAAGACGAGTTAGTGGAAAAAGAAACGAAATGTGAAAATAGTCGCATGAACCAGGTGGTTACCGTGGTTGTGAAAGATAAATACAAACGAGCGTGAGCGGGGAGAGTATACATTTAGTCAAGGAAAGGTTGTATGTGCCAACGACGGCGAACACACTGTGCCGGTGAAGACAAAAAAGAGATAAACATATACGCGAGTGTACAAATATGTAATAGTACCAATGGTGTTAGAATTTATAATGAAAAAATATAGGAATGGCCAAATGAGAAACGCCGATACTGGGGTGGACTAATCCACCAGAGTTAAGGACATACCTGAAATGCGTCGGTTGTAGAGACACGGTGAGTTGTCTGAGAGCGTCTAGTGGTCGGTGAGGACTCGCTCTCGTGTGTTTATGGAGAGTGGAAGCGCTGACAAGATAAACGAAGGACCAGAAAATGGGTCCATGGGATAGTATGGCGGCCATATTGGGTGTAGGGAAGGGACATACGACAGGAAGGGAAACAAAGGTATGGCCGCGGAGCACGTACGACGGCGGCCATCTTAAGGTGGTGTGAGGCACAGGGTAAAGGTCTGGAGCATAAGAGATTGGAGAATGTCCAAGGAAGGAGAGGCAAGGAGATCTCGACTTGATGATACAATATAGGAAAAATTGTAGGAAAAATAGGAGAGCAGCGTTAACAAGAAAAAATGGAAAAGGAGGAATAATTAGAAAAGAGAAAAACATATTTTAAATAACAGTAGGCTAAGAACTGTGCTAGTGAGATGATGATCAGTAGTGATAGAAACACTCTAGAGGACAGTACAGTGAGCTCCAAAGTGTGGAATAAAAAGAGAGAAGCTGGGAAGAGAGAAAGGTGATAAGTGATCTGGACACCGTGCCGGAGGTTGATAAAATTACTTTGGTTCAAGTAGTGTAATAGAATAATTGTTTGGCGTGTACACTGGTAGAGGTGATAAAAGTGACAAAGGAAATGGTGCCTGTGGAGAACGAGACTATGAAATACAGTAACCCTATTTAACAGTAATGTATGTACACAAAAGAGACGTCTCGTCTCGCATGACCAAAACGGTGGTGCCTACAAAATTCGAGACCACGGAATACAATAACAAAATACAATGGTGCCCTTTATACATGAATTAGAGAGCAATGGTGCCTGCATATGCCATGAACGGACTGCGGTACCAAAATTCGATAGTGTCATCAATACATGAATACATAAGTAACTAGGTTGAACACAAAGCAAAAGACCAAATGTTAAAGAAAAAGAGTGATGTAGTTGTAAATACTGTTAGGCTTCCGCCTAAGAGGTGTACAGAAGTGAACATGATGCAACATCAGATAAGCAAAGAACGGGCTAGAGTAGTTATGTCAGAAAAAAATGTAATTCACGGTCCGTGTTGAGGCCTAGCTCGACAGCACGGAGTTTTATGATCCACTTTGCCTCGCATCTACGCAGGTCCCTGGTTCTGTCTCCACATCTTGGTGAGTTGGGGACCTGAGCGATGCCATGGAATCTAACCTTTAAGAGATCGTTATCCCCGTGTGCAGTGTTGAAGTGAACAGCAAGGGGATAGTTAGTGTTGACATTTCTAATGGCCCTGATATGCTCCTGAATGCGTTCTTTCAGTGGGCGTATAGAGCTTCCAATGTAGAACAGACCACACACACATATCAGGCAGTAAACAGTATATTTTGTGTTGCAATTAATGAAAGTCTTGATATGGTACGTTTTTCCGGTGTTATAGGAAAAGAAAAGGGTTTTGTTGAGGGCTAGCTGGCAGGATATGCAGCAGCCACATTTGTAAAAACCATTAGGTTTCTCTGGCATCCACCCCAAAGGGCGTGTGGGAGCGGAGGGGCAGAGAAAGCTAGGGCACAAGATGTTCCTAAGTGTGCGACCCCTGCTGTGCAAGATGGTGGGTGAGTCACCTATAGAGTCTTTGAGACACGTGTCCAGCATTAACAAGTGCCAATGTTTCTTCAGAATCCGTAGTATTGTCCTACTCGCAGAACTGTATTGGGTAATGAATGAGACCGGTCTCTGTCTGGAGAGCTTGTTTGTACCAGGATTTTGAGGGCTCTTGATTAGTAGATCGTGTTGGTTCTTGTTGAAAATACGTTCGCTAGCTCTTGAGAGGAGTTTATTTGGGTAACCCCTAGCACGGAAGCGGTTAGTGAGATTCTTGAGTTCCTGCTTAAAAACACCAGTGTTGGTGCAGTTGCGTCGAATCCTGACTATTTCCCCATATGGGATGGCCCTGATCTGTGTGAGGGGATGAGCGCTCTGTGCATGCAGGATGGAATTGCAGGCAGTGGGTTTCCTGTAGAGTCTAGACATGATCTTGTTGTCTGTAGTGTACAACAATAGATCCAAGAACTCAATCTGGGTAGTGTCCACCTTGTGGGTGAATGTTAAGTTAAAGTCATTAATGTTGAGGTATTCTATGAGTGAGTGTAAGTCAGGAATGTTGCCAGTCCAAATGGCAAGGATATTGTCAATGTACCTCCCCCAGTAGAGGATGTGTTGGGTGAGATGTGTCGGACAGTTGGACCAGAGGTGTATTTTTTCAAATTGGCCCATGTATAGATTAGCATACGATGGAGAGAACTTAGCTCCCATGGCTTCACCTTGACACTGCCGAAACCACCTTCCGTCATGTAGAAAAACATTGTTTTCTAACACTAGTCGTGTGAGATCAAGTAGCATGTGTGTGTGTTCAAACAGTGTTGCATCACGGGCACTGAGCGCAAGTTGGAGCATTTCGAGACCCTTTTCCAGGGGAATGGATGTGTAGAGAGAGCTAACGTCAAGACAGATAAATACACAGTCATCAGTCCATTCAATATCTTCAAGTTGACACAGCAGATCCCTAGTGTCCTGTATGTACGAAGGTAGGTTGCGTACTAAGGGTTGGAGAAAAGAGTCAATGTACTCCGAGATGTGTTCCGTGGGTGAACCAATCCCAGAAATAATTGGTCTCCCCGGAGGAAAACCCCCTGGTTTGTGGATTTTGGGTAGGATGTATATGCAGGGAGCACGTGGCGCCTCAGTGTACATAGACCTGTACTCTAAGTCAGTTATGAGACAAAGATTCTTCCAGGACGTGAGTTTGGTTTTGATCAAATTGGTGATGTCAAGGAGAGGGTTAGTTGGAACCACAGAGTAAGCCTGTGTGTCATGGAGTTGTCTGTTGATTTCAGCGATGTAGTCAATCTTGTTCATGATGACAACGTTACCCCCTTTGTCAGCCTCCCTAATGACTATATCTGTGTAGGTGGAGAGATTATGCAACGCTCGAAGTTCGTTGTGGTCGAGGTTTTTGTTTGGTCTGTGGGTACGTGTGTTCGTCTTGTCCTCTAGGGTGTAAAGTTCTGTGCTGACGGCTTTGTAGAAGACATCGATGTTGTTCTCTGGAGGTAAGGTGGGGACAAACATGGATCTGGGTTTGAGCCCACTATCCACTTCCAAGTTTGGTGTAATGTTAAGTTCAGTCAATAGTTCGTCAAAGCTGAGTGATGGCGAAGATGTATTGTCCAGGGAGAGAACCGTATGGATGTCTTGAAGGTCCCTAATGGATTGATTGCAAGTGGGTAATGACGTACGAATAGTTTTGTTAGTGTCTGGTTTGTTATGGAAAAACTTCTTTAATTTAAGATTGCGTATGAACTTAAAGAGATTTATGTGTATGGTAGTATAATCCGGTAAAGAAGTAGGACAGAAGCCCAGACCTTTTTTTAGAACATTTATTTCATGGACAGATAGTTGTAAATTAGAGAGATTCATAACCTGTACATTTTCTTCTGCAACATTAGAGGTTAGCTGTAGGGGGTGACCACTCATGGTCTCTGGGTTTTCGCAGTCGAGCGAGTTGTCATGCCCTCCCTGGTGTTTACTGCGGTGTTTCCTGCCCCCCCTGCTGGTGGGTTTGTATTTATGCCTGACCTGTTGTAGTTCTGTTGTAATCCCTTTCTGTATCGGCCAAGTTCCTCTAAAAAAGAACTCGACTGTTGGGTTGTGTTTTGTGGATGTGTGCTGACAGAGGACCCTTCCACAGATGATTCCCCGCAGTCACTGGAAAGGTTAGAGATGTCAGATAAGCTACCCACGGTGGAACCAGCAGGCGTGTTGGATTTGGTGTGTCTGTTGCCGGATTCCTTGTTGACCTGATCAAATTTTCGTGCAAAAGTATAAATCCTGCCGTTAGTGTAATCGTTGTCATCTCTGACCAGTTTGCGCATTTTTTTGTCTTTTATGTATAGTTGATACCCCGTGAGTATCTCCCTCATAATGGCATAGTTTTTGTCAGTAGCTTCTGGGAGGTTGAGATTTTTAATCTCCTCCTCCAGGGATGTAATGTCCTGTAGTAGTTTGTTTTGTTTTCTATCAGCATGTTTAATCAATATATTAATCAGTCTTAATTAGTCCACACAGTGCATCTGGTCCGTGTTTCATGTGGGAGATGAGTTGTATGCCGGGGTAGTGGCCACTGGTCAGGGGCATAGTCATGACTATTGTTGCAGGTGCTGCATGTAGGTGTGTGAGCTGGATGTGGTTGTATGTGCACCAAGTATGTACATTCATTTAGGTATTTACAGATTTCTCTCATGTTCTGTCTCCCCTCCCCTGTGCTCTTGTGTCCCTTGTGTACATCAGCATCATCTGGTGAGGGAGCAGTGGCACTGGCGAGTGGGGATGCAGCGGCCCACGGTTCCAAGGAGGCAGAGTCGGCGGAGCCCAGGGGGACCAATGGGTTGGTGAGCAAGGGGAGTACCATGGGGGAGGCAACTACCACTGGCGGTAGTGACTCTAATACTTCCTCCCAAGACACTCAAACGTTCACAGACACCCACTCAACACACATCCACCACACATCAGCATACTGTACAGGCAAGTGCATCCACGTCCAGCAGAGCTAAACCTGGTACAAGCACTCCCTCTAACGCCACTCTCACACCTTCCTCCATGTCCATCCCAACTGCCCCTAAGAAACTTTTCCTCTCCTGTGTTGACCTGTTTGAATCCACTGGCCCACCCCGTTTCATTCCTAAACGTGCCTATCTCCTTGCCAATTCCACTCCTTCCACACCCAAGTCTGCCCCAGTCCACCCTTCCCATTCCCGTGCCCCTTCCCCAGGGAGGAAGATGCCCTGTGTTGCCCAGGTCCCTCTGCCACGCCTCAGTCCAAGCCCACTCCACCACCTTCCAAGGGCAAGCCCAAACTCCTCCACCTCCCAAACGTAAGCCCAAGCCCCCCCTTCCAGATGTAAGTCCCCACCCCCGCAGTCCCCTGCCCCTGTTCCCTGAGGTGCTGGCTGCCCCATTGATGTCCCTTTACAGTGGAGTTCCCTGTGCACATGTGGGAGTCAAGTCCTGCCTACCAGAGCCCTTCAGGGTTTTCAGTATGGAATGGCAAAAGGCCTTATTCAGACATTACTTTTGTTTATATTTTATTAAAGTTTGAGTGCCCAGTGGTGCTGTTGGCACAATATGGTGACGTTGTTTATCATTTTATTGGAGGGGTGTGGTGTGCACATGTGTGTACTTTGGTGCAGGTCTTTGTTGCCTTGTGTCGGGTAGGTACATCTTATTCTGGTGTGTATGGTGTGTGACGTTGGGAGAGTTTGGGAGTGCGTTGCAGGGTGGGCGGTGTAACTGAGCCCTTTCTTCGCATGGGTACTAGGTTGCGGTACTTCATCGGCGGTCACGGTCGTGGAGGTATATTGCAAGGAGCAGCACTGGCATTATTTGCAACTCTCTCTCCACGTCTGCTTCGGCATGTTGTGCGTGCCTACGGTGAGTGTTTCCTTTTATATTGTTTGTTTCCACCACGCAAAGTGGCGATGGTTCCTGCCCCAGAAATTACAGCAGTCTTGTGCTTCATTATTTGGTGGGAGGGTAGGGCCTTTCCGTCGGCCTGTGGATGGCCTCCTCCGCCCTCCTCCACCCTCCTCGCCACTCCACTGCTGGCGGAGTGTGGCTAGTCCGCTACTAGTTTCTCAATTGCTTCATTATTTGGCGGGCCGGACCGCCAGCCTGTTGGTGGTACTTTCCTCCACCGCCGGCGTGATTGGTGTTTTCTGTCATGTTCATAATGACCACCTCTATCTCTTGCCTTCTCACTGTCTTTTTCCCTTGCGCTCTTTCAATCTCTTGCTTACATACCCACTTAGACCCTTACGCACCCACTCACTGACCCACTCAGACACACACTCACAGACCCACTCAGACCCTCATGCATCCACTTGCAGCCCCACTCAGACCCTCACAGACCCTCATGCACCCTCTCACAGACCCACTCAGACCCACTGACACCCTCATGTACCCACTCACAGTCCTGCGCAGACACTGATGTATCCACTAAGACATTGATGCACACACTCTCACAACCAGACAGAGACTCTCACAGCCATTCTCATCCCCAGATGCACCCTCTCACACCTACTTTCATACCCAGAGAGATAGGCTGCAGCCAACTCCTCCCACGCATGGCCAAAGGGCTGTGCTCACAGTAGGGTGGAGAGGTTGGGAGGGGTTGGCCACATGGTCCGGCTTCAGGCCAGTCCTTGTGGGCAGCAGCTGCTATGCACAGTTGAAGGTCATGGATGGAGCAAGGTTGGGTGCTTATAGAGGGTTGGCCAGACCCTGAGACCAACCGCCACTGCACACCATGTGTGGAGATGGTTGGATTAACGTGCAGCAATTAAAATTACTATTCGTTAAAAAAATAGAAATTCAAATAGAAAAAACAAAGGTTACATGGACCTTATAGTTAGGAATCAGAATTTTAAAAAAAACATAAAAATTCACTGAAACAACCAAAGGTTACCGGGACGTTATAGTGAGGCTCACATTTTAAATGTACAAAAAAATAATAATTCACCTGTTATAGTTAGAGTTAACCCAAGTAACTATAACTCGTTCCCTAAGGTAACAATAACTTGTTATCTCATGTCAGTATATTAGTATGTGCTTGAGTGCCTCAGTATATGCAGGAGTGTGTATCAGGGTGGTTTGGTCTATGATCTATGCATCAGTGTGTGCCTGGGTGTATTAATGCATGCAGGAGTGTGTGCCTTGGTATGTCAGTGTATACGATACTGTGTGCCTTGGTGGGTCAGTGTATCTGTTAGTGACTGTCTGGGTATGAAAGGTTATGCATGAGTGTGTCCTGGCTGTGTCATTGTATGCCTGAGTGTGCTAGTGCATGGACAAATGTGTGCCTGGGTGTGTCAGTATATTTATGATTGTGTGTCTGAGCATGTCACTGTATGCATCAGTGTGTGCCTTGGTGTGCCAGTGTATGCATCAGCATGTGCCTGGATGTGTTAGTGTGTGCTTCAGTGTGTACTTTAGTGTGTTGGTGTATGCATCAGTGTTTGGCTGGGTGTGTCAGTGTATACATCAGTGTGTGCCTGCGTGTGTCATTGTATGCATCTGTGTTTGCCTGAATGTTTCAGTGTATACATCAGTATGTGCCTGGGTGTGTCTGTGTATGCACAATGTGTGCCTGGATGTGTCAGTGTATGCGTCAATGTGTTCCTGGGTGAATCAGTGTATGCATTAGTGTGTGTCTGAGTGTATCTGTATATGCATGAGTGTGTGCCTAGGTGTGACAGTGTATGGTGCAGTGTGAATATGCATGTGTTAGTATATGCATCAGTTTTAGGTGAGATGTGTTAGTGTATACATCAGTGTGTGACTGGGTTTGTCAGTGTATGAATTAGTGTGTGTTTGGGTATCTAGATGTGTGAATGATGGTGTGCCTGGGTGTGTTAGTCAACGCATCAGTGTGTGACTGGGTGTTTCAGTGTATGCATGAGTGTGTGCCTGGATGCGCTAGGGTATGTATCTGTGTTTGTCTGGTCTGGGTGTCTCAGTGTATACAGGAGTGTGTGCCTCTGTGTGTTAGTGTATGGTTCAGTGTGTACATGGGTGTGTCTGTGCATGCGTCAGTGTGTGTCTGGGTGTGTTTGTCTATGCTTCAGTGTGTCTGAGTGTATCTGTGTATATATCAGTGTGCACCTGGGTGTGTCAGTTTATGCATCAGTGTGCATCTGGGTGTGTCAGCGTATACATTAGTGTGTGCCTGGGTATGCCAGAGTATACATTAGTGTGCAACTGGGTGTGTCAGTGTATGCATCAGTGTGTACTTGGGTGTATCAGTGTATGGATAAGTGTGTGTCCGGGTGTGTTAGTCTATGCATCATTATGTGTCTGGGCGTCTCAGTGTATGCATGAATGTGTGCCTGGGTGTGTCAGTGTATGGTTCAGTGTGTAATTGCATGTGTTAGTATATGCATCACTGTTGGACTCGATACATCAGTGTGTCCCTGAGTGTGTCCATGTATACATCGGTGTTTGCCTAGGTGTGTCAGTGTATGCATTAGGGTGCCCCTGGGTGTGTCTGTATATGCATCAGTGAATGCCTGGGTATGTCAGTGTACACATCAGTGTGTGTCAGTGTATGCATTAGTGTGTACTTGGGTGTATCAGTGAATACATGAGTTTGTTTGTGGGTGTGTCAGTCTATGCATCAATATGTGTCTGGGTGTATTATTGTATGCATGAGTGTGTACCTGGGTGTGTCACTGTATACATTACTGTGTGCCTCAGTGTGTCAGTATATGCATTAGTGACTGCCTGGGTATGTAAGTCTATGCATGAGAGTGTCCTGGTTGTGTCAGTGTGTGTCTGAGTGTTTTAGTGCACGCATTAGTGTGTGCCTGTGTGTGTCAGTGCATTAAGGAGTGTTTGCCTGGTTGTTTCACTGTATGCATCAGTGTGTGTCTGGGTGTGTTAGTATATGCTTGAGTGTGTACTTAGGTGTGGCGAGGTATTCTTCAGTGTGTACTTGGGTGTGTTGATGTATATATCAGTGTTTGCCTGGGTAAGTCAGTCTATGCATCAGTGTGTGTCTGGGTGTTTGAGTGTATGCATGAATGTGTGCCTGTCTGCGCTAGTATATATATCAGTATGTGTCTGGGTGTCTCAGTGTATCCAGTGTATGGTTCAGTGTGTACTTGGCTGTGTGAGAGTATGCATCAGTTTTGGGTGCGTATTTTAGTGTATACCTCAGTGTGTGCCTGGGTATGTCAGTGTATGAATCAGTGTGTGTTTAGGTGTCTCAGTGTGTGAATGAGTGTGTGCCTGTGTGTGTCAGTCTACGCATGAGTGTGTTTGTTTGGGTGTTTTAGTGCATGCATGCATGAGTGTGTGCCTGGGTGTGCTAGTGCATCTATCAGTGTGTGTCTGGTCTGGCTGCCTCAGTGTATGCATGAGTGTGGGCTTGGTTGTGTCAGTGTATGGTTCAGAGTGTACCTAGATATGTTAGTGTATGCACCATTGTGTGCATGGGTGTGTCATTGTATGCGTCAGTGTGTGCCTGGGTGTGTTTGTGTATACATCAGTGTATGTCTAGGTGTGTCAGTGTATCTATCAGTGTGTGCCTTGGTGTGTCTGTTTATGCATCAGTGTGCATCTGAGTGTGTCAGTGTATTCATTATTGTGTGCCTGGGTTTGTCAGCGTA
This sequence comes from Pleurodeles waltl, assembly GCF_031143425.1. Classification (NCBI taxonomy): domain Eukaryota; kingdom Metazoa; phylum Chordata; class Amphibia; order Caudata; family Salamandridae; genus Pleurodeles; species Pleurodeles waltl. Next base: position 631,683,353 of record NC_090442.1, read on the forward strand.
TGCATCAATGTGTACTTGGGTATATCAGTGCATGCATGAGTGTGTGTCTGGGTAAGTTAGTGTGAGAAAACAGGGCTGATTGCAGAGGCCCCCTAACTTTTTGCCCCCATTTTCCACTTTATGCTGGTGTTTTCCTGACTCTGATGGTGCCCTGGGTACTGCTAACCAGTCCCAGGGCCTGTGCTCTGTGTAAAATGGATATGCAAATTAGGCTAATTATAATTGGCTAAGTTAACCTACCTATAAGTCCCTAGTATATGGTAGGGCATGTAGGTTAAGGGACCACAGCATAGGTGGTGCACACCTAGGTGCACTGCTGAAGTGCCCAGTGTCATTTTAAAAGCAAGCCTGCCTTGCTGGCTGCTTTTAAATTAAAGTTATATGCAAATTCGACTTTGGAATTAAAAGTACTTCCAAAGTCTTAAACTACCTTATTTTTACATATAAGTCACCCCTAAGGTGTGCCCTATGTGCCCCTAGGGCTGGGTGCCATGTAACTATAAGCAGGGACTTTATAAAAATAGATTTATAAACCCTGGTGAGGTAAAAACAGCCAAATTCGTTTTTCCCTCATTGAAGTAAATGGCCTTCATAGGCTAGAATGGGGAGACTTTGTTTTAAATTTTAAAGTCTCCTTAAAAGATGCATACCAAGAATTTGGTATCAAATTAATTGTTGTAATAAATCCCACAACTTCCAGTTGTTGGATTTAATATAACTTGTTCAGGTAAAGAGTTATAGACTTTACCTAAAAAGTTGCCAATTTCAGCCCTGCATTGTTTTTGCTGCTGTGCTCTGATTGGCCAGCCTGCAGCAGCTTAGCAGAGCTGCCTTGATGAGGTGTGAAGTGGCCTGGCTTCACACAAAGGAATGTGCTTGGGGGAGAGAATCTCCCCTCAGCAGATGGTGAGGAAGGAAGGGGGAGGGCTGCCAAACTGGTCTTCAAAGGCAGAGAAGGACATTTGGAGCAACCAGCAACACCCCCACATCCTGCAACCCCAGACAGCTAGGTGCCCCCTTGATTAGGTTAGGAGAGGGCAAGAGAGGGGTGTGTTTATGATTTTTAGCCACACCAGTGGGTGGGCTCAGCCAGATGTAACCTCCAAAAATCAGATTCAGCCATGTTGGATTTTTAGAGAATGTTGCCCACTGGGATGGATTTTTGCCACACTTCCCAGGAAGTGGTCATCACAGGGGGACGACCCTGTACCTGATTGGAGAACCAGGACCCCCCTGCTTTTCACCCAGGAGCAAGGATAAAACTGGCAGACCTGCACCCACACCTCAGATCCCCTCCAGAATTCAACAAGAAAAGAACTAAAGAAGAAGAAGGACTGCCCTGCTGGACCCCTGGCCTGCACCTGGAACCTGCACTCAGAAGGACTGCACCAGCTGCACACTTGGGCTTCACCACAAGAAGGACTTTGCCTGGCTTCAACTGGTTCAAGGAGGGACTCCCTGTTTGCTACAGGTGAAAAATTGCTAACCAGAGTCCCCCTGCACCAACTCCTGAAAAGTGACCAGCTGACCACTGTCCAGTGGCCAAAAAGGAGTTTGCACCAGGTGCATTCTGGGAGTTGAAGTCCGCTCCCCCCAAGGACCATCACAGAACTTCTGGACCCTTGGGGTGAGCTGTGGACCCCAAAAGAACCTTAAAAGAACATCTGGGTGAAGCCCCAGAAGTTTGGAAAAGATTTGAGAATTTTTGAAAAAAAGCTCCAGAGAGGGACCGACCCGCCACGGAAATTCTAGCCGGCTTGCCTCAACCGCGACCCGGCCTGACTTGGTGGTTCGTCCCGGTAAAGAAAAACCTCAGAAAAAGAGACTAAGTCCGAAGGTAAAAAGTTGAACGGGACCTCCCAGCCATCGTATCCGAGAAGGGCTCCACGGACGTCGGATCAAGATCCAGGTTTACCCCGGTCGAAGGATTTTCACCTCGAAAAAACGACTAAGTCCGTAGGTAAAAATCTCCACCGAGGAATCCAGCATCGCGTATCCGGACAAGGGCTCCAGGAGGTCGGATTCGACTGGCAGGTTCGTCCCGCTGAAGAAAATCTTCAAAATAAAGACTAAGTCAGAAGGTAACTTTTTAACCGAGGCCTCCCGCGACCTGTAGCCGACCAGGGCTCCATCGCGGTCGGCCTGAAAGTTTGACTTTGCCCCGGTCGAGGTGCAACCAGATGACCCGATTGCCGCTTTTTGTTTCTAAGCGCTAGAAAAGTAATAATTCTTTAAAAATTCATATCTCCGGTTCCCTTTATCCGATTTTATTAGTTTTGGTGTCATTTTAAAGATAAAAATATAAACTATTTTTATAAATTGGTTTTGGATTTTTAAACTGTTTCCTGTGTTTTATTTAATTACTGTTTTGTGATATTTGAATACTTTACACACTGTCTCCTAAGTTAAGCCTTGACGCTCGTTGCCAAGCTACCAAGGGTTGAGCTGGGATTAATTTACTGAGACCTAACTGTACCTAAGTGGAGGTTGGTGGCTTGTTGCTAGGTGTAGGTACCTACCTGCCCTTACCAATAACCCATTTTCCAACAGTTAGTCTATGCATCAGTATGAGTCTGGGTGTCTCCGCGTATGCAGGACTGTGTGCTTGAGTGTGTCTGTGCATGGTTCAGGGTGTTCTTTTGTGTGTTAGTGTATGCCTTCAGTGTGTGCCTGGGTGTGTCAGTGTATACATCAGTGTGTGCCAGGGTGTGTCAGTGTATGCATCAACCTGTACTTGTGTGTATCAGTTTATGTATGAGGGTGTGTTTGTCTATGCATCATTATGTGTCCGGGTGTATTAGTGTATGCATGAGTATGTGTTTGGGTATGTCAGTGTATATGTTAATGAGTGCCTCAGTGTGTCACTGTATGCATTAATTATTGCTTGGGTATGTAAGGTTATACATGCCTTTGTCTTGGTTGTGTCAGTGTGTGCCTGGGTGTTTTAGTGCATGCATGAGGGTGTGTCTGTGTGTGTCAGTGCATTTAGGAGTATGTGCCTGGTTGTATCACTGTATGCATGAGTGTGTGCCTGGGTGTGTTGGTATATGCTTCAGTGTGTACTTGGGTGTCTAGGTGTATTTATCAGTGTGTGTCAGGGCTTGCCAGTGTATGCATCAGTGTGTGACTGGGTGTGTCTCTGTATGTATTAGTGTGTATCTGGGTGTCTCAGTATATGCATAAGTGTGAGCCTAAGTGTGTCAGTGCATGGTTCAGTTTGCACTTGGGTGTGTTAGTGTATACATCAGTGTTGAGTGGATGTTAGTATACACATCAGTGTGTGCTTGGGTGTGTCAGTGTATGTATCAGTGTGTGCTTGGGTGTCTCAGTGTGTGAATGAGTGTATGCCTGGGTCTTTTAGCCTATGCATCTGTGTGTGTCTTGGTGAATTAATGTATGTATGAGTGTGTGCCTGGGTGTGTCAGTATAGACGTTACTGTGTGTCTTGGTGTGTCAGTGTATGCATTAGTGATTGCATGGGTATGTACGGTTATGCATCAGTGTTGCCTGGGTGCAGTAGTAATGCATGAGTGTGTGTCTGGGTGTGTCAGTGTATTTATGAGTGTGTACCTGAATGTGTTAGTGTATGCTTCAGTGTGTACTTGGATGTGTTGTTGCATGTATCAGTGTTTGCCTGGGGATGTTAATGTATATATCAGTTATTGTCTGGGTGTGTCAGTGTGTGCATTAGTGTGTGACTGGGTATGTGAGTGTATATTTGAGTGTGTGCCTGGGTATCTCAGTGTATGCATGGAAATATGTCCAGGTGTGTCAGCATATGGTTCAGTGTGCACTTCATATCTTAGTGCATACACCGGTGTTGGCTGGATATGTTAGTGTATACATCAGTATGTTCCTGGTTGTGCCAGTGTATGTATCAGTGCAGTGTATGCTTGGGTGTCTCAGTGTGTGAAAGAGTGAGTGCCTAGGTGTGTTAGACCGTGCATCAGGGTGTGTCTGGGTGTCTTAGACTATGCATCAGGGTGTGCCTGGGTATGCTAGTGTATGAATCAAGGTGTGTTTGGGTGTTTCGGTGTATGCATGAGTGTGTGTCTGGTTGTGTCAGTGTATGGTTCAGTGTGTACTTGGGTATGTTAGTGTATGCAGCAGTGTTGTGCTGGGTGTGTCATTGTATACATCAGTGTGTGCTTTGGGGTGTCAGTGTATGGTGTATGTATCAGTGAGTGCCTCAGTGTGTGAATGTGTGAGCACCTGGGTGTATTAGTCTATGCATCAGTGTGCATCTGGGTGTGTTAGTGTGTGCATAGGTGTGTGCTAGTGTTAGTGTATGCATGTGTGTATTTTCATTAGTGTGTATTGCTGTTTTAGTAGAAAAGATAAATAGAATTTAAAGTTTCATATTATAAATTTCTCTATTAAGGTTTCTCAAGCTGTAATAAAAAATGATACTGTTAATAATAAAACGCAAGAAATGTCTATCATTGTGTAGCAATTATACATATTATTTAGTGATCCCATCCAGCGTTCCTTCACTGTTCTCAGCTTCTACACTTTTAAACTATAAATGAAGTGTGCATAGATTCTCATCACTGAACAGTTATGGCATGACCAGTACCCACAGGCCTTATATAACTCAAAAAATTCTGGACAAAAGGAGGTAGCCTTGTTCTTTCATAGGTTGCTCCCATTTGTTGCAACACATATTAAAAAAGATAAAGAGGGATGAATGTAAATTGTTGAAGTCCTATAAGAAGTGAAAAAAACTTTCAATCATAGTGGCCTTTAACGGTCAAGATTCATTTCTCTGTAGTCGCATAGCCACAGCAGCAGAATTTGCTTAAGGAGACATCCATATGGGGGATTTTAATGCAGTCTGGGGTGTACACAGAGATAGAGCAGGAATGGGTATGCCACAAATGGGGGGCTTTTCTAAAAGGTTGAAATGTTTTAGTAGGGAACTTGGCCTTTGAGTTATCTGATGAGTGCAACATAGGGATTTCCCGGTGTGCACATTTACTTGTATGTTCAGAGAATATACTCAGGAATCAACTTTATATTAATAAACAATGGCCAAACACCTAATACCACAGGCTCAGAAATTGTGTTACTTGCTATATCAGACCTAGCACCTGTATTGATGGAGTTAGATTGGCAGCACCAACCCAAACATATTTGAATATTGATTCTCCATCCTTTATTATTCTCTGACCCTGTCCTCATCAGTGATCTTTTGTATGCAAAAATTCAGCAATATTTCAACAATAATTATGATGGGAGGTGAAACATGTGAGCCTATGGGACAAGGCAACTGTATTGGACTGATGACCAATGTTAAAATAATACAGCACCAACAGAGAAAATGACTTGAAGAGGGCCTGAGAAATGTACATTTAAAACTGATGCAGTGCTCCCTCCCTCCTCTATTAGTAACAGTAATAAGGGGGGAAATAAGAACTAGTCTAGTTTAATCACTCTGGCTTAATTGTATGATTTGCGTGACATAAAATTACTGATTGTAACACCATGGCTCTACGTCACATGCCTGATTCTCCTGTTCAGGGACAATCAAACTGCAAGATGGAACAAAACATTGTGGGAGAGTGTCATTCTGAGAAAGCAAACAGCAGTACTTTAACTAGCAGTCATGGGGCAATATTTCTAGTTGATTTTATACTTGAGCAGCCAGAAAGCAACTTGAAATGCATTTTTGAGTTGAAATTGTTCCCAAACAGACCATTTAGGTACTTTTTCAGAGCAAAATGCACTTTTTTAAAAACAGGACTGAAGTGTTATAAAGACTAGAGACTGGAAGGCTACCTTTCATACTGTAGCAACTCCTTCTTCCTTCCTTAAATCTCCTCCTTCTGCTTTGTCCAGCCTTTGGTCACTTTTGATCTGGATTTTGATGGGAAAGCATCACTCTCTCTGTCAGCAATCCCTACTGTATCGACACCATTAAAATCTTAGCTTTTTTTTTTTTTTTTTTGAGCAATCAATAAAGTTTAATGCACCACTTTGAGAAAAAGTTTACTATTTTGGGTATGGCATCCACCAGTGTTTTTTTTTTTTTTTTTTTTTTTTTTACTTTGAAACATTCCAGGAGGGCGGCCTGAGGTTCGGGCTGGAGTAAGGGGGGGGGGGGGGGGGGGCTATCTGGGATTTGTTTTTTTTAAAGGGGAAGTAGACATTATTTTGATGTTGGAGGCCCAGAGTTAAATTAAATAGATTTTTTCCATGTTTGTGTGTCTCTAAAAGTGTAGACTGATTTACTCACTATTTTACTGTGATTTATTTATGGTTTGGGGTCTAGTCGGCAATACACTAGGCAATGGGTGTATTTTTGAAGTATGTTATGTGTCACATTCTCACTGCTGCTGTGATGTCTATGCCGTTGTTAAACATTTCGGGGTTGCAAATGACTGTGAATTAAATGAAAAAAATAGGTTATTTTGTTTTTTTGTCTACATGTTTCTAAAATATTGTCTTCTTTGTTCTTTTTGCCCTTTTTTTGCTACCCATGCAGTGGTGGCCATGTTGTGTTGACAGTGAGTGTGTTTGGAATAGGCTGCCAAGGGATGTTTGTTCTCCATGCACTTTCTTTACTGGCCATGCTGCAGTGGCCAGTTTGTGGGCCTGTGTTTATGTGTGTGTGTGTGTGTGTGTGTTCAGGGTGGCCATTTTATCTTTGTTATCCTTACATCCTTATTTGCTGACCCTGCTGGACAACTATTTTGAGGAGCCAGCTATTGTGTTTGCGTGCTTGGTGGTCATTTTAACTTTGTCTTCCACGCCTTCTTCTCCAGTTGCAATGTGGTGAATGAGCTATCTTCCACCACTTTGAGTAGCCAGTGTGTGCTTCAGTTCCTTCATTCTACATTTAAGATATTTCCTTGGGGGATTGATAGAAGGGACCTATGACATTTCTGTTCCTTTTCCATCTGTATTGATATATTTATTTGTGTTTGTGGCTGATTGTTGTGCAGCGTGCTGTTTTTTAATCATTTTTATTTATTTTTTTCCTGCCTCCCACTGCCTCCCAGAGAGTCCCCATAGACCCTACGGGCTGGTCAGTCACCAGACACTTTTTTTATTTTTGTTATTTTTTTCTTCTTCCCCCTGACTCACATAGAGTACCCATATACCCTAGGTCCTGGTGAGTCACTCACCAGAAAATATGCTATGTATTTTTCCCTGCATCTCCTGCTTCCTATAGGGTTACACTTACCACAATAGCTGTAAAGTGACATAAACAAACTTTTTCTGTGTAATGTTGTTGTCATGTCAGAAAAGTGTTTCTGCATTTTGGGTACACTACTGTTAAGAATTTGGTATCATGATGATGACAACTTCACTTGGGCTACATAGGCTAGATTCTTCTTACTGCACGCCTTTCACTGATTTTGTTTTGTTGCTTTGCTTGCAGATGCTGCAAAAGATATCACACACAGCACTGAAGTTCCTGAAGGATTCAGCTGACAATGACACCTGAGTGCTTCTGACCCTGGTTCTATGTGATAACTGCTAGAGCTAAGAGGATGGTCTAAAAAAAAGATGCTTCTGCCAAGAAGGTTGCCAGTGGAGAGGAAAAGAAGCAAGTTGCCAGTGCCACCACTGACATTAAGCCCTCATCCTTTTTCAGGTAATGTGAGATACCTACTGCAGCCTCATTTTGGAAGAAAGAGGCTGAGATTCCGGCATCAACAACACTACCACCACCAAAACCCAAAGCCATGTCTCTCAGCACTGTACTGACTGGAGTTATGAACAACAGTGAATCTGAATTGGAATTGTCCCAGCTACAAACTGCATCATTGCAGGAAATTAGAATACAGAAACCACATTCAGCAGCAGATGGTCTTGATGTAGGAGCAGAACAGGAGATTGAGGTTCTTGCTGAGCAAGCTATTGTTGAGAAGACTGCCCTTCCCCCATGAGCTTAACAATAAACCGTAAGAAGAAGAAAGAGTGCACCCCCATCTTCTCTAGACCCCCCTTTGAATGATCTGGACATGGATTGAACAGCTGCTGAGTCTGAGAGACAAGGGAAAAGCAACCTTCTTCAATGACTTGTAAGTGAAGAAGCTGGTGACGATGAGCCAGTAATCATCAATGTGGAGTGGCACAGAGAATGTACAGATCATCTCTATTCAACCTGCTCAGATTCATGTGGTTAAAGCAACATTTCCAGCTACCATATTTGCAAGATCCCAGAAACCTACAACTTCCTAGCTTTACCTCCAGTTCCACAGGATTTGGCACAATAAGAAAGAACTCCTTTGTGAGTTTGGGACTTCTTTATATTTAGCCCACAGGAGAATAAGTATTCAATAGACTTTGTTTTCCACAAGAAAAGTTTATCGTGATAAGCTCAGGTGGTCACTACGGTACCAGAGGCCAACTGTCCCATTTGAAAAAGCCACACTCAATCATGTGTGAAGAGCACCTTAAAAGCATATCTGCTGGTGGTGAGTGAGAACCAGCAGCTGAAATGATGCAAAAAGGTGGTCAGAAGAAGGAAGAAGGAGATGAGGGCAGCCTCAGCATCACACAAAGAAGCCCTCTAAGTCTCCTCCATAGTCTATAATTCTCACCGCAGCAACCTCTGCATAACGCAAGGCACATTAGACACAGCAACTCCCATCACAAATTACCCACGTTACCTACCTGCTGGTGGTGACGGTAGACCACTTCCGGAAGTAGAACACAAAGAAAAACAGCCTATTTTTAAGGCTATGCTTCCCAAGGAGGCGCTACAAGAAAGCCCATTTCTACATCGAGAAGTTGGCTAAAATGTTAACCTTGACTTCCTACCTTTTTTCTTTTGCGGAAGGATTGGGCTTCCAGGAATTTGTGGAAGCTCTGTGCCCAAAATGGAAGGTTCCTAGCCAAAGCTATTTTGCCAGAGTGACTGTGCCAGCGCTGCATCATAAACTGCTGCAATTGGTTGGTAGTACTATGAAGCAGAGCACTGTTCAGTCCATCATCTCATGACACGTATGTCAAGCAATAGACTACAAGTGCATCACTGCACACTAAGGCCCTCATTATAACTTTGGCTGCAACTGCACTCTACCACCACAGCAACAGCTGCCAACATACCATTGCCGTGGCTACCAGCCACCCACTCGCATTATCACCGTTGATGGAATTCCGCCAGAAGGCTGGTGAAATACCACCGACGGTCATGGCAGCGTACGGCTGTAAAGTGGCGCTGCTGCCAGCAGCAGCGCCACGTCAGCAAAACACTGCTGACCGCATTATGAGCAATGATATGGAGTGGCGGTGTTTTGCTGGCGGATGCTGCTGCTGGCAGCAGCGCTGCATCCCGTCTCCTGCCGGAGGACCCCCTGCAAGCAGGTAAGTTGGGTGGGTGGTGGTGTGTGCGTGTGTGGGGGTGTTGTGTGTGTGTGTGTGTGTGGGGTGTGTGTCTGTTTTTGTATGCGTGTATGCGGGTGTGAGTAGCGTTGAGTGCATGCATGAATGACTGAATATGAGTGGACGTGTATGTTGTGTGTTGTGAATGCGTGTGTGCGACATTGTATGTTGGTGTGTATGTGTGCATGTGTGGGTGGATGTGGGTATGCGTGTGTGTATGATTGTGTATGTGTAGTCGTGTCGGTGTGTAAATGTGTGGGGGGCAGGAGAGGGAGGGGGAGGGTGAGAGAGGACTCTGCAGAGGGGTGGGTGAGATCCCTATCAGTGTCAGGCAATGAATTCCCTGGCACTGACAGTACCTACCACCATTGTTTTCGTGGCGGTACGCTTGCCACAAAAACCATGGCGGTAGGTGGGGTCATAATCCCAAGGCTGGGATTGTGGCAGCCGCCAGGCTGGAGACCAAAGTCTCCAGCCCAGTGGCCATTACCACCCTGGCGGCCGGAGTGGTACATTGGCGGTTTGGCTTTAGCCAAAGCGCCAGTGTCATAATTTGGGAAAAGGTAGTGCCAGCAGGTTGGCAGTACCTTTCCCCATATTACCGCTGACCGCCAGGGTCGTAATGAGGGCCTGAGTCTCTTTCCAGAAGGTTAGGCAAAGGCTAGCTGCTGGTCTCACTTCGAATGCTACTTTTTTGGGCATTCTGCAGCATGCAAGAGTGCCGGTGTTCAACATGGAGAAATGGCATACAGCTACCAGCATCTTGAAAGAGATTAATACTAAGGTCTATGAATGGCTTAAACCCAGAGGTCTCACAATTGGATTTGTTGCCACTTACCGTGGAAGTAATATAGTTAATACTATGGCTGACAGTAGATATTCCAGAGTCCGGTGTTTGGTGCATTGCATCAATCTATTTGTGCAGAACTTTCTCAAAAAAGAAGAGCTAGACACTAACATACTGGTCATCCAAAGTCCGTAAGCAGTTGAGGATCCCTCAGGGTGCTATTAAACTATTTGTAAAAGCAGTTGTGTTAGAGATGCCAATATGTTGCAACTCAATATGCTACATGCTGGAGCTTCTGTTTGAGCATTAAAAATCTATCAGTCATCACGTAATTCAAAGGAGAGGGGATGCAACTGACAAGTCCATGACAATGGAGGTGGACAAGTGGGGCAAATAAAATCTTTGCACCTTCACAATCTGCTCACTTGAAAAGCAAAAAAAAAACAGTTGAACACATGGGCTTGTAAGAGCATCAAGACATAAGAACATGTGAACAAGAGATACAATATCATTAAAATGTCAGCAGCAACGTAAACAGGAATGGCAGTGATGATAACCACATTTCCAGTTATAACCGTGGTAGTCACAGTGGCAGTAGTTGTGTTTTTAGAGATGCTTATACCAGAGTTTAGAGAGGGAGACAACATTCATAGGTTAGAGCGAACAAAGTGCAGAGAGGCGATTTAGACGTCTGTGAATGTTCTGTGTCACGACTGGGTGCTTTTTATGTGTTTTGTTTAAGGATTTGGAGTTCCTGAAGTTAAATATTTCTGTAAGGAGTAGCTTTTTCAGAAAGTAAGAAATTCAATTTTTACTCTTATCACTTCAGCTAACTCAAGGTCATTATCCAAAGAAATCTTCAATAATGCATTCCACACTCATAACACTTTTTGTTTGCTATCATTCTGAACTGGTAAAATTCACACTTGTGAATAATCTGTCAACCAATCAGTGAACTGATTAATCAATAAATCAGACATTGTTTATCCAGATCCTGAACCCATCTTGGAAATAAATAATAGCATAAAAAAGGAGGAGTTCGAAAATGGCACCTGCCATTTCAAAAGGTCTTATCAGCATCAGCTAAACTTTAAAATGGATTCCATCAAGCTCCCTTTAGGTGGTAAATAGTTTAGAATGCAAATGAAATTGATTGTAATTTGAAAAACTGTAAAACAGATCATGGTGGCTTTGGCATATATATTAGCATATATGTCAAAATTGAAGTCTCTGTTTACATCCATGTAAATGGTGTTCATCATTTATATTATCCTGGCGACATCCCTACCATTAGACTGACTTTTTGAAAAGAACATTGAACACTGAAAACACCATAAATATATATTTATCACTTAATCGTTTCTCTAGCATGGTGGAAATGAAGATTGTTTGAGACAAAAATAAGCCACACACTTAACTACAGACTCTTTAGGTGTATAAAACAATGCACTAAGAAATATCTGCAGAATTATATTGCAATAACACACTGAATCAATGCCTAATCTAGAGAGAAAACACATAATTACTCTTTTCACACACTCAAGGGAAGGTCAAATATACAAACAAAGTTAAGACAAATGTACTAGAAGTATCTGAAAGTAAATGCATCTGACTGCTATTTTTGTTGCCATTTCTTTCTAAGCATTGCTCATTATCTTGCATTTTTAATTCAATGATCTGAAGAAGGATTGATTTAGAGGCGGCTTCCAATGCTGTCTGCTGCATCAAGATATATAAGGCCTCTGGCCTCATTTACGAGGCCATAGCAACACACTGCACCACCGGAGCATCCGTTTTTTGATGCTCTTGTGGCGTAGTTTACCAGCCCGTATTTACAAGCCACGCAAAGCCACCTTGCACACCTTTTCATGGCCTTGTCAATATGGACCCCTTTCACACATAACACTGAGTGAAAGGTGTGTTCCATGGCTGCTGCTTGGGGTGTTCCCATGCAACACCCATGGAACCCAAAGAAATGTGACGCATTACTAGATTTACAAGTCTGGGAATGCATCAAATTCCGATGCCACCTCAGGGGTGGGGTATGAATGATCCAACAGGGAGAAATATCTTTATTTATCCCTGTTTTCCTTCTTTCTATGTGCCTCATTTACAATAAACTGGTGCATCGATCACCATGCACCATTTTGTTTGCGCTGCCCAGTGCCCCCTAACGTCACCAAGGTACAATGTATTTACAATATCGCACACCATGGCACTCGTTAGCACATCTGAGTCGGTATTTCTTGTGTAGTTCTGGCACTGTGCTGGATTAGCTTCACAAATCTCGACGCTAGTCCAGCTAAACTCAGGGGTGCCCATTGAAAACAGCCTACAAACTGGCGCAATGTTACCATTGTGCCAGTTTGTAAATATGATATGGGGTTGGGGACTGTTCTGCGCCGCCGTAGCGTAAAGAAAATGGCACTACGGCAGCTCAAGGGTCTTCTAAATGAGCCCCTGTGTGTGCTGGATTCTGCAGCACACATACAAAGAGGAAAACACCTCTTGTTATGCAAGGGTGCCTGTGTTGGTGCTAGGCAGCAATTTGTGCACCAGTGCAGGGGGAGCGGACAGAAATGTGCTGTTTCCTGTAAATACAGTGCATTTCTGCCTTTTCCAGCAGAGCGGCGCAGCAAGGCACTCGCTGTGCCACCGTGTGCCACGGGCCTCGTAAAGGAGGCCCATAATATTGGAGAAAGAGATAGATCCATACTCAGCACAGTTAAATCTTGTGGAAAAAAAACAACAATATTTTATGACAATTTTGGAGCAATCTAGAAAGTCTGAATTGCCATCCTCGGTTTTGTAAGCTCTAGCTATATTTTCTAAACTTGAATTGATGGTGTAATTGAGGAGTAGACCATAAATGACAATGATAAAATCCGTGACACCAGTTAGTAGATGGCACTCCCTCCACTTATTCCAGAAAAGAGCTGATTCCAAACAAAAGCGTTTCTGGCATTGTGTATAACTCCGGTATTGCAAACACAGTAGTGGTAACTTATGCATGCCTTCTTATTCATTGATGAAAAATAGAACACCATTGAAGTTCCCTCTTTATTCTGATTTTTCGAATTAAGTCGTTGCCCCTCTCCTGGTTTCGTTGTAGTTACTTTACTGAGTGAGCAAATGGACCGGTCATAGTCGTTATGTAAATGTCTGTATAGGAGAACCGGCCAAAGTCTTAATGTACCATTAAAAAAATGCCATACTACAAATTTCAAATGTTGCTTTTACAAGTCTAACCTATTTTCAGAACTCCGAGGCACTACCAATGCATTTACTGTCTAAATTGATGTGTTACCTTATTAAAAAAAAAAAAACATTTCAGGCCTATGAACAAGTCAAGTGAAAATTCACCTCACATTAGTTACCGAGGTGACGAGCTTATGCCTCGCTGCATTTGTGCATTGATACGGTAGGTGGAGGAGAAGGGAAAAGCAACCATATGGCTGGCTTATTAAGTCAAAAACAGTACTCGAGTTAAACTTCCTCTCCAGTTCCCTGAAAAAAATGAAGGCAATTTACTTTGAAACATGGGAAACAATTTTCTAGGATCTAAAATGCTGATTCTTGCAAATACCATATGGATCCCCGTTCAATATTTTGGCATGAGTTTTCCAAACTAAGGCCCATATTTATACTTTTTAGCGCCGCATTTGCGCCATTTTTTGTTGCGAAAGCGGCGCAAACTCACAAAATACAATTTTACTTTGTAAGTTTGTGCCGCCTTTGCGTCAAAAAGCGGCGCAAATGCGGCGCTAGAAAAGTATAAATATGGGCCGTATGGGAGCAGCTGATGGCTGGAGTCACTATTTCTGGACATTTTTTGGGGGCTGCATGCTCTTTCCGGCGATCCAGTCACACTTTGCACTTGCAGGTGGGAAACTACTTCCAGGCAGAATAATTTAAGTTCATGACAAAGCAGGTCCATCCACTTGAGATAATGCTTCAAACCCAGTGTATATTATTAGTCTATGGTGAGTCTCTGGCAGATATACAGTCAAGTCAAAGGTCAGCTGCTTCTAATATACCTGACAATCAGCTCCTCCTGCTGGTTGGCTCATTCCCTTCTGCTTTTCCTATTCAGGTAAGCTTCCAGGCATTGCAGGACAGGAAGCCACTTCTTCCTTTGTGGTCACAATCCAAGTGATGTCCCCTCACCTATGGGATGCTGATAGCAGACACTACTTCTGGTTGCACCACAGTCCTATGTGTATCCTGTGGAGTGAAGTGTCCTGGAGTGAAGAGTGAAGTGTCCTGATGGACACATTCTAGTGTTTCCACCAGCCACTCTGCTGAGGGCTGGCTTCCAAACTCACCACACGCCCATCCATCACAGGGGTCACCAGTCAGGTGTCCCTGTTAATATAAAGGGCTGGGCGCACGTGCCCGAAGCAAATTATATGAACCCAAATACTGTGTCCGTGTCACATCAATTAGTAGCATGAATGCCTAGGGCATGCAACACTACAATGGCGACAAGTGGGTCTAACCCCATGTGACTGCTGGCAGCAACTTTAACATTGCTCATAAGGGGAAGAGTAGCCTTCAAATTAGGCACCCCATACTCACTGCCAGCAAGACGCCAGCACAGGGCGACAAGATGGCCTCCCTGTGTAGAAAACGCCATCCCAAGCGAGGCCTCTGAAGCTGCACGCCTGCGGCATGACAGTGTGCCAAACAATGCTGCCTATCCCCAAGTGGAGAAAGCGCCTACTGCCCCACAGGGCGCGACCAGGTCCCAGCGGCGAAAAGGTGAGGAGCAGCCGAATGAGAGAGACTGCACCTAAATGGGCCCATAGAATGGGAAGCAGCCTCAGGGTTTGTGATGCCGTATCCAGTCAGCCTGCAGCTACCACCCGTGTGAGCCTGCCGCCGGTTGCATACTGGCGAGAGAGAGAAAAGGGAGCATTGCAACAGATGTACTCCCCCTCTGCTGATACATGACAGCATGTGAGGCCTAGGAGGAGAGACTTTGGGGAAGAGACCATGTCACGAAGGAGTGGACCCCCCGGCTCATGGGCAGGGTCAACCAAAACTGCTTGTGTCTGGGTAGGAGCAGAGGAATCAAGACACGCTGCCTCAGTCATGAGGCACCCTGGAAGAATGGCAAAGCCTGCCGTCACCCCCCCAGCAGCGAGAGCCGCAGTAGAGGAAAGACTGCTGTGGCCGTGAGGAGGAAAGCACAACGGTGCTGCCACAGACCGAAAGGCAAGTGAAGTGCCTCCCCTCACGGCAATACTCTGAGAATAGCCTAGGGTGGCCGCAACATGGCCTGCAGCATAAGGGAAGACTGCTGCAGCTGTGAAGAGAGAGGTGCAAAGATGCTGCCATGCACCAGAGAAAAAAAATTTTAAATGCCCAGAGCTGCTCCACCCACAAGCAACAGGTGCCTGCCTCCACACCGTGAGGCTGAAGAACAGAAGGAAAGAAGGAAAAAGAAAGAAAACTGCACTTACCTGCAGAGGTGAGCTGCAGCCCCAGCTCCAGCAACTTGAATCATCAGCATCTGCCTTGACCAGTGAGGCCCACAACAAGTGGAAAGACTGTCAGACTGCCAAGAACAACACCACACTGCCACCTGGTGGCCAAATACAGGTTCTGTACCTGTTCACCAGAGAGGCTGTGTGTTGTGCCAAAGAGAAGGCCTGCAGCTTTAAGGACATTTGCATTTGCTCTTGTGCACCCCCAGACAGTGACTGCACATGAGCAGCGCCCATAGACAGCGACTGCTCAGAAGTGAGAGGGACATGTGCAATCCTGCACAACGAAGACAGAGACTGCTGCTGCTGCTCCCCAAAGCTGCCCCAGCCAAGCAGCAAAGCCTAGGGAGGATGCATGCAGCATGTGGCGAGCATGGAGAATGCACGTGGCCTGCGTGGCCCCTAGCGGCTGTCTGCTATCACCGCCGCCAACACGAAAAGAGTGCCACTTGCCCCCAACAGTGATGGACATCACCGCAAGACAGGAGATGGGCACACCAGGCGCCAACGAAAACCACCTAGGAAGGTAAGAAACAATGTCAGAGGTGCACAGAGTGCCGCACCGGTGAACCTGGGAACACAGGCAGAAGCCCAAGTGACAGTGAGCCCTCTGAGAGTGTGACACAATGCCAGGGAGAAGAGGCCGCCCACCAGCCGGCCACAGCACAAGATGGCCCCCGTAGGCCCATCGTTCATCAGGTCACCAGAACTGACGAACCCTGCCAAGCAAACCGAGACAGGAGCGAGCGCTGCAACAGTGCAGTCTTGAGGCGCAAGAGCAGCACCCTCGAGTGAAGATGCAGAGAAGATAATCGTGAGCCTCCAGTCATGGAGTGGTTCACCAAGATGATCCCGGAACGGACCAGACCTGCAAGAGGTCTGCAAGAAGAGCGGATCAAGTCCTACTGGCAGGATTCAGCCTGTGAGAGGCTGCGACAGAGCAAGATGCACCCGCAGAGGTGCAGCAAATGGTCCATGTGGCTCACCATGCGCCTGTGGCGCAACACCACATTGCGAAAGATAGAGGAGAGAAGAACATGGTACAACGTCACAACTTAAATAGGTGAAGAGGGAAAGGGTGTGACAGACCGGTCACACCGAAGATCAACACCACTAAAGGTGTGCGAGGGAAAGGAGGAGAGCGATAGGACTGAGGACTTGTCCCAGGATTCAAGAGGTCATCCATCACCACATGCCAGCCACTCGTGTGAGCAGATATCACTGGGTGGACCAACTGTAAGCCACCAGCATGAGCAGACCACGTCCAGGCCCCAAACTTCCAAGCTCAACCATTCTGCCATCTGACACCAGCTGCATGACCACAATGGCATCCCTGGTTCCAACTGAACATGCCAGACAAGAACCGCCAGTGACCACTAAGTCCCTCAAGTCATCCTCTTCTCCAGAGAAGATTCCGCCACCTGTTGATCTTCCGCAAGATGTACCAAGATCATCATCTTTATGAGGCCCAAAACACCAGAGGAGCACAGCACCACCCGAGTGGAGCCATAGTCAGCAAGATCTGAAGCTGGCAAGGCATGCCCTGGACCATGAGAGGATGACCACCCAAACATCTGCCAATTTGTCCAGAAATATCTCATTTTAAGTATATCATCAATCAAAGCCTAAAAACTCTCTATCTCTCGCCTTCTCACTCTCTTTCACCCTTGTGCTCTTTCAATCTCTTGCTCACACACCCACTTAGACCGTTACGCACCCACTCACTGACCCACTCAGACACAAGCACCTACTCACAGATCCACTTAGACCCTCAAACACCAACTCGCAGCCCCACTCAGACCCTCACACACCCACTCACAGATCCACTCACTCATGTACCCTCTCACAGATCCACTCAGACCCACTGACACCCACATGCACCCACTCACAGACCTGCACAGACACTGACGTACCTATTAAGACACTGATGCACATACTCTCACAATCAGACAGAGACTCTCACAGCCACTCTCATCCCCCGATACACCCTCTGACACCTACTTTCACACCCAGAGAGAAAGGCTACCGCCAACTCCTGCCACGCATGGCCAGAGGGCTGTGCGCACAGTACGGTGGAGTGGTTAGGTGGGTTGGCCACATGGTCTGGCTGCAGGCCAGGCCTTGTGGGCAACCCTTGCCATGTACAGGTGAAGGTCTTGGTCAGGCCCTGTGACCAACTGCCACCGTACATGGCCTTTGGCCATGTGTGGAGGTGGTTGGATTAATGCAGTAATGACAATTACTATACTTTAAAAAAACATAGAAATTCAAAGAGAAAGACAAAGGTTACATGGGCCCTATAGTTAGAAAACAGAATAAAAAAAAAAAAAAACATTTCCTGAAACAACCAAAGGTTACAGGGGCATTATAGTTAGGCTCACATTTTAAATGTACAAAAAGAAAAATTCACCTGTTATAGTTAGAGTTAACTCAAGTAACTATAACTCATGCCTTAAAGTAACTATAACTTGTGATCTAGCTATGGACTGCTAATTACCCCACAAATTACAGCATTTATGACATCTTTGATAACATCCCTGATAATATCAATATAATATTTGCAGTAAAATATTTTACAAAAAAACTGTGCATGGTGCATATATATATATATATGCATATATTCATTGAAAAAACTAAAGCTTACATGGACGTTACAGTTACACTCACGTTTCACTTGTACAAAACCATTGAAGTTCAGCAGCTATAGCTACCTGAGCTAACTATAACTTACACCCCCCCCAATGCAATGCTTATGATCTCAAATTACATCACTTATGACAGTCAGTGGCCTCACTGATGACATCATCAAGTGAGTACAAGTGTTTGTAAACATTTCCGAGACTTAAAGATACATACTAAGCTACTGCATAAGTTAAATTACTGTTCATTGTGCACTACTAATAAGAAATACTATTTATAACATATAGCTTCTGAGAGGCTGTGTGAGTATCTGAATCTGTGGCTGTATGGGTGGATGAATGGGTGTGTGAGTGGCAGTATAGGTGAATAAATGGGTGTGTGATTGGCTGTATGAGTGAGTGAATGTCTGTGTAAGAGGCTGTATTGGTGTGTTTTATGGGTGGGTGAGTGGCTGAGTGAGTTTGTCACTCTTGTGAACAGGTGTGTGAGTGGCTCTATGGGTGAGTGAGTGGGTGTGTGAATACCTGTATTGGTGAGAGAATGGGTGTTTAAGTGGCAGTGTGGGTGAGTGAGTGGCTTTGTGAGTGAATGTATGGGTGGATGAGTGGGTGTGACAGTGGTGTATGGATCAGTGAGTAGGTATGTGAGATACTCAATAGGAGAGTGAGTGGGTGGGTGTAAAAGTGAGAAACTAAGTGCAAGACTGCTGTTGGGGCGAGTGACTGGGAATGTCAATGAGTGCATAGATAACTAAGTGAGTGTGAAAGTGGGTTGTTGGTGAGTGTGTGCTTTTAAAAGTGAGTTTATAGGTGACTGAGTATATGTATTACTATCTGTAAGACTAAGTGAGTCAGTGTGTGAGCAGCAGTTTGGGTGAGTGAGTCAAATTCTGAATGGCTGTATGGATGTTTAAGGAGGTGTGTTAGTGTCTGCATGTCTGTAAGAATCGGTGTGTGAATGTCTATATTGGTGAGTGAGTGGGTGTTTGAGTGAGTGTGCGGGTGTGTGAGTGGCTCTGGCAGCGGCTGCATAGGAGGATAAGTCAGAGTATGAATAGCTGTATGAGTGAGTATGTGCTTGAGTGAGGAGCTTCATGGGTGTATGTGTGGGTGTGTGACTAGTTGTATAGGTGAGTGAGTAGTTGTGTGAGTGGCTATATCAGTGAGTGAATGGATGTGTGAGTGCATCTATGAATGAGTTAGTGGGTTTGTGAATAGGTGCATGAGTCTTTGAATGGGTTTTATAGGTGTGTGAATAGGTGCATGAGAGGTGGTACGGAGGTACGTCAGTATGTGCATCAGTGTGTGCTTGGGTGTCTCAGTGTATGCATGAGTGTGTGCCTGGGTGTGGCAGTGTATACATTACTGTGTATCTTGGTGGGTCAGTGTATCTGTTAGTGACTGCCTGGGTATGTAAGGTTATGCATGAGTGTGTCCTGGCTGTCAGTGTATGCCTGAGTGTGTTAGTGCATAAACAAATGTGTGCCTGGGCGTGTCAGTGTATTTATGATTGTGTGTCTGGGCATGTCACTGTATGCATCAGTGTGTGCCTTGGTGTGTCACTGTATGCATTAGCACATGCCTGAATGTGTTATTGTGTGCTTCAGTGTATAATTTAGTGTGTTGGTTTATGCATCAATGTTTGACTGGGTGTGTCAGTGTATACATCAGTGTGTGTCTGGGTGTGTCAGTGTATGCATCAATGTTTGCCTGAGTGTGTTAGTGTATACATCAGTATGAGCGTGGGTGTGTCTGTGTATACACAATGGCCCTCATTACAAGCCTGGCGGTCTTTGACCGCCAGGGCTGTTTCGTCGGATTTCACCACCAACGGCGGTTTTCCGCCACTTTTGTTCCGGCGGGAATAATGCTCCAGGGCAGCGCTGCCCAGGGGATTACGAGTCCCCCTCCCGCCAGCCTTTTCATGGCGGAGTGTCCCTGGGTGTGTCTGTGTATGTATCAGTGTATGCCTGGGTATGTCAGTGTACACATCAGTGTGTGCCTGGGTGTGTCAGTGTATGCCTCAGTGTGTACTCGGGTGTATCAGTGAATGCATGAGTGTGTGTCTGGGTGTGTCAGTCTATGTATCAGTATGTGTCTGGGTGTATTAGTGTATGCACGAGTGTGTGCCTGGGTGTGTCACTCTATACATTACTGTGTGCCTCAGCGGGTCAGTGTATGCATTAGTGATTGCCTGGGTATGTAAGGCTATGCATGAGTGTGTCCTGGTTGTGTCAGTGTGTGCCTGTGTGTTTTAGTGCATGCATGCATGCATGTGTGTCTGTGTGTGTCAGTGCATTAAGGAGTGTGTGCCTGGTTGTGTCACTGTATGAATCTGTGTGTGCCTGGGTGTGTTAGTATATGCTTGTGGGTGTACTTGGTTGTGTTGGTGTGTGCTTCAGTGTGTACTTGGGTGTGTTAGCGTATGCCTCAGTTTTTGTTTGGGCGTTTTAGTGTATAGATCAATGTGTGCCTGGGTATGTCAGTGTATGAATCAGTGTGTGCTTAGGTGTGTCAGTGTGTGAATTAGTGTGTGCCTCGGTGTGTCAGCGTATGCACCAGTGTGCACCTGCGTGTGTCAACATATATATCAGTGTTCATCTGGGTGTGTCAGTGCATACATTAGTGTGTGCCTGGGTATGTCAGAGTATACATCAGTGTGTGCCTGGGTGTGTCAGTGTATGTATCAGTGTGTACTTGGGTGTATCAGTGTATGGATCAGTGTGTGTCTGAGTGTGTTAGTCTGTGCATCGTTATGTGCCTGGGTGTCTCAGTGTATGCATGAATGTGTGCCTGGGTGTGTCAGTGTGTGATTCAGTGTATACTTGCATGTGTTAGTGTATGCAGCATCAGTGTTGGCCTAGGTGCATCAGTGTATGCATCAGTGTGTTCCTGGGTGTGTCGTGTATACATCAGTGTTTGCCTAGGTGTGTCAATCTATACATTAGAGTGTCCCTGGGTGTGTCTGTGTATGTATCAGTGTATGCCTGGGTATGTCAGTGTACACATCAGTGTGTGCCTCGGTGTGTCAGTGTATGCCACAGTGTGTACTCGGGTGTATCAGTGAATGCATGAGTGTGTGTCTGGGTGTGTCAGTCTATGCGTCAGTATGTGTCTGGGTGTATTAGTGTATGCATGAGTGTGTGCCTGGGTGTGTAACTGTACACATTACTGTGTGCCTCAGCGTGTCAGTATATGCATTAGTGATTGCCTGGGTATGTATGCATGAGTGTGTCCTGGCAATGCATGAGTGTGTCCTGGTTGTGTCAGTGTGTGCCTGTGTGTTTTAGTGCATGCATGCATGTGTGTCTGTGTGTGTCAGTGCATTAAGGAGTGTGTGCCTGGTTGTGTCACTGTATGAATCTGTGTGTGCCTGGGTGTGTTAGTATATGCTTGTGGGTGTACTTGGGTGTGTTGGTGTATGCTTCAGTGTGTACTTGGATGTGTTGATGTATGTATCAGTGTTTGCCTGGGTAAGTCAGTCTATGCATCAGTGTGTGCCTGGGTGTTTGAGTGTGTGCAGGTGTGCGCTAGTAGATGTATCAGTATTTGTCTGGGTGTCTCAATGCATCCATGAGTGTGCCCAGGTGTGTCAGTGTATGGTTCAGTGTGTACTTGGGTGTGTTAGCGTATGCCTCAGTTTTTGGGTGGGCGTTTTAGTGTATAGATCAATGTGTGCCTGGGTATGTCAGTGTATGAATCAGTGTGTGCTAAGGTGTGTCAGTGTGTGAATTAGTGTGTGCCTGGGTGTGTCAGTCTATGCATGAGTGTGTGTCTAGGTGTTTTAGTGCATGCTTGAGTGTGTGCCAGGGTGTGCTAGTGCATGTATCAGTGTGTGTCTGGACTTGCTGCCTCAGTGTATGCATGAGTCTGTGCTGGGTGTGTCAGTGTATGTTTCAGAGTGTACTTATGTGTGTTTGTGTATGCACCATTGATTGCATAGGTGAGTCAGTGCATGCCTCAGTGTGTGCCTGGGTGTATTTGTGTATACATTGCTGTGTGCCTAGGTGTGTCAGTATATCTATCAGTGTGTGCCTGGGTGTGTCTGTGTATGCATTAGTGTGCATCTGGGTGTGTCAGTGTATACATCAGTGTGCGCCTGGATGTGTCAGTGAATTCATCAGTGTGTGCCTGGGTGTGTCAGTGTATGCATCAATGTATACTTGTGTGTATCAGTGTATGAATGAGGGTTTATGTGTCTATTCATCAGTATGTGTCTGGGTGTATTAGTGTATGCATGAGTATGTGCCTGGGTGTGTCAGTGTATATGATACTGAGTTCTTCAGTGTGTCACTGTATACATTAATTATTGCCTGAGTATATAAGGTTATACATGCCTGTGTCCTGGTCATGTCGGTGTGTGCCTGGGTTTTTTAGTGCATGCATGATTGTGTGCCTATATGTGTCAGTGCATTTCGGAGTGTGTACTTGGTTGTATCACTGCATGCATCAGTGTGTGCCTGGGTGTGTTGGTAATTGCTTCAGTGTGTACTTGGGTGTGTAGGTGTATGCATCGGTGTGTGCCTGGGTGTGCCAGTGTATGCATCAGTGTGTGACTGGGTGTGTCTCTGTATGTATTAGTGTGTATCTGGGTGTCTAAGTATATGCATAAGTGTGAACCTAGGTGTATCAGAGTATGGTTCAATTTTTACTTGGGTGTGTTAGTGTATACATCAGTGTTGAGTGGATGTTGGTGTATACATCATTGTGTGCCTGGGTGTGTCAGTTTATGTATCGGTGTGTGCTTGGGTTTCTCAGTGTGTGAATGAATGTATGCCTGGGTCTTTTAGCCTATGTATCCGTGTGTGTCTTGGTGTATTAGTGTATGCATGAGTGAGTGCCTTGTTGTGTAGTGTATGCATTAGTGATTGCATGGGTATGTAAGGTTATGCATAAGTGTGTCCTGGTTGTGTCAGTGTGTGCCTGGGTGTGTTAGTATATGCTTGTGGGTGTACTTGGGTGTGTTGGTGTATGTTTCAGTGTGTACTTGGATGTGTTGATATATGTATCAGTGTTTGCCTGGGTACGTCAGTCTATGCATTAGTGTGTGTCTGGGTGTTTGAATGTGTGTAGGTGTGTGCTAGTATATGTATCAGTATTTGTCTGGGTGTCTCAATGCATCCATGAGTGTGCCCAGGTGTGTCAGTGTATGGTTCAGTGTGTACTTGGGTGTGTTAGAGTATGCCTCAGTTTTTAGCTGGGTGTTTTAGTGTATAGATCAATGTGTGCCTGGGTATGTCAGTTTATGAATCAGTGTGTGCTTAGGTGTGTCAGTGTGTGAATTAGTGTGTGCCTGGGTGTGTCAGTCTATGCATGAGTGTGTGTCTAGGTGTTTTAGTGCATGCTTGAGTGTGTGCCAGGATGTGCTAGTGCATGTATCAGTGTGTGTCTGGCCTGGCTGCCTCAGTGTATGCATGAGTCTGTGCTGGGTGTGTCATTGTATGGTTCAGAGTGTACTTATGTGTGTTTGTGTATGCACCATTGTGTGCATGGGTGAGTCAGTGCATACATCTTTGTGTGCCTGGGGGGATTTGTGTCTACATTGCTGTGTGCCTAGGTGTGTCAGTGTATCTATCAGTGTGTGCCTGGGTGTGTCTGTTTATGCATCAGTGTGCATCTGGGTGTGTCAATGTATGCATCAGTGTGCGCCTGGATGTGTCAGTGTATACATCAGTGATTGCCTGGGTGTGTCAGTGTATGCATCAATGTGTACTTGTGTGTATCGGTGTATGAATGAGGGTGTATGTGTCTATCCATCAGTATGTGTCTGGGTGTATTAGTGTATGCACGAGTATGTGCTTGGGTGTGCCAGTGTATATGTTACTGAGTTTATCAGTGTGTCACTGTATGCATTCATTATTGCCTGGGTATATAAGGTTATACATCCCTGTTTATTGGTCATGTAGATGTGTGCCTGGGTTTTTTAGTGCATGCATGAGTGTGTGGCTGGACGTGTCAGTGCATTTAGGAGTGTGTGCTTGGTTGTATCACTGTATGCATCAGTATGTGCCTGGGTGTGTTGGTAATTGCTTCAGTGTGTGACTGGGTGTCTCTCTGTATGTATTAGTGTGTATCTGGGTGTCTACGTATATGCATAAGTGTGAACCTAGGTGTTTTAGAGTATGGTTCAATTTGTACTTGGGTGTGTTAGTGTATACATCAGTGTTGAGTGGATGTTAGTGTATACATCATTGTGTGCCTGGGTGTGTCAATTTATGTATTGGTGTGTGCTTGGGTGCCTCAGTGTGTGAATGAGTGTATGTATGGGTCTTTTAGCCGATGTATCCATGTGTGTCTTGGTGTATTAGTGTATGCATGAGTGTGTGCCTGGGTGTGTCAGTGTATACGTTACTGTGTGCCTTCTTGTGTCAGTGTATGCATTAGTGTTTGCATGGGTATGTAAGGTTATGCATAAGTGTGTCCTGGTTGTGTCAGTGTGAGCCTGGGTGCGTTAGTAATGCAAGAGTGTGTGCCTGGGTGTGTCAGTGTACTTATGAGTGTGTACCTGAATGTGTTAGTGTATGGTTAAGTATGTACCTGGGTGTGTTGTTATATGTATTAGTGTTTTCCTGGGAATGTTAGTGTATACATCAGTGTGTGTCTGGGTATGTCAGTGTATGCATCAGTGTGTGACTGGGTATGTCAGTGTATATTTTAGTGGGTGCCTGGGTATCTCAGTGTATGCATGAGAATATGTCAAGGTGTGTCAGCATATGGTTAAGTTTGCACTTTGTGTCTTAGTGTACACATCAGTGTTGGCTTGGTATGTTAGTGTATACATCAGTATGTGCCTGGTTGTTGCAGTGTATCTATCAGTGTGTGCTCGGGTGTCTCAGTGTGTGAATGAATATGTGCCTAGCTGTGATAGACTATGCATCAGTGTGTGTCTGGGTGTCTTAAACTATGCATCAATGTGTGCCTGGGTGTGCTAGTGTATGTATCGTAGTTTATAGGGTAATCTCTGCTTGAATGTAAGGTCGCTATCATTACACTCTGCCCATCCAGTTCCACTTTTTAAGTAGACAGTGTCCAATGTAACACTTACTCCTTCATGAAAAATAAAGGCGATACAAGTATATGTTTTACCAGACATAGAGATTTGTCCAGTTTTTAAATTTGTAACTTGTGTTTCCAATTTAGTTCCATCTGCATTGCATCGTGGTAGCATTAGGATGATACACTTGCCATTTCTTCTTATATTCAAAGTTGATAGAAGATCTGAGTTACATTTTGTGCAAGTGTTAGTCTTTGATGTATCTTTAAACAATTTCCCAAAACTTTCAGTTTTACAGTCTGATAAGCAGATAACTTGTTCTGAATCTATTTGTGTTTGTGGAAAAAAAAAAGTTTTCACAGTCATTCTGCCATGAGTAACTTAGTCCAAACAACTCATCAATAGGTACCGTTTCTTCTTCTAAGATACCAAGTAGGATCATCAGGAATTATTGTACATCTTCTTGAGTTTTTTTTAACAAAATGTACAGATCTGTCGCACAGACCTGCAAGATCTCTACTACAACATGGAGAATATGTTCTTATTCTATCAATGCATAGGTTTTCTAACAAGGTAAAGAGTGCAGAGCACAATCTTTTATCCCTTTTCTGTTAATTTGCCTGAACCAGAGGAGGTAAAGAAAATACTGCATTGAGAACTATATTGGCATAGCAGTTGACTCCAGAGACTTCTAAGAACTATAAACCAACAATTTCACCATTATTTGACATCTTTCTTTTCTCCAATACTCCCTTCTTCTCATGTTCACTCTTTTTCTCTGAACATCACTATGATATCTTGGAATCTTTCGTATTGCTAAGATTGTAGGTTTTTAGTAAACTGGGTACTGTCTTAAATGAGGAGCATAGAGGCTTCTCAAATTGTTATACTCCATCACAAAACTCAAACCAGCATTTACTTTATTGTCATCAAACTCAATGCGCTACAAATCAGACAAAGTTCTAACTCGTGACAAAGCTACATATGACATACCTTCCTTTAATACAGTGCTACTAATGTTAATAAATGTTCTATCAACACTTAAACCTTAAGGCGTATGTGTGGTTGTAGCATATGCTAGAGAACCTGGAAACTGCTTTCTGCAATCAATAAAATGTTTCACATGCAAGAAATGTGCAACAGACCTTGCTGTCTGCTTTACACCCTCAAGTTGTTCAAGCTTAAGAGCTAGGTATTCAACTTCATGTCTGTTCTGATACAAAATGAAGTCAATTATTTTACCCATGGCTCCAATAACTAATCCTTCCTCAACATTTAAATTACACCACAAAATTACCCTACAGTTCTTATAAACCCATAAACACTTTTCTAACCCCACAGTTTTGGAAACAGAACTCTCCAGAGAATCAAGTTTTGCTTGTAGTTTTTGAGTCAACAGTATTGTCACTCCTTGGTGTTCCCTTTTATCAATTGCTGTGAGATCCAACATTTATTCTTACTCCAGTTGTAGCAATTGATCATTAAGACAGGTACATTTTTAAAGATTAGGCATTAGATACACACTGGATTTTTTTGTTGTTGTTGAATAAATGCAAACACTAGCTGTGCTGAAGATGTTTTGGAATATGTTCTTTATAAGACAAATTTTTAGCAACATTTTCCTTCTTTTGATAGTGTTTATACTCTTATATCCTTCAGAATATTTCCATAGCATATATATCAGATGCTTGACGCATGTTAATAATTAGTTTGTATTGGAAATGCAACCAAATGTTTACATTTTTAATAGTCCCCAAAGAATTTCAAGTTCCTTCATGTAAAAGTGTTTCAAACACAGGATCTCAGTTCACAGGGGTAAGTTGTAATAAATTACCAAAAACAATAGCATGTTTTCCTCCACTCCAAACAGGACATCATACTCTGTTTTCAATGTTCTCAAATGCAAAAAGTCAAGTATTTAGTTTGAGACTATGCTCACCTCATCGATGATTAAAACATTTAATTTCTTCAAACCTGTGGAAACTTCATGACAAGCTTCACCAGATAATTTTTGGTAATCCAGTTTATTATTGTGTTTAACAGGTAGCATAAGTTAACAATGAAATGTAATTCCTTTGATGTTTTGTACAGTTAATCCAGTAGGTGCTGTTACTACACATGACAAACTGGAGTCTATAGTCCTCAGTAGATCAGTGGTTAGAATCATGATTAAAACATTTTTTCCAGTGCCAGATTGTCCACTGACATACAAAATAATTGGCTTAAAATGTGCACATTTCCACTGATTGTTTTCATAGAGGAATCCATGCTCTATTTTTGCATTGACTTCCATACTGTATATATATCTCTTTCTGCCATTATTCAGTTGTTCCACTAACTGTTCCAAGTCAACATTTTCTTCTCTTGCTTGTTGCATTGCTGTCTCCACCTAATTCATTGCTATGGCAGCTTCATTTTTTTAATATTGGCTGTACACGAGGATCTTGGCTGAGAGGTCTGGAACTCTGGCTGCTTTGTGAACTATCCTTTGCTATCTCAGTAGCAATTGTTCCCTCTTGTTCAATTTCTTCATTTAACATTTTTAGGTAGTTGGGAAATATTGGACAATCAGGGGGTCATTCTGACCCTGGCGGTCATTGACCGCCAGGGCCAACGACCACGGAAGCACCGCCAACAGGCTGGCGGTGCTTCCTGGCCAATTCTGACTGCGGTGGTAAAGCCGCGGTCAGAAAAGGGAAACCGGCGGTTTCCCGCCGGTTTTCCCCTGGCCAAAGGAATCCTCCATGGCGGCGCTGCAAGCAGCGCCGCCATGGGGATTCCGACCGCCTTCCCGCCAGCCTGTTCCTGGCGGTTTACACCGCCAGGAAGAGGCTGGCGGGAACGGGTGTCTTGGGGCCCCTGGGGACCCCTGCACTGCCCATGCCACTGGCATGGGCAGTGCAGGGGCCCCCTAACAGGGCCCCAGCAAGATTTTCAGTGTCTGCTTGGCAGACACTGAAAATCGCGACGGGTGCCACTGCACCCGTCGCACCTCAGCAAATCTGGAGCCGGCTTCATCTTTGCTGGGGCTTTCCCGCTGGGCCGGCGGGCGATCTTTTGCAGATCGCCCGCCGGCCCAGCGGGAAAGTCGGAATGCCCCCCGCGGTCATCTGACAGCAGGCGGTGTTTGGGCGGTGCCCGCCGGGGTCGGAATGACCCCCTCAATGTTGTCTTTTACAGTATTAAAAGAGGCTTTGTAGCAGTCATATTGTCCAAGTAACTCTGTTTTAGAATGTCAAGTCTTGAATAGCTGTAAAAGTGCTAAATAGAAAAATAGTTTTTTCTTAGCAGTTTGACAAATGAGTTTTCTATGGTTTATTAAGTTACCTTTAGCATGCCGAATTAAACAACCATCACAATCAAGTACACCATATTTCTCTTCCTCAATGTTTTCTGACACATTGTTGCTGTACCTATAGTGTTACGGAATTTCGTAAAGACACATATTTTAGAGGTGTGGACTTCTTAGATAGTAGGTATGCAACATATTTGTTTTTACAATATCTGTACTCTCCAGATCAAACTCTGCTAGGTACTGAATTTCTGGAAAATACTTCACTACTCTGTTTTGCATGTTCACAAGGCCTAGACTAACCCAAACAATTCTCTCAGACTTTGAGTGCAAGCTAGCTGAACTCAACGTGTCACAGCACTCAAAGGAGCTCATCTCCCTGTAAGAAAGCATTTTTAAGCTGAAACTGTACAATTTCTTGGATAGAAATTTTTCCTGCAGAAATCTTCCCCCAGGTCTTCTCAGATTATATGTATTTTTTGTGATTTTCTTGTCAGTGTATGCCTGACTGCAGCCAAAAAGCTGTTTGGTCTTCCTCTGGAGACGATAGGCCTTGGTAATCTAAAACAACAACTTGTATAAAATGTTCCTTTACATATTTATCTTCGGTGGCAACACTTGCCACATCTATGTGTTTGGAAGCATAAAACATGATTCTAAGGATTTTGTCATTATTCTCATCTGGGATGGTACATGCAATACTGTTAAAATACATACATACGTTAGCAGGCTCATACTGTGCACAACTAAGTGTCACAAACCAAGTAGGTGGTCCTAAATTTTAGAGCATACATTTAAGTTCTCCATGATAACGATACCAGTATTCATTAGTTCTACATTGACATACCTTCAAATTCATTAGGTTGTACTCCAGATTTTTATCCTAACCTTGTATGTTATCAACAAACTCCCTTGCAGCAAGATTTTACAGTTTTACAACTGTTTTAAGATTATGGTTCGCAGCATAAGACAGCCCTGACAAGTCAGACATAAATGACAGATGAGCTACATAAGGAATACATTGGCAAGAATTAGGGTCCTCTGAAAATAGTGTTGAAAACCTGTATTCGGTCATCATCTCCTGTAGGAAATAGCTGAGGAAAGCAGGGAGCCTTTAAAGTTTTTTCCCCAACACTCATTGGAGCTCCTCTACCTTATTTCATTGGAAACAGATCAAAGGCACATCTTTTCAATTAAGTGGATTGATACTGCAGTGCTCATATATTTCTTCTGACTTCTGCTAATCCACTTTTTTATGTTTCCACTTGATTGTAGTGCTTCATCATCAGTACAACTTACATCTCTAATAATACCTCTAAAAATATCAACATTTCCGTAAAAAAAATGATATTTTGTATAAAAAAAAACATTATTTTATTTGAAGTATAATGTGGCTCTTTTACTTTATTCACATCCACTAACTCTTGCCAGTTTTTTTTTTAAACTTTTGGTGGGCATTCCATTTACTAGAATAATGAGGGATTCATTTGTAACTTTCACAACACCCACAGGATCAACGTGTTTTTAAAAATCTAAAGATAAATTGGGAGAAAACTGGGCTGATTGCCGAAGCCCCCTAACTTTTTGCCCCCATTTTTCACTTTTTGCTGGTGTTTTTCTGACTCTGATGGTGCCCTAGGAACTGCTGAAATGAATATACAAATTAGGATAATTATAATTGGTTGTGTCAACCTACCTATAAGTCCCTAGTATATGGTAGAGCATGTAGGATTAGGTGCCCCAACATAGGTAGTGCAACCATATGTGCACCGATGAGGTGCCCAATGTCATTTTAGAGGTAGGCCTGCCTTGCTGGCTGCTTTTAAAATAAAGTTACATACAAATTCAAATTTGGCATTAAAAGTACTTTCAAAGTCTTAAACTACCTTATTTTTACATGTAAGTCACCCCTAAGGTGTGCTCTAAGTGACCCTAGGGCTGGGTGCTATATAACTATAAACAGGGACCTTATAAAAAGTGTTTTTATAAACCCTGGTGAGGAGAAATAGCCCAATCGGTTTGCTGTAGTGAATGGGCTCCATAGGCTTAAATGGTGAGACTTTTCTTTTAAATCAATAAAGTCCCAAAAGGAGCTAAATAGATCACATTTGGAATCAAACTTATTGTTATAATAATAAATCAAACAACTTGCCATTGTTGAATTTAATATAACTAGATCAGCAAAAGAGTTTTAGAACTCTACCTAAAAGTTGTCAACTTCAGCTCTGTAGTACCCTTCTGTGATTGGCCAGCCTCTGGTAGCCTGGCCACGCTGCCTTGATGAGGTGTGAAGTGGCCTGGGCTGAAAACAAAGGAAGTGCCTGGGGGAAGACATCTGCCTCAGCAGATGGTGAAACAGGATAGAGGGAGAGCAGCCAAGGTGGTCTTCAAAGGATGGAAGGGCATTTGGAGCAGCTCAGGACCTGCCCCATTTTCTGCAAACCCAGACTCCCAGTTGCCCTCCTTGATTAGATTAGGAGAGGACTGGAAAGGGGTGTGTTAAGGAATTCAAGCCACACCAGTGGGTGGACTCAGTCAGACCTAACCTCCAAAATTCAGATTCTGTCATTTTGGATTTTTAAGGAGTGTTGCTCACTGAAATTGATTTTTGGCACACTTCCCAAGAAGTGGTCATCTAAGAGGGTGGTGGCCTGCCTGAGATTTGATGATTGCCCCCACCCCTCTGCTTTCCACTACAGGGGCAAGGATAAATATGAAAGAGCTGCATCCACACCTCAGATCCCTACAAGGAACAATGTCAGAAAAAGGACTGTCCTGCTGGACACCTGACCTGCACTTGGACACTGCACTCTAAAGGACTGCACCAGCTGCACACTTGGACTTTGCCTGGCTTCACCAGGTTCAATAAGTGACTCCTTGTTTGCTACAGGTAGAAAATAGCTAAACAGAGTTCCCTGCATCAAAAACTGAAGAAACTGACCAGCTGACCACTGTTCAGTGGTCATTTTTAGATTTGAACCAGGTGCGTTCTGAGAGTTGGAGTCCTAACCCTCAAGGAACAGCTCAGGACTTCTGGAACCTTGGGGTAGCTGTGGACTCCTAAAGGACCTTCAATGACCTTCTGGAAGAAGAACCAGAAGTTTGGAGAAGTCTGGAGAACTTTTGGAGAAAAGCTCCATAAAGGGACCGACTCGATGTGCTGCGTCAAGCCAGGTCACCTCACCACAACCTGACCTGACTTACAGGTTTATCAGGTTGAAAATCTCTGAAGCCCCAGACTTCCAGGATTTCACTGGGGGCTCCTGGAAAGGCAATCTGATGATGTTGACTCAAAATCGGCTTGCTGTGAAGGTTTGTCCGACGTCGGAGAGAAAAAGCTTCAAAAATTTAACAAAGTCCAAACTTAAAAAGTTGACCAGGACTTCCCATGCAGCATGTCCAAGGAGGGCTCCACAGACATCAGATCCAAATTCAACTTCAGCCTAGATTAAGTTTTCCACCCTGAAAAATCATCTAGATCGTATATTGAAAGGGGTTTCAGGGAGATTGGATCAGATTGGTGGCTACGTCCCAGTGAGAAAAATCTTCAAGAAAAAGACTAAGGGGGTCATTTTGAGCTTGGTGGTCTTTTGGCAAGACTGCCTCAGTGGCAGCTGCCAAAATACAGCCCTGTTGGTGGTAATCCGACCGCCGTATTAAGTTTTACAATGTGAAGTCCCCCCAAAAAACAGACAAATTTCCAAAACTGCCAGGACACTTGTGGATGCAAAAGAGGCGGTCCCACCACCAGCACTGCCAGCCCTTCAAAAATCCTCCCATCAGATTATGATCCACAAATCACAACATTGGTTCTTTCATGGCGGAAAACCATTGGTGGTGCGAATCACGGCTGTGTCAACTCACATCAAACTGAACAGAACACCACATTGGATAGTTTGAATATCCCACACCTGATACACATCCACACACTGAACACACCTACACACTCCACTCTATAACACACCCCTACACAACCCACAATCCTTTGCAACTAGAAGCCAACAGACAGCCACAGAAGAGGAATTACCATCACAAATTTACTATAACAACTGTTGCCAACTACAGACATACATCCCACACCTGCACAACAAACACAACACACAATTAACTTTCACTCATAACAGACAACAACAGTTACCCACTCACATCACAGCACCTACACCTCATCACTTACTTTTTGTACATTTCCCCACTTTTTTAACACTACTTCACTTTCTTTGATACCACTACCATGTCCCACAAGAACACCTGCATTTCACTGATGATGATTTGACGGTCATGGTGGACAAAATTGTCAGGGTACAGCCATACCTATTTGGAGCACAGGTAGAGCAAACACCAAGAGCCAGGAAAATTGAGTTGTGGCAAAGAATAGTTGACAGGGTCAATGCTATAGGCACCTATCCACGCACAAGGGAGGACATCAGGAAGAGTTGGAATGACCTCAGGGGGAAGGTATGGTCCATGGCATCCAGGCACCAGCTGGCAGTCCTGAAGACTGGCGGTGGACCCCCACATCCTCCCCCTACTTTTATATTTTTGGAGGCGTAGGTTTTTAACATCCTGCATCCAGAGGACCTGACATGCAAACCTGGGGGAGTAGAGTTGGGTGAGTCGCCACAACATCCATGTCACCCACTTGTTTTGTCCTGCATGCTCTCTCACCACCTTACCCCACCTCAATGAACAAACCACCCACCACCCTTCTGTCCAAATGTCCCAATATCCCTCCCTGGCATTCCACATGTCCACTAAACTCACATGGCTTCACAGCCCTTGGAAATGGCATTTGAAGTACTGGGAACTGATAGCACTACAGCATCCAGGAGGCAATGTTCCACCATAATGAAAACCTGAAGAGTGCACCAAATGTGAGATGTCATGCATCTGAAAATAACTACCAATTTAATGAGTTGTTCCACTGTGTAACAGTATATGGCAATGACAACAATGCAATGGCCCACTCCCACTATCATTACAAGCAAAGCACAGCTACATCTGAGTGGCCCATCAAACTGCCCTTAGAAAAACAATGCCAAGAGTGTAATTGACTCATCTGGGGTTGGGGCAGGAATATATGTGCCAAAGTGGATGCACATGCAGTACATCTACATAGAGATCAATGTCTATTGCTTACTCCCCTACTGTGTCCTACTCTGACACTATTGGGGATTGTACACCCATGTCAATAGTCAGACAATATAAGAAGGTATCAGCAGTCTAATAACAACCAAGACAGTTTAACATCTTTGAGCATGGTGTATGGTTAGAAATTTCAGAGTTGCATGTTGTACTAAGTCAGATTTGACATCATCTGCCATTGTCATTTCTGGGGATCATGTTAAGGCACTGTGAGCATCTCACACACCTTTACTAATACTGAACATGAAACATCATTTGTTGTATTACTAACAGCAATATTGTGGTCCACGTCTCCCACAGGTAACCTTGCCAGTGGCACCATGGAGACGATACCAGAGACTGCCACTACCCCTCTGGGTGAAGGCCCTCATGAGGACAACACCCCTGGATGTTTGGACAGTGACGATGAAGCAGGCCCATCAGAGACACCTGTTCAGTCAACAACTGTTAGCCTCCGTCTGCCATCATCCACTCCTCCCAGCCCTGTTGCATCTTCTTCAAAGGCAACCATTCACCCCCAAATCTGTGTCCCAAGGACTGTTTATAACATAGTGCACCCCCCAGTACAGGCACCTGAGTCTCCTCTTATCACCCCTGACAATGATGGCCCTGCCACCACTTGGAGTGGGCACACTGTGCCAGGGGCACAGGCACATAGGGTGCATGGGAGGACTTGTGTGGGAGAGAGAATGGGGCTCCAGGGACCATACTGACCACAAAACTATCTCCCAAGTCTTGGGAGCATGCCACAATTCCCAAGGCATGATGGGCCAGGTAGTCACCATGATGAGGGAAATCCAACAGATGCAGAGGGAAAACCACCAGGATGACATGCAGCAGTGGCAGGCACAAAATGCCATTCTAGCTTCCATTGCTGGGGTGCTGAGGGATATCAACACTACCCTGAGTCGGTCTGCCCATCAACATCAGGCCTCTTCCACCAGTAATGACTTGTCTGGCCCTTCTACATCTGCGGCGTCTAGTGTAATGTAGGCCCTGCCAGGAGAAGGACCTGCCTCAGACACCTCATTCTCTGTAGCAGAGGAACCCCCCTGCAAACATGGACATCAACCCAGACATCCAGGAGGAACAGATGCCATGACCAAACCTACTGCCAGGAAGTGAACCTCTCCTGATTGGTTTCCCTTATGTGCCACAGATATACCCTGTTGACTGTTCTGAAAGCCAAATCCAAGTTCCTATGGTACAATAAAAAAACTGGACTTGTGTTTCCGAATGGTGTAACAGCTACCTTGATGATTTTAGCCACCATGACTGAACCATTCACTGTTTACTTTCTGATATTTTATTTGAAATTCAAACATAGGGGGTCATTCTGACCTCGGCGGTAAAAGGCCCTTACCGCCAGTCAGAAGTCTGCCATTCTACCGCCGCGGCCGCGGGAAACCGCCACGGTCATTCTGACCACCAACTGTGAAACCGCCAAAAATCCGACATCCAAGGAAGGCCGCCTCATCAGCGGGCCGCGGAAAACTGGAGATGACCAAACCTCCACCGTCACGCCAACACAAACACGCCCATGCCATTCTGACCCACGAATCCACGCGGCGGTCTTTCAACCGCGGTATTCCATTGGCGGTACACACCGCCGCGCTCAAAACACCCACACAGCTCCAAAACACAGCCACATTGGACAATTTGAAATACACACACCTGACACACATACAAACAACACTCCCACACATCCAATCAACTATAAAACACACACCCACATCACCCACAAACCCCCACTAGTTGGAAATCGGAGAGAAGGAGATAGAGATAGAGAGAGCGAGCACAGCAAACGAAAACCCCAACACACACAGGAACCCACCTTCATCACCCACACCACATTTACGCACACATCACCACATATCACCACGCACATCACCACAAACACCACCCCACACCTCATCCACACCACCCCATGGCACCCCAAAGACACCCCAGGTTCTCGGACCAAGAACTCAGGGTCATGGTGGAGGAAATTATAAGGGTTGAGCCCCAGCTCTTCGGCACACAGGTGCAGCACACCACTATAGCAAGGAAGGCTGAGCTATGGCAAAGGATCGTAGACAGGGTCAACGCTGTAGGACAGCATCCCAGAAATCGGGAAGATATCAGAAAGCGATGGAACGACCTACGGGGGAAGGTGCGCTCGATGGTGTCGCGACACAACATCGCTGTGCAGAAGACTGGCGGCGGACCCCCACCCACTCCACCCCAATTCACTGCATGGGAGCAAGAAGTAGTAAACATCCTGCATCGTGATGGCCTCGCTGGAGTACACAGAGGAATGGACTCTGGTAAGTCGAATCTTAACTACTTCACCCCCCCCCAACCACCAGCATGCCAACCCCCCCCACCCCCAATCTCAAGCCCCCAGCACACAACCTCCCTGCCAATGTCTCACCAGCACAACCCACCCTAAACAACACCAAGCCCTGAATGCCAACACAAACCATAGACAGCCACCACCAAAGCATGACCATTGCACATACCCATACACCCCCCCCCCCACCCTCACAACACCTCCCCACAAGGGAATGCCAGCAGTTGGGGACAAGGGCACTCAAAATGCACACCATGGCACACACAGAAACAATAACCATACTCCTTTACCCCTGCAGGGCCCGAACGCCAACACACCGCCACGGAGGGTCCAGATTTGTCCATCCCACCCCCAGAACAGGCCCCCAGCGAGGACAGCAGCTCTGTCGACCTAGAACCTGATGACCAGCCCGGACCATCGGGGACCTCTGGACAGTCGGTTCCCCACACACAGACACAGGCCACAGCAGACCCAACCCCCTCTGGGAACACCAGCACAGCTCCCACCCAGCGGGCCCATGCCTCTGTCTTGCGGACGCGTCAATCAGCGGTGTGTCCGCCACTACAGGGCACCCAGGCTGACCCAACACCCCAACAACAACAGGGACCTGGGGGCAGTGGTAGTGGGCACACCGTCCAGGGGACAGAGTCCCGGGGAAACAGGGCAACTGGGAGGGCTGCTGTGTGACACGGGGGAGGACAGGCCCAGGGAACCGACTCTCCAAGAGGCCCTCACCACCATCATGGGAGCATACCATCACTCCCAGGAGACGATGGCGACGGTACTGGCCAGGTTCACCGAGATCCAGGCACAGCAGGAGGGACGGTACATGGGGTTCAGCAATGAACTCAGGAACATCGCTACCGCTATGGGGACCATAGTCCAGGCCCTCAACCGGATAGAAACCACATTGCGGGACCATGTGGCACCACAAAGGGCCCCTGTCACTAGCCAGGAACAGCCTACCACTTCCGCCGGCGCTAGTGGTCAGGAGGCCCCCACAGAACGACGGGCCCCCAGAACCCCACCTCCTGCTGAAGAACAACCACCCCGCAAGAGGAACCTGAGATCTCACAGGAAGACAGAGTAGGATGCCAAGACCCCCGCCAGCATAAGATACCCCTGATGTCATCCCACTGTCCCACATAAGTGGGCAGTCCAACCTTGAACTGCCCCTGCTCCATCCTTCCATAGGCATATGGAAAATGCACCTGTGAAACTGAGAGCTGGGCTCTGCCATGGACATTACTCCACCCTCACCCATCACCGTTTTAATATCATGTACCAATATCTAGCACTAAAAATAAATCACTCATTGCACTGAAATCATTCTGGAGTCATCCTGTATTATTTACAAATGTATAACACATTACTGATCAATAATGTTCTGTTATTTTTGTGATGACAACATACCGATGTCAATAAGCATTAGTCCATGGGCTAACCAAGCAGAAGTCACGCAGTGGGTCATACAGAACTGAAAAGGGAAGGGAAAATCAAACATCAGTTTAAAAGAACTGGGGGGAAATACACAAAGTAAAGATGCAGGGGGCTTTCAGTAAATGTTAAATGGCGTGGGTGA
The DNA here is from genome assembly GCF_031143425.1 of Pleurodeles waltl. NCBI lineage: Eukaryota > Metazoa > Chordata > Amphibia > Caudata > Salamandridae > Pleurodeles > Pleurodeles waltl. The sequence goes on from NC_090442.1 coordinate 631,720,946, forward strand.
TTCTTACCAGTGTGCTACTGAAAATACTGTTGGATAACTCTGTCCCTGTTGTCTGGGTCGTCCTCTTCGTCTTCCTCCTCTTCACTCTCCGCAGGCTCCACAGCTGCTTCAACACCACCATCTGGACCATCCTCCTGCAGGAAAGGCACCTGACGTCGCAATGCCAGATTGTGAAACATACAGCAGGCCACGATGATCTGGCACACCTTCTTTGGTGAGTACATCAGGGATCCCCCTGTCATATGCAGGCACCTAAACCTGGCCTTCAGGAGGCCAAAGGTTCTTTCTATGATCCTCCTAGTTCGCCCATGGGCCTCATTGTACCGTTCCTCTGCCCTGGTCCGGGGATTCCTCACTGGGGTCAATAGCATAGGCAGGTTGGGGTAACCAGAGTCACCTATTAGCCACACACGTTGTCTCTGTAGCTGTTCCATCACATAAGGGATGCTGCTATTACGCATCACATACGCGTCATGCACTGACCCAGGGAACTTGGCATTCACATGGGAGATGTACTGGTCAGCCAAACAGACCACCTGGACGTTCGTAGAATGGTAACTTTTCCTGTTTCTGTACACCTGCTCATCGTCTTTTGGGGGTACTAAAGCCACATGGGTCCCATCAATGGCACCAATTATGTTGGGGATATGTCCAAGGGCATAAAAATCACCCTTCACAGTGGCCAACTCAACCTCCTCAGGGAATACAATGTAGCTCCGCATGTGTTTCGTCAGGGCAGACAACACTCTAGACAAAAATTTTGAAAACATAGGCTGAGACATTCCAGATGACATGGCCACTGTTGTCTGGAATGAGCCACTTGCCAAAAAATGGAGGACTGACAGAACCTGCACTAGAGGGGGAATTCCTGTGGGTTGGCGGATGGGTGACATCAGGGCTGGCTCCAGCTGGGCACACAGTTCATGTATAGTGGCTCGGTCAAGTCGGTATCGTAGTATGATATGGCGTTCTTCCATTGTCGACAGGTCCACCAGCGGTCGGTACACGCGAGGATTCATCCTTCTCCTCGCAAGTCCCAGCGGACGGTGCCTAGGAAGGACAACATGGAGCACAGAGTCAAGCAAATCACAGGTACGTTCACCACAGCATGCCGAGCACACGGTTATCTATGTATTGAAAGGCGTGTATGTGTGGCAATGCAAGGCCTAGGCCTGTGTGACGCAGTACAAAATATGCCATGTGGGCCCTTGAAATGGCGGCTGCCTGACCTGTGAAGTGGGACAATGGGATGTGAGGTCAATGCGCTGGCGTGGCACACCGTGGCGGTAGGCGGTCGAAGACCGCTATACGAAGCCGCATTGGCTAACATTGAAGCCTATGGGTTTCAGGAGCCAATGACGAGGTGCGCCGGCGGTCGCGGTACGCACCGCCGCGGTACGCACCGCCGCGGGCGTGACCGCCATTTTCTATCTGCTTAATCACTCGAGACCTGATCATCCACAGGAGAGGACCTATACTGCAAGTGCTGCTGTGACCTCGGTCTGGAAGTGACAATGGCTGCTGCGACTGGGGAAAGGGCCCCTGCCTTCACTGCGGAGGAGTTGGAGAAACTTGTGGATGGGGTCCTCCCCCAGTATGCGTTACTCTACGGTACTCCAGACCAACAGGTAAGTACACTGGGTGCACATTGAATGGGCTATGCCTGTGTGGAGTGGGGTGGATGTAAGTTGGTGGGGTGTGGGGCGAATGAGGAGTGCAACGCACGACAGATGAGAGCATGTGCCATATGGCAAGGTTGGGGAGGAGGGGCCAATCGCATCTAACATGCAGAAAATTTATGATTTTTTCCTTCCCACCCTGTACATGTCAAATAGGTCAGCGCCCATCAGAAAGTGGACATTTGGCGTGCCATCGCCAAGGAAGTCCGGGCCCTGGGGGTCCACGTCAGACGGGGCACCCACTGCCGCAAGAGGTGGGAGGACATCCGCTGCGGGACCAGGAAGACCGCCGAGTCACTGCTGGGGATGGCCTTCCAACCTAGGAGGGGTGCAAGTCGTACCCTGACCCCCCTGATGTCCCGGATCCTGGCGGTGGCCTACCCTGATTTGGATGGGCGCTTGAGGACATCACAGCAGACACAAGGGGGTGAGTATCAGCACAATCTGCTATCTCTATGCGCAGTGGAGGCATCTGGGTGGGGGAGGAGGGTTGTGGGTGACATTAGGCCAGGGCGCTTTCTGTAGTGTAGTCCTCTCCTTTAGGCATGGCCCTGTGCTCCCGGCCCCCACCTCTGTAGGGTGACAAGTACAGCTATCGATGGTCCAGCATCACACATGTGCGCCTTTGTCGTCTCTAGACCTGTTGTCCTAGTCAGAAGTACTGAGTAGTGTACCCCTAATGCGCGGCTTAGTTCATGAGGCTCCTGTGTCTGTCCTCTCCGCCAACGGTGTTGACATTGCATGCACTCAACCTGGTCTTCGTTTTTCTCCCCCCACCCTTCTTCTTCATCTTCTTGTGCATGTGTGCATTAGCATCATCAGGCGGAGGAGAATTGGCATCGGAGCACGAGGGAGCTGCAAGTCACAAGGCCCCGGTGGGCCCAGGAACAGACACCGAGGGCACCAGTGATCCGGAGGGCGAGGGGAGCACCACAACGGGGACCCGTGGTGACACCAGCGACATCGACACGTCCTCGGATGGGAGCTCCCTAGCGGTGGCGGCAACATCCGGGCCCCCCACCTCTACAGGTACAGCCGCCACCCAGCGCACCAGCCCCGCCCTCCCAGCAGCCCCTCAGCCTACGCTCCGTGCCCGCTCGCCCAGGAAGGCGGGCGTCTCCTTCGCCCCAGGCACCTCAGCACCTGCCCCTGTTACCCCTGCTGCCCTCAGTGAGGAGGTCATTGACCTCCTTCAGACCATCATTGTTGGGCAGACTACCCTTTTGAATGCCATCCAGGGGGTAGAAAGGGAGGTGCATCGGAGCAATGCCTACCTGGAGGGCATTCATTCGGGTCAGGCTGCCCATCAACGATCGTTCAATGCTCTGGCCTCAGCACTGACGGCAGCCATTGTCCCTGTTTCCAGCCTCCCTCTTCTGACTGCCTCCAGCCTGTCTCTGTCTCCTGTTCCTCAGCCTATCCCATCCACACCATCAGACCAGCCTGTACACACCTCAACACCCAAGGGCAGCTCATCCAGACACAAGCACCACAGAACCCACAAGCATTCACGCAAGCAACACCCAGATGCAGACATTCCAACAGTCACTACCACCTCTGTGTCCCCCTCCTCCTCGTCTCCCTCCTCCCTCCCTGTGACGTCTACACTCACACCTGCATGCACACCACCATCAGCCAGTGCTTCCATCACCAGCACACCCTCCAGTACAGTCCGCACACGTGCAGTCACCACCCCCACTACCATTTACACGTCCCCTGTGTCCTCTCCCACTGTGTCTGTCACCCCCTCTTCCAAGACACACAAACGCAGGCAGACACCCACCCAACAGCCATCCACCTCACGACAGCCTCCAGCACAAGCACCTGCACCCAAAGACAGCACACCTGACTCTCCTACAACCACATCCTCTTCCTCCACTCCCATCACCACTCCTCCTACCCTTTACCTTGGTCCTAAAAAAGTTTTCCTCGCTAATCTTTACCTCTTTCCCTCCACTGACCCACCCCCTCCATCTGCAAAGGGTCCCAAGAGCACCTCAGCCACCACCAGCCCAGCTTCGAGTGTCACTGTGGTGCATGGGTTCTGGAGTCCACCCTTTGCCAGCAGTGACACTTCAATCAGCAGCAAGGGGACAGCCAGCCCCCCCCCCAGGCAAGTGGACCCGGAAACTAAAGGGCTGCCGTGAGAGGACTGACACGGCTGCCCCCAAGGAGCAAAGTTCGCCCACTTCACCAGCCACAACATCTAGGGGAGGCAAGGGCCCGAGAGCCCCATCTAAGGAGCGAAAGGGCAGCAGGGCGGAGAAGTCAGCCAGCAGGAGCGCGGAGCAGGAGGGTCCCACAAGCCCCATCCCGGGTGTTAGGGAGGACACCAAAGGGTCCAGGACTCCGTCACCGAAGGGTCCAGCAACAGCACGGTCGGAGGGCGACTGAGCAGGGAGTCCAGGCCAGGTCTGGCTCCCTTGACTTACTAGACGAGCACCGCTGAAGAGGGCCCCGCCGTGCAGAAGAGCACCGCTGAAGAGGGCCCCGCCGTGCAGAAGAGCACCGCTGAACAGGGCCCCGCCGTGCAGAAGAGCACCGCTGAAGAGGGCCCCGCCGTGCAGAAGAGCACCGCTGAATAGGGCCCCGCCGTGCAGAAGAGCACCGATGAACAGGGCCCCGCCGTGCAGAAGAGCACCGATGAACAGGGCCCCGCCGTGCAGAAGAGCACCGATGAACAGGGCCCCGCCGTGCAGAAGAGCACCGATGAACAGGGCCCCGCCGTGCAGAAGAGCACCGATGAACAGGGCCCCGCCGTGCAGAAGAGCACCGATGAACAGGGCCCCGCCGTGCAGAAGAGCACCGCTGAACAGGGCCCCGCCGTGCAGAAGAGCACCGCTGAACAGGGCCCCGCCGTGCAGAAGAGCACCGCTGAACAGGGCCCCGCCGTGCAGAGGAGCACCGCTGAAGAGGGCCCCGCCGTGCAGAAGAGCACCGCTGAACAGGGCCCCGCCGTGCAGAAGAGCACCGCTGAAGAGGGCCGCGCCGTGCAGAAGAGCATCGCTGAAGAGGGCCCCGCCGTGTAGAAGAGCACCGCTGAAGAGTGCCCCGCCGTGCAGAAGAGCACCGCTGAACAGGGCCCCGCCGTGCAGAAGAGCACCGATGAACAGGGCCCCGCTGTGCAGAAGAGCACCGATGAACAGGGCCCCGCCGTGCAGAGGAGCACCGCTGAAGAGGGTCCCGCCATGCAGAAGAGCACCGCTGAACAGGGCCCCGCCGTGCAGAAGAGCACCGCTGAACAGGGCCCCGCCGTCTCAAGCACCGCTCCGCTGGGCCCTTCCTGTCAGGCACCGCTCCGCTGGGCCCTTCATCGCAAGCACCGCTCCGCTGGGCCCTTCATCGCAAGCACCGCTCCACTGGGCCCTTCATCTCAAGCACTGCTCCGCTGGGCCCTTCCTGTCAAGCACCGCTCCGCTGGGCCCTTCCTGTCAAGCACCGCTCCGCTGGGCCCTTCCTGTCAAGCACCGCTCCGCTGGGCCCCGCCGTCTCAAGCACTGCTCCGCTGGGCCCTTCATCGCAAGCACCGCTCCGCTGGGCCCTTCATCTCAAGCACCGCTCTGCTGGGCCCTTCCTGTCAAGCACCGCTCCGCTGGGCCCCGCCGTCTCAAGCACCGCTCCGCTGGGCCCCGCCGTCTCAAGCACCGCTCCGCTGGGCCCTTCCTGTCAAGCACCGCTCCGCTGGGCCCCGCCGTCTCAAGCACCGCTCCGCTGGGCCCCGCCGTCTCAAGCACCGCTCCGCTGGGCCCTTCCTGTCAACACCGCTCCGCTGGGCCCTTCCTGTCAAGCACTGCTCCGCTGGGCCCCGCCGTCTCAAGCACCGCTCCGCTGGGCCCTTCATCACAAGCACCGCTCCGCTGGGCCCTTCATCTCAAGCACCGCTCCGCTGGGCCATTCCTGTCAAGCACCGCTCCGCTGGGCCCCGCCGTCTCAAGCACCGCTCCGCTGGGCCCCGCCGTCTCAAGCACCGCTCCGCTGGGCCCTTCCTGTCAAGCACCGCTCCGCTGGGCCCTTCCTGTCAAGCACCGCTCCGCTGGGCCCCGCCGTCTCAAGCACCGCTCCGCTGGGCCCTTCCTGCATGCACTGTTAACGGTTCACTGTGCCCACCATGCCTCCTCCTTGACCAGTGGAGACTGTAATCCACCTGATGGACTGTGGCTTTGCACTCCCCAGGATGGCACAGTGGGCAACCCACCCACTTGTGAGACTTGAGAGACTGTGGCTTTGCACTCCCCAGGATGGCACAGTGGGCAACCCACCCACTTGTGAGACTTGAGAGACTGTGGCTTTGCACTCCCCAGGATGGAACAGTGGGCAACCCACCTACTGTAGAGACTTGAGAGACTGTGGCTTTGCACTCCCCAGGATGGCACAGTAGGCATGGTGGCCCCTTCGTGGTTCTGGCGTCGTGGACTCATGTGGCTGTGGTGCCCCCCCTTTCCCTTCCCCCTGAGGTGCCTGTAGTTTTTTCATCAGATGCCCCTGCAGTGTTCTCTCCAGAGGACTCAGGTCTCCTGTGTGGACTTTGCCCTTGTGTTGTTACACTTTGGCCCACGGACACTTCGATTTTCTTTTGATGTGCAGGACTAATTGCCTCGGTTATCCATTGCACTGTATATAGACTTATTTTGATATAGATTTTTTGGCTAGTTGACCATAACTTTTCAGAGCCTATTTTGTACATAAATTTGTATTCACAATTTAATTATGTCTTTGCATTTATCAGGGGGGTTTGGGTGGCGTCACTGTGACTTGTTGCTCTGCATTGGTGTGTACATAGTTTGGGGGAGTGGGGGTCGCATATGTGTGTGCCGTAAGCTTTCCTCCTCCCCCCTCCCGTGTGTCGTAGGTGCAGTACTCACCGTTGTCGTCTGCGCCGGCGTTCGTACTCGTGGTAGATGAGCAGGTAGACGAGAGCAGGTAGTATGTTTAATTCGGGTTCCATGCTGTCCTCCTTCCTCGTGGAGTGCGTAGAGGTGAGCGTTTTCCCGTTCGTAGTCTGTTTCCGCCGTGTTTTTATCGGCGGGGCTCCCGCCCCGGAAAAGGTGGCGGATTGGTGAGTTATGATACTGTGGGTGGTACATTGTCTGCCGCCTGCCTCTTGGCGGTGACCCCCGCGCTGTTTGTCTGTACAGCCGTGGCGGGCGGAGTGTTAATGTGGCGGGCTGTGTTGGCGGTTCCCGCCAGGGTCAGAATTCCATTTTTTGGACCGCCAGCCTGTTGGCGGGTTGGCCGCCGCTTTATCACCGACCGCCAGGGTTAGAATCACCCTCATAATGTTTGCACTACTAAAAGAAAAAAAAAAAATTAAACACAGGTTTTGTGTAAGTGTCAATTATCAACCATCTATTATTGTCATATATAATAACTCTATTATCAGTATGTCCCTCTGTATTGTACAACCTTTGTTATGGACATCACATGTGCACTGTCTCACCAGGAGACTCAATACCTCTGTATTATAACATTGATATAAGCCAAACAGCTGCATTGGATATCTTCACACATTTATTTATAGATTTGCTAACAGCAGATAGAGTAGTACTGCTAGTGACATAAAATTTTCAACTAAGATGTCATACACTACTAACCCACAGGATACAGAAGTTAGAGACATGTCACTCTTCCTACAAGCCTGGAGCCATACAGATCGGTCCTTTGTATCACCAGGTAAAACCTTATCACATGCCCATACCTTAGTTCACCAAAAATCATTCCCCACGATACAGGCAGAGATCAGTACTGATGTCACCAGTCCTTGAACCTTTCACTTATCATGGTCCTGTACCTCTAGGCTTGCCCCTCACCTATGTCAGTCCACAGATACATGCACATTGGTCTGCAAAGTAGGAACACAGTGACAGTTATGTTCAAGGTAGGCACATACCACAGAAACCATTATGATTATAGAGGTTATGGTTCAACATTTTCACATGTGTCAGACACATGGAAACACACATGACACTATTTGACCACCTCCAGTACCAAACAGGTCTCCTTGGTGGGAAAACACACTTTCACCCCAGCTTCGTGACAGTCTGGCCATATTAGTAACACTCCACAAATTCATGCCAATCTGTACCTGGTTTCATCCATGTTCACTTCTCATGTCTGCCTGCAGGTCCCATCTGCCTCTGAAACTGTGATTTGCCAATGATGAAGAGCCAAACAAAAACTCAGCAATTCTGTGATTGACAGAGATAAGGCATAGGGCATATTTGTAAACAAACATCAATTCTGACAAGTCATTTAGACAAGTGTGGCTTTGCTTGTGCAGTACCATCTCAGGACACTGTATACCACAATATACTGTATACAATACTAACTTACATTCTACATGCATACCTGACTCTTTGGCATTGGAGCCAAATAAGACCTCACAGATGATGGTAAATAGGAGGTGACATACCAGCCATCAATTGTAGGTTAAAACATGAACTCGCAATATTAGGAAGACATCACATACCTTTAGTTAGTTGAAGTACTTATTGATTAGAGCTGCCCAGGAGTCTTCAGCTTCATTTTCATCTGGCTCATCATCACTTGGCAAATCTGCATTTCCACCCACAGGTTCTGTTGGCTCCCCCTCATCTGGTATGAATGGAATCTGACGTCTCAGGGCAAGGTTGTGGAGCATGCAGCAGGAAACAATGATATGACATACCTTGTTGGATGAGTAGAGAAGTGCTCCTCCAGATATGTCCAGGCAGCAAAATCTTGCCTTCAGGAGCCCAAAAGTCCACTGCACAACACGGCTTGTCCTTCTGTGGACCTCATTGTGGCAGACTTCCCCTGGCATGGTTGGGCACCTCACTGGTGTCAACAGCCAAGGAAGGTTTGGGTAGCCAGAGTCCCCTGTAAGGAATAGTTACAAGAACATAAACATATATCTTGGACATGCACATTTGCGATAACACAAGATTAACTTTGCAAACACACATGTCAAATGTGACTTGCCAACCAGCCAGGTACTCTCTGTGTAGAGTTGTATCATCAGCAGTGGGATATTGCTGCTCTGCATGATGAAGGAATCATGAACTGATCCTGGATACTTTGCACAGACTTGTGAAATGTACTGGTCTGCTAAACACACGACTTGGACGTTGATTGTGTAGTAGTTTTTCCTGTTCCTGTATACCTGTTCATTGGCACTGGGGGAACAAAGGCTACATGGGTACCAACTATGGCTCCAACCACACGTGGAATGTGTACCAAAGCATAAAAATCTGACTTCACATAGACCAATTCCGCACGTTGGGGAAACCTGATGTAGCTGTCCAGGAGTTTCAACAATTCACATAGTACATCCTTCAAAACCAGACTGAACATGGGCTGAAACATCTCTTCACTTAGGGCCACTGTATTTTGAAAGGACCCAGTGGCCCGGAAATGTAGCACTGGCATGACGTGAACGATGGGAGGTATGCTATTAGGATTGTGAATGGCAGGAATCAGATCTGGCTCCAACTGATCACAGAGATCCATGATTGTATGCCTCTTCAGGCGATAGATCTGTATTAAATGTCTTTCCTCCATGATGTCCAGGTCTACCAGTGGGCGGTACACTGGAGGTTGTATTCCTCTCCTCTTGCCAGGTTAACTATGTGGGAAAAACGTAGATTGTTGGTGACTTTGTCAATATACACGTAATGAATATGTTCAAATAGAAATCACACATATCTCCATATGATGTCAGATAAAACATATGACATTAGACGTACAGAATCTTGCTATTCATTCTATGACAGTCCCCTTGGTTCACATTCCATGAATCCCCTGGTGCACTCTACATGCATATTTATCTGTGACTGTCAGTGTTTGATAGTCTAACCTAGTTTACATGTGAAACATATGTGTTGCACCTATACTCCATTGTCGTCACACATAGGATGTTGAGAATAGGTTATCATTTACATTAACACCAATTTATCTGCTACCCAGTTTTTACTACTCACATGCACAATTAGGCCCTCATTCTGACCTTGGCGGTCTTTTCGCAAGACCGCTGAGTTACCGCCGCGGTGAAGACCGCCGACCGCGGCGGTGTGCCGCTGTGCGCATTCTGACCGCTGGGAGCGTTCCGCCGGAAAACCGCCAGCAGCCACACTGGCGGTCGGCGGGAAAGTGGAGACTGGTCAACCTCCACCGCCACGCCAGCAGAACACCGCCCACAGAATTACGACCCACATTTCTGTGTGGCGGTCTTCTGTTGGCGGTCTTCTGTTGGCGGTCACGTCCCTATGGCTCCCGTCGCCTCCCGGAGGACCAACGCACAAGGTAAGTTGATCGTCCGTGAGGGGAGGGGGTGGGGGGGTGTTGTGTGATGTGGGCGTGCATGGGGGTGTGCGTGTGAGTGTGTAGAGTGGGTGTGTGAGTGCGTGTATGCGGGCGGGGGGTGCTGCTGTGTCTATGGGTAATGTGTGCTGTTCGGCAGGTGCGCATGTCGGCATGTATGTGTGCGGGTATGTGTCCCCGTTGTGTATGTGTGTGTAGGGGGCGTGTATATGTGCATGTTGGGGGTGTGTGCATGTCGGGGTACATGTATGTGCATGTCGGGGTGGGGGTGGGGAGGGGGTTCGTACCACCTCTGGGGGGTGGCAGGGGGGTGGAGGGTGTGGGGGGAGGACTCGGGTGGGTAGTGGGGGGTGGGGGAGACCCCTATCAGTGCCAGGGAAGGAATTCCCTGGCCCCGATAGTGCTTACCGCCATGGTTCGCACGGCGGTTCCCGCCCGCAAGAAACCGCGGCGGTAGGCAGGGTCATAATACCCTTGGCGGTCTTGGGACGACCGCCGGGCCGGAGTGCGCAAACTCCAGCCCCGCGGTCATGACCGCCGCGGCGGTCGGAGTGGAGAAGTAGCGGTCGGTCGCGGCGGGGACCGCCGCGGTCAGAATGCCATTTTTAATACCGCCGGTCTGTTCGCGGTCCGACCGCCGTCTCTCCGCCGACCGCCAGGGTCAGAATGAGGGCCTTAGTCTACTAAACATGTAGGCAGCACTCACTAATAGTTCACACAATATAGAGATTTGTAAATGATGCAGATAGCATAACCTTTCCATACATATAATTGCCTCAAAATGGCAGCTGCCTGACCTATTGTACTTAACCTGAGGAAGTGACCTAACTCTGCTGACGTATGTCATCATAGTGGTAGGCAGTCACAACCACGTTGCACATTGCCATTGGAACACACTGCTGCCTTTGGCGGACCTGGGCCAATGGTGATATCCGCCGGCAGTGACGGTAATGTGCATGGTGGACGTGACCGCCATTTTCTGCTGTAATGGTCACTTTACTCCTGACACTGCTACCATCAAGACCTCCACTACCTGAGCTGCTGTGTACTGCCTCTGGGAGCTACTTTGCCACATCCTACAGGTTATAGGGCCACAACCTTCACTCCAGAAGAGGTGGACAAGCTCTTAGATGAGGTCCTACCCCTGTATGAATAGCTATATGGTACACCTGAGGAGCAGGTGAGTCCAATGGTATACCAATGTCTGAAAGGTGGAGTGAATGATGGTGTACATGTAATATGAGGTAGTGAGGGACTGAGCAAACATTTCTGGGTGTATGTGAATGTGTACATGTGCTGTGGCAGACATACAGTACTGATACATGGTAGCTAGTGTTTAATCTAACTTCCTTAATACACAACATAGATTGCAGCATGTACAATAATAATGGTGTGAGAAATGTTTTCAGAGACAAACCATGTTATGTTTAATCATGTGGCCTGGTCATATGTGTCTAGTCAATACCAGGTACTGTTCCTACATGTTGTATGGGAGAGTCCACTCCACACATGGACTTGTTGTAGATGGTAAATTGTGAATGGGTTTGCACTGAGAGGAAAGGTATGTTTGCCAACTTACTATGACTGACGTTTTCTGACCACTTGTGTTTGGATGGTGCATGTGTACATAACTTTCTCCTTTTGTCTGTGTTATCCATGCTGGTCAACGCCCATCAAAAGAAGGGGCTCTAGTGTGCCATCCCCAAGCAAATACATCCCGGGGGGGGTTCTCAGCTGGCGGAACATCCACTGTAGTAAGTAGTGGGAGGATCTGAGACGAGGGCTTCAAAGACAGCAGAGGCCCAGACGGGGATTTCCTTCCAACGAGGGAGGGGTGCCCATCGAACCTTGACCCCCACTAATGGCTCACATTTTGATGGTGTCCTACCCTGAGTTGAATGGGAGTTTAAGGGCAACACAGCAGCCAAAAGGGGGTAAGTACTGACTACACAGATGTATCCCTCTGCCAGTTCAATGTATAATGTGTGAGTATTTGAGCAGTGACAATGTGGCAATTGCTGAAGGCAAATGGTCCCATAGGGACACCTAGGTGTACAGGTTATGACATTGACATACAGGTGTGGAGTTCCTAGTGTGTAGACGGACATTAAACTCATCAGTCTAAACCATATTGTATTGAAGCGTGTGGTGATGCACATGTGAAATGTCACATGTGTACCACTATACTGCTCTAACTATAACCTGCTGGGTCATCCTTACCACCTACTGATCCATACTCCAGGTATCCTGTTTGTAAGTCGTTTAGGTCTTTGGGCTCTGTCCATTTCTATTCCACTGGATCTAGCTCTATGTGCAAAATAGGGTCTGACAGGTGCGAAACAGGCCAATTAATCATGTGTTGTGACCTAGATGTAAAGTTCATGTAAGGCTGTGATCTCAATCTGAAATTTCAAATGCCATACTTGCTACACTTACTCTGAGGGGTGAGCAGGTGTCACCATTGTAAAGTGAGGACTGCACATTGGAAAATTGGGATATATAATCAGGGTGGACATCCTACATGATGAATAGCATTGTGGTATTTCTGCATTCCTAGTGCAAGACATGTCATAGAAATGTGTGTTCAGACTTTTTGTTCCATGTACATGGTAATGTGAAGCTAAGTGAATAGCCTGCTATTTTCTTAGCCAATGTATTGTGGGCATGCTACATAGGGCAGGGCATCTCCTAAATGGTACAATACACACTGTTTGTAGCCAACATTATGTGTACCTTGGTAATTCCTGCCATTTTCACGATTTCTGATCCAGGTTTGGCAATCTTACTGTAGCCATTCTGAATCTGTTTAGATGGATGTTAGTGTGGCTAAGCTCAATTTACAATGACTGCATTGTGTTGCTGATTTTGTTGTTGACATTCACATGTTAGTGGAATGGTATGTATTATCAGTAACTTTGCTGCACTCTAGGTATATGTCTCAATCATGGTCACTTACAAGGTTGTTTCTGTCCATGTAATTTTACTCCAAAGATGTAAGGTTACTCATGTCTAAAGTGCTGATAGTCATGTTGTGATTTTGATTATGGTGATATGAGGTTGATGATCATCAGTATAGGTGAACTGTATGTGGCCTTCAAGAACATTGTGTTGAAGGTGTTGGTATGGTTCCTGGGGTTGTCTGTGGGTAAACCCTGTGTGCTGACTAGGCCCTTACTGCTGTATATAACGTTGTGTACTACATGATATTTGCTAAGATAAGTAGGTCCACAAAGTATATATCAACCTCTGTTAAACACTATTGATACATGTGTTGTTGAAATGCATATGAAATCTATTATGCAACAACTTTGGATATGCCAAATGGAGTAGGTGCATCTGTGATTTCTGCCTTTGTGAATGAACTGAGTAAGTGTAGATTTGCAGTATGTATGAATGTTTTATGAAAGTCAACACTAATTCCCATTGATGGATCATAGTTTCACAGTGATGCTCTGTAGAGGGACACAAGTTTAATATTGGTGTGAAAAAACTGGGCTACTTACTGAAGCCCCTCAGCTTTTTGCCCACATTTTTCACTTTTTGCTGGTGTTTTCCTGACTCTGATTGTTCCCTGGGTACTGCTAGCTAGTCCCAGTGCCCGTGCTCTGTGTAAAAAGAGTATGCAAATTAGGCTAATTACAATTGGCAATGTCAACCTACCTAAAAGTCACTAGTATATGGTAGGGCATGTAGGTTTAGGAACTCCAGCATAGGTAGTGCACCCATAGGTGCACTGCTGAGGTACCCAGGGTCATTTTAAGGCAGGCCTGCCTTGCTTGCTGCTTTTAAATTAAAGTTACATGCAAATTCGACTTTGGAATTAAAAGTACTTCCAAAGTCTTAAACTACCTTATTTTTAAATAGGCCACCCCTAAGGTGTGCCCGAGGTGCCCCCTAAGTTGGGTGCAGTGTAACTATAAGCAAGGACCTAATAAAATATGTTTTATAAGCCCTGGTGAGGAAAATGCATTTTTCTCTCATTGTAGTGAATAGGGTCCACAGGCTAAAATGAGGAGACTTTATTTTAATTAATAACGTCTCTGAAGGAGCTAGACATAGACAGTTTGGTCTCAAACTGATTGTTATAAAAAATGCAACAACTTGCTATTGGATTGAAATAACTAGTTCAGGGAAAGGGTTTTAGAAATCTTTCCAAAAGTTACTAGTTTCAGCTCTGTAGTACCCTTTCCTGATTGGCCAGCCTCTGGCAGCCTGGCCATGCTGATGAGGTGTGAAGTGCCCTAAGCTGAACACAATGGAAGTGCCTGGGGGGGGGGGGAGGGGGATCTGCCTCGGCAGATGGTGAAACAGGATGGGGAGAGCAGCCAGATTGGTATTCAAAGGAGGGAAGACATTTGAAACAGCTCAGGACCTCTCCCATTTCCTGTGAACCCAGACAATCGGGTGCCCTCTTGATTAGATTAGGAGAGGGCAGGAAAGGGGTGTGTTAAGGAGTTTTAGCCACACCAGTGGGTGGGCTCAGTGAGACCTAACCTCCAAAATTCAGATTTGGACATTTGGGATTTTTAAGGAATGTTGCTCGCTGGGACTGATTTTTGCCATACTTCCCAAGAAGTAGTCATCTAAGCAGGTAGTGGCCTGCCTGTGATTGGAAAGTTGCCCCATGCTTTTCACCCCAGGAGCAAGGATCCCTACAAGGAACAACATCAGAAGAAGAAGTACTGCCCTGCTGGACCCCTGATCTGCACCTGGACACTGCACTCTGAAGACTGCACCAGCTGCACACTTAGGTTTCACCACAAAAAGTACTTTGCATGGCTTCAAATGGTTCAAGAAGGGACTCCATACTTGCTACAGGTGAAAACTAGCTAATCAGAGTCTCTATGTATCAGATCCTGAAGAAACTGACCAGCTGACCACTGTCCATTGGTCATCTTGGAGTTTGAGCCAAGTGCATTCTGAGAGTTAGAGTCCTAGCCCTCAAGGAGCAACTCAAAACGCCTGGAACCTTGGGGTGAGCTGTGGTCTCCTAAAGGACCTTCAAAGACCTTCTGGAAGAAGATCCAGAAGTTTGGAAAAGTTTGGAAAAGTTTTGGTAAAAAGTTCCCTAAAGGGACCGACCTGCCTTTGTTAGTCAACCTGGCTTACGTCGGCCGCAGCCCGACCTGACTTGCAGGTTCATCCCAGTGTAAAGCTCCAGAGCCCCAGAGTTCCAGGATTTCACAGGGGGATTCTGCAACGGCAATCTGACGATGTTGACTCGAAATCGGCTTGCAGTGGAGGGTTGTCCGACGTCAAAGAGAAAAAGCTCCCAAAAAGTGACAAAGTCCAAATTTAAAAAGTTGACTAGGACTTCCCATGCAGCATATACGAGGAGAGCTCCAGGGACGTCAGATCAAGATTCAGTTTGACCCAGACAAAAATTTCTGTCCTGAAAAATCAGCTAAGTCTGAAGGTAGAATTCTTCACTGAATTCTCCTGTGATGCGTATCCAACGAGGGCACCAGGGAGGTTGGATTTGATTGGTGACTTTGTCCTGCTGAAGAAAATCTTAAAAAAAGACTACGTCAGAAGGTAAACTTTTGACCAAGGCCTCCTGCTTGCTGTAGGCGAGCAGGGTTCCATTGCAGTCAGCACCAAACTTTAACTTTGCCCAGGTCTAATGCAACCAGATGACCAGACTGGCGGTTTTAGTTTCTGTGTACTAGAAAACATTAATTTAAAAAAAAATCATATCTCCGGTTCCCCTTTATTCGATTATAATTGTTTTGATGTAATTTTAAAGAGAAAAATATAATCTATTTTTTTAAATTGGTGTTGAATTCTTATTGTGTTTTGTGTTTTACTTATTTACTGTTTGCTCATTGACAAGGTACCATGGTTTGAGCTGGGATTAATTTATTGATACCTAACTGTACCTAGGGGGGTTAGTGGTCTATTGCTAAGTGTATGTCCTTAACTGCTCTTACCAATAATCCACTTTCCAATATAAATAGACAACTCTTTCTTTAAGTCTTTTCTGTAGTTCTTTTGCTGGTACTTTGCCTGTCTTCGGCTCCATTCCAACAATGTTTGAAATGGGTGATCAAAAATGTCACTGCAAATATAACATTGATATTATCAATTATGTTATCAACGATGTCATGTGTGCTATAATGTGTGGGGTTATTAGCAGTGCAGGCTGAGGGAGCGAGTTATATTGACCTCAAGGCATGAGTTATATTTGCTTGGGGTAACTCTAACTATAACTGGTGAATTTCCATGGTTTCCTACGTTTAAATGTGAGCCTAACTATAACCTCCCTGTAACCTTTGGTTTTCTAAGTGAATTTCTATGGTATTTTTAATTCTATTTCCTAACTGTAATGTCCCTGTAACCATTGTCTTTTTCAATGAATTTCTATGTTTTTTCAAACATATAGTAAGTTTCATTAGGCCGTGCATGGTTGGCCATAAGACCTGGCCTGCAGCCAGACCCTGCAGCCAACCTCCCTAATCACCCAACCCCATGCTGTGCATGGTGGGAATTGCCTGTGACCTCTCTGGGTGTGAGAATAGGTTGAAAGGGAGCATCTGTCTGGGTGTGAGAGTGCATACATCGGCATTTTAGTGGGTGCTTCAGTGCGTACTTGGGTTTGTGAGTGGGTGCTTCAGTGCGTACTTGGGTTTGTGAGTGGGTGCATGATGGTGTCAGTGGGTCTGAGAGTGGGTGTGTGACAGTCTGAGTGGATCTGTGAGTTGGTGCCCAACTGTTTCAGTGTGTCCGTGAGTGGGTGTGTTAGGGTGTGACTGGGGATGTGAGTGGGTGCAGGAGGGTCTCAATGGGTCTGTGAGTGGGTGCGCGAGTGTATTTCAGAATGTGTGCGTAAGTGTCTGAGTGGGTGTGTTAGTGGGAGAAAGACATTGAAAGAGAGAGAGAGAAAGAGTGTGAGAGGGACAAGAAGAGAGACTTTTTAAGGCTTCTATGTATGATATAGTTAGAATGAGATAGTTCTGCAACTTTAAAAAGAAAAATGTGTTTGTATTTCTTTACCAGTAAAATCACATTTCATATGACCCTTAAACTTTTTTACTTGAAAAAAAAAATTCAAACAGGGAAATGAGAAATTAGTTTGGCTGGACTCGAACCCTGAATTCTCAGTGTGAAGAGCTTCCCCGCGGTCCCAACATGTTTTTTTATTTATTTTATTTTTTAATTTAACAAAATGTCCTTTACTGGCTAACTGCCTTCCTGGGGAAGCCTCAAGGCCTCCACAGCAGTATCACTGCTTCAGCAAGCAAGGAGCTGCTTTAATTTGGCTAGCTGGGGAGTGCCCCCAAAACTGTTAGATGTGGTGATTAGTTTGCATAAGACACTTGGGTCAAAGTAACAAAATGGCAACAGAACGACCCAAAAGATACCTACGTACACTGGATTAAAACACGAATGTGTGCTTGCACCGGCTTTATTCAATATCTTTACGGCAGACATTGATTCTCCATTAACAGAAGTGGTATGCAACCCCCCAAAATTGGTGAATTAACTAGTACGTTACAATACGCAGATGACATTGTGCTTTTCAGCCAGACACAGCTTGGTGAAATACATGGCCATGTGGGGCCTTAAATTAAATCACAACAAAACCAAAGTGATCTGTTTGTTGCGTAAATCAAACACCAGCCACATTAAGTTCAAGTGGAAGGCAGCTGGGAAACCAATAGCGCTGGCAAAGCACTAAATATATTTGGGAGTCATGCTGGATGCTAGTCTATCATATAAAGAGCATCTATTGCAAACACGAGTTGTGGCTCACAAACTATGCTTTGCCTTTAGCTATCAGCACATCGCAGAGTCATCTTCTGCAGGTCATCAAAATTTCTTCCATAGCTCGCTTTGAGTTACTTTATGGGCATAATGCACCCCTGCTCAACCGGCTCCAGTCATTTCTGTTTAAGACCATTTTTCATCTTCCGAAGTACAGATCGCAAGCTCAGGAGAGATTTGAGTTTGGCTTGTTTCATCAAGCTCCGATTCATTGGGAGGCAATAATAAAAGCATGCTGGAGACTAAGAGCTGCCCGCTGCTGACCCGCTGGCTGTCTTATCTTTGCTGAAAATGGGGCTGCAACCAGATGACAGATCCTGTTGGGTATTTGTACTAAGGCAAGCTCTGACCAACCTGATTCTACATGAAGCATGAGACACCAACATTGCCTTCTCTTTGTTTAATAAAATCACTAAAAAGGCCTCCAAACTTTACTCTTGGTCATTTGACAAAGCAGACATGCCAAGATAATGCCACAGCTGGTCAGTCCTTCATTCATATACCTCCTGGTGCCCCCACCCATATTTAATGATCCACTTTGCAGGCACTATCCGGCACTCCTTTTTTCAAATGCATATGGGAGTTTTCCGTCCAAGGATCTGGGCCCATCGTGAGAGCAATCTTGGCCAGATCCATTCTTCTGCATTTGTGGTCTGTGTAACAAAATTTTCTTACATTTTTTGTATATTTGTCTGGCGGTGACTCCTATGAGAAAGGAATGGTTATGTCCCTCTTTGAAAGGTTTACGATTTAGATCTTGCCGTACAGCTGTGATGACGCTCTTTAATGGGCAAAATATACAGTTAGTGGCTAGAGTCACAAAGTTTTTATTGTATGCTAAAGAGCTACTCATTTGATCAGTAGAGAATTAGGAGGGTTTTTACATTTTTTTTATCCTTCTATTTCTTCTCTAGAATTCATTATGCCATTCCTCATCAATGGGCCAATGTTGGGTGCTTTGCGATCTGCATTCTTTTGGGGTCTCTTACGCATAGAATGTGAGCTTTCTGACTTTGCACTGGATAGGTCTTTCTGATTTTGCTCCCCACTGCATTCTAGTGACCGGATAACTCCGTTCTCCTTAATGTTTATGTTTTTGCTGGCGATTTCAAGCTAGCAATCTCTTCATTAGGTACATTAGTGTTAAAGCGTAACTTTGTGCCTGTGGTTTCTGGCTAAATCTTACTTTAAGTATAGCAAACTGGAGTGCCCCATAAGTGCATGACATGACAAGCTGCTAGCCCTTCAGTTCGAACATGTACACACACCTTGTCTTCTAAATACTCAGGTGCAGGCTGCTAATACATTGAGTTTAATTATAGATTTTCCTCTTCAGCCAAAGAGGCTAATTTTATTGTACTTTTATTGTCTAACAACATTTTTATTAACTACGATGTTATAGTGGTTATATTGTACAAGTACAATAATATTTTAAATGTCCTTTATGTAATGTCATGGTTTCAACTAACTATGCATAAATAAATTACTATTACTACTCTGTTTTATTTTCTTGACTACTGAGAACCTTCTGCCCCTTCATGGTTCTGTTCTATGAAGTGTGTGTTAGAAGATGGGTTGTTGGATGACTGGGGTGTAAGCCCTGGTCAAGCAGCAACGAAAATCTTAGTTGGGGTATGGAACAAGCAAACCTTAAATTAACCTGTGCTCACCCTCTGGTAGCTTGACACAGAGCAGCCAGGCTTAAATTAGAGGCAATGAGTAAAGTATTTGTGCAACACTTCAAACAGTAGGACTGTGAAAACACCACACAAAATCAGGTCAAATAAATATAGTAAACATTAATAAATAAAGAAAGATCAAATTTACAAAAATCCAATCACTAGAACCAGAGTCACAAATTTTTAAGGAATAAACTGCAATATAGTGCTGTAGCCGGGCGTCAGACCACCCGACTACCTGTCATGGCGGCCCCAGTCCGACCAGTGCCCCGGGGGTAACGCAGAGCCGGAAATGGTAAGATTAGAAAAACCCGGATATCCGAGTTTCCCAAAGTGTACAAGAGGAAGACGGACAACGTGCGCTGGGAGAGGAGAAAGAGGACGGAGCTGTTATTAAAGAGGGAGATGCAGACGAATGAGAGAGCGCCAGCAGGAACGTTCCTGAAGAAGGAAGACTCGTCGAGCAGTCGGCGTCCGCACCTCGTGGCGGCCCTACCAAGGAAAAAAGAAGCCCCGAACAGCGGAGACTCCGCCACGTCCCTGGAGGGACTTGGCTTAAGCAGTCCTGCATGAAAAATAGATTAAGTGCTCTGGTGGGAAGGGAGGAGGGTGGAGAGGACGAGGGAGGGAGAGGTCGGAGAGGGAGTGAAGAAGGCAAGGGACCCCTGGGAAGAAAGGACGACTAGGGAACCCCTAGCAACACTAAGCTTAACACTAACTGCACTAAAACCCAACCACCGGAGGTATAAGAGAACAGACCCTAAGGTGGCAGTGTCGGTAGAAGAAAAGAGATATTTTTTTTTTCTTCACGGAGGTGTCACACAAAAGGGGGAATACCTAATATTCTGCCTATCACTTTCACCCCGGACTATCATCACTACCCGGACCCTCATCATCTCTCTCTCTCTCTCTCTCTACACTCTCTCACCTCACTAACACCACACAAACCACATACAGACTTGTGACTTACCCACCTTTCTTTCCTTTTCCGGTTGGTATGATGACGCCACCTTCCTGGGAGAACAACCATCCACCTCTGGAAGCCTTGGGAAAGAGAAGAAAAGACAAGGTCACCTACATAGACGGATAAAGCCACAAATTATTCAAATGGGACATATATCTATATATATTAAATAAATCACATACCTTTCAATCAACAACCCGAGTCGTCTCGTTCATCCCTCCTCCACAAGTGCCTACAGGCATAAAGCATCAGCATGGCTATCTGGTCACACTGGACCGGATCAAAATAAAAAATTCGGGCCAACTGTGATGGAGTGCATGTCAAATACAGTACCAGAGCTGTCCTGCTGAAGTTTTACCTTCTCAAGAATTGTGCCAAGAGTCCCATTCATGAGATGTAAAAGTTGGCTGGGATCAAGGAGAGCATCTCTGGTGATGTTCAGCAGGGCGCAAGGAGCAGGTCGGGTATCGCAGATGGACGGGCTGGAACCTCACAGTGGTGACTCATGCGGGCCGACAAAGCTTGCTGTACCAAGAGACAAACTTGTGGCCACTCGCACTGGATTTCTGGATGAGCAAAGAGGTTCTAGAGTGTACAAGCCCATTCACAAAGAGCCCAAAAGCCTGTCTTTCAGGAGCTTCAAAACAATTCTGAGGGCCCAGTACATGAGAGGAGCCTCTTGGGGGTCAGGAGCTCCCTGTAGACAAGCCAAGGAGGTGTGGGGAGCCTTGTATAACCCTGAGGCTCAGATCAGGAGGCCAGCATACTAGTCATTTGAGCCACTCTGGGCTCCTGGTTTCAAAATGAGTTATAGGTCCAGTTCTTCCTCTCCAGGCAAGAGGGCAGCAGCTCTTTCAGAGTGTCAGCCCATGAGAGTAGCAGTCCTTTCAGCAGCACAGCAGTCCTATTTCCTGTCAGAGTATCTGCACGTCCAGAGGTTTACTGAAGTGGTGGTGTCAGGGGTCCAGTACTTATACTCACTTGGGCATTTGAAGCGGGAGAGACTCAAAGACAGGCTTTTGAAGTACACAGAGGTCCTGCCCCTCCTGACCTGGCGCCAGACTCACTACTGAGGGGGGATGCTGCGCAGCCCTTCGTGTGGGGACAGGACACAGCCCGCTCAGGTGTAAGTGAGGCTGTGCCAGTTCCTCCCTCCCATCCTCCAAGTCATACCTAAGCTCCTATTGTGTGTGTGGCTAACTAGTGGGAATACACAAAGCCAGCTTTTACCCATCCCAGACAAGTGATCAGGAGACAGAAGATCCATGGCCTAATTTAGGAGTGATATGTATAAAAAGGGAAGGTTTGGGCCTGGCAAAAGGGTGATTTTGCGGGGCTAGCATGGCAGGGTTAAACTGCACACACAGGCAACGGCAGGCGTGAGACATTATAAAGTGGCTATATAAGTTGGTGGCACAATCAGTGCTGCAGGCCCACCAGTAGCATTTCATTTACAGGCCATGGTGCATGTAGTTCACTTTAGTAAGGACTTATAAATAAATTAAATATGCCAATTGGGGTAAGCCAATGTTACCATCTTTAAGAAGAGACCACCAGCACTTTAGCGCTGGTTAGCAGTGATAAAGTGCACACAGTCCTAATGCCAGCAAAACCAATGTCAGAAAAGTTGAGGAAGTAGGCAAAAAGGTGGGGACAAACTCACCTCAATAGTATCAGGTCTAACACTGCAGCACACTATTCTCTCATTTCTTAGCACTGCAAATAGCAGAGGTTTAAACATAAAAAGCCCTGAGTCAGGCTTCATTTTTCACAAGCGCCAAGAAGTTCAATCCAAGCCACTCTTCTAGCACATGCTGCAGTGAGGGGTGCCACTTAATCAGTACTTTACAGACATAGCTGGCATATTCATGTTAAAATGTTACAAAAATGTTCAATGAAAATCCCACATTTTTAAACATTTTCAATGCTAACTTAAAGACTGTAAATACAATAAGCTGAGAAACATTGCATCACCAGCAGATGATACTATACCCCCCAGGGGTCAGCAAACACATCATAGACCTGTGCTCTACACTAGATTGCCTGTCAAAGACTGAATTTAGATTTTTGGCTCACAGCAACACTAACATAATCTGTTTGGATTGAAGACGATAACAGAATCTCAACTGTGATTTTCAGCCATCATGTCCTAAAAAACGTTAGATGGTCTATTTTCGGTTAGGGCACTCAATACTTGTATTTTTATATAGAAAATATTTAGATAGTAGTGTATTACTTTTTCAAGGGCTGTAAGGTTTTAGCATAATACAAGTATTTTGGCACGACTTGCCTCCAAAACTCTCATAAAGGATTTGGTAAGAAAAATGTTATAAAAAATATCTAATAATGTATTTATTCAATCTGGTGTAAATATTGTTGATATTGGAATAATCACTGTTGATGCACACAATGATAAATTAATATACACAAACAAAACTGCATCACTATTATTTGATTCCCGCATCGTGTATTCTCTGTCAACTCTGGCAAGAAGGTATGTGGTCTGGCAGGCGCTGAGACCTAGCCCTGTGTATGCTGACTGACAAGTCACAGGTGGTGCTAAATGTAGCTGACAGGCAAACGCACAAACAGGAAACTTAGATCACGTCCCACAGATAGGCACAGCAATAGCACAATGGTCCCAGGAGATTGGTCCCATTAAAACCCACATGGCCAGAGGGTTGTGTGCATTCCCAAAAACACCACAAAGTTAGAAGTTAGGAACACATACCCAATCAGAACACAGCACACACAGAACACGCAGTGACCACACGCCCCTCAAGCGGGACATCTGTACATATTACTGGCTGGCCCACATTGTGTCCACACAAGGTTGAGGCCCACCTGCATTTGTTACCAGGAAATTATTTACGACTCCATGACAACTATGCGCATTCTTAACCAAGAAAGGAATGTTTTTTATTACTTTATGGTACTCAGAGAAATGTATGAAAATTGCTCCAGACTGATGTACATTGAGAGACAGCCCACAGACCATGTTTCTGTAACTGCTCTTCTGGCCGTAATGTTTAATTAGACAAACTGTTCCTGCTTTGTCAAGATGTCTCTTGTCTTTTGTTTTTTAAAGGTAAATTCCCATTCAAGCAACTTTTTTGCAACCAAGATAGGAGTTGATTGATACCTGTCTGGCCAGATTCACATTTACCTAACAAGAAAGAGGAGCAGATGCTGCAATTGACTGGAAGTTCTGCTGAATCCACAGGGTGGAGGTCCATCCTGAAGCTGCAGTCGGAAGGGTGAGAGACTACACCAGACACTTAGCCCTAGCACCTTTTGTCTGATTGTCAGCATCGGGAAAGGTGACAATTTTCTAAATATATTGTTTGGTTTGCTGATCGATTCGACCGCTTGGGGTGACACAGATGGTATGTATAAGGCTCTCCGTGTGATATAGAGTCAGCACCCCTGTTTTAAGGGGTACCTTTCACTTGGACATGACCCAGATGGTACACATAGGCTCTGAGTGTGATATAGGGCCCCACTTCATCCTGACTAGGCTAAATGGTTTTTTTTCAGTGCTACTGGTTTCTTAACACTGCTAGTATCTGAAGGAAGAGAGAGGTGTGTTCCCTTGGGCAGAGGGGCGTGCCACAGATGGTACGCATAATCCCTGGGTGTGACATAGTGTATAATAGGGTATAATTCAGACATTAGGAAAAAAGAAAGATTGGGATATAGAATGTTATGCATAGCTTGTGTTTGGCCAAGAGGGACCTATGGTTATTTCATTTATTCCTTTCTTTCCTCACATAAAGATATCAACAACATCATCAGGCTCACCTAGTCCCGAGTACTGCACAGAGCTTCCCCTGGTTACAGGCTAGCAAGTGCTTGGAGCAGGCTAAGTTATTTCTAACAAGGGTGCCCATTTCTTTTTTTTGTACTTTGTCAGCCATTTTGTGCTGTTTGAAATGGTGTAATACTGATATTGTGAAGCTGGTACATTAATGCAGTAATTTTTGTGTTAAGTGTTTTGTCAATGACTTCATATGCTATCAAGAAGTTGCTCATTTTTACACATTGCTACTTGATACCATAGTAAAGCTCACTATTTTGATGTCAAATTTCATGCTATTTTAAGTAACAATTGCACTTTTTCCTAGGTTGTGATCCTTCATATGCATTAATGTTTATGTTTCTGTTGATTTTGATGCATATGTACATAACGTTGAGCTCATTAGATCTAGTGATCCCCATGCACATATTTCTTCGCTAGAGATTAAAACGTAAAATTCTCTAAAAACAGAAAAGATAAACACATATAGGTGGTCATTACAACCCTGGCGGACGGTGTTAAAGCGGCAGTAAGACCGCCAACAGGCCGGCAGTGAAAAAATTGGAATTACGACCGTGGCGGAAACCGCCAACAAAGACAGCCACTTTAACACTCCAACCACCACGGCGGTACAGACAAACAGCTTGGCGGTCACCGCCAACATACAGGCGGAAGACAAAGTACCGCCCACAGTATCACAACCTACCAATCCGCCACCTTTTCCGGGGCGGATTCACCGCGGACAAAAACACGGCGGAAACAGGACTTCGAAGGGAAAATGCTCACCTCTACACACCCCACGAGGAATCCGGACGCCATGGAACCAGAGATGCACATCCTGCCAGCCCTCATCTTCTTGCTCCTCTACCAGGAGCACGAACGCCGGCGGCGAAGACCACAGTGAGTACTGCACCTACGACACAGGGGAGTGGGGAGAGAAAAAACAGGGACACACACACGCAACACCCCCACCCTCACCCACTACAACACACACACTAATACATCATGATACATCACAGTTACACCCCCAAACTCCCGGAAGAATGCTAAGACAAAAGGAAATGAGTGTAACCATTGTAATATATTAAAATGCAGAGTGCAAAAATATGTATATGCACCATAAACACAATATACACCAAGCTTAGTAGTCCGGGTAGTGCTCCAATGAAGTCCGTGGAACACTGGGCCCACACGGTATAGGCGAGGCCAACACAAGATCCCTGACCATGACGGAGAGAACAATGCAGGGGCATCAGAGAGCAAGAAAACAGGCACCTCAGGGGGAGGGAAAGTAGGGGCACCTCAGCCGGTTGAGTGCACGACACCAAATCCACGTGAGGGCCACATGCCCACTGTTCAATCGTGGGGAGTACAAAGCCACAGTCTCTCAAGTCTCTACAGTGGGTGGGTTGCCCACTGTTCAATCCTGGGGAGTGCAAAGCCACAGTCTCTCAAGTCTCTACAGTGGGTGTGTTGCCCACTGCCATATCCTGGGGAGTGCAAAGCCACAGTCTCTCAAGTCTCTACAGTGGGTGGGTTGCCCACTGCCATATACTGGGGAGTGCAAAGCCACAGTCTCTCAAGTCTCTACAGTGGGTGGGTTGCCCACTGCCATATCCTGGGGAGTGCAAAGCCACAGTCTCTCAAGTCTCTACAGTGGGTGGGTTGCCCACTGTTCCATCCTGGGGAGTGCAAAGCCACAGTCTATCAAGTGGATGTGTCTCTCCACTGGTTCTTTAGGGGGCCTTGTGCCCAGAGTCCTTCATCCTGCTAAGGACAGAGGTAGTGGTTGACAGTCTCCACTGGTTCTGGAGGGGGCCAGCGGGGATGATGGCTGTGGCCTCCTGGCCAGCGGGGATGATGGCGGTGGCCTCCTGGCCAGTTGGGATGATGGCGGTGGCCTCCTGGCCAGCGGGGATGATGGCGGTGGCCTCCTGGCCAGCGGGGATGATGGCAGTCTCCTCCGCTGTGCTGCTCTTCCCAGACTTTCCTGCTTCTTGTGGCCTTTCCACACCTTGGAAGGTGTCGCAGCTGACTCCACACTTCCACCGGGACCCCTGGGAGCGGCTTTGTTGGCTGGAGTCTTCTCCCTCTCCCGCTGGGCACTGCTCAACTTTTGATGCTTGACAGGAGAGGGACTGTCCGTGCTGTGGCTCCGTGCCACACTGGCTGCCCTGGTGGCCGGTGCACTCCAGATTCCGGTGACTACAGGCACCACTGCTCCCGGAGATGCTGTGGCTGAGGTGCTAGGTTGGGACCTGGAGAGTCAGGCCCTAGGAGGCGGGCAGGGTGGGGGAGGTGTGGTCAAGGTTGGACAGGAAAAGTTTTTTGGAGACACTGGGACGGGTAGCTGGAGGGGGTTTAGGAGTGGAGGAAGAGGTTGTGGTTGTAGGAGGTGTTTGTTTGGTGACTTTGGGTGAAGGTGCATGCGCTGGGGGCTGTCGTGAGGTGGATGGCTGTTGGGTGGGTGTGTGCCTGCGTTTGTGTATCTTGGGAGGTGGCGTAACAGACACACTGGGAGAGGACACAGGGGACGTGTGAATGGTAGTGGGGGTGGTGACTGCACATGAGCGGGGTGTGGTGGTGGGTGTGCTGGTGATGGTAGTAGTGGCTGTAGATGTAGTCCATGCAGGTGTGAGTGTATACAAGACTGGTAGGGAGGAAGAAGACTGGGAGGGAGGAGAGAGACGAGGAGGAGGGGGACACAGTGGAGGCAGTGGATGTTGATGTGTCTGCATGTGTGTGATGCTTGCGTGAGTGCCTGTGGGATGTGTGGTGCTTATGTTTGCCAAAGTTATCCCTTGTGTGTTGACGTGTGTGCATGCTGGTCTGAAGGTGTGCTTGGGATAGGGTGGGGTACAGGGGATTGGGTCTGGGTGGAGGAAGTTGGAGGGGGGAGGCTAGACACAGGGACAATGGCTGCCATCAGTGCTGAGGCCAGAGTCTGAAAAGCTCGCTGAAGGGCCGCCTGACCAGAATGAATGCATTCCAGGAATGCATTTGTTTGTTGCAACTGCCTTTCTACACCCTGGATGGCATTTAAAATGGTAGGCTGCCCAACAGTGAGGGACCTGAGGAGGTCAATGGCCTCCTCACTGAGGGCAGCAGGGGGGACTGGGGCAGGGCCTGAGGTGCCTGTGGCGAAGGTGATGCCCACCCTCCCGGGTGAGCGGGCACGGTGCAAAGGCTCAGGGGCTGCTGGGAGGGCGGTGCTGGTAGGGGGGGTGGTGGCTGTACCTGTAGATGTTGCCACCACCACAAGGGAGCTCCCATCAGAAGACGAGTCTGTGTCGCTGGTGTCAGCTCCTGTCCCCGCCGTGGAGCTCCCCTCGCCCTCCGTCCCACTGGTGAACTCCGAGTCCGTGGTGTGGCCCTCCATGGCAATGTAGGATGCAGCTCCCTCGTGCTCCTGTGCCACTGCTCCTCCACCTGATGATGCTAATGCACACAAGGACAGGGAGACCACAAAAAGGGGGGGGGGACAACAGAAGAAAGGCATGTTGAGTGCATGCATTACCGCTACCGTTGGCGGACACGACAGATACAGAATCCCCCTGCACTACGCCGCGCTCTTCGGCTCCACTGTTCAATCCCTGGGAAATGGCCTACTAGGCTATGCACGACATCTGCACACATGGATGACACAGGGGCATGACTAGGTGTACTTGGCACTCTACAGAGGTGGGGTGGGGTGCCAGATGGCCTGCCTTACGGAGGGACCTTGCCTACTAAACTCGCCCTGGCCTAGGGAATCCCACAGCCCACCTCCACCACCCAGACCCCTCCACTGCACGCAAAATCAGCAGGATGAGAGTGTACTCACCCCCTTGTGGCTGCTGTGATGCCCTCAAGTGCCCATCCAACTCCGGGTATGCCACCACCAGGATCCTGAACATCAGGGGGGTCATGGTGCGACAGGCACCCCTCCCACGTTGGGAGGCCATCCCCAGCTGAGCCTCCGCCGTCTTCTTGCTCCAGCGGCGAACGTCCTCCCATATTTTCTGGCAGTGGATGCTCCGTCTGTGGTAGACACTCAGGATCTGGACGTCCTTGGCGATGGCACGCCAAATATCTTTTTTCTGGTGGATGCGCTGACCTACATGAATTGTACAGGGGGAAGAGAAACTTATTACCAAGTGCACCGTCACAGTCATTGGCCCCCATCCCTACCCTTGCCATGTGGCACATGCACTCACCTTCGTTTCATGCACGCCGCAATCTCCCCCCCCTTTACATCCACCCCACTCCACACAGGTATAGCCCATACAGCATGCTCCCAGTGTAGTTACCTGTTTGTCTGGAGGACCGTAGAGTAGCGTGTACTGGGGGAGGACCCCGCCCACGAGTTTCTCCAACTCCTCTGATGTGAAGGCAGGGGCCCTTTCCCAAGACACTCAAGCCATTGTCTCTTCCAGACCGAGGTCACAGCAGCACTTGCAGTGTAGGTCCTCTCCTGTCGAAGATCAGGTATCGAGTGATTGAACAGATAGAAAATGGAGGCCACGTCCGCGGCGGTGCGTATCGTCAGCGCCGGCGTACATCGTCATTGGCTCCTGGGACCCATAGGATCCAATGTTAACCAATGCAGCATTGCGCCGCGGTCTTCGACCGCCTACCGCGACGGTGTACAACGCCAGCGCAGTTACCTCACATCCCATCGTCCCACTTTAGAGGTCAGGCAGCCGCCATTTCAGGGGCCCGCATGGCTTCATTTTTTACTGCGTCACACATACCTAGGCCTAGACTCCACACACATACAGGCCACTTTTCGGATTAGGATTCGTGTTCTGTGTAAGCTGTCGGTACGTACCTCTGAATTGGTTGACTCTGTGCTCGCTGTTATCCTTCATAGGCACCGTCCGCTGGGGCATGTGAGGAGATGGCAGCATCCTCCGGTGTACAGACCGTTTTTGGACCTGTCGACAATGGAGGAAAGACATGTGATCATCACATACAGGCTTGACCGTGCCACAATCCAGGAACTGTGTACCCAGCTGGAGCCAGACCTGATGTCAGCTATCTGCCATCCCACAGGAATCCCCCCTCAAGTGCAGGTGCTGTCAGTGCTCCATTTCCTTGCAAGTGGGTAATTTCAAACAACAGTGGCCATAGCATCAGGGATGTCCCAGCCTATGTTTTCCAACGTGTTGTCCAGAGTGTTGTCTGCCCTGCTGAAACACATGCGGAGCTACATCGTTTTCCCTCAGGTGGAGGATTTGCCTACAGTGAAAGGAGACTTCTATGCCCTGGGACATATCCCCAACATCATAGGTGCCATTGATGGGACACATGTGGCTTTGGTCCCCCCCCCCCAGGAGTGAACAGGTGTACAGAAACCGGAAGAGTTATCATTCGATGAATGTACAGATGGTACGTTTGGCAGACCAGTACATCTCCCATGTGAATGCCAAATTCCCTGGCTCAGTGCATGACGCCTGGATCCTGCGGAATAGCAGCATCCCTTATGTGATGGGTCAACTCCAGAGGCACCGTGCGTGGCTATTAGGTGAGCACCTGGAAGCAAGTCAGTGGGAATGGTTGTCTGGGTCTGGGGATATCCCTGCAGGTTAGTGTGTGTCTAACAGTTGCCCTTGCCATTTGCAGGTGACTCTGGTTACCCCAACCTGTCATGGCTACTGACCCCAGTGAGGAATACCAGGACAAGGGCAGAGGAACGCTACAATGAGGCCCATGGGCGAACTCGGCGGATTATATAGCGGACCTTCAGATCATCGTGGCCTGCTGTATGCTTCAAAACTTGGCTTTGCGACGACAGGTGCCTTTTCTGCAAGAGGATGGTCCAGATGGTGGTGTTGTTGCAGCTGTGGAGCCTGTGGACAGTGAAGACGAGGAAGCAGAAGAAGAAGACATGGACAACAGGGACTCAGTGATCCTGCAATATTTCCAGTGAGACACAGGTAAGAATACAAACCTGCCTACTACATGTACTTTAACACTACTAGCTCTCTACTGTCTGTCGTTTTCACCCAGTGTATGGTCACTGAGTTGTCACTTTCCCTTACGATTTCACAGATGTGGGTCCCACTGTGTGACATCTGCTTTGATTCCTCATGGACTAGAGCTGTGTGACATAGGTATGCTGACATTACAATTGAAAGAGGTTTTTGCCACAGTAATTGCTAATACACTATTTCGAAATCACAGACTGACTCCAGATTATTTTGTGCTTCAAGGGTGTTTATTTAAGTGCTCAATATTGGAGGGGGTTGCAAAATGGTGAGGGGTGATGGTGGAGGAATGTCCATGGCAGAGTCCAGTCTATTAGTCTCACAGGTGCATTTCCCAAATGGGCATAGGAAGTGGAGCTGGGGCAGTTTGAGGATGGACAGGGTGACAAAGTGGGACAGAAGGATGACATTCAGGGTGGTCTCATTTCTTGGAGGGGGTCTTGGCATCGTTCTCTGTCTTTGTCCTGGATCTCAGGGACCGTTTGTGGGGTGGTTCTCCCTCTGCAGGGGGTGGGGTGCTGGTGTGGTGGTCCTGTGGCGGGGCCTCCTGTCCACTAGCGCCGGTGGAGGTGGTGGGCAGTTTATCGTCCAGGCTAGTGTCAGGGGCCCCTTGTTGTGCCACAGTGTCCCTCCTGGTGTTGAGTACTTCCTTCAGCACCCCTACGATGGTGCTCAGGGTGGAATTGATGATTCTGAGTTCCTCCCTGAAGCCCAAATACTGTTCCTCCTGCAGGCACTTGCCAGTACCATTGCCATCGTCTCCTGGGAGTGGTGGTAGGCTCCCATGATGGAGGAGAGGGCCTCGTGGAGAGTGGGTTCCCTTGGCCTGTCCTCCCCCTGTCGCACAGCAGCCCTCCCAGTTCCCCTGTGTTCCTGGGCCTCCGTCCCCTGGACCATGTGCCCACTACCACTGCCCCCAGGTCCCTGTTGTTGTTGGGGTGGTGGGTTAGCCTGGGTTCCCTGTAATGGTGGACACACTGCTGATTGACGTGTCCAGGGGACAGAGGTATGGGCCCGCTGGGTGGGTGCTGTGCTGGTGTTTCCAGAGGGTGGAAGCTCTGGAGTGGCCTGTGACTGTGTGATGGGAACCGAATGTCCTGAGGTCCCCGATGGGCTGGGCTGGTCATCTAGATCCAGTTGGACAGAGGTGCTGTCATCACTGGGGGCCTCTTCTGTGGTGGTGTGGACATGTGTGGACCCTCCTGTCCGGTGACGTTGGGTTGGGGTCCTGCAGGGGTATAAATGGATGTTTATTACATCTGTGTGTGCCATGGTGTGCAATGGGTGGGTGACCGTTTACCCCAGTGCTTGCATTCCTGTGTGGGACCTTGTGTGATGGTGGTTTAGGGGGGTGTATGGGTATGTGAAGTGGGCATGCTTTGGTGATGGGTGTCCATGCTTTGTTGTTGCATGCAGGGCTTGGTGTTGGGATTTGTGGTTTGTGATGTTGGGACATTTGTGAGGAGTTGGAGTGATGGGGGGTGAGGGTAAGGGTGGGGGTATGTGATGGCATGCAGGTAGGGTGGAGGATGTAATAGTTAAGATTTGACTTATCAGAGTCCATTCCGCCATCTACTCCTGCGAGGGCCTCAGGATGCAGAATCGCCAAGACCTGCTCCTCCCATGTTGTTAGTTGTGGGGGAGGAGGCGGGGGTCCGCCGCCAGTCTGCTGAACCGCAAGGTGGTGTCTTGAGATCACAGAACGCACCTTCCCCCGTAGGTCGTTCCACCTCTTCCTGATGTCATCCCGATTTCTTGGGTGCTGTCCCACTGCGTTGACCCTGTCCACTATTCTTCGCCATAGCTCCATCTTCCTTGCAATGGAGGTGTGCTGCACCTGTGATCCGAATAGCTGTGGCTCTACCCGGACTATTTCCTCCACCATGACCCTGAGCTCCTCCTCCGAGAACCTGGGGTGTCTTTGCCGTGCCATGGGGTGGTGTGGGTGATGTGTGGGGTGGTGTGTGTGGTGATAAGTGTGCTGATATGTAGTGGGGTGTTGTGTGAGGTGCGTGGAAGTTATGTGGGTGATGGTCTGGTGTGCCTGTGGATGCTAGTATTGTTGATGGTGGTGTCTCTCTGTGCTTCTTTCTGCATTGTGGTTGTAGGGGTTTGTGGGTGATGAGGGTGTGTGTTTTATATTGTATTGGGTGTGTGGGAGTGGTGTGTATATGTGTATCAGGTGTGTGTATTTGGAATTGTGGCTGTGTTTTGTAAAAGTGTGTGTATTTTGAGCGCGGCGGTGTGTACCGCCAATGGAATACCACGGTTGAAAGACCGCTGCATGGATTCGTGTGTCGTGATAGTGTGGGTGTATTTCTGTTGGCGTGATGGTGGAGGTTTTGTTTTCGTCAGTTTACCACTGACCTTTGGTGTGGCGGACTTGTGTCTGTATTTTGGCGGATTCCGTGCTGTGGGTCATAATGGCTGTGCCGGATTTCCGCGGGTGCAATGGTGTGTTGGCGGTCTTCTGCACGGCAGTAAGCGGCTTTTACCGCCAATGTTGTAATGAGGGCCATAATCCCCTAAACACATATTAAGCTAGAAGTGTAACTGTCCCCTAAAGACTACCCAAACTTATCATGGAATTGCCCCTTAAGCATATGTAAAATAAGCTTCCTACATAGGTTTAAAAAGCTTGACAAGTTTTGCCATGAAGGGCATGCCCACACCAAGGCACACACGTTCCCCTGGCCAAAAGAGGGAACCTTTGACACCAACTTAGTAGAACACATGAGAACACACACAAGCAAAACACACAGGGCAAAAGAAGGACACAAAAAGAAGCATTTCTAGAATTATGGGCCATCTTTGAGGAGGCCCAGGATGATAATACTAACCAACAAACAGCAATAAAGGCGTTCACAACCCCCCCACCATATGCGGAAATGGAGGTGCTCTCCCTGATGCCTGATATCTCTGCATTAGTATACACTAATCTGCCAGTTAAGTGAGCCCAAGGGGCCCCTACCAAACAATAAGCTGTGAAGTCTAGGCATGGCAGACTAACAAGCCAACAAGTCCAGGCACTCCCTGCACCACCCCAGTCCAGTGCTATTGCTGCTTGGATTTTGAGCCCCCCATCCGTCGCAGACGCCCACTCAACCTCAGCCGCACAGAGAACATACATTCTGACTGTTGCCAGGGAAGCCACTCGAGTGACAGGAAGATTCATAGCAGTTCTGGACAATGAAACAACTAGCAGGGGTGAGGAGAGGGGCCCAGGTCCTTCAGGATCCAATGACAATGGGGAGCCACAGGATACGCTCAGGTAGCCAAAGAAACAACAGAGAGTAAGGAGAACAGCGCATAGCTCAGAATGAAGGAGGCAATATAGGTGGGGTCTAGAAGAAAGGCATGAACTGAGAAGAAAGAGGAAGAGAGCTCACACCATGGAAGCCCAATCGAGAGAATAGAGCAGTGTGCCCTCCACCTGAGGAGAGCAGGGGGAGGGACAGAGCCACAATTGAGGAAAAATCGGAGTTAGAATTATGGGAGAGGCTTTTGACTGGGGTCCGAGTCTCTCCAGATCACCAACAAAAGAGAGGGGTTGACCAGGCAATTAGAGACCAAGGTAGACTGGTGCAAGCTCAACTTAGACGTAGAAGAACTAATATGGTGCCTTGTGTGCATATGAGGAGAGGAGCAACGAAGATGTCTGCTGCTCCTCTCAAATGAGCAGGACTGATAAACTAACCCCAAGGGATATAGCAGTTTGAGAGGGAGATGAGATCTTTGCATGGCCATTCTGCCACCTGCTAGCCTGCTGGACCGGGGAAAGAGACCAGTATGATAGACCCTGGCCGGAGGAGGGATCCTTCGAACCAGAGGACATAGCCATTGCGAAAGTCTGCATCCTGCACAGAGGGGGATATGCCAAGTGGAACTTCCCTTACATGCAGGATTGTCTGAGAAGATGGGAACACCATGTCAGGGGAAAACCAGTGGAGATGCTCAAAGAGAGACTATGCTCACTGCAGAAGAGCATGTTGTGGACAATCTATTTGTCATTTAGTCAGATGGATGAGGAAGGATGTTGGATGGGGTATGGAAATGCTTTGGGAAGAACACCGCGGGAATAACCCTAGTGATAGGTGATGCTAAAAGTCGGCCAAGCCTGCATCCCAGTAGTTACAATGACAAACACCGAACATGATGGGGTCACATTGAATTCATATAGGGACCAAGTATGGATGGATTTGAGAGAAAGGCTTGCTGACTGCCCAGATGTGGGAGGGCAGAAACCACGAAACCTGGGGACACAATAGCCGATTTTCTAGACAGGATGAGAGAACGGTAGGGACAGGAGAAAGGACAGCCTTTGGCTGATACGGGCCCCCAGGTCATATTCTTTACAACATCCTCAAAAAGAAGTTGCCCATTGAAATGAAAATTGGACTGGACAGCATAGTAGAGCTAGACACCAAACCCTTGTGGGAGATGCAAGCATACCTACTGCATTTTCTCAAAAGGAAACAGGAAAAAGACAAGGAGAAACAGGAGCAAGTCCAGAGGGACACAGCTAAGTTGGTCCAACATAAACTGAGGAAAATCGTCCTCAAGGGGGCCACATTGGCCACAACTGTGCAAATGGCACCAGTTCTTAAGGGAGCTCCACCACAAGACCCCAGAGGGTTTCAATATAGCTACAACAATTGAAACCAGGGAGGTTGGCAGCAGCCAAACCCCATAAATTCTACTGTTGCCACAGAATGGGTCACATGCCCGACAGGTGCATACTAAAGGCACACCATGAGCAGAAGTTGATGAGCCAGGCCCAGGACCTGCAAAATTTCCATCTGCAAAATCAAGCCCAGAGAAACCTGACTGAACCTTATATTCAGCTGAAGGGAAGCTGGTCCACTGCTGCACCACTGCAACAGGGGTCAGGTAGTTGGAATAAAACACAGCATCAGCAACCATGGACCGGGAAACCAGCCTAACAAGGACTGAGGCCACAGCCAGGGCAGAGAGGCGGTAACTGCTTGGGGAAGTAATACCTTTACGCAGACGCAGAACCCAAATACGCAGAAAAACTTCGTACCCCAATGCAAAGCATACATTTCACACATACCTCAAAATTCACTGTACCCATAGCTCAAAGAAGGACCAATGAGAGAACACTAGAGATGTAAACTTTTACTTGCATTCGAGAAGCTATGGGATGCTGTGTGGCTGTTGTTCTGGTATCCTCACTAGAGTTCACCATTCAGGGTTCCGGTGGGAGCCTAGGCCACACTCTGCTGCTGATCCCCCAGGACGGCATCGATTGGCAGCACCTCCAGGAGAGGGTAGTCTGACAAAGGGGGTATGGTGGCTCCCTGATCAGTACTTAAAAAGCAAGTACCCAAGCCCCGCACCCACAAGTCAAATGGGACAAGTTCAATTACCAAGTCAAAAGGTCCCCATTCTTGGGCGCCCAGCTGGGACTGGAAAGCCTCTGTCACATAGTCCTAGCAGCAATAGTGCCCCCAGCAGCCCCCAACCAAATTGTGGCCCCTTTTAGTTCCAAAATGAACCTGCCCTTCAGTGCCAGAAGCCAGGCTTCCCATGTGGTTGGGGTAGCGAAGGTACCATAACCCTCACAGTGCACGCATGAGTTCAACAGATTCCAGCACACCACATGGTGTTGAGTCAGTAGAGGGGGTTCACCAGGAAATCTAGCCATCTCATTCCATTCCCATAATTTGGGCAATCTTTGACAAGTTCTTTGACTTTCTCCAGACTCTACAGGTGGAAATATTTATGCTCCTCCTTTCCCCCAAAGCTTTCCAATAGCAGCCGTGAACTGTACTTCCAAAAAGATATGGTCCAAGGGGCAGGGGTGTGCCAGGGAAGGAAGTCTAGAACACCCATTACCGCTCCAAGCGGAGTAAAATGCAGAAATGTGCTCACCCCAGCATCAGGACTAATAATCAAGCAACACCCAACGCCTCACCTATACCATCTGAAGGGAACAACAATACCAGTTTCAAACACTGCAAATCAGAGGCACACAGGGCAGTGGAACAGCTCTCTGACCCCCTCTGGTTCACGACAATTAAAACAACAGATCAAGCAAAGGTCTAGGGAAGTACCCAAAGACCAATAAAAAGAAGCCCAAAGCTAGCTAAAAGGAAGCCTCTGTAAAAGGGTGTAGACAGGACACCTGGTGCCACTTGGGAGAGTCATGTTGCACGCCACATGCCGGGACTAAAAGGGCACGCATGTAACCTCAGGGCAAGTTGTGATAGCCGACCGCCGTTCAGTGTAACACGCCTCCTCTTCATACATCCCCTGTGCATGTGTAGGTCGAAAGCACCGCCCCCACACTGACGGTACCTCAATGCATACACTAGGTTACTGGAGGACCTGGTGATGACAGTAGAGCACCAGTAAAAAAATTTAATTGCCCACATGCTCACGAGAATCACCACATAAAACATGCTCACAGATGCACACTTAGTCAAGCAAAGATAAGGGGAGGCTAAACATAAACAATGACCCATTGTTTCCAAACTAGGTATCCCTAGTGTGGCCACCTTCTACTGCCTAAATAAAATCACAGAAAATGCAGGAATCCCTATGAAATAATTGGTGACATGCAAGGATACAATATTTTTCTTTTATAACAATCAAACCTAGCTCTTATCCAACAGGTCTGCAGTCGAGCCGCTAAGGGAACCACTGTAACAGTGAACCATCACTTTCTCAGTGCTGCACCAGGACTCCCAACACGGTCAAGAGCCACAAACTACTCCAAGAACTTCCCGCACCAATACCCCCAACAGGATTGAGAGCTACAACCTGCTCCACGAACTTTCCACATCGATACCGCCAATGGCATCCTGAACCACACCTTGCTCCAAAGACTTTTTTCAAACTATTTACAACCGAGGAACTCCCATCACCAAAGAACTTCAGACATCATCACCGAAATTATCTCAGGGCTTACAATGTTCCACAAGTGACGTGTTTTTATACATTTATACTCTCTCTGTATATTAGGGAAGCGGTCTTGTGTAATGGAATCTTCAGAAATCACCACAGCACTCCCACATCACCGTTAATTACACCACACCCAACACTAGCATTCTACATGTATTACCCAGTGACTTTTTAACCAAAATGTGGAATCAGGCACCAGGACATCAGCTGGGTCATGTTACATCTATTCACTGATCACATATGCAGTAGGCGCAGATAGGAGACTTATCCCAAGAGGTAGCCCCTGAAAAAACAAAATGCCTTCTCCACCTATACCTATGTAGGTTTAGGGCTAAAATACAACCTACTAGAGTAGAACCTCGCAGGGTAGTAGTAAATGTGACCCACTATGAGACCAATCCCACAGCACTGTAACTTCTCACCGAGCCTAGTGATATCAAACCTGAGCTAGATAGGATGCATGGGAAAGACACCATAGGGGAGGATACTGTTTGGCCAAAGACTTTCCTGAAAAGAGATTCTTGAAGGTATCAAAACCTCCTAACCAGTCCACAACCACATCTGGCATATCTGGGGTCGTTCTTGGTAACAACTAGTGGACCCCAGACATGGAGTTTCAGTGCAGGACCATCAATCTCAATGATATGAAGGGAAATGTGTCTCGTAGGGATGGGTTAAATAACAGTGCATATACCACATGTCTGGAAATCTGGGAATCTGCTATAGATAGGTAGAGGTGGATGGAAGGAAAGGGGCAACACCTAAATGTACAGAAACCCATGCTGTTTTCCTTATGTTTCAGAGGCAAAGGAACTATTCCGCTGGGCATGAATAAAAACTGTGGTGACATCCTGCACATTCTGCACATGAAATGCTGCCCCTCCATTTAATGGACACCTACTGGCAATGCAGTGAGTTTGCTAACACCCAGCTCATCCCTGTGTGTTGTGGTCTCTGCTCCCTCGTCACCATACACTCTCTGACCCTGGTCATCTCCACAGAAGATCTGTCAGAACTGTACTAACACTAGCTAAGGAAGAAGATGACTCTCTTGCATCAGGCTCTAGAGAAAGCAATTGCTGATTATTTCCACTGAGATCAGTACAAGGACATTCCAGTGGAATTCACCCAAGTATCAGTGGGAGGATCCATACCCTTCTTCACATTGTAAACAAAAATAAATGCCTCCTGGTTGCAAATAGCAAGGTGGGAAATGCTCACAATTATGAACAGTACTGAGCGCAGCCTTAGTGCAATCAAGGAAGAACTGAGAGGCAACTGCCACATGGTGATGCAACATCAGTAGGAGTTGGACATGATGACCGCAATGGAGGGTGTAGTTTTCATGAAGATTGGTGCTTGGTGCTGTACTTTCATACCTAGCAATGACATGCACAATGGAATTCTGACCCTTGCCATTCAAGAATTGCACCGACTATGGAAAGGCAAGAGTGAAGAGGGAGGTGGCCCTGAACAGGAGTGTTTCACAAATGGGTTCTCCTGGATCCCCCATGGCTGGCCTGTCTGTGCATGTCATTGTTTCCCATTTTCACTGTGTGACTGCTTTGGTGTGTAAGTGGTTTCCAGGGAGGTTCCTGTCTATACCAGGGGTTTTAGTACAGCATAGGCCAAATAATGGACATGCACGGGTGTTACTTGAAGGGCTGTATTGTCTTGTCTATAATATTTCACAATTTTTAGTTTAGTTTAGTTTAGTCCACCACTTAGTCGTCCTTCTTGTTCCCTCTTCCCTCTTTCTCAGGTGGTTCCGGTCCTCTGGAAAACATCAGCGCTCGGTCACATGTACAATAAGGAAGGAAAGAGAAAAGGACCAATGAGAGGTAAGTCTGTTGTTCGGTATGTGGTGTTTTTCCCAAAAAATAATAATAATAACATTGAAGGGGAGGAGTGAGTTTTTTAGTGAGGAGGGTGAATACCAATGTCCAAAAAAACAATAAGAATAATAAAAAAAAGTAAAGGTGACTGCATGCAATGTGCATCCTATCATGCACCAGTCAGCATGCTTCCCCAGTGAGATTGTTCACTCTTCCAACTTTCCTCCCTATTCTGCCTCTGCAATATGGGATATACCCCACCTTCTACTTCTCTTCCTCTCCCCACCTCCTCTTTCCCTTTCTTATTAAAGACAAAGCAGAGCCCTGTAATCGGGCACGTACATGGGATAGCCGCGTCCCTCCAGGGACGTGGCTGGGTTCTGGGATCTGTTTCTTGAAACCTTGTTGTTCCTCTGTTGGGCTGGTTCTTCCGGGGCCCCCTCTGCTCCTTCTTCGTCCACTTCGTTCTTCCACTTTCCTGCTCGCCTGTCAAACTTCCTGGCTGAATTTCCTTCTGGTTCTTGGTAGTTGTCTCCTTCCTCCTCTCCCGTCACATTCTCCTCCTGTTCTTTAGTGACCTGCACCTCCTGCTCTCAGGTTGCCTCTGTTTCCTCTTTTCTGGTGTCTTCTTTCTCCTCCCTGTCTGCGTTCTCC
The DNA here is from genome assembly GCF_031143425.1 of Pleurodeles waltl. Classification (NCBI taxonomy): domain Eukaryota; kingdom Metazoa; phylum Chordata; class Amphibia; order Caudata; family Salamandridae; genus Pleurodeles; species Pleurodeles waltl. The sequence continues at coordinate 631,760,508 of NC_090442.1, forward strand.
ATCTGCTCCTTGTCGTCGTCCTCCTTCTGCCCTCCTCCGGCGTTCTCTTCCTCTTTCGTTGTTCCATCCCTACGTCGGGACGTACAGCTCCTCATGGTCCCCCTGGGGCACTCTTCAGTCGGCCCCAGTCCCACATCTATGTTGACGGGGTTTAGTTCCCCGTCACAGTGTGGTTTTTTGCATGTGGGGGTTTCCTACTGTAAATGCTTAGTCCTCAAATTGGGTAGAATGCAAGTAGCAAGGGAAGTGGGACAGCAAGCCCTAACAATTGGAATGTCATGATGTGTGGGTTTGATGGTGTAGTTGAAAATTCAACTAGAGGGGGGAATATTAATATTGGAATAATTAATGTTGATGCACACAATGATACATTCATATACATGAAAAAAGTTGCATCACCATTATCAGATTCCTCCATTGTGAACTCTCCGTCAATCCCAGTACAAAGATCCATGGTTAGGCGGGAGCTGAGACCTAGGCACAAGGATGTTGACTGACAGGTCACAGGTGGGGTAACACGGAGCAAATGGAAAAAAAGGAATCTTAAATTAGATCCCACAGATAGCCGCAGCAACACCACAGTGTTCCCAGGAGATTGGCCCCAATAAAACCCACATGGACAGAGGGTTGAATGCATGCTTGAAAACACAATAAAGTTAGATACAACATGTAGTTAGGAACAAATAACCAATCATAACATAACACACACAGCAACCACACACCCCTCAGGAGAGACATCTAGACACATTACTGGCTGGCCCAACATTGTGCCCACGCAAGGTCGAGGACCATCTGCATTTGTTATCAGGACCTCATTTATGGCTCCATGACAACTGTTCTCATTCTTAACCAAGAAAGGAATGTTTTATTACTTTATGGTACTTAGAGAAATGTATAAAAATCCCTCCAGACTGATGTACATTGAGAGACTGTCCTTAGACCCTGATTTTGTAATTGCTGTTCCGGCCATTATGTCTAATTAAGTGAACTGTTCCTGCTTTGCCAAGACGCCTCTTGTCTTTTGTTTTTAAAACTTAAATTCCCATTGGAGCAACAATATGTTACCAAACACTTTGATTTGTGCCAATTACAGGGAAGCCATTCAACTACAAAGTGCTTTTGTGAATTTACGAGGAAAACAGACATCCTGACAGTGTTCATACCCTGTTCACAGGGGAGTGTGGTGAATTTTGTGGGCACAATTTACCCCATGTAGCAAGGGCCAATTATAGGCCCTGCAGCCCCTATAGCGCAGGGGGACCCTCATCCTTTTTTGGTCCCCCAATTGAGCAAAAACATTTTGGAAATCTGTGATTTATGAATATTCAGTCTCCTCTCATCACATTCTGCACAGGGCCCCTATCATCTGGAGTTAGGCAAGAGTTTTTTTTTTTTTTCAATTTAGGAAATGTATGTAAATAATGTACTTGCTTAAAGGGGCTTTGGGCAAGTTCTCTTCTTCCATGGGTCTGTTGTTATGTCATTCACTTTATTCCACTCATTACAGCATACTGCATGGGTGTTAGACCTGACACCCTTAGTGTGGTAGTCTCCCAAGTGTATTTCCTTCATCTCTCCTGTTTTGTTGGATTTGTTTTTGTTGGTTTTAGTACTCTTTTAACTTCACCACTACTAACCAGTGCTAAGTGCTTGTATGATCTCCCTAAAACATTGTAAAGTTGACTTACACCTCATTGGCACATTTAATTCACTTGTAAGCCCATATCATCTGGTACTACATGTAGCCAAGGACGGTAAATTAAATGCTACTAGTAAGCCTGCAGCACTCATTGTGCCAGCCACTGAAGTAGCACTTTAAAACATGTCTCAGACCTGCCATTGCAGCCTGTGGTGCAATTTTAAACTGCTGCTTTTACCAGAGAAAATAACCTTTTGCCAGACATAAACTCTCCTTTCTGATACAAAGGTCACCCCCCTTAGGCACCCCCTATAGGCCTATAGGACAGGGTGCATTGTATTTAAAAAGTAGGACATGTGGGTTTAAGATTTACAAGTCATAGTAGTGAAAAATTCCTAAAGTTGTTCATCCCGACTGCAATGCCTATTTCTCCCACTGACTAACATGTGGTTACCTCATTACAGTTAGTACGTGCTACGCTTAGATTGGGAGCAGGTAGAGATCTAATATTTAGACTCAAATTAATTTTAATTCAAATCTCTCTTTAATTGTAAACTAAGATTTTACGTCATAATTCTGAAAATGAAAAGTTGGCATTTTCTTGTACTAAATATTTGTACCTTCCGCCAGTGTCTTGGGTCATGTGACTGGATCTAATGTTTGAATCTGTGTATTCTTTCCAGATAGTGAGACAAATGGAACTTTGTATGAGCAGGATGGGGCATTTTGCCAGGATGCCTTGGGGCAGAGCTGTTCCCTGCCCCACTTACACTTTAAAGAGCATGCCCTCAGTACAAACAAAGGCCCCTGACACCAGCCTTATGTCACTCACAAATTCTTTGAACCTTGCCAGCGGAAGGAAATAACTTTTCAAAACCATATTTGGGGGAGGTATAGGGAATCCCCCCCCACCCACTTTTAAGGCTGGCTTCAGGTGTAAATATTGGACCTTTAGAGTAACTCTTCAGTACACTCTTGGACCTGTGAAAGACTTTAGAACTACTGCCCTGCCACCAGAGGGCTACTCTACTGATACATGAGGACACCCCTGCTGCTCAAAGGACTGCCATGCTGCTTGATAGAGAGCTGGACCATATCTATGAACCCAAGACCACCAGAAGTGACTCCAAGGGCTGATTGGCTGGCCTTGTGTGTAGGCTACAGGAACATAACATGCTCCTGGGGGTCTTAAAATCTACACCTGGCATCTAAACCACAAGTGGTTCCCCCCATGCCTTAGACCCTTGGAAGTGGTGTTGCTGGCACTGCCCCTGCCTAACTCTAAAACCTTTGACTTAGATTATTTTTCACCAAAAACTTCCTGGAGATCCGACAGAAGACTGGACCTATTTGCCAGCCAATGTACCCAAGGTACATTACTGTTAGGCCTGACTTTGTGGTATATCCAGCTAAATGCTTCTCCACAGCAGCAAATTATTTTCAGTGGGACCTCTCAGCAATGGTATGAGGCCTTGTGAAGCCCTCTTCAGCTACAGCCTGCAGCTTCATACCGCTGGAGGTTTTCAACTTCCAAAACATTGCCTATGTCTGAAGGTAAATATCTTTACCTGGCTCAACAGCAACCGGCTCTCCATCGACGATGACCACCTCCTCAGTCTGGGAATCATGCTTTTTCCTGTTGAGAGTTTTTATCTCCATGGTCAACGTATTCAACAAGACTTCCTCCAGTGACTTCATGGCGATGGTGACTCCTTCTTGGACACAGCCTGCTGCCTTGCTGAACTCTACCTTCTTGTGAACCTCTCTTGAGAAATGTTCCAAAGGTAAGCCGAGATGGGGCCCAATCCACCTCCTGTATCCAACCCTTGCTCCATTGCAGTCTGCCTTAACTTTTGACTGTGCCCCAGTCTAATGCAACCAGATACCCGCAGTTGGCACTTTGATCTCTTAGTTGCTAGATTTCACTAAAAACTTTAAATAATCATACCTTAGTATCTACTGATTGGATTGAATTAGTTTTTGATGTCATTTTAAATGTTAAAATGCACTCTAAGGTAAACCTAACTGCTTTTGTGCCAAACTTTGAAACGTTTAAGCACAGTTTAATTTAGTAATTGTTGTGGTTCAAACAGAGCCAAATTGTGGTTCTTGCCTGAGTGGGGTAACACCCCTCCCCCCCATTCAATAAACCAGTTTCTTACAATGCACAAATGGGTCAGTCCAAACAGCTATTTGTTGACCTCACTGTGAGCGACAGCATTCTGCTCTTTCGCAAAGATAACATGTCACACAAAGTGGTTCCCTTCAGTGCCAGAAACTACTATGACAAATGAGTGTATTTTGAGAACAAAAATGTTTGCTTTTCCCCAAGGGTTTTTTATCAGTTATAGGAGGCTGCCCCAACAGTAAAGTTTTACAAACAACATGACAATACATTGACAGCCAAAAATGCTGACAGCCAACGCGGGACCTTCAGGCTTTGTCAATACTTGTACGACTACTGTATTTACTGAGCACGAAGACTAGTTTGAACAGAACTTACATCCACATGCTGCGTGTAAGCACATTTTTTAAAGAAATTAAAGCCTGCCTGTGCCTTATGCCTCATAATGAATGCCTTTGGAATATAATGTAGAAACTATTATTCAATGTCCCTCGCCCATCATAGGATGTGATGCAAAGTGACACCAGGCATCAAAATGTTTTTGCAGAATTACATTTCATCAACAGGTACACGAAGTTCATATTGATTGTGCAAGGATAATTTGATTTCCGCGAAAAACAAAGCCGTTTGATAAAACTGCAAGATTTTCATTAGAGATTAACCAAATTGCAGCACACTTTGGAATGCACAAATAGGGAACCTGATCAATGACATGCGTTATTGTTCGCAAAGAACTCGAACATGATTAGTTTCTCAAAATAAATAATTAAACAGTACAAATGATTTCCTTAGTTAACACTTCGTTTTCCCGCCAGGTGCATTTTGAACATGCACACATTTTAAAATATATTTTGAAAACAACTTTGATCTGAATTGTTCTCTCATATGTCATTCGCGTGTTTGGTGCAGAGTTCAGGAAAATGTTCCATCGCACCGTGTTGCCTTAACCATCGCCGGGCATATTTATACTCTGTTTGCGCCGAATGTGCGTCAAAATTTTTGACGAACATTCGGCGCAAACACTGCCCCATATTTATACTTTGATTTCCGACCCCGCTGGCGTCAAAGTTACACCATGTGCGTCATTTTTTAGAAGGGGGAACCAGCCTTGCGTTAATTATATGCAAGGTAGGCGTTCCCTTCCAAAAAATGACTTTAAGGCCTGTGCCCCATATTTATACTGTGACGTCATTTTGACGCACAGGAGAGGGCAGGCCTTAAAAAACGGTGCCCAGCCTGATGGGTGCCGTTTTTTAACGCCTGGGTCAGGGCAGGCATTAAGGGACCTGTGGGCTCAGAAGGAGCCCAAAGGTGCCCTCCCATGCCCCAGGGACACCCCCTGCCACCCTTGCCCACCCCAGGAGTACACCCAAGGATGGAGGGACCCATCCCAGGGAAGTTAAGGTAAGTTCAGGTAAGTATTTTTTTTCATATTTTTTTTGTGGCATAGGGGGGCCTGATTTGTGCCCCCCTACATGCCACTATGCCCAATGACCATGCCCAGGGGACATAAGTCCCCTGGGCATGGCCATTGGGCAAGGGGGCATGACTCCTGTCTTTGCTAATGGGGGTTGGGCGTCAAAAAAAATGGCGCAAATCTGGTTGAGGCCAAAATTTTGCCTCAGACCTGACTTGCCCCATTTTTTGACGCCCAAGCACCATTTTCCCCTACGCCGGCGCTGCTGGTGCGAGCCATTTTTTTTTACGCACACCAGTCCGCAGCGCCGGCTAACGTCATCCAATAAATAAGGCGCCCGCATGGCGCTTTGGAATGGCGTTAGCCGGCGTTAAAATATTTGACGCACAACTGCATTGGCGCAGTTGTGCATCAAAAAGTATAAATATGGGCCCGCTTGTCCATTTCATTGATATGTAGTGCACAGCTACGAAAATTAAATGGGCTACGGGCACTGGACTCAATATTTGTACCGAAATAAAGGGTTGCTTTCAACATTGTATCTTACATTCTCTAAATAATGATGCTACCCGCAAAAGTTGCTACTAAGCAGCAGCGTAATTAACAGCTGTTCCTGGAAAGTTGTTATTCATATTACTTATTTGTTTTATATGGATCAGTTTTGTAGCACTGCAGACAACGTTTTTCCATTACCTAATTAGACAGTGCTATTATGTGATCGCCGGAGAATGAAAAGCATGAGTTACTCAATTGGATTTAAGCTCGTGAATGAATTTTGAATGCACATTTAGGACCAGCGCTGTTTTGTATGGTTACGATGGGAAGCCTACCTAAGCATTGTCAAAACTAATAAGGCTCACCTTCATTATGCGAGTGCTAAGCTATAGGCTTTGTCGATGCTTGTTTGCGAAACAATGTTTAATTAAAGTTTTTAAAAATGTAAAAACAAGAGGGAAAGCAAACAGAGATCTTGCAAAATCTTGAACCTGAACACTGAATTCAATATTCATTTTTTGTTTTCTAATGGCATGGTTTATTTGTCAAATTTCAAGCAGGAAGCATGAAATAGATTTTAAAAAGCTTGCGGATGTCATCTATCACCAAAAATAGCGCATATTACTAGCTGCATTTACCGAAAAGAACATAACGGCGGTTTGAGGTAGTATCAGAATTTCAAGGTAAGTGCTCACAGCTCATCATTGAAAGAAATGCTTTGGTCTTTTGATGTTTTGCGGAAGCCCGGGTGTCGGTGGAGGTCAAATTTGTGAGCCATGTGGAAGAGAACCATCTCATTTTCAATAACACCAAGTCAATTTTCTGCCTCAAACAATGATTAGTGAGTGCAGAAGCCTACCCCTCCATCAGCTCTATAAATGCTGCGTTTGTGTACAAAACCTTTGGCATGCATGAAACATGTTTAACCACTTCGCTGCCAGGCCTTTTCCCCCTCCTGTGCCAGGCCTTTTTTTGCCTATTTGGGGCAGTTCGCGCTTAGGCCCGCATAACTTTTTGTCCACATAAGCTAACCAAGCCAAATTTGCGTCCTTTTTTTCCAACATCCTAGGGATTCTGGAGGTACCCAGACTTTGTGGGTTCCCCTGAAAGAGGCCAAGAAATTGGCCAAAATACAGGGAAAATTTTGTTTTTTTCAAAAAAATTTGAAAAAGTGGCTGCAGAAGAAGGCTTGTGGTTTTTCCCCTAAAAATGGCATCAACAAAGGGTTTGCGGTGCTAAACTCAGCAGCTTCCCAGCTTTCAGGAACAGGCAGACTTGAATCCGAAAACCCAATTTTTCAACACAATTTTGGCATTTTACTGGGGCATACCCCATTTGTGCAATTTTTTGTGCTTTCAGCCTCCTTCCAGTCAGTGACAGGAATGGTCATGAAACCAATGCTGGATCCCAGAAACCTAAACATTTCTGAAAAGTAGACAAAATTCTGAATTCAGCAAGGGGTCATTTGTGTAGATCCTACAAGGGTTTCCTACAGAAAATAACAGCTGAAAAAGAAAAATATTGAAATTGAGGTGAAAAAAACATCAATTTTTCTCTACTTTTTACTCTGTAACTTTTCCCTGCAATGTCAGATTATCGAAAGCAATATACCGTTACGTCTGCTGGACTCCTCTGGTTGCGGGGATATATAGGGTTTGTAGGTTCATCAAGAACCCGAGGAACCCAGAGCCAATAAATGAGCTGCACCCTGCAGTGCGTTTTCATTCTATACCGGGTATACAGTAATTCATTTGCTGAAATATAAGGAGTAAAAAATAGCTATCAAGAAAACCTTTGCATTTCCAAAAAGGGCACAAGATAAGGTGTTGAGGAGCAGTGGTTATTTGCACATCTCTGAATTCCGGGGTGACCATAGTAGCACGTGAATTACATGGAATTTCTCAAATAGATGTCTTTTTTACACACACCCCTATATTTGGAAGGAATAAATGTAGAGAAAGACAAGGGGCAATAACACTTGTTTTGCTATTCTATGTTCCCCCAAGTCTCCCGATAAAAATGATACCTCACTTGTTTGGGTCGGCCTAGCGCCCGCGACAGGATATGCCCCAAAACACAACGTGGACACATCACAGAAAACAGAGCTGTTTTTAGCAAAGTGACTACCTGTAGATTTTGGCCTCTAGCTCAGCCGCCACCTAGGGAAACCTACCAAACCTGTGCCTTTCTGAAAACTAGAGACCTAGGGGAATCCAAGGAGGGGTGACTTGTGTGGCTCAGACCAGGTTCTGTTACCCAGAATCCTTTGCAAACCTCAAAATTTGGCTAAAAAAACACATGTTCCTCACATTTCTGTGGCAGAAAGTTCTGGAATCTGAGAGGAGCGACAAATTTCCTTCCACCCAGCATTCCCCCATGTCTCCCGATAAAAATGATACCTCACTTGTGTGGGTAGGCCTAGCGCCCGCGACAGGATATGCCCCAAAACACAACCTGGACACATCACAGAAAACAGAGCTGTTTTTAGCAAAGTGACTACCTGTAGATTTTGGCCTCTAGCTCAGCCGCCACCTAAGGAAACCTACCAAACCTGTGCATTTCTGAAAACTAGAGACCTAGGGGAATCCAAGGAGGGGTGACTTGTGTGGCTCGGACCAGGTTCGGTTACCCAGAATCCTTTGCAAACCTCAAAATTTGGCTAAAAAAACACATGTTCCTCACATTTCTGTGGCAGAAAGATCTGGAATCTGAGAGGAGCCACAAATTTCCTTCCACCTAGCGTTCCCCCACGTCTCCCGATAAAAATGATACCTCACTTGTGTGGGTAGGCCTAGCGCCCGCGACAGGATATGCCCCAAAACACAACGTGGACATATCACAGAAAACAGAGCTGTTTTTAGCAAAGTGACTACCTGTAGATTTTGGCCTCTAGCTCAGCCGCCACCTAGGGAAACCTACCAAACCTGTGCATTTCTGAAAACTAGAGACCTAGGGGGATCCAAGGAGGGGTGACTTGCGGGGCTCGGACCAGGTTCTGTTACCCAGAATCCTTTGCAAACCTCAAAATTTGGCTAAAAAAACACATGTTCCTCAAATTTCTGTGGCAGAAAGTTCTGGAATCTGAGAGGAGCCACAAATTTCCTTCCACCCAGCGTTCCCCCACGTCTCCCGATAAAAATGATACCTCACTTGTGTGGGTAGGCCTAGCGCCCGCGACAGGATATGCCCCAAAACACAACGTGGACATATCACAGAAAACAGAGCTGTTTTTAGCAAAGTGACTACCTGTAGATTTTGGCCTCTAGCTCAGCCGCCACCTAGGGAAACCTACCAAACCTATGCATTTCTGAAAACTAGAGACCTGGTGGAATCCAAGGAGGGGTGACTTGTGTGGCTCGGACCAGGTTCTGTTACCCAGAATCCTTTGCAAACCTCAAAATTTGGCTAAAAAAACACATGTTCCTCACCTTTCTGTGGCAGAAAGTTCTGGAATCTGAGAGGAGCCACAAATTTCCTTCCACCCAGCGTTCCCCCACGTCTCCCGATAAAAATGATACCTCACTTGTGTGGGTAGGCCTAGCGCCCGCGACAGGATATGCCCCAAAACACAACGTGGACATATCACAGAAAACAGAGCTGTTTTTAGCAAAGTGACTACCTGTAGATTTTGGCCTCTAGCTCAGCCACCACCTAGGGAAACCTACCAAACCTGTGCATTTCTGAAAACTAGAGACCTAGGGGAATCCAAGGAGGGGTGACTTGCGGGGCTCGGACCAGGTTCTGTTACCCAGAATCCTTTGCAAACCTCAAAATTTGGCTAAAAAAACACATGTCCCTCACATTTCTGTGGCAGAAAGTTCTGGAATCTGAGAGGAGCTACAAATTTCCTTCCACCCAGCGTTCCCCCAAGTCTCCCGATAAAAATGATACCTCACTTGCGTGGGTAGGCCTAGCGCCGGCGACAGGAAACACCCCAAAGCGCAACGTGGACACATCCTAAATTTTGGAAAAAAACAGAGGTGTTTTTTGCGAAGTGCCTACCTGTAGATTTTGGCCTCTAGCTCAGCCGGCACCTAGGGAAACCTACCAAACCTGTGCATTTCTGAAAACTAGAGACCTAGGGGAATCCAAGGAGGGGTGACTTGCGGGGCTCGGACCAGGTTCTGTTACCCAGAATCCTTTGCAAACCTCAAAATGTGGCTAAAAAAACACATGTCCCTCACATTTCTGTGGCAGAAAGTTCTGGAATCTGAGAGAAGCTACAAATTTCCTTCCACCCAGCGTTCCCCCAAGTCTCCCGATAAAAATGATACCTCACTTGCGTGGGTAGGCCTAGCGCCGGCGACAGGAAACACCCCAAAGCGCAACGTGGACACATCCTAAATTTTGGAAAAAAACAGAGGTGTTTTTTGCGAAGTGCCTACCTGTAGATTTTGGCCTCTAGCTCAGCCGGCACCTAGGGAAAGCTACCAAACCTGTGCATTTCTGAAAACTAGAGACCTAGGGGAATCCAAGGAGGGGTGACTTGCGGGGCTCGGACCAGGTTCTGTTACCCAGAATCCTTTGCAAACCTCAAAATTTGGCTAAAAATACACATGTTACTCACATTTCTGTGGCAGAAAGTTCTGGAATCTGAGAGGAGCCACAAATTTCCTTCCACCTAGCGTTCCCCCACGTCTCCCGATAAAAATGATACCTCACTTGTGTGGGTAGGCCTAGCGCCTGCGACAGGATATGCCCCAAAACACAACGTGGACATATCACAGAAAACAGAGCTGTTTTTAGCAAAGTGACTACCTGTAGATTTTGGCTTCTAGCTCAGCCGCCACCTAGGGAAACCTACCAAACCTATGCATTTCTGAAAACTAGAGACCTAGGGGGATCCAAGGAGGGGTGACTTGCGGGGATCGGACCAGGTTCTGTTACCCAGAATCCTTTGCAAACCTCAAAATTTGGCTAAAAAAACACATGTTCCTCAAATTTCTGTGGCAGAAAGTTCTGGAATCTGAGAGGAGCCACAAATTTCCTTCCACCCAGCGTTCCCCCACGTCTCCCGATAAAAATGATACCTCACTTGTGTGGGTAGGCCTAGCGCCCGCGACAGGATATGCCCCAAAACACAACGTGGACATATCACAGAAAACAGAGCTGTTTTTAGCAAAGTGACTACCTGTAGATTTTGGCCTCTAGCTCAGCCGCCACCTAGGGAAACCTACCAAACCTATGCATTTCTGAAAACTAGAGACCTGGGGGAATCCAAGGAGGGGTGACTTGTGTGGCTCGGACCAGGTTCTGTTACCCAGAATCCTTTGCAAACCTCAAAATTTGGCTAAAAAAACACATGTCCCTCACATTTCTGTGGCAGAAAGTTCTGGAATCTGAGAGGAGCTACAAATTTCCTTCCACCCAGCGTTCCCCCAAGTCTCCCGATAAAAATGATACCTCACTTGCGTGGGTAGGCCTAGCGCCGGCGACAGGAAACACCCCAAAGCGCAACGTGGACACATCCTAAATTTTGGAAAAAAACAGAGGTGTTTTTTGCGAAGTGCCTACCTGTAGATTTTGGCCTCTAGCTCAGCCGGCACCTAGGGAAACCTACCAAACCTGTGCATTTCTGAAAACTAGAGACCTAGGGGAATCCAAGGAGGGGTGACTTGCGGGGCTCGGACCAGGTTCTGTTACCCAGAATCCTTTGCAAACCTCAAAATTTGGCTAAAAATACACATGTTACTCACATTTCTGTGGCAGAAAGTTCTGGAATCTGAGAGGAGCCACAAATTTCCTTCTACCCAGCGTTCCCCCAAGTCTCCCGATAAAAATGATACATCACTTGTGTGGGTAGGACTAGCGCCCACGAAAGGAAAGGGCCCAAAACACAACGTGGACACATCACATTTTTTTATAAAAAGCAGTGCCTACCTGTGGATTTTGGCCTGTAGCTCAGCCGACACCTGAGGAAACCTAGCAAACCAGTGCATTTTTGAAAACTAGAAACCCAGGGGTATCCAAGATGGGGTGACTTGCGGGGCTCAGACCAGGTTATGTTACCCAGAATCCTTTGCAAACATCAAAATTTGGCCCAAAAAACACTTTTTCCTCTCATTTCGGTGACAGAAAGTTCTGGAATCTGAGAGGAGCCACAAATTTCCTTCCACCCAGCGTTCCCCTAAGTCTCTCGATAAAAATGGTACATCACTTCTGTGGGTAGGCCTAGCGCCCACAAAAGGAAATGGCCCAAAACACAACGTGGACACAACATATTTTTTCACAGAAAACAGAGGTGTTTTTTGCAAGGTGCCTACCTGTGGTGTTTGGCCTGTAGCTCAGCCGGCCCCAGGGGGGGGGGCAGAAATGGCCTAAAATAAATTTGCCCCCCCAACCCCCACCCTCCCCCGCCGGGAGCGACCCTTGCCTACGGGGTCGCTCCCCCTGCGTGACATTGGCACCAAAAAACAAATCCCCGGTGCCTAGTGGTTTCTGCCCCCTTGGGGGCAGGTTGACCTAAACTCAGCCAATCTGCCCCCAAGGGGGGCAGAAATGGCCTAAATATAATTTGTCCCCCAGGGGAGCGACTTTTGCCTGATGGGTCGCTCCCCATCTCTAAAAAAAAAAAAAAAAAGAAAAAAAAAAAAAATTCCCCTGGCGCCTAGAGGTTTCTGCCCCCCCCCCCCCGGGGGCAGATCGGCCTAATAATAGGCCGATCTGCCCCCCGGGGGGGCAGAAATGGCCTAAAATAAATTTGCCCCCCCAACACCCACCCCCCCCCGGGAGCGACCCTTGCCTACGGGGTCGCTCCCCCTGCGTCACATTGGCGCCAAAAAACAAATCCCCGGTGCCTAGTGGTTTCTGCCCCCTTGGGGGCAGATTGACCTAAAATTGGCCAATCTGCCCCCAGGGGGGCAGAAATGGTCTAAATACAATTTGTCCCCCCAGGGGAGCGACCCTTGCCTGATGGGTCGCTCCCCATCTCTAAAAAAAGAAACAACAAAAAAAAAAAACACAAAAAAAAAAATTGCCCTGGCGCCTAGAGTGTTCTGCCCCCCCCCGGGGGCAGTTCGGCCTAATAATAGGCCGATCTGTCCCCCGGGGGGGCAGAAATGGCCTAAAATAAATTTGCCCCCCCAACCCCCACCCCCCCCCCGGAGCGACCCTTGCCTACGGGGTCGCTCCCCCTGCGTGACATTGGCGCCAAAAAACAAATCCCCGGTGCCTAGTGGTTTCTGCCCCCTTGGGGGCAGATTGACCTAAAATTGGCCAATCTGCCCCCAGGGGGGCAGAAATGGTCTAAATACAATTTGCCCCCCCAGGGGAGCGACCCTTGCCTGATGGGTCACTCCCCATCTCTAAAAAAAGAAACAACAAAAAAAAAAACACACAAAAAAAAAATTGCCCTGGCGCCTAGAGTGTTCTGCCCCCCCACCGGGGGCAGTTCGGCCTAATAATAGGCCGATCTGTCCCCCGGGGGGGCAGAAATGGCCTAAAATAAATTTGCCCCCCCAACCCCCACCCCCCCCCCGGGAGCGACCCTTGCCTACGGGGTCGCTCCCCCTGCGTGACATTGGTGCCAAAAAACAAATCCCCGGTGCCTAGTGGTTTCTGCCCCCTTGGGGGCAGATTGACCTAAAATTGGCCAATCTGCCCCCAGGGGGGCAGAAATGGTCTAAATACAATTTGCCCCCCCAGGGGAGCGACCCTTGCCTGATGGGTCGCTCCCCATCTCTAAAAAAAGAAACAACAAAAAAAAAACACACAAAAAAAAAAATGCCCTGGCGCCTAGAGTGTTCTGCCCCCCCCCCCCCCCGGGGGCAGTTCGGCCTAATAATAGGCCGATCTGTCCCCCGGGGGGGCAGAAATGGCCTAAAATAAATTTGCCCCCCCAACCCCCACCCCCGCCCCCCGGGAGCGACCCTTGCCTACGGGGTCGCTCCCCCTGCGTGACATTGGCGCCAAAAAACAAATCCCCGGTGCCTAGTGGTTTCTGCCCCCTTGGGGGCAGATTGACCTAAAATCGGCCAATCTGCCCCCAGGGGGGCAGAAATGGTCTAAATACAATTTGCCCCCCAGGGGAGCGACCCTTGCCTGATGGGTCGCTCCCCATCTCTAAAAAAAAGAAAGAACAAAAAAAAAAAAACACAAAAAAAAAATTTGCCCTGGCGCCTAGAGGTTTCTTCCCCCCCTGGGGGCAGATCGGCCTAATAATAGGCCGATCTGCCCCCAGGGGGGGCAGAAATGGCCTAAAATAAATTGCCCTCCCCCCCAGGGAGCGACCCTTGCCTAAGGGGTCGCTCCCTTTGCGTGAAATTCACGCAAAGAAAAAACTCCCTGGTGTCTAGTGGTTTCTACCCCCCTTGGGGGCAGATTGGCCTCATCAAAATAGGCCAATCTGCCCCCAAGGGAGGCAGAAATGGCCAAAATATAATTGTCCCCCAAGGGGAGCGACCCTTGCCTAAGGGGTCGCTCCCCACCAAAAAAAAAAAAATGAAACAAAAAAAAAAAAAAAGGTCCCTGGTGCCTAGAGGTTTTTGCCCCCCCTGGGGGCAGATCGGCCTAATAGTAGGCCGATCTGCCCCCAGGGGGGGCAGAAAAGGCCTTCCCGAAAATATGCCCCCCCTGGGAGCGACCCTTGCCCAAGGGGTCGCTCCCTTTTGTCAATAACAATAATAAAAATAAAAAAAAACCTGGTGTCTAGTGGTTTCTACCCCCCTTGGGGGCAGATTGGCCTCATCAAAATAGGCCAATCTGCCCCCAAGGGGGGCAGAAATGGCCAAAATATAATTTTCCCCCAAGGGGAGCGACCCTTGCCTAAGGGGTCGCTCCCCACCTCAATAAAAAAAAAGGAACCAAAAAAAAAAATAAAAAATAAAAAATGGTCCCTGGTGCCTAGAGGTTTCTGCCCCCCCTGGGGGCAGATCGGCCTAGTAAGGCCGATCTGCCCCCAGGGGGGGCAGAAAAGGCCTTTTCAAAAAAATGCCCCCCCTGGGAGCGACCCTTGCCCAAGGGGTCGCTCCCTTTTGTCAATTTCAATGAAGAAAAAAAAAAATCCCTGGTGTCTAGTGGGGTTTCAAAAGCCGGATTGCAAGCAATCCGGCTTTTGAAACCCTCGGAGGGACTTCAAAGGGAAGGAAATACTTTTCCTTCCCTTTGAAGCCCCTCCGGGCCTCCCAAGTGATTGAAAAAGAAATGCTTTTGCATTTCTTTTTCAATCGCGCTGGAAGCAGAGCTTCCAGCGCGACTAGGGAGGCCCCTGTGACAAATCAGCGCGCGCTCGCGCGCTGACGTCACAGGGGGGGGTGGAGGGGTCAGGGGTGGAAGGGGAAGGGATTCCCCGGTCAGCCCTGACCTGGGGTGGTGGGGGGGCGTCCCTCGGGAGGAGCGCTAGCGCTTCTCCCGAGGGAAGCATTCAGGACGTAATGGTTACGTCCATGGCGCCACACGGGCGCTGCCATGGACGTAACCATTACGTCCGTGGCGGGGAAGGGGTTAAGGCAGGGAATACACGAAAACCAACTGGAGAAAGGTGATTGAGCTATCTAGCACAATAGCACCTATCATATGGTGGATGCTTTCAGTATCACAACTTGAGGTGCAGAGTGCACCGCAACCCCCTTAACAGAATGGGCAAAAGACATTTCTACAGCACATACTTGATAGTCGATCAGCACCCTCTAAGATGTACTATGCTCCTATCGAAAATAACATCCATTCCACAAGAAAGTTTTTAATTCCATGTCTTCAATCAACGTACTCTTTAATTTCTTCTCACAGGGACCATTAGCAATAAAAAACTGTTTTGAAAATTGCTTGCAACCAATGCGTTTCGTTCCATATTATGTTCTTCAGGGCACCAATTTAAGGGTCAATACTTAGTAAACACATCCATGTTATACAAGGTTCAATCTAGTACTGCACTCAATTTTTCGGAATTTATATGCATAATGTCCTTCACGTTTGTCACATCTGAACATGCTCCCATTCAAAATATCTCACGCCAACATCCTTCAATGTCCCTTAGTTCTAAAGGTCCTTTGTACCTCAATATATCAGGCAAGACTGGACTGGTTCCGTAACAGCATATTATACTGCTCAATGAGCCCAATCCGTTTGGTAACTGAGAAACCATCACTATACTATGTGCATAGGTAGCGCTTGAGGTATGAATGAAGTTTATTTTTCACTATTAGGTGGTGCCTAAGATATTTTGTGTTCATTTGAAAGCCAACAGAAGGACCGTATAGAACTGATTTTTCCAAGCATGTAGCCCTTTTGTTAAAGCAGTGCAGGAACTGTGCGTCTTCCATGCATGTATTTAGGGAAAAGAACGAGCTCAGCTCAATATGATTCCATTAAATATATCACAGTAGTTTATACAGATGATGTTGTCAAGCACTTGGGCTTCCTTTGGTTCCGTAGGCTCCAAGCATCACATTGATATTGTATCAACATGAAATAAAACTGAACTTGGTGATCCTGTTGCTGTGTTATGAACATGGTTTACTTCAGTATGCAGGCTCAGTCTGAGCCCATCATCTATTTTTGTTCCACGTGTACTGTCTGCAGCACATACTTGGAAAAAACAGAAAAACTGCTGTCTCTTCAAGTTTCTAAGCTGCAGTATGTTTTTTATAAAATAATGCATAGATTATCTGAGCAATATCTGCATAGTAGGCAGGTCAGTTTCCATAAAACCAGGATGGACTTCTCCGGGGCTTGTCCTTGGTTGCTGAAGATGTTCATGACATAGTCCTTGTCCCTGTGGAGAAAGGGATACAGCTTTTAGCGGTATGTGTTTCAGCTACTATAGGTATGCTTTTCAGACCATTGCCGTATAAATTTGAGAACAGGATTGTTCAGTATCTTATGAAAGGACGTTGTTTTTAGAGGCATCCACATGCACAGAGATCGTTGTTGCCACAATCTTGATAGTTGAGCTTTCAGAAAGGAAAGCTGTATCCTGCTCTCAGTGAAAGAGGATGACATCCTGGTGGTGGCTCTTGGTCTAGACTGAAACCCTTTTGACAATTCAGCTGTGAATCTACTATTCACTACAGAACAATATGCAGTGAATAGTGAGCTAAATCTATTTAAGGTGATCCATACCTCCAAAGTGTCGTATAAGTATGTCTAGGGAGTCCAGATGACTTGTGAATGGTCAAAAAAGCATATTAGGTGGCTCACTGTGTCCCAAGAGGGTCATTGTGGGAGCAACCATCACAGAAAAGTGCTTAGAGGTAGAGCCGTGTGCTTCCAGTAATTTGATGCCAGACTGCACCAATGCAGTAAAGGTGCAGCAAAGCTGAAGATTTTTTGATTTCCACCTAAAAGCAAAACATCCTTTTGGTAGTGTTTTCTCTTTTGCAATAAGTTTTAACTAAGAATCAGAAACCCTAACTATGTTGAAGTATAAGTATAGTATTTTGAACTGTAAGGGTATGCTTTCAGTACAAAACCAATGCCAGACGTCATGAACACACCCATGCTCAGCAGCACAAGGGTGTGTACATGGTGCTAAGGTGCCTAAAAGTTCCCAAAATAAAAGGAGAGTAAAACTGCTCGATATCTTAGTATGTATGTAGCTGTTCTGCTATCGCCCTTTCATGCAATGTATCTCAGCAACTTTGATTGCGATACTGTGTAGTTTCAAATGTAAGTAAATCTGTCCTTAAGTATAGTTGTTGACCATCATAGGTCTTAAAAACTGTCTACAGCAAGACCTAGAACAATGTAACTTACGTGGGATGCTAAACAATGCATTTATAACACCTACTCCTGCTATCCTCAGCTTGGTGGGTGGGGGGGTTTCTGCCCACACTTGACTCTGCTGTGTCTTCTGGACTTTCCACTGGTCTTCCTCTTCAGCAATCCACCACTGTGCACACTACACTAATAGGGGATACCTGTACCTGGTAGAAGGTGTAAGTACCTTAGGTACCCACCACACACCAGGCCAGCTTCCTACATTGGTGGTGCAGCGGTGGGATAAGCACTTGCAACTGCCTTATCACTCTGTCACCTGGTACCTGCCACAGGAAAGACCACTCTTTACTTGGAGGTACACATAGTACCTCGTGTCAGGAATCTAGTCTCTGGGTTTGGGCAAGCTAGGAGTCTAGGTATAGCCTGTGCTCCACACTTCTTGAGAGAGACTAGAAGTTAGGGAAGTTAGGCACACCCTACACCACTCTAACACATACCATGTCAGCAACTGGGCATACCTCTGAGGCCATGAACTCTCCTTATGAGAACCTGACCTTCAAAGAATTGAAAGAGATGTGTGCAGAAAGGAAGTTAGACATGGGGAGGAATCCTAATAAGAGCCTGTTCTTAGGCCTCCTCTTCCAGGAGGACCAGGAACAAGCTGGTGACCAGGGGAGGAGGAGGAAGGAGAAGATTATAACCCCTCAGACCTAGAAAAAAACATTTTACATCTTGAGGGGATCAACAGGAGAACTCAGAGGGTCACAAGTTTCCTAGAAGACCCACTAGCATAGCTGGAGGCACTTCAAGAAGTGGGAGGGCAAGCCAGACTGGTAAGGCTCCCTTTACAACCAGAGGGCTAGTGGAAAGGGTCATTAAGCCTAGAGACAAATCTTCCTCTGTCCATTCTCATGTCATCTAGGTGCCAGAGGGGACCAACTGCTCCAACCCAGAAGGAGGAACCCTAGACAGTGAACTCAGGAAACTGAGGCTGGAAGAGGTCAGGCTGAAGCTGCAGCAGCAACAGCTAGCACTAGATAGGGAGTCCCTAGCAGTTGAAAGGCAGGGTTTGGGGCTAACACCCCATGGTGGCAACAGCTCAGGTTTCAGGGAGCACAGGATCAGGAAGGACAATTTTGAAATCTGGAAACCTGCACAAAAGTGTTCCCTCCTACAAGGTAGGGGGTGATATCTATAAGTGGCTTGCTGCACTTGAGAGGGCCTGTAAAGTTCAGAGGGTCCCTCAAAGGCAGCGTGCTGCCATCCTCTGGTTGTCCTTCCTGACAAGGGGAGGGATAGACTTCTCACTGTCAGAGAGGAGGATGCAGACAACTACAGTATTCGTAAGTCTGCACTCTTAGATGGGTTTGGTCTCACCAGTGAGCAATATAGAATAAAGTTCAGAGAGACCGGAAAAGATTCCTCACAAGATTGGATAGACTTTGTGGACTGTTCTGTTAAAGCTTTGGAAGGCTGTTGACATGGCAGCAAAGTGTCTGATTATGAGGGCCTGTACTACTTAATTCTAAAAGATCCTTTACTTAATATTTGTGTGTCTGATTTGTCGCACTCAGATCTGACTTCTCCCAAAGAATTGGGAAAGAAGGCAGACAAATGGGTCAGAACAAGGGTGAGCAGAAAAGCACATACAGGGGGTGACAAAAATAAGAGAAAGGAAACAGGCAAGTCTCAGGACAAAGATGGGGAAAAAGATAAAAGTATGAATCCTCATCAGGCCCACAAAACCCCTCCAAGGGTGGCTCTAAAACGTCTTTCTCCTCTGCACACAGTAAAAAGCCTTGGTGCTATGTGTGCAGAAATAAAGGTCATAGGCCAGGGGCCAGCTCCTGTCCTGGTAAAAGCCCTGAGCCTTCCACCACTACTACCTCCACTTCTGCTCCTAGTGCCCCTAGTAGTAGTAATAGTGGTGGGACTACTGGCAGTAGTCAGCCCAAAGGTGTAGTTGGGTTCACACTTGGGTCCATAATAGAAACTGGGGTATGAGTAGAAACCCCCAACACAGTTTCTGTCTCATACGGTAGCACTAGCCTTGCCCCCTAGCCGCTTCTCTCCTTAATATGAATAGGTACAAGCAGCACATTCAGATATATGGTGTTGAGGCCCAGGCCTACAGGTACACAGGTGCCAGTGTCACAATAGTTATTGAAAACTCAGGCCGTCATTACGAGGCTGGCGGTCATCAGACCTCCAGCCTCCCTGTGGCAGTCTTACCGCCATGGATCCAGCTGTATAGACCTCCTCATTACAAGAAGTCACACTGATGCAGTCGGTGGTGAGAACCTTCAGCCCAGCAGCAGGCCTCAGCCTGCCAGCCAGATTACAACACTGCAGGCCGCCAGGCTTTCTATGGGGGTTACCTCATTACAAAAACCCTGGCGGTAATGCCCCCGGTGATAGGAATCCTCATTTCTATCACCGGCACACACATGCACACATGTCCCCACTCCTCCATGCACCCCCAAACCCATCCAAACACTTCCAACTCCCCCAACTCCAAGCACTTTCAAAACACCCCCAACCTTACACATCCATCCAAACATCCCCACTTGCTCACACACTGATATACACACACCCCCACTCACACATAGGCACCCCCCTCTGCAAACATTCACACACCTGTTCCCTCTGCTCTGCATACATACACTCACCCACTCTCCTTGTTCATTTACACAAACACATGCACATGCACCCATAAACTCCGCCCACCTCCCCCATCAACAAACACTCATTCAGCTCCAACCTCATCCACAAACAATCGCTCACACACGCACCCTCCATCCTCAGTCATTCACACCCTCATGCCCTCCAGGCACGCATACATTCACCCACTCCCCCCTCTGCATATGCACACTTGTACACACACACACCCTCATCCGCACACATGCACCCCCACTCACTCGCAGACTTGCATCCATGCACCCACATTCAAATACATACATGTACTCAGACACCCCCATTTACAAACCTAGATGCACACACCACACACATGCACGGAACACTCAACTACCCCTTTTCTGACAATCACCTTACCTTTTCCAGCGAGCTGCCCATCTGGAAGGGGATGGGTCCTGGCGGTTTTGCACCGCCAGCAGGACTCCGCCAAGCTGTATTATGGCTTGTAATATGCGAGGCAGATTCTTGTTGGTGTGGCGGTGCTGGTGACGCACCTGCCTCTTCAACTCTACCGGCCAGGCTGACGGAGTCGGACTACTGCCCATAAATGGGCGAAAGTCCTCGCACAACTCCAAATATGGTGGTCTGTTGGCTGCAGCGGCTTCGGCCGTATTTAAAAAAGACAGCTGAAGCAGTAATGAGGGCCTTTATGTCACCTGCACAACACCTGCTTGG
Source organism: Pleurodeles waltl (assembly GCF_031143425.1). Lineage (NCBI taxonomy): Eukaryota > Metazoa > Chordata > Amphibia > Caudata > Salamandridae > Pleurodeles > Pleurodeles waltl. The sequence goes on from NC_090442.1 coordinate 631,781,208, forward strand.
TCACCAGTTCCAAGTGACTGATGTCAAAAACTCTACTCAGTCCCTCCCATTAGCTGTAGTACACCTTAGCTGGGGTGGAGTTACTGTCCCTAAACAGGTGGTAGTCTCACCTAGCTTACCTGTTGAGAGTCTCTTTGGAAATAATCTAGAGATTTCATATTGGACAGAGGTAGAGTTCCTTACCCATGCATCCATGCTGGGTATTACCAAGCAATTGTTTCTTTTACTCTCAAGAGAGACTAAAAAGTAAAGTAGGGAAGGAGCTGTGGACCCTGTAATAATGGACCTCAACACTCCTAAAAATACAGGCATGCAGAATTCCAACTTATAACCACCCCACCCTCCCACTAAACATCCTATTCCTCTGAGTGAGGATACCACCCCTAAGGGAGAGCCTGTGCCAGAGGAGCCAAAAACTGCCACAGCTGAGCTCCCAGTGGTAGAAGTACCTCTCTGTGAGGAAGCTAAGACAGAACAGCAAACCTGCCCTGTCTTACAAAACATGGAGCAACCCTCCAGCCCTCCCAAAGAAAATTTAGTGCAGCACCCCTGCACCATCCCTAACAACTTAGGACAGCAAAGCTGTCCTTATGTACAGCCTTTCAGACAATCTTGCTCTGCTGAGACAGCACCTCTGTCTAGCATTACAGCCCTTAGAACAGCAACCCTGTCCTAACATTGGGACCCAGGGACAGTCAGCCTGTCCCACTCTAAAACTTTTTCCACACCTTAAGAATAGGTAATCACAGGATCCACAGTTTAAAGGTACTTCAGGTAGAAGAAACCAAACAGGATGGTTCACCTTCCCACAGGGAAGGGACCACATAGTGGATGATAAAGGGAGTAACCACTCTACTGCAGAGCTACACTCCACTTATCACCACTTGGACAATAGAGTCTCAGCTGACCAAGGTTAGCCTTATAGCCCTTCGTTTGGGGGTGGGGGTTGTAGGGAAAGTAGCCTCTTTCTAGGTTGCTACCCTCACTGTTGGCCTTTATGTCAGTGTGTTTGATTGTGTTCACTGGGATCCTGCTAACCAGGACCCAAGTGATTATGATCTCTCCTTTAAACTTGGTTGCTGGAACCTTTGTCATCCCACAATTGGCATACTGGTGCCCCCCCATGTAAGCCCTTAGTACATGGTGCACGGGTACCCAGGGCATTGGGCTTCCAGGGGATCCCTATGGGCTGCAGAATTTATTCTGCCATCCATAGGGATCCCATGCAAAGGGTTCTGCAGGCCTGCCATTTCAGTCTGCGTGAACTGGGTGCATGCACCCGTTTTAACTATAAGTCACCCCTATGGTAGGACCTCTCAGCCCAGAGGGCAGAGTGCAAGTACCTGTGTGTGGGCACCCCTGCACTAGCAGAGGGCCCCCACAAACTCCAGATCCATTTCCTGGACATTGTGAGTGCGGGGAATGCCATTTTATACGTGTACTGGACATAGGTCACTACCTATGTCCAGCTACATAATGGTAACTCTGAACCTAGGTATGTTTTGTATCAAACATGTTGGAATCATACCCATAATACTTTTGCAAGTATTGGTTGTGTGATTCCATGCACTCTGGGGGCTCCTTAGAGGACCCTCAGCACTGCTCCTACAGGCTTCTGAAGTTTTCCAGGCAGCCCCAGCTGCTGCCACCTCACAGACAGGATTCTGCCCTCCTGTTGCTTGAGCAGCTCAAGTCCTGGAAGGCAGAACAAAGGATTTTCTTTGGGAAAGGGGAGTTACACCATCTACCTTTGGAAATAGGTGTTCCATGACTTGGGAGTGGTAGCCTTCCCAAGCCCCTGATACGCTTTGAAGGGCACATTTGGTGCCATCCATGCATAAACCAGTCTACACCAGTTAAGGGACCTCCAGTTCCTGCTCCAGAATGAAACTGTACAATGGAAAGGGGAGTGACCACACTCCTGTCCATCACCACCTCAGGGGTGGTGCCCAGAGCTCCTCCAGAGGGTCCCTGGGTTTTGCCATCTTGAATCCAAGGTTGGCAGGTGTTAGACTTTTCATCCTTGGCTGGTCTCCCTTAACTTTTTGCCTCTGTTCCCCAGGTTGTTGATGTGTGCTGGACTCTGATTTTACTGTTTTTGTTACTCTGGGCACTTTACCACTGCTAACCAGTACAAAAGTGCAAGTGCTCCTTTACAAAATGTTTATGTAATTGGTTTATCCATGATTGGCATATTTGGTTTACTAGTAAGTCCCTAGTAAAGTGCACTAGTGGTGCCAGGGCCTGTAAACCAAATGCTACTAGTGGGCCTGCAGCACTGGTTGTGCCTTCCACATAAGTAGTTCTGTAATCATGTCTCAGACCTGCCATTGCAGTGTCTGTATGTGCAGTTTTAACTTTAAGTTCAACTTGGCAAGTGTACCCACTTGCCAGGCCTAAACCTTCCCTTCTCCTATATGTCAGACACCCCTAAGGTAGGCCCTAGGTAGCCCGAAGGTCAGGGTGCAGTGTATGGTTAAGGTAGGACAAATAGTAATGTGTTTTATATGTCCTGAAAGTGAAATATTGCTAAATTTGTTTTTCACTGTTGCAAGGTCTGTCCCTCTCATAGGTTAACATGGGGGCTACCTTTGAATCTGATTAAAGTGTAGATTCCCTTTGGGAGCGGATGGACATGTGGAGTTTGGGGTCTCTGAGCTCACAATTTTAAAATACATCTTTTAGTAAAGTTGATTTTAAGATTGTGTGTTTGAAAATGCCACTTTTAGAAAGTGAGCATTTTCTTGCTTATACCATTTCTGTGACTCTGCCTGTTTGTGGATTCCCTGTCTGGGTCAGTTTGACAGTTGGGCTGGTTGCACCTCACACTAGACAGTGACACAAAAGGAGCTGGGGTGTAGTCTGCATTTCCTGATGAGCCATCTGTGCTAGGAGGGAGGGGAAGGGTGGTCACTTACACCTGAAAGGGCTGTGCCTGTCCTCACACAATGCAGTCTCCGACCCCCTGGTGAGTGTCTGGGGCCTGGCCTGGGCAAGGCAGGATTTCACATTCACTAGAGACTTTGCTTTGAAGTAGGCCTACTTCAAAGGAGAAATTGGGTAGAAGAAGGGCACCCAAAACCACAGACTTTAGAACACTTCTGGAAACAAGAGGAACCTCTGCCTGGAGAAGAGCTGAAGAGCTGAGGAGAAGTGCTGCCCTGCCTGTGACTGTGCTTTGTGGAGCTATCCAGCAGTTGCTGCTTCTGCCAGAGTGAGAGGGCAAAGACTGGACTTTGTGTGCCTTCCATCTTGTGAAGAAATCTCCAAGGGCTTGATTTAGAGCTTGCCTCCTGTTGTTTGAAGTCTCAGGGATAGCAAAGACTTCTATCTGCCAGCACCTGGGATCTCTGGAGAAACTCCTGCTTTGACAAGTGGTGCCCTATCCAGTCCCTTGAAAGGAAAGCTGGTGGAAATCCAAGGAAATCGACTTTGAACGACTTCGGACCGATGCCGCTGCCGAATCCGGTGACGCTGCCTGCGACCGACTCCGGGATCTTCACTGGAATGCGACGACCTTCGCAGGCCCGACGCCGCTGCAGCCCCACTGAAGACCACGACTCCGTGGAAGTCGCCGCACCACGTCGTGACCGATGCCGCTCGAAGCGCACGGTTTCAACGTTTCGCACTGACGCCGCGATCGCCGACTTCGCGCATCATCTTGTTTTCACTCTTCACCAAAGGTACTGTACTTGGGGATCTAAGCGACTCCGTGTCCGGCGCCGCTGGTGTCGACTTGTTGGGAACTACTCCGTGACGACGCCGTGTTAACACCTCATCGAAGCATTTTGTGTTCCTAAGCGCTATTTTTGAGTTTAATCTTTAAAAATTCCTAACTTGACTTGTATATGTTGGATTTTTATCGTTTTGGTCTTGTTTTGTTTAGACAAATATTTCCTATTTTTCTAAACTGGTGTTGTGTTATTTTGTAGTGTTTTCATTAAGTTAATGTGTGTGTTGGTACAAATACTTTAAACCCAGCACTCTGAAGTTAAACTTACTGCTCTGCCAAGCTACCAAGGGGGTAAGCAGGGGTTAGCTGAGGGTGATTCTCTTTTACCCTGACTAGAGTGAGGGTCCTTGCTTGAACAGAGGGGTAACCTGACTGTCAACCAAAGACCCCATTTCTAACATTGGTGATCAGCGGTTGGGATTTGGACTTTTAATTGTACTTGACATACAGTAATTAAGTGTACACTACTGTTTTGAGTGCAGACCACTACGTGACCACATACTACTTGTTTGGTGGTCTTTTGATTTTTCTCTTTGGGACTGTTTTTGTTCTACTCCATTTTGTTTTTGCAGATTCCTTGATTGACTTTCTTTGGAACTTGATTTGGGAACTTGTTTTTCTGCCTTTGGAACTTTACACTTATTTTTGAATCTTCATCATGTCCCAAGCTGGAGATGCATCAGTTGGAGCTGACTTTGACCTTGAGAAATTGGAGGGCAAGGCTCAGTTGAAGCAGTTCTGTAAAAGTTTTGACTGTCCCATTAAGAGCTCATCCAGGAAGGAGGAGCTGCAAAAGGCGCTGAGGGCTTGGGTGACAGCCAAGAGCACTGAAGGGCACACAGAGGATGAGGGAGATGAGGAGGAGGAGTAAGATTGCTCAGTACACAATGGTATTGTGGGTGGGCCTGTTTTGTCCAGGGGAAAGGTCTCCAGGGCAGGTAGCAGTGTCTCATGCAAGGGTCTGACACCTGAAGAGTTGCAGGACAGGCAGGCAGAAAGGGTGTACCAATTGGAGCAGAGAAGGCTAGCCCTTGAGGAGAGGGAGATACAGATGGCTCATGAGCTTAGCTTGAAAGAGATGGATCATAGAAGCCAGTCCAGTAGAGATGGTGGCAGCAACCCTACAGTGCAGCCTGAGAGGAGGGTGCACATTCCTAAAGACCTTGTAAAAGATTGCAAGAGGGAGGATGACATATACTTGTGGTTCAAGGGTTATGAGTCTGCGCGCCACATGAAACTGGTCCCTGAAGCTCATTGGGGGCCGGCTCTGTGGAAGCACTTTGAGGCAGAGGGAAGGGATACACTGACAGCCTTAGGGGCTGCTCAGAATCTCACCTACTCTAACATGAAGGATGCATTGCTTACAAGGTATGGTCTTACCCCTGAGCAGTACAAGGATAAGTTTAGGTCCTACAAGAAGGAATCCCAAACATGGTTGGAATGTGTTGATTCTTATTTCAGGTCAATGGATGGTTGGGTGAAGGGCAGTAAGGTAACTGCGTATGAGGGGCTTTACAATCTGATTGCTTGGGAGCACTTGTACAGTTTATGTTTTCCAGAGCTGCGCCAGCACCTGATTGACAGCAAGCTGACTGACCCCAGGAAGCTTGCGCAGGAAGCGGACCACTGGGAGAGCACCAGGTCCAAAAGAGGTATGGGGGAGACCATGCCAGGGGTGGGCAGGGTCCCTTCCAGAAGAAAGGGGGGGTAAGGGTAAACAGGGTAAACAGGGGGAGTTCTCTAAAGGGCCCCAAACTGATTCCCAGGGTAAGGATTCCCAACCCCCCAGTGAAAAGAAGCCATGGTTCTCCAAAGGGAAGCCAGTGGCAGGTAGTCCCCCATGTAAGTGCTATGCATGTGACCAGGTGCGTCATGTGAGGGGGGACCGCAAATGCCCCAAAAGTACACCGGCACCCACTGGTGCAGGGTTTGGCCAGTGTAGTGCTTGGGGAGGAGTTGGTTTCAGGTGGGTGGGAACCAGCTGAGATGACCCTTGTCTTACTAGGGGACAGTGAGATGGTCCAGAGGACCCTAGTGCCTGAAAACACTAAGAAGTACAGGCAGTGGATGACCATTAATGGACAGAGGGTGGAGTCTCTGAGAGACACAGGAGCCAGTGTGACTACAGTGAGGAGTCAGCTGGAGTCTGAAGAGCAGATTGATCCCCGGGTACTTCACTAAGTAGTTGCAGTGGACAACTCAGAGTGCCTGTGCAGAGTGGTGCAGGTTCCCTTTGAATGGGGGGGGGGTCTCAGGTTCCTTGAAGGTAGCTGTGAGTCCAACCATGCCTGTCGATTGTTTGCTAGGCAATGACCTGGAGGATTCCCCTTGGAAGGAGGTGGAACACATGTCTCACTTGAAGATGTTGGGTCTGCCTGGGTGGGTATTGTCAGAGTCACCAGATCCTCGGGGTCTGCGCACGTTCCCAACACGCCCACCACTGAACAGCTCCAAGACTCTGATAGATAAATCATAGAGGCTAAGAGAGTTCAAGAGGGGAAGAGGGGATTAGGAAGGGAAACAGCTGGGATGGAGACCTGTAGTAAGAAAAAGGTTAGAACACACAATATGAAAATTATACCTCCTGAAATCAATACTAGACAATGATTCTAAGCATAGTCATTCTGAAAATATGAACAATCTAAGAATTAAGTTTAAAATGACTAAGTTTCAAGATGGCCGGATACCTGTAAGGGAATCAAGATGGATTAAATGAAAACTTTCTTATTCAAGTACTTTCCTTTACATGAGAATCAGAAAAACGTTCTGATTAAATTTTAAACCAGTCATATAAATCCTTTTTTGACAATGCATACTAGGACCATACAAAATTGCATCTAGACACTCTGATCTTCTGTGTACTCTTAAAATGTTTCAACACAAATTGCGCATGTTGTAGATTTATATATATATATAGTAAACACCATAAAAGGATTGTGCACCATGAATAACACAATATGGATTCAGGAAAAACAAATCACATAACTTGTCAACTCGAATATTACATGATAAATATCTTAGAATAGTGGCATACAATAAACAACATGAATTAAACTCGAGGAGAGAATCGTGCGTCTTGCCGATTCGTAAACCACGATGTAAATGCCAAGAAATAACAGCTCACAATGAATAACAAGATCAAAGTACAATGAAACGAATCACGCGTCTTTTGCCGATTCTTAAGCCACCATGTAAATGTCAAGAAATGGTAGCGTGCAATGAACAACAAAGTTAAAACACCATAAAGCGAATCGCGCGTCTTGACGATTCTTAAGCCACCATGTAAATGTCAAGAAATGGTAGTGCGCAATGAACAACAAAGTTATAACACTATAAAATGAATCGCGCGTCTTGCCGATTCTTAAGCCACCATGTAAATGTCAAGAAATGGTAGCGCGCAATAATAAACAAGATTAAATTATCATGAAACGAATCGCACATCTTGCCGATTCGCAAGTCACCCTGCAAATGTCACAAACACTCAAGCGCATATTTCACAAGCGCAAAGTACTCTGTCAAATCATAAAAGAATTAGGGCCAAAAACTTGAGAGTTCTCGATAACGGTGTCGGGAGGCCAGCCCAACCACCGTCTTACCGCCCAAAACAAGGATCTCCAAATGAAGAATGAAAGTCAGATGTCTGGAAGATCAAATAGGCCACCGGGACAGGAGCTCAGAAAGTAGCTGCTGCTCTGCACCAGGACCTCTGAATAGTGAGCACTTGGAGCTGGGCTGGCTCCTTTTTATAGAGTCTTGGCCCAGCCCACAACCACACCCTGGCATGTTGCAGGGAAAGTCTCTACAAGGCCCTGGAAAGGGACCACACCCTAACACACTCTGAAAGCCTGCAGCAATACATTGCAAATGAAAAGCATTTGTAAGCACAATAAAAATAAGTCTTCAGGATTGAACTCTGCAATGCAAAAGGTTAAACAACAACATATCAGCACAATGCATAAATTACGTTGTTTTGAGAGTGCTGGGTTTTTGCATTCTAGTCGCCAATAGAGCGCGAACTGCCCTGGTGTTGACAATACTCCCCTCTCCCAGACGCGCTCTAGGGCCTGGTTTGCCTTGATTAAGACGATGAAAGCGTCTCACAAGTACTGGAGCATGAACATCAGATGCAGAAACCCATGAGTTACTTTCAGGACCATAACCTTTCCATGAGATTAAATACCATAGATTACGCCCTCGTAGTTTAGAATCCAACACTTTCTTAACTTCATATTCTTCTTCTCCCTGTACTAGAACAGGAGCTGGATGAGGGTGGACCTTTTGGACTGCCCTTTTCAATAGGGAAGTGTGGAACACTGGATGAATCCGTAAGGATCTGGGCAATTGTAGTTTATAGGTTACCAGATTGATTAGCTGAAGGACTGTGTAAGGACCTATAAATTTGGGATTAAACATGTGCTTCTTCTTGAAGTCTATGGTGGTCATTCTGACCCTGGCGGTCTTTGACCGCCAGGGCGGAGTACCGCGGGAGCACCGCCGACAGGCCGGCGGTGCTCCAATGGGGATTCCGACCGCGGCGGTAAAGCCGCGGTCGGACCGGCACCACTGGCGGGCTCCCGCCAGTGTACCGCCGCCCCATTGAATCCTCCACGGCGGCGCAGCTTGCTGCACCGCCGCGGGGATTCCGACCCCCCCTACCGCCATCCAGATCCCGGCGGTCCGACCGCCGGGATCCGGATGGCGGTAGGGGGGGTCGCGGGGCCCCTGGGGGCCCCTGCAGTGCCCATGCCACTGGCATGGGCATTGCAGGGGCCCCCGTAAGAGGGCCCCTACATGTATTTCACTGTCTGCTGCGCAGACAGTGAAATACGCGACGGGTGCAACTGCACCCGTCGCACAGCTTCCACTCCGCCGGCTCGATTCCGAGCCGGCTTCATCGTGGAAGCCTCTTTCCCGCTGGGCTGGCGGGCGGTCTGAAGGCGACCGCCCGCCAGCCCAGCGGGAAAGTCAGAATTACCGCCGCGGTCTTTCGACCGCGGAACGGTAATCTGACGGCGGGACTTTGGCGGGCGGCCTCCGCCGCCCGCCAAGGTCAGAATGAGGGCCTATATGTTTTGTGGAAAGCCACACTTTGTCACCTGGTTGATATTGCAGTCCCTCACAATGTTTCTTGTCATAATGCCTTCTGTATTTTTGTTTGGCTTTTTCTAAATGTTGTTGAAGCACTTTCTGGGTTTGATGCAAATGCTGAATGGTTTCTGACACAGCTGGAGTAAGAGAAATTTCTTGAGGAATTGTGATGGGCAGGGTGTTAGGATGATAGCCAAATAAACCAAAAAAGGGTGTAATGCCAATAGAAGTGTGGAATGAGTAATTGTAAGCTAACTCAGCTAACCAGAGCATAGATGTCCAAGAATGAAGTGCCTTTTTAGCGTAGGCACGTAGGTATTGTTTCAAAGTCTGATTTAGTCTCTCCGTTTGACCATCTGTTTGAGGATGGTGACTAGTAGATAGCGTAGATGTCACTTGGAGTGTTTTACACCATGTCTTCCAGAAATTGGAGGCAAATTGTGACCCCCGATCGGAGAGGATAACTTTTGGCAGTCCATGATAACGAACCACTCTGTTCAGTAAAATAGTTGCCAGTTCACTAGAAGTGGGCAATTTTTTACAGGCAATGCAATGTCCATATTTCATGAGACTATCTACTACCACCAGAATTACTGAATGCTGTTGAACCACTGGCAGACCGGTAATAAAATCTAAAGAAATGTGCTCCCATGGACGACTTGGGGTTGGAAGTGGATGTAACAACCCTTTTGGTTTTGAATGACTTGTTTTAATGCGAGCACAAACTTTGCAGTTGTTTACCATTGCTTTTACATCTTTTGTTAGGGTAGGCCACCAAAAATAGCGTTGGATCAGTTCAAGAGTTTTAGGAGTACCTGGGTGACCTGCCATCGGTATAACATGCAACCAATGAAACACTATCTTGCGAAGTTTGGTAGGGGGTACGATCAATGGCAGCCTGTCAGGGTAATCAAGAGCCCCTGGAGCCTGAAACAGTGGCCCAGGGAACCGCCAAGAAGAGGAAGGGCAGGGAGCGTGGGAAACCGGCCCCAGAAATGTCCACGGTCCGGGAGGAGACAGAGCTTGAGGGTGACGCCCTGGAGGCTATAGGGGAACAGGTGGCTGAACTGGAGGAATTCCCTGAGCTGTTGCAGTGGCAGCAGGAAGGGGGGGGCACCAGGGAAGCATTCTGTGCAGCACAGAAGTCATGCCCTACTTTGGAGGGTTTGCGACAGCAGGCTGCAGACCAGGCGGCTAGCAAGGAGCCAGGATCACACCTGATTTATTGGGAGGATGACCTCCTGTATAGCGAGCCTAAGGTTCCTGAGCCTGGGTCAGCCCGTGTGCTGGTGGTACCCCAGTGCTTCAGGGCCTTCCTACTGGGGTTGGCTCATGATGTGCCTTTAGCTGGGCATTTGGGGCAGGCCAAGACCTTTAAGAGGCTTGTCACCCACTTTTACTGGCCCCTAATGCGCAGGCACTCAGATGCACATTGCAGGTCTTGTCAGACTTGTCAGGCAAGTGGCAAGAGTGGGAGAAAATGTAAGGCTCCCCTCCAACCTTTGCCTGTTGTCAGTACTCCCTTTGAGAGGGTAGACATTGACATTGTGGGGTCTCTGGATCCCAAGACAGCCATCGTCAACAGGTTTATCCTGGTCTTGGTGGACCATGCCACCTGGTACCCAGAAGCCATTCGTTTGAGATCAATCACTTCCCCTGTGGTGGGTCGTGCTTTGATGGGGGTTTATACCCGCATGGGGTTCCCCAAGGAAGTGGTATCTGATAGGGGTACCAACTTCATATCCATGTATGAAGTCTCTGTGGAAGGAGTGTGGGGTAACCCACAAGTTCACCACCCCTTACCACCCCCAAAGTAATGGTCTGGTTGAGAGATTCAACTGCACCTTAAAAGGCATGATCATGGGCCTGTCAGAGCCCTTGAGGCGGAAGTGGGACGTCCTCTTGCCATGCCTTCTGTTCGCCTACAGGGAGGTGCCTCAAAAGGGACTTGGGTTTAGTCCCTTTGAGATGATTTATGGCCACCCTGTGAGGGGACCTTTGAGTCTGATTAAGGAAGCTTTGGAGAAAGCTCCTAGTAAACCCCCCCAGGATGTATTCAGTTACATGCTGGCTTTGAGAAACCAGACTGCCCGCTTCAGGAGTCTCACTCAGGAGAACCTGGAAGCAAGCCAGGAGGATAGGAAATGGAGGTATGACCAGAATGCCACTCTGGTCGAGTTTCAACCTAGTCAGAAAGTGTGGGTGATGGCACCAGTGGAGCCTAGGGCGCTCCAGGATAAGTGGACTGGGCCATTTGAGGTGGTGGAGCACAAGAGTGAAGTCACCTACCTGGTGGACTTGCGGTCTCCAAGGAACCCTTTAAGGGTCCTGCATGTCAACCGCCTCAAACCTCACTTTGAGCGGACTGAACTGTCCATGCTCCTTGCGACAGATGACGGGGTAGAGGAGGAGAGTGAGCCTCTTCCTGACCTCCTGTCTGCAGGAGAGAAAGATGGGTCAGTGGAGGGAGTGATCCTCTCCCCCTCCCTGACTGAAGAGCAGCAAGGTGACTGTCACCAAGTGTTGGGACAGTTTTCCTCACTGTTTTCCCTGATCCCAGGAGACACACACTTGTGCACACATGATGTGGACACTGGGGACAGTACACCTATTAAACAGAAGGTTTACAGGGTGACTGACAGGGTCAGGGCATGCATTAAGGATGAGGTATCCAAAATGCTTACCCTAGGGGTTCTTGAGCACTCCAGTAGTCCTTGGGCCAGCCCAGTGGTATTGGTCCCAAAGGCTGCTGCACCGGGTGCCACTCCAGAACTCAGGTTCTGTGTGGACTACCGGGGACTCAATGTGGTCAGCAAGACTGACGCACACCCCATCCCCCGAGCTGATGAGCTCATTGACCGGTTGGGAGCTGCCAAGTACCTCGGTACGTTTGATTTAACATCTGGGTACTGGCAGATTGCCTTAACTGAGGGGGCCAAGGAGAGGTCAGAATTCTCTACACCAGATGGACACTTTCAATTCAAAGTGATGCCATTTGGGATGAAGAATGCCCCTGCCACCTTTCAGAGGTTGGTCAACCAGGTGTTGGCTGGGATGGATGAGTTCAGTGCCGCCTACCTGGATGACATTGCTGTTTTTAGTTCCACATGGGAGGAACACCTGCAACACCTCTGGAGAGTGTTAGAGGCCCTGCAGAAGGCCGGCCTCACTATTAAGGCGAGCAAGTGCCAAATAGGGCAGGGTTCTGTGGTGTACTTAGGACACCAGGTGGGGAGTGGCCAGGTGGCACCCCTGCAGCCTAAGATTGACACAAATCTGGCTTGGGAGTCTCCCAAGACCCCGACTGAAGTGAGAGCCTTTTTAGGTCTCACAGGATATTACAGGAGGTTTGTTAAGGGATATGGTACCATTGTTACCCCCTTAACTGAGTTGACTTCTAAGAAGCAACCCAGGAAAGTGATCTGGACAGAGGCTTGCCAGAATGCTTTTGATGCCCTGAAGGCTGCCATGTGCACAGCACCTGTGCTGAAGGCACCTGACTATTCCAAGGAGTTTGTTGTGCAAACAGACGCCTCAGAGCATGGTATTGGAGCAGTACTCTCACAGCTTAATGAAGAGGGCCTAGATCAACCTGTAGCCTTCATTAGCAGGAGGTTACTACCCAGGGAACGTAGATGGAGTGCCATAGAACGTGAAGCATTTGCTGTGGTCTGGGAACTGAAGAAGCTAAGACCCTACTTGTTTGAGACTCACTTCTGAGTTCAGACGGACCACAGGCCCCTCAGATGGTTAATGCAGATGAGGGGTGAGAATCCAAAACTGTTGAGGTGGTCCATTTCACCTACAGGGGATGGAGTTTATGGTGGAACACCGTCCTGGTACATAGCACGCCAATGCTGATGGTCTGTCCAGGTTCTTCCGCCTTAGTGATGAGAACTCCCATGAGGTTGGGTAGTTGCTCCCCACTTTCAGCTGGGGGGGACACGTGTTAGACTTTTCATCCTTGGCGTGGTCTTCCTTAACTTTTTGCCTCTGTTCCCCAGGTTGTTGATGTGTGCTGGACTCTGATTTTACTGTTTTTGTTACTCTGGGCACTTTACCACTGTTAACCAGTGCTAAAGTGCAAGTGCTCTTTTACAAAATGTGTATGTAATTGGTTTATCCATGATTGGCATATTTGGTTTACTAGTAAGTCCCTAGTAAAGTGCACTAGAGGTGCCAGAGCCTGTAAACCAAATGCTACTAGTGGGCCTGCAGCACTGGTTGTGCCACCCAGATAAGTAGTTCTGTGATCATGTCTCAGACCTGCCATTGCCGTGTCTGTGTGTGCAGTCTTAACTGTAAGTTCGACTTGGCAAGTGTACCCACTTGCCAGGCCTACACCTTCCCTTCTCCTACATGTCAGACACCCCTAAGGTAGGCCCTAGGTAGCCCCAAGGGCAGGGTGCAGTGTATGGTTCAGATAGGACATATAGGGCCTCATTCCTACTCTGGCGGGCGGCGACCGCCATATGGCCACTCCGCGGTCGAAAGACCGCTGGGGCCATTCCGACCTTCCCGCTGGGCCGGCGGGCGCTAACATTGTTAGCGCCCACCGGCCCAGCGGGAAGGCGGCCTGCAACACTGAAGCCGGCTCCGAATGGAGCCGGCGGTGTTGCAGGTGTGCGACGGGTGCAGTTGCACCCGTCGCGCTTTTCACTGTCTGCTAAGCAGACAGTGAAAAGCATGCTGGGGCCCTGTTAGGGGGCCCCTGCACTGCCATGCCAGGGGCCCCAGGACACCCGTTCCCGCCATCCTGTTCCTGGCGGTGAAAACCGCCAGGAACAGGCTGGCGGGAAGGGGGTCCGAATCCCAAGCAGGACCCGGTTTTCCGACCGCGGCTTTACCGCCGCGGTCGGAATGGGCTTTGAAGCATCGCCAGCCTGTTGCCGGTGCTTCAGTCATCCGCGACCCTGGCGGTCATAGACCGCCAGGGTCAGAATGACCCCCATAGTAATGTGTTTTATATGTCCTGACAGTGAAATATTGCTAAATTTGTTTTTCACTGTTGCAAGGCCTGTCCCTCTCATAGGTTGACATGGGGGCTACCTTTAAATCTGATTAAAGTGTAGATTCCCTTTGGGAGTGGATGGACATGTGGAGTTTGGGGTCTCTGAGCTCACAATTTAAAAATACATCTTTTAGTAAAGTTGATTTTAAGATTGTGTGTTTGAAAATGCCACTTTTAGAAAGTGAGCATTTTCTTTCTTATACCATTTCTGTGACTCTGCCTGTTTGTGGATTCCATGTCTGGGTCAGTTTGATGGTTGGGCTGGTTGCACCTCACACTAGACAGTGACACAAAAGGAGCTGGGGTGTAGTCTGCATTTCCTGATGAGCCATCTGTGCTAGGAGGGAAGGGAGGAGTGGTCACTTACACCTGAAAGGGCTATGCCTGTCCTCACACAATGCAGTCTCCGACCCCCTGGTGAGTGTCTGGGGCCTGGCATGGGCAAGGCAGGATTTCACATTCACTAGAGACTTTGCTTTGAAGTAGGCCTACTTCAAAGGAGAAATTGGGTAGAAGAAGGGCACCCAAAACCACAGACTTTAGAACACTTCTGGAAACAAGAGGAACCTCTGCCTGGAGAAGAGCTGAAGAGCTGAAGAGCTGCGGAGAAGTGCTGCCCTGCCTGTGACTGTGCTTTGTGGAGCTATCCTGCAGTTGCTGCTTCTGCCAGAGTAAGAGGGCAAAGACTGGACTTTGTGTGCCTTCCATCTTGTGAAGAAATCTCCAAGGGCTTGATTTAGAGCTTGCTTCCTGTTGTTTGAAGTCTCAGGGACAGCAAAGACTTCTATCTGCCAGCACCTGGAGTCTCTGGAGAGACTCCTGCTTTGACAAGTGGTGCCCTATCCAGTCCCTGGGCCCTTGGAAGGAAAGCTGGTGGAAATCCAAGGAAATCGACTTTGGCCGACTTCGGACCGACGCCGCTGCCGAATCCGGTGATGCCGTCTGCGACCGACTCCGGGATCGCGACGCTGGAACGCGACGACCTCCGCAGGCCCGACGCCACTGCAGCCCTGCTGAAGTCCGCGACTCCGTGGAAGTCGCCACGCCATGTCGTGACCGACGCCGCTCGAAGTGCGCTGATTCAACGTTTCGCACTGACGCCGCAATCCCCAACTTCGCGCATCGACTTGTTTTCACTCTTCACCAAAGGTACTGTACTTGGGGGTCTACACAACTCCGTGTCTGGCACCGCTGGCGTCGACTTGTTGGGAACGACTCCGTCACGACGCCGTGGTAACACCTCATCGAAGCATTTTGTGTTTCTAAGTGCTATTTTTGAGTTTAATCTTTAAAAATTCATAACTTGATTTGTGTATGTTGGATATTTGTCATTTTGGTCTTGTTTTGTTTAGATAAATATTTCCTATTTTTCTAAACTGGTGTTATGTCATTTTGTAGTGTTTTCATTAAGTTACTGTGTGTGTTGGTACAAATACTTTATACCTAGCACTCTGAAGTTAAGCCTACTGCTCTGCCAAGCTACCAAGGGGGTAAGCAGGGGTTAGCTGAGGGTGATTCTCTTTTACCCTGACTAGAGTGAGGGTCCTTGCTTGAACAGGGGGTAACCTGACTGTCAACCAAAGACCCCATTTCTAACAGCAGGGAACTCTGGGAGCATCTGAGTGGCCATGTCAGGCAGGTGACATCAGAGCCCCCTCCTGATTGGTGGCCACCCAGCTAGGTGACCAATCTACCTTTCAGGGCTCTCTGTTGGGTGGTTCCTCAGATTCAGCTTGCAAAATTCCAGCAGGATTCCTCTGCATCCCTTACTTTGACTTCTCACCAAAGAAACTTAGAGGGTCATTCTGACCCGGGCGGGAACCGCCAAATGGCCGCCCCGCGGTCAAAAGACCGCGGGGGCCATTCTGACTTTCCCGCTGGGCCGGCCGGCCCAGCGGGAAAGGGCCTGCAACACAGAAGCCGGCTCCGAATGGAGCCGGCGGTGTTGCAGGTGTGCGACGGGTGCAGTAGCACCCGTCGCGATTTTCACTGTCTGCTATGCAGACAGTGAAAATCATGCTGGGGCCCTGTTAGGGGGCCCCTGCAATGCCCATGCCAGTGGCACCCGTTCCCGCCATCCTGTTCCTGGCAGTAAAAACCGCCAGAAACAGGCTGGCGGGAAGGGGGTCGGAATCCCCATGGCAGCGCTGCTTGCAGCGCCACCATGGAGGTTCAGCCCAGCCAGGGGAAATCCGGCAGGAAATCCGGCGGGAAACCGCCGGATCCCCTTTTCTGACCGCGGCTTTACTGCCGCGGTCAGAATGGGCAATGAAGCACCGCCAGCCTGTTGGCGATGCTTCCGTTGCCCGTGGCCCTGGCGGTCTTGGACCGCCAGGTTCGGAATGAGGGCCTTAATCTGCATTCTCCAGGACCCCTCAACCTGCAACAAAGACAAAGACTTCGCCTGCAACATTGTTTCCACAGCTCCTTCTAGCTTCTGCAACATTTCTCCAGTCATGCATCCTCTGAGGGCAGCCTGTCTTCAGTCTGCACAGGAAAGAGGAAGGACTCTCTCTTGGAGTGAAGGAGTCACTCCCCTGCATCTGCAGGCATCAACAGCAAGGATGACCGGCTGCATAGATCCCCTCTCCTGCTAAGCTGTGTGGATACTGCATCATGGGTTGTGGTTGGAAGTGGTTCAGATGGTCCTCTCTACCAGCTGTCCAACTTGGGTGGAAGTAAGCCCTTGCCTTCTCACTCAAGACAGTACCCCTGTGCACCACGTCTTTTGCAGCTGCCAAGGCTGGTTGGCACTTCTTCCATGGGATATTCAGTCTTCGTGTAGCTCCACCCGACAGCACTCCTTCCTGTGATGCAAAGCTCCCTGAGTGACTCTCTTTTCAGCATAGGACTCTTTTTCATAGTGCTTCATGGGCTCCATTTTCACCTTCTGTGTTCCCTTCCTGTGGGACTCCTGTGCATGCTGCCTGTGCTTCTGTGGGCTCTTTCAATGCCGAGGGCTCCCTCTGACTTCCCTTCCTTGAGTCCCCCTGGACCTTGCTTCCCCCCGGCAGCACCACTTTCCACCAACTTCGAGTTTTGCCTGTGCCAAGGCTTGTTGGTGGAATACAGACATGCAAACCCTACTGCAATCTTCCTTCTGGCATGGGACATCACCTGCATCCTCCAGGAACTCAACTCCGACTCCAGGGCTGCAGTGCTGACTTTTCTTCCTCACCGTCAAGCAACTCCTGCTATCCTTAGCTTGATGGGTAGGGGCTCCTGCCCCCACTGGACTCTGCTGTGTCTTCTGGACTTGGTCCCCTCTTATCACAGGTCTTCCTCTTCAGGAATCCACTGTTGGTTTCTTGTAGTCATCTCTGGGTTTTGCAATTCAGTTATTTTCTTCTAAGCGGGTGTCCTGGGGAAATTTTAGTAATTCACTCCTGCCTTCCTGGTTGCTGGAGGGTGATGTGGTACCTTCTTTTGTGCTTTCCTGGTACCCCCAGTGACTTTCTACACACTCCACTTACGTGGGAGGGGGTGACACTCTCGCATTCCATTTTTTTAGTATATGGTTTATGCTCCCCATAGGGCCACTATTCTCTATTGTGTTTTACACTATTTGCACTGTTTTCTAACTGTTCTCATGACTATTTCTGACAACGAGTGTATATGTCTTGTGTATTACTTACCTCTTAAGGGAGTATTGCCTCCATAGTAATTTTGGTGTCGTGTTACCATAATAAAGTGCATTTATTTTTGTAACACTGAGTGTATTCTTTCATGTGTGTAAATGCTGTGTGACTACAGTGGTATTGCAAGAGCTTTGCATGTCTCCTAGATAAGTCTTGGCTGCTCATCCACAGCTACCTCTAGAGAGCCTGTCTTCTAGACACTGCCTACATTACACTAATAGGGGATGCCTGGACTTGGTATAAGGTATAAGTACTTTAGGTACCCACCACACACCAGGCCAGCTTCCTACACTAATCCACAAAGCCCCCTTTGAACCCTAGATCAGAAACTAAAACCCCTCCTGAATAAGGAGGCAAATAATTGCCTTATTCAACTTCAAACTCCAGAGGCCGTATTATACAAAGTGCCCCAGGGGCATAAAGAGTGTTTGTACCTTCCTTTCGCATACTCTAGATAGGGGCGCAAAGAAAAAGAAGCCTTCAGGAAGCACACCTGGATTTGGATTGAAGAATATCATCTCAATCATTTTCTGAACTCTATTGACAGATTCCTATAGTATAATACTGGTTGGAGAAGACAGGCCCCACAAGTTGTAATTGCTGCTTCTCCAGAGAAAAACATCATAAAAGGAGCCTCTTTTCACTAATGGCCCAACAACTCGGGTATCAATATGACATGAAATAAGGATTGCAAACAGCTCCAGCACTAGACAACAAACTAGCAGTTTGCCATAAAAAAACTCCAAATATAATTTAATTGTAAGATGCACCACAGGCTCAGCAGTCATACCTTTAAAGTCAATGCAAATAGGAATTCAAAAAGCATTCTAGGTGAGTGGCACAGTCAAGGAATAATTGCCCCCTGCTTGACTACTATGAAAACCACTAGTTTTCAAAATTAGAAACCTGGCCAGTTTTAGACATATGCAAGAAAGAAACACGTAGAGTACAGGCTTGAATAACACTAAATATTCATAAGAAATATAAAAGCTCAATAGAAGTAAATAATGGATTTTTCACTCAAAGTATTGCCTCTGAGTCACAATACTTAACTGCATTGACATTTGGATGGACATAATATTGTTTCACTCGGTTCCCAAGTAGATATATGAATAGCCCAGTATCTTCTCAGCATGCATCAGTAAGCTGATATAGGAAAATGAATGAAGTGTCCTGTATGGATGACATATGCATCATTGATAATGGATTAGAAGAACACCTCCAACATATAGAAAGACTATTCACCATATGTGTTAACAGGAGACAAACATTTTCAAACATCAAAAATGTGGACAATAAATGTACTTTAATTAGGACGTGTGGTACTCAGTGAATGCAAGTAGCCACTCCTGAGCTTCTAGAAAATATATGGAATACCTGACCCTCCTAACACGTTCAAAAACGTAAGGCTTTGATGGGTTGTTTTGAATTTTTTCAAGGCATACCTTGGGCATTATGCCAACAAAGTTAAAAAACTTTATCAAGTAATAACTCCCACATTCACAGAAAAGGATTGGAACGAGGATCATACCTGTGTAAGTAAAAGTGACAGGATAACATGATTGTCTCTGCCTACTTGCAGATGTGTGATAATAAATATAACTTGTAAGCAGATTAATACCACAATTATGTATATATGGTTACCTTACTCAGTGACCACATTTTGGATAGCTTAAAGGCACTGTATAAGTGCATAAGAAAGGCTGGCAGGCCTAATTACAATGAATTACAGTAGCCCATGTAAGAGACGACAATTAGTAGGATTGCTGTGCAAGAAACTATGGACCTCATTTACGAGGCTCTAGCGGCACACTGAGCCACCAGAGTGTCATTTTTTTGTTGCTCTGGTGGTGCAGTGTACCAGCCCATATTTACAAGGCCTTGCATGGCTTTTCATGGCCTTGCAAATATGGACGTGTTTCACGCATAATACTGTGTGAAAAAAGTGGTTTTCTATGGGTGTTGTTTGGGGTGTTCCCTCGCAACACCCATAGAACCAGAAGGAATCTGACGCATTCCCAGATTTGCAAATGCCTCCACCGACCCACTAACAAAGGACATGAGCCTTGATGTACATTGCCAGGGTGAGGCAAACACAGTAACTTGATTGTGATGTCCTTGTTCTTCGCCACAGGAGTTGTGATACATGGGGACCCTACATGCCAGCTGGCAGCCCTGCTGAGTACCCAACATCACAACATCACAGTGCCGCAACAAGACTCCTACAGAACACCCCAAACAGCAGCATACCTACAGACTGACGATCATTCAACCTCGTTCTATAGCCTCTGGGCCCCCGCCTGTATTGTTAGTGGAGTGCTCAATGCTCATTCCTTTGGGAGACTCGTCCCTCTGCTACATCTTCATAACCTGAATACTAGGAGGCTTGACTCAATCTGTACTGATAACACAGTATTAGACAGTTAAGCAGACAGTGTGGAACCCTACAAAGAATTGTGACCCTTCTGCAGGCAATAGTCCTAAATATCTACTCCATCTGATCCTCACGATGGTGACTAGAAAAGTGCTCACAGCAGCCCTTTTCACAGAGGTGTCTAAGGGGACCAGACTGCAACAACCCTCACAGTGCAGGCTCCATCAGCCATACCAGAGACACCACTCAATGCCATCCTCAAAGAAATCACTTCCATCTGGACACACCTCACCATCGTGGACAAGAAAATAACTGACCTCCCTTATGTAAAGACCATTAAACCAAACATGGGTCTGTTCCACACCAAAGTACAGGCCCCGGATCAATGTCTCACCACAATTGATGGGACTCTGATGGAGCTGGATGCCCTCGGACCAAACTTGTGGCAAATGAAGCAGAAGCTTATCAACTTGAAAGAGCACTCTCTACATGACAATATTAGATTTTATGGCATCCTGGAAAAGATAGAAAAAACTGATGTGCAAGCCTCCCCTCTTGACCTTATCCCAAAGATGACTACCTTGACTTTCACCCCTCCACTAGAAATCAAACAAGGGCACATGATATGCTCCAGACAGCCACTGGTGGAAAGGGGATACAAAACCTTGTACTCTTGTAGCTTTCTCTGTAATGCTCATACCCAACAAATCATTCTGGCAGCACCTAAACATGGCCCATGTGAGATTAAAGGCAGCCAAGTGTCTATGGCGCCAGACAATTCCCCAAACTTTAGCTCGAAATCTTGGGCCTTCGTGGTCTATATCGACAACTCAAGAAATGGAAAATTAAGTATAGACTACTGGACACTCTAATCGTATTGATCACAATGTATTTTTGCAAACCTGTTGACCTGCCCCCGTTCTTGGAGTCTTTGGAGGACACCAACATGGATACTAATGTTCCTCTACCTATAGCAGAGGCTAACTTCAATGCCAACATTACCGCTTTCAACATTGCTCCCGCACAATGGGGTCAACACCACGACCACCCACCTAACAACCAGCTGGACAGGGGGAGAGTGATAAAAAAATTTGAACAACCGGTGCATGCTGATGACAGGGACAGTCAAGATCTCCTTTAAAACCTTACTCCCAACTAAACCTCAAATCCAAACTACCACCATGACCTCTGATCTTACTTCTAGATGCAACATGATAATTCTACCAGCCTCCCCTGGCCAGATGAGCATGGTGCATTAGGGGTCTGGCTTTACTTTGCTTGGACTTTGCTTTGATTCATTCTGGGTTTTTTTATTCCATCCTGAAATATGCATTCTTTTCCTGTCTGTATTTTCTACCATTCCATCCATAGCTCCTGTAGTGACCCCCACCTTATGACTTGTGGAGTCAGATGCCTTAAGCGTGATCTTCAACCTGGCGGATTTGACTGGCTGTGATATATTACCCACTCTCCTCTCAGAGACCGACAATCCATTGCTATACCTATGACAGGCACTCCCAGTGCTCTTTATTACCCTTCCTGTTGGAACGCTCCCCCATAAGATTGGATTTCTCCCCATACCTTCATTTATCAGCCCCATTCATGGTGTAGCGATTTCTGTATCCTCCTCCATCAGTCACCACCAGTACTCCAATGGCAGTCCAGCTCGCCTTATGCAGTCTAGACTTGCTGTTGACACTTGTACCTACAGCATGTACACTAGTATTTTCTTTCCATGCGCAGTCCCTTAATTCACAACATCTCTATCACCCGCATCATCCCATCTTCCCCCTCCCCCTGACCAGAATCCTCTACCTTAGCCAGCATACATGCCTTAGTGCACACCTCTACACACCAGTTCCACTCCATGATCCTTTAGGTCCTAGGAGTCAATATCCTAAGCCACTTCTCTGCAAATGACTGATTGCACATCACTCTTCATCACCCACACTAATATGGCATCTCAGCTCATCGCAATATTACACTCAATATGAATGTCTCCCACTAAATGAAATCCAAAAAGATACTGTCCTATCTTGCCTGCCAGAGAGTGGACATTGCCCTCCTACACAAGACGCACATGTCCCACAAGGAACCAGAGACACTCAGAAGTACTCTAGGTTGGGAAAATAATTTAGAGCTGCAGAAGCCCAACCACTGCCCTCACACCCTCACCCCAACTGCTGCCTGAGCTATAAGAAATGTGGAGTGGCCATTCTCATCCACAAACCTCTCCCCGGCATGGTGCTTCAAACATGGACTTATACTGACAGACAATACACCATTGCAAAACTCAGAATTGGCTTTAAAAGGTTGGCATGGACTCAGCCTATGTACCTAATGGGTCCACGTTTGGTTTCCTACTCTGCCTTTACAGGTCTCTGACTGAGATAAACACTTCCCACATGGTGATAAGAGGTTACTAGATCCTGGAACCTGATGCGCTCTTGGACTTCACACGTCCTATAAACAGAACCAGGGACAGAAATAGAGCCCTCCTACATGACCTATGGGATGACCATGGATTACTCCACCAAACAAACAAAGAATATCCCTTCTTTTCAACTGCCTATGGTACACACTCCCAGCTGGACTATGTCCTACCTTCCACCATACCTTCACAGCTATTGAAGACCCGTCCACTCTGGAGGGTTGCCTCTCTGACCATGCACAGTTACAGCTTAATGTAGATTGGAACCTAAAAGTTCCGACTCAGAAACTGTGCCCTTTCAACACGGCCCAGTATAGAGGCAGAGATACCCTGTCATTTGACCACATTCTTAGAGAATAACCAAGGTTTCATCTTCTGTGGGCAGCAACCAAGGTTACCCTTTGAAGGCATGTATAAGAGACGCAGCCCTGGGTAATAAGCACCAAACCCAGATATAACTCACTCTAAAATGTGATATAAAAACATACACTGAAGAATACACTGCAAGGCTCACTACAGCTAGGAGACCTGCCCCGAAGACGACTAAACTAAAGTTGAATTTGTACTCCAATGGCTGAAAGCCTACTACAATGAACATAGTTAAAGAGTGGGTAGGCTCTTTGCTGCACAAATTCGACCGAGGGAAGACACAACTGTCATTCCAGCCACAAAGGATGGCTCTGGCTGTATTCACAGAGACCAACAGGGCATTGCAGACTCTTTAGGGGCCATTTACTCTGACTTCTACAGCACCGAACTTCAGGATGAGGGGGTTGTTAAGAGACGTTCTTTGACAACATCGCCTTGCCCTGACACAGTGAAACTAACAGAAACCTCCTAGGAGGGGAAATCATTAAAGAAGAAGTGACCAATGTTATTACCAATGTAACATACGTACAATGCAACATTGCCCCTGGAAAGACAGATTCTCAGGCAAAATCTACCCCTTGATAAAAGAGGAAGCAATGGATGCACTCCATGCTGCCTACCATGAAGCAGAAACTACAGGGACTACTTTTTCATATGTCAAATGAAGCAGTCATTACTTTACTGCCGAAACTTGTTACAATGTGCCAGCTACTGCCAAATTTCTCTTTTGAATACAGATGTCAAAATTCTAGCCAGCATTCTCGCATTAAGACTCAGATGAGTCATCCTGAGCCCCATACATTGGCTTTGTCACCAGAAGATCCTCCTAAAATTATCTATGTACTCTGGCACATCCTCCCTAGCTCCTTGATACATTTCCAGAGGCTATAGTTGCCCTTTTCCTCAACACTGAAAAGGCCTTTGACTGCACTGAATGGGGGTAGCAATGGTGTGGCCTAGAAGACAGCTTAGGTCCTGAATTAGGTCTTGGCAGACAAGTGACTCCATCTCAACAGTGACAGATATACCATCAGCCAAAATATAAATCCCACTATAGCCTGTGGGAATTGTATTTCGGCAGACGGGACATCTGTCTCCATTGTGATGGAGTAACTCATCCGTAATGATCTAAATTAAGCCCATCATTTACAAAGTCCACTGGCTTTAAAACTCGCCCAGGTCAATTCTGTTTTTCTTTTTTTTTTTACCGGAACCCCTCCCAGTATGTAGGGGCTAGTTTAACTGGCCATGGAACCCCTGGCTGCAGCTATTCATCTAATCCTCCCAAATAGCAGGAAGATCTACCTCTATGGTGCAAGGCCAAAATACTTGTATACGCGGATAACATATTGCGTACTCTCATGGACACCAGACAAACACTACCGCCTTTAATGTTTCTGATTTCTTCTTTCTCACAGATCTCGGGATATAGGATTAAACTGGGGAAAAAGTAAAGCACTACCTACCTATGTGTATGGTTACAGCAAAGGCAGCCATTGTTGATCAATTTTAGTGGAAACAAAACAGACTCAAACACCTGGGAATTATCATCAACATGCATCGGGAGACTATGATCTCAGATAATTTAGATGTCCTTATTGACCAAAAGAAGGCAGATTCCATGAAATTAAAGTACCTCAACTTGTCCCTTTGTGGAAGGATTCAAGTAGTCAAAATGGTGATAGCCCCACACTTTACATATGCCCTGGATATCCTATCACTTCTGCTCTGAGTGCCCCTATTATGAGCAATAGACAGATACATTTTCATATGGGGTGACATGAGACCATAACTTTCATTCTAAGATGCTTGTGAATAGGAAAAATACAAGACTGAGTGCACCTTGTACAGAACTTTTCTATCAGGTCCTATGTCTGGCACAAATTTCTTATCTAGGCAAGGGAGTAGCTGACCACTCTTTCTGGGCTCATCTGAAACATGCTATGTCTGCTAGTGGTGCTAGCCTGAATATACTCTGTTGACACAGTATCCCCTTGACACTCACACACAACCCGATATATATTACAAACTATGGTGAGAATTGAGAATAACATGCAAAAACTACTATACAGTCCAGCATGTCTCCACAGCCAGGCACCTTTTTGGAATAATGCCACCATACAAGTGGGTACCCGGCCATTTAATTGGAAATAATGGGAATTTACAAGGATCCTCTTACTGGAAGATTTGGTTCATGGTGAAACTCTGAAATCATTTGATCACCTGCACGCTGAATTCCCATTACCCAACTCCCATCCTGGCACTGCCTGCAGTTGCAACCTTGTTGAGCCCTGGAAACAAGATCATGGAACCTCTCACCCTGACAGTACCCTACAGCCTCTGGACAGATTTGTGTGTGTCTTTGCCTACGCTTGTTTGCCTGTGAGTATGCAGTAATAATTTAATATAGAAGCTTTACTGCCAAAGTAACACCAGGCACACTTGCTTTTAATATAAAATGTAATTCTAAACAATGTCTGAACCTCCTCAACCCTGGTACTGTGCTCACAAGATGCCTTATGCTGTTTTTGTTTCATCAGTAGCACTGCTTTTTAAAAGAATGAAATTGTGATGAAATAGGATTACTAACTGGTATATCATCTACAGCTCTAATACTGCAGCAATTGATTGCCTGGAGGCCATTCACTTTATGCTTAAAAACTGATATCAAGACCAGTGTGTACTCCTTTGTGGTGATAATTATGATATTTTAACCTTGTGAAGCATATCCAATCAGATAGGGAGCTTTTTCCTGTGGAGCATGTCTTAAAGTAATAACTACTGGACTCTAGTGAAAACCTCTGGATGTACAGTGTAATATCA
The DNA here is from genome assembly GCF_031143425.1 of Pleurodeles waltl. Taxonomy (NCBI): domain Eukaryota; kingdom Metazoa; phylum Chordata; class Amphibia; order Caudata; family Salamandridae; genus Pleurodeles; species Pleurodeles waltl. Next base: position 631,806,675 of record NC_090442.1, read on the forward strand.
TTACACCCAAACAGTTTCAAGTTGTAGAGCACTAACCTTGCAGTGTGCGATCTTGTGTGGGCATAGTGGGAATCACTGAGTTAGGTCCTAATTCCACACCTAAGGTCAACTGGACTAGACCTAGAGGTAACTTAGAGGTAGCTTGGGAATCAGTCAACCTGCTAGGAGGAAAGGGAATAGGTTGTGATAGAAGAAATTAAGACTTTGTGATGTCTTTTTTAATTGTCTGTTTTCTTTCTGTGGGCCAGTTCTCTGGCTCAGTGGAGGTCTGTGGTCAAGGAGTGGTGAAATAGTATACCAACTTTGTGTAATTAAACAATAAGTTAGCTTGCACATGTGGCTCAGTTCTGTTTCTATTGAAAGGTCAATCCAATTATATAAGAGCAACAAAAGGGCTTACACCTCCATTCCCTCTTCCCACTGATGGTATGATGAGTGTTGGCAATACACACAGTGGGAACCCTGGGGGTCAAAAAAGAGAAATAGGGATTATCTAATGGTCAGGATTGATCTACCCTAATTTACCCTCCATGCACTTCCTCCTTCCATTTTACCTGATTTGGGCACCATGACTTCAATTGGCAAAGGTCCACAAGATAGGAAATTCAAAACATTCCTTGTAACCTTCAAAGTTATGTGAGATGCTGAGTTGAGAGTCTTCTTCAAGTATAAGTCACCTTTCTGGGCTGATGGAAAGGGTTATTGTCAATGTACGGCACAATGCAAATGAAGTCTCTAATAACCTCTAAATTCTAATATGTATTTTCTCTTCTGTACTTAGGACTCAGTCAAGCCTAACATAGGAGATCAAATAATGACTTACTATTAAAATCACTATTCAATGCGACTAGGTAGAGCCTTCCCAAGTACAATACGAATGCTCTGCTGTGCTGAGCTCTCATTTTACCGGTAATCTGTAGGACAGTTTTCTACTGGTTGTCTTTGTCTTTACTGGGAGTTTCAAAATCAGAGATGAAGGTATCTGAAGACGGAGGAATCCATAGGCAACAATCTACAGTAGAAGAGGTGTTTGGAGATATGAGCATCATGGAAATGGCGCCAAAGGTATAGGCAAGTCAAAAAACACTTTGCTACCTAGTCGCGACTATATATGCACAATTCTAACAGAATTGGATCTTCTGGTGTCCTGGTGGTCTCTGATGGTTTTCCTTCAAAAGGTAAAAAGTCTTCAATGTCCACTAAAAGATGCTGGGTTATCCAGGCATATTAATTTTCAAGCAAAGATATTCCAAAGTCTATTGAAGAACATTCCACCAAGGTGTAGGACTTCATGAGCTGTAGCAAAAGAAGTTCCCCTTCATGAGATTTGGAAAGCAGCAACATGGCTCACCCTAATACTTTTGTTTATCATTACCATTTAATGTGTTAAGTATTGATTCCTCTTTTACCTCTGGAATTTTGAAAGTCAATGTGTGTTTAACATAATTGTAATAAAAACAGATTTTCTTTCTTATATAATGGGCAGTTTGTACATTTATGTGTGATAGATGTCCATAAAAAAGATAAATATTTTAAGTTTATTTATATCTTCACCTACGTAAATACTAATACAATGAAAATGGATCAGAAGGTAATAAATAAATAATGCAAAACTAATCTTCATTACTCTCTTGAGTGTGATTTCTTGCACTTAACAAATAACAAATACTGTGATTCCAGGTTTTTCTGGTCCCAGTCCTTTGTCCACCCATTTTTCCTTATCATTCCTCTAGACATCTCTTTCCTTATTTTTGGCATTTGTGTCTCAATTGTTGGATAAAGGCAAAAAGAACAAATGTTGGACAGAATGCTGAACAATGTAAACATTCATGCCCACCCACAAAGATATGTTTTTTTTGCTCACCACGCCACCCCAGCCATATGTAAATCAGTCTTGACCCTGCTCCCTATTGGAACAGTCCAGCCCAAACTGCCAGGCCAGTTCCTCCCTGGATTGGAAACAAGCATTCTGGGATCAGTTTCGTGGTGTCACCCCTCATCAGCCAGGCTAGCTAGAATCCTGTGGTGCAGTGAGCACGTGACACAAGTCTGGGCATACTCCTCCTAATTAGGGCGATAAAGGTAAAATTAATAAAATGATGGACAGAATGCTGAACAACGGAAACATTCACCCCCAGTCATAAAGATCTGGGTTTAAGACATCATTTTTTTGCCCACCACACCACCTTAGTTTAGACCCAGCCATATGCAAATCAGTCTTGACCCTGCTCCCCATTGGAACAGTCCAGCCCGAACTGCCAGGCCAGATCCTCCCTGAACCAGAGAAAAAAATCATGGGATCAGTTTTGGGGTATCACCCCCCTCAGCCAGGTTAGCTTGAATCCAGTGGTGCAGTGAGTGTGGGAACCTTCATACCCTTTCAACTTAAGGTGACAAATGCAAAAAAGAAAAAATTATCAGACAGGCTGGCTTGAATCCAGTCCCTCTGACCAACACTCCTAACCACTTAACCCAACCCTGGACACAGCCTTTAGCCATTCCTAGCCTAGTTGGTTGCATGTCCACATACTGCCCTCTTCTGGCTGATTTTGGCCCCAGGGGCCAAATCCCCAGGGGTTCGGCAGTCTAAAATTTTTTAATGGTGAGGGGGCCGCAAACCCCCTCCCCACACTGATTTCGGGCCCCATCCCCTGGGGCCCCACTTAGTTTTTGGTGGGGGAAGGGGACCACATGGCCCCCTCCCAGGCTGATCCAGGCCCTGGGGACCCCATCTCCCAGGGCCTGGCCTAAATATATATTTTTCACAGCCCCTTTCCTCAGACCCACTCAGGCCCAGGGAGCGCATCCCCCGGGGGCAGGTCTAAATATCTAATTTTCTTTTGGGTAGGGGGCTGCGCGGATGCCCTCCCTAGGGCCGATTTCAGCCTCGGTGGCTCTATCCCCCGTCCTAAATGTTTAATTGGTTTTTGGGGGAGGAGGACTGCACAACCCCTCTCCCCAAGCTAATCTTGGCCCCGGGGACCCAATTCCCTGAGGCTCAGCCTAAATATCTTTATTTGGGAGGGGGGCCATGCGGACCCCTTTACCAGGCTGATTTTGGCCCTGGGGACCCGATCCCTTGGTGCCTGGCCTAATTATTGAAGATTTGTTTTGTTTTTGGGGAGTGGGCCTCACGGACCCCTCCCGAGGACTAATCTCAGCCCTGACGACCCCATCCCATGGGGCCAGGCCATGTGACCTGGGTGCCACCCATGGCACCCAGTCACAATGTTGGGGACTATGGGGCAGTCCCAGCTGGCTCTTGATCTATTGTGAAAGCAGTTTTCTCTGTTTCCCTGCCTGCATCTCTGCTCCGCAAACATGAAGTGATAGGTGTTTGACACACTTCATCCAAGTGGAGTGTTTGTCTTGGCGGGAGCTGTCAAAGCTTCCACTAAGTCAGAGCAAACAGCTATGTCCCAGGGTTGGGAACCCCCTGACATAGTAAGAGCTGGGCCCTGGGGCTGGCAGTCCCGCTTAAATATCCCAGGGGAGGTGGTGGTCCCCGGGGCTGCAAAGGGGGCATTGGCTATCCCTGCTTACCAAATGTAAATGCCCCCAGGACCTGATCCACCCGGGAGCTTGTACAAAACAAGCACGGAAGTCTATGCTTATTATTTTTTTAAATTTCAAAATGTGCGACATTGTTGCGAATTTCTGGGAATTGTTTTTTATTTTTAAACCTGTTTTTTAGCTCTGGCTGGTTCCCCGTGGAATCACAGCATCAGAGCTGATGGGTCAGGGTGACTTTACCCTGGCCCCTTGCCTTTTTTTTAAAAAACTTTTTTGTTTAACTCTGCTGAAGCAGAGTCCCAACATGGCTGCCAGCACTTCCTGGTTTGAAGATTTCTGGCCAATCAGAGCTGTGCATTTTCCTGCACAAACTTGTTATTATTTGCCAAGTCCTCAAGGCCAATGACATTCAAATTTGGATGTCCTTTAATTTCTCCTAAACTACTGGGTAGAGCTAGCTTTCTGCCAAATGTGGTGCAGTTCCGTCCAGTGGTTGGGGCTGTAGTTGTGTTCAAAGGTCCTATGGGAATTAACATAGGAAACACATGTTTTTTCCCCCCTCTTTTTCTCTGACCCACTTGACGGATCACCCTGAAACTTTCCATATGCAACAAGAATCACCAGGTCACTCTCACACCCATAGAGACAGGCCTACTACCAACACGCATGTCCAAAAGCAGTGCACAGCGTGGGGTTAGGTGTTTAGGGGTGCTGGCTACAGTGTCTGGCCACAGGTCAGGCCCTATAGCTGATCCCTACTGCACTCTGCCAAAGGCTGTGGTTGGGTGGTTATAGGGGCTGGCTCTCGCCATGCACTACTAACTACCCTACAAATTATGGCACTCGCATAACACCTTTGGTAACATCATTGATAATATCAATGTAATATTTATTGTAAAGTTCCTGACTAACAAACTGTGCATGGTAGGGGTGCAAGTTATAATTACCTTAGGGCACAAGTTATAATTACTTGAGATAACATTAACTATAAAACAAATTCATTTCTATGGTTTTGTACATTTTAAATGTGAGCCTAACTATAACATCCTTGCAACCTTTGGTATTTTAACTGAATATTTCTGTTTTTATAAATTCTATTTCCTAACTATAAAGTCTATGTAACTTCAAGCGCCGCTTGAAGTGTTTTCCCGAAATTTTCAAAACTGACACTTTGGTCAGTTAAGCTGCTTACTAGAAAAAGTTTGTCAAGCGAGGGCTGAGAAAAAGGGGGGTCCCAAAACACTTTTTACTCATGTCAAAGGGATTTCTCAAAAATGTTAACATGACTTCAGCCCCAACCTCTGACCGGAAGTACACAAAGTTTAGCAAAAGGCTAGATCGTATTCTCAAAAGCATGCTTTTTGTGATTTGGTGTAAATCTGTTCAGTAGTTTTGGAGAAATAAGAGTTTAAACAATAGAGATACATGGGGCTGCGATTGTCCCCATGCATATCTTCAACCAGTAGGTTGCGGCAGCCATCTTGGGTCTTGGCTTCAGCCGAGTCCCAGATAAAAAAGTAAAAAAAGAAAAAGAAAAAGGGTCTGGATAGGGACACCCTGACACTTTCATTCTGGTGCAGGAGACACAGATGGAACCAACCAGGGCTTAAAAGCATTTTTTTTTAAACATCGGAAAAATCTGTGGATCCGGATCCTCAGATTTTTCTGACATTTAAAAAAACAAGTGGGCAGTTTCCCTCCCTTTTCATGAAACTCCTGGGTGGGCCAATTCCCAGGGGCATGTAAAAAATAGGGAGGGGGTGCATAAAACCCCACCCCTCCTGGGGTTGCCAAAGCCCTGGGGACTGCCACCTCCTTGGGGCTAAAATCTTATTAAATGCGTGGGTCTGCATGGCCTCCCCACAGCCCTAGGGACCACTACCTCCCCGGAGCTTCTATCTAATGTGTCCCCCGGCAGCCCCTGAGCTTTAAAGTAATGTAATGTAGCGGAACCACATGCCCCCCCACATCCCCAGGGACCTGCACCTCCCTGGGCCTTCAAACAAATAAAATATGGGGATTCCCATCTCCCTGCAACCAAAGGGACTGCCACCTCCCCAGGGCTTTAACAAATCCAACTCTGGGGCTACCCAGCCCACTCGCAGTCCCGGGGACCCCCACCTCCCCTGAGCTTTAAAGGTATCTAATGCGGCAGATGTCCATCCCCACCCTCAAACAGCTCTCCCTCACTTCAAGCAGAGTTTTCCTCTGTTTCTCTGCCTGTGGAGATGCAGGTAGGAAAACATAGGAAGCTGCTCTCACAGAGATGCCATCTCCAATAGGCGTGAGGAGTCAGCTGGGACCACTGGGGACTTCCAGCTCCCCCTGCAGTCCCGAACATTGTGACTGGTTGCCCTGGGGGACATCCAGTTCACATGGCCAGGTCACACAGCTGTACTCCCCAAAAAACATTAATAATTAGGCCGGGCCCTGGAAGATGGATTCCCCAGGACCCCATGTGGCCCCCCTCCCAAAAACAATTAAAATAGTTAGGCTTGGCTCCCGGGAATGGGGTCCCCAGGACTGATATCATCCTGGGTAAGGGGGCCACACAGCCCTCCTATCCCCCAAAAATTTAAACAATTAGGCCGGGCCCGTGGGGATGGAGTCCCTGTAGCTAAGATCGACTTGAGGTGGCGGGACGTGTAAACCCCTTCTCCCCAAAAAATGCAATACGTAGGCCGGGCCCCGGGGATGGGATCCTCAGGGCTGAGGTCAGCCTACAGAGGGGAACCACGTGGCCTTCATCCCCCCAAAAAATGAAATATTTAGCCCGGGGTTGAGATTGGCCTGGGGAGGTGGGCCACTGGCCACGCTTGGAGGCCAACCCCCACTGAGCACAGCCATAGGCTGCGTACAAGGTTGGGACATTATTGGTGTTGGCCACAACCCCCGCTTCACACAGTGGATGGCCCTGGGAAGCCCCACCCCCGGGCCTTGCTCCTGCTATGTCCTGGAGTGCCCACCTTCGGACATCGCTGTTTGCTCTGTGACAGATCCCACCAAGTCGGAGCGAATACTGCGCTTGCAGTGAGTGAGAGCTGTCAAACAGCTCTCACTCACTTCAAGTGGACGTTTCCTCTGTTTCCCTGTGGAGACGCAGGCAGGGTAACAGAGGAAACTGCTCTCACAGAGAGGGGGCTGCTTTTCTAGCTTCCTCTCTGTGACAGCAATGCCAGCTCCCACAGGAGGTGTGGAGCCAGCTGGGACCACAGGGCCTTCAGGCCCCTCCCGTAGTCCTTAACATCGTGACTGGGTGCCTAGGTGGTAGCCAGGTCACATGGCCGGGTCCTGTTGCGGGGACCCACACAGCCATGACTTGGCTAACTAAACACAATGGATTTTACAGGGGTGGTCACTGTAAAGCTTGTAAATACATATCTAATACTTCAAAAGTCTTTACTTCTGGGGCCATAAAAGGGAAATCAGGCAAAGCTTAAGTTGTAGGTCTGGTTTTTGCATATATATTCTTCAGTGTCCATGCTCACTTATGTATTTGGCAGTACGGTGGTTCCCCTTAGAAAATGTATATTGGAAAATAAAAGGGTGATAAAACATTTCTCACAATTTCATAGCAGTGATGTGTCCAAACTGATTGATTTGCAATGGATTGGATAGAGAAGAACATACAGGGTGGAGATAGGGTGAAACAACTGATGCAACTTGAGTCGAGATGTATATTGGACTTACAAAACAATTCCCATATGGTGTGTCTCTCTCCTGAGGTCCAGTTTGCAGTACTCTTTACATTTTTCATTGGAGGGTATTTTAGTGTTATATGTTCCTCCTGTGACATTCCCTTTTCTTTTACTTTTACTTTACCTGTTCTGGTAGGGAAAGGAAGAACAATTTCATATTTTGATTTTACTTTCTTGAACTAGTGGGGTTGATGTGAATGTGGGAAAACTGAGCTGATTGCAGAAGCCCCCAAACTTTCTTCCCCATTATTCACTCATGTTGGTGCTGACTCTGAGGGTGCCATGGGCGCTGCTGAACAGTCCTAGAGCCTGTGCTCTGATTAAAATGATAGATGCAAATTAGGCTAATTATAATTTGCTGTACCTACCTACTTATAAGCCCCTAGTAAATGGTAAGGCATGTAGGTTTAGTAACTCCCAAGATAGTTAGTACACCCATAGGTGCACTGCTATGGTGCCCAGGGTCATTTTAAAAGCAGGCCTGCCTTGCTGGCTGCTTTTAAGTTAAAGTCATCCTCAAATTCAACTTTGGAATCAAAACTACTTCCTCAATCATAATCTACCTTATTTTTACATTTAAATCACCCTTACGGTGTGCTCCCAAGTGTCCCCAGGGTTGGGTGCAGTGTGACTATAAGCAGGGACTTTACAATAGATGTTTAATAAGCCCTTGTGAGGGACAACTAGTAAAGTTTTTTTTTTTTTTCTGATTGTAGTGATGGGCTCCATAGGTTAACATTGAGAGGCTTTATTTTAAAATAATTAAGCCTAATTTTCCATAGGAATTAGCTAAATATAGCAATTTTAGTATCAAATTAACAGTTATAATACATCCAACAACTATCCACTATTGCATGTAATATCATTTGTACCTAGAAAGAGTTTTAGAACTCTTGCTAAAAGTTGCTAACTTCAGCCCTGTAGTGCCCCCCTCTGATTGGTCATCCTCTGGCAGCCTGAACCAGGCTGTCTTCATGAGGTGTTAAGTGGCCTGGGCTGAAACAAAGGATGCATCTGGTGGGAGGAGATCTGCCTCAGCAGGTGGTAGGATAGGATGGGGGGAGAGCAGCCAAACTGGACTTCAGTGGAGGGAAGGACATTTGGGACAGCAACTGTACCTCCACCATGTCCTGCAGCCCCAGACAGCCTAGTGCCTCCTGCTTAGATTAAGAGAGGGCTGGAAAGGGGTGTGTTAAGGAAAGCTTAGCCACACCAGTGGGTGGACTCAGCCAGATCTAAACTCCAAGATAGCATTTTTGTCATCTTAGATTTTTGAGGAATGTTGCTCCCTGGGATTGATTTTTGCCACAGCTCCCAGGAAGTGGTCACTCCAGAGGGTGGTGGCCTGCACATCATTGGACAGGAGCATTCCCTGCTTGCCATCCCAGGAGCAAGGATAAATATGGCAGAGCTCCCCACACTTCAGATCCCTACTGGAACAAGACAAGAAGAAGAAGGACTGCCATGCTGGACCTCTGGCCTGCACCTGGCACTGCACTCAGAAGGGCTGCACCAGCTGCATACTTTGGCTTCACCAAGGAAAGGACTTTGCCTGGCTTCTACTACTCCCTGAAGGGACTACCTGTAAGCTACAAGTAGAAAAGAGCTGACCAGAGTCCCTTCATCAAGCCCTGCAGAAATTGACCAGTGACCAGTGGTCATTTCTGGATTTGAACCAAGTGCATTCTGGAAGTTTGAGTCATAACCCCCAAGGAGCAACTTAAAGCTTCTAGAACCTTGGGGTGAGTGGTGGGCATCTGAAGAACCTTAAAAGTACTTCTGGAAGAAGATCCAGAGTTTTGGAGCAACTTTGGAAAAAAGTTCCATAAGTGGACTGACCCAATGTCGTGAGTCAAGCCGGCCAATGTCGATCGCGAGCTGCCCTGACTTACAGGTTCATACCGCTGAAAAGCTCTGGTGCCCCAGACTTCCAGGACTTCACCGGGGGCTTATGGAAAGGCAATCCAATGACATCACATTGAAATCTGCTTGCAGTGTAGGATCGTCTGACGTCAGGGAAGAAAAGCTCCAGAAAGTTTCTAAATCTGTAGGTAAAAGTTTGACCGAGGCCTCCCATGCAAGGTATCTGAGGAGGGATCCAGGGACGCTGGCTTTAACTTCGACTTGCTCCCGGACAACGTTTTCCATCACAAAAAATAGTCTAAGTCCAAACATAGAAACTCTTGACCGAGGCCTCCTATGATGCATATCCAAAGAGGGCTCCATCAAGGTCTGCCTCAACTTGTGACTTCGTCCCAGTCGGTAAGAGAACTTCAAAAAATGTCCAATTCCGAAGGTAAAACCTTAACCGAGGCCTCCCGCTCAGGGTATCTGAGCAGGGTCCATCGCAGTTGGCCTCAATGTTTGACCTTGCCCCGGTCAAGTGTGACCAGATGTCCGGATTGGCGCTTTTGTTTTCTAAGCGCTAGATAATATTTCAACTTTACAAATTCATATCTCCTATTCCCTTCATTGGATTTCTGTCATTTTAGTGTCATTTCAAAGAAAGAAATGTATTCTATTTCTATAAATTGGTGTTGGATATTTATTGTGTTCTGTGTTTTACTTATTTACTGTTTTGTTGATATTAAGGGCCATATGTACGAACACTTTTTCCCATAGACACAGAATGGGGAAAAACCTTTGCTACATCTGGCCCTAAATGCTTTATTCGCACATCTGTCTCTTAAGTTAAGCCTAACTGCTCATTGCCAAGCTTCCCAGGGTTGAGCCAGGATTAACTTATTGAGCCTTGACTGTACCTAGTGGGGGTTTGTGGCCTATTCCTAAGTGTAGCTTCCTACCTGCACTTATCAATAATCCACTTTCACACATTGAAAATAACATGAAATATTTTCATTAATTCTTTGGATAATGATTTTATGTATTGTAATCATTTATGGGGGATACGGGGAGCATATTGAATGAATTTTATTTAGTTTTGTAGTTTTTCATTTAAAGCACCGAGAATGATGAAACTGTATTGACTTGTGGAAACACAAAGAATTAGTGTCTATCATTCTGTGTTATTTATTTTCTGTGGGAAATGGGGCTTGTTCACCTTGAGAAAGGCGCGCTACAACTGAAACGCATCAGAGCATCTTAGTTCCATGTAAATTAAACTTGGAATTTGCACATACTGCCTGGAGTGCCCGTTTTTCACCAAACATCAGGATATGTGTTTATGTATATAAATATACATACATACATACATACATACACACATATATGTATTTACGCTTACTGCAAAATACTTAAATTTTCATTTCAAAGGCATGCATGGTATAACCATACAGGTGGTATTTTTTTACCTGGTAAAGGTATATGCGCAGTAATGAGTGTGCAGTAAAGTTATCGCATGGTTATGGTCGCGGTGTACAGGCTGTTTCCCTTTTTACACTGCCAAAAGAAAAACATATTAATTTAGACAACCTGAACTCCTTTGTTCATTGTAAGTAATTCAATAAGGATCGTTTGACATCCAGTAAAGAAGGAAACTGATCATCTCATTTTTTAAAACCAAAAGGGATATGTTTTGGATCAGGTCTAGGCACAAGCTGATCTGGAAGAATCTGCAACTATCAACATGAAGCCACAGAGATCCAAGCTCACTTAGCTGTCTGGCTAATGTTATTGCCATAAAAGGTGTTTTTGCTGATACCCAAACAATTTCTCCCTCTTCAAAAAGGTTCAAAAGGGGGAAGCTGTAATCAAATTACGACTGTTGTCAAATCCTAAGTGAGAAGAATGGGTTGTGTGACTGGCCTATGCAAACAAAAACGATTCAACAATCGAAGAGCTAATGGAGTAACCTTGTCCAATTCCCCATTGCAACCGCTAAAAGCTCTAAGTGCTGCCCACTGAGATGGTAGTGTTGATGGAGATAGACTCTTTAAGAAGCCCTCTCTTCACAAAATTCAAGAATCTGAAAAGGATCCACTGACACTAAATCAAAACCTCTCAGAGTACACCATTTACAACACAATCCCCACCTCTCTTTGTATGATGAAAGCGTAGATTTTTTCCTAGGCAGCTGAATATTGTCTGCCACCTGTGAAGAGCACCTGTGAAGAGCACTCTATATCTATCAAGACTAATCTTTCAAGTTTCAGGCTACCAGTTTTACTTTCTTAAAATGTACGAACTGTAAAATAGGAAACAGATGAGTATAGGGAAGGGTCAGAAGTCTGAAAAACCTCCTCTTGGATAGACTCAACAGAAGTGAAAACCATTGGCACCGTGACCATAAAGGACCTATTAAAATAACAAATACCCTCTGTCCTGAACCTTCTAAAGCACTCTTTGGAGGAGGGAATCAAAGGGAAGGCATGCAAGACGTCCCAAGGTCAGGGAATTGACCGGGCATCCACTGGCCATGCGTGTAGAAAATTTACTTCTGTGCAAAAAAATGGTAACACTGCATCGTGAGGGATGGCAAACAAATCTATCCAGAGGACCCTGAATATTTGGCAAATCTGGAGAAACAGCGACTGAGAAAGATAGTACCCCACTGATGAAGGAAGTTTGGGAGACTGACTGTCAGCATGAATATTAAATACCCCCAGAATGTACATTGCCTTCAGATTTTCCTTTGCCCAAACACAAATCTGATTCACCAAGTTGTTTAAATGAGGATTCTTGGCACCCCCTATTGATCAGGTAACACGTTGATACTTGTTTGTCTGTCCAAACCACCAGGTTCTTGCCTTTCAGCCGGTGATGAACAATTTGGAATGCCTTCCATACTGCTGACACTTCTGTCCAATTAGAGGAATTAACCCTGTCCTCCTGGCACCCTTGTCCATTGCATTCTAACTCTCCCAGTGTTGCTCCCCAGCCCCAAAAACTGGCATCCATTGATAGTTGGACAGATGATGGAATCTGAAACAGAATTCCCTTCTCCAAGCTGGGCATACACAACCACCATTGCATTTCTTGGACATTTGCAGAAGACACAAGGATTAAGGTTCTGAAATTGACTGATCCTGGATTCCACTGACTTAAAAGGTAATTTATTAAAGTCTTGAAGTATACAAACACCCGTGGACCACTGCAGGTGTTGATGACAGCATGAGGGGTACTCTCTACCAGAACATGGCAGGAGCTTCTATTTGAGACTACGTAGATTGCAGGATTGACTTATTGTGTTGATTCTGCCTGTAAAAAGAAAACAACCCCTTTCATGGTGTTGAAGATTGCTCCTATAGACTGATTCAGTTGAATCAGCTCCAGCTGAGATTTCTGGAAGTCCAAATTTGTTAGATCTGACAGCGTTAGGGTGGTCCTCCCTCAACGTTTTGCCCACCTCCCTCCATTTTCACACCATGTTTTTGCTGGTTTTAGGACTCTGTGTACTTTACCACTGCTTACCACTGCTAATGTGTGTGTGCTCTCTCCCCTAAATCATAGTAACATTGGCCCAATTGGTGCATTTAGTTTAATTATAAGGTCCTAATAATGTGCATTACTTGTGCCTGTGGCCAGTAGATTCAGTGCTAATAGTGGGCCTGCAGCACTCATTGGACCACCCACTCCATTAGACCTCTAACCATGGCTCAGGCCTCCCATTGCAGAGCCTGTGTGTGCAGTTTAATTGCCATCTCGACTAGTTAGCCCTTTCCCAAGCCTTAAACACCCCTTTTATTCTACATAAATCACCCCTAAGGTATGCCCTAGGTAGCCCATGGGGCAAGGTGCTGTATGACGAAAAGGTAGGGCAATCACTTTTAGGTTTTGCATGTCCAGGTAGTGAAAAACTCCCAAATTGATTTTTCACTACTGTGAGGCCTGCCCTTCTCATAGATTAACATTGGAAATTCTTTATTACACTGTTAAGCTGTAGTTCCTGATTCAGAAGTAATAGCTCAGTCATGTTTCACACCATCAGAATGGTAATGATAAATCCTCTTTACTGGTAAAGGTGGATTTACCATTCCAATTTTAGAAATGCCATTTTTAGAAACTGAACATTTCTCTGCTCTTATAGTTCTGTGTGCCTGCAGCCTGTCTCCAATACAAGTCTGGGGTGTATGACAGCTACACTTTGTGCATTCCCTCCAGAGGAAAGGAGGGGGGCTTGCACTTGCACCTGAATAGGCAGTGTCTGTTTCCACACAAAGGACTGATTACCCCATACTGATAGTCTGGAGTGAGGGCTGGAAGGAAAGGACCCCTTTGCAGTCACCCCCAACTCAAAGGCACAACAGGGTGTAAGTACTGGGTCTCTAACCCCCACCAAATCAGTACACTTCTGGACCTGTAGAGACTCTGCCAGGAAGAAGGACTGCTGTATTGCTTAAAGGACTGCTACCCTTGTGTATCCCTGCATTGCTGGACTCTTGCCTTGCTGAGCTGCCCTGCTGTCTGCTGTTCCCCTACCTGGGTGAGAAGGACTGGATTTGCATCACTTGATCCCAGAGTAAGTCCAAGGGCTTGCTGGCTTGTCTCCTATTTTCTGATGTCTCAGGGACACAAAAGCAGTTCCACAATTCAGCAACAGGTCATAGACTCTTCAATTGTAAGACCTGCCATGCCAAGTGGTGCCAACCCAGTCCTGGACTCTTAGAAGTGGGTTTTCCTGGCTGCTCCTGCAAAGAACCACACATCAACCTCACTGTGCTGATCCGAACTGACACATCACCTTTGTTGTTAATGCTTCACTACTGCATCACCTCTGCTGCAAGGATTAAGGGCATGACCATGCCGACAATGACAACGCATCACTGCTGCAAGAGTCAGAGCACCACATTGTTGACTGCGCAACTCTACGTCCCCTCTGCATGAGCTTCATCCTTCGGATCGATGCCAATGCATAGCTTCACTGCTTTCTTCAGCATCAAAATAGTTCCACCGATCAGAATGGATGCATCTCAAGGACCAAGGTATTATTGCTCAGAAGGCCCTCTGTGGGTCATTTAGCCAGCCTGCGCTCTATCACAGTTGGTCTGAACTTTTATCTTTGGCCCTATCTAGTGCAACCAGATAGACGCGGTTGGCACTTTCTGATACTAAACACTACAGTTTCATTTGTTCTTTCTAAGTTCATATCTCAACATCTACATCTACCTATTGGATTTTTGTCATTTTTATCTTGTTTTGTTCCTAAATAGATACATTATTTTTCTAACCTAGTGTGGAGTGTTTTGTGGTGTTTTCACTGTGTTGCTGTTTGTGTGTTGCACAGATACTTTACACATTACCTCTTAGCTTTAAGCCCGACTGCTCTATGCCAAGCTACCAGAGGGTGAGAACAGGATAATTTAGGGTGTGATGTGAATTACCCTGACTAGGATTGTCATCCTTACGTGGACGGGGTGCATACCTCTGCCATCTAGAGTTCTAACAAACTTGAAACCCATCTGTTGACTGGTGGTTGATGTCACCACTGCTTGAGCCTAATCGAAAGAAGGTGTAGAAATTAACCAATCATCCATTAATGGAAAGATGGAAATACCTTTAAGTTGCAATAAAGCCACCACTGGGGTCATTAACTTGGTAGGGGTCCATATGAGCTGCTGACAAGCAAATGGTAGGACCTGAAACTGATAATGTCAATCTCTGACTGCAAATGTCAGGAATTGTTGGCACATTGGGTGGCCTGGAGTACGGAAGTATGAGCACTCCAGATCCAATGTAACCAATAAGCCATCTTTCCTCATCAGCGGAATGATAGATTGAGTGAATATGCGGAAAGGTTCCACCCTGACATATTTGTTTAGGGATTTCAAACTGAGAGACAGATGAAAAGATTCATCTGGCATTCAAACCAAAAACGGAATTGAATAAAACCCTTTCTTCTCTTGGTGAGCAGGCACTTGAACCACTGCTTTCTAAGGGCAATTTTTCAAGTCCTGCAAACATGTCACCTGCTTTCAATTTGTCCTTTGATAATGGTGTATGACTGAACACATCCATTGGAGAGGGATGAAGAAAAGGAATCTGGTAACCCTGCTGGATAACTGACAGAATCCACTTGTCTGTGCCATTTAGTGACCATTTGCACTTGAAGAATTGAAGTCTCGCTTCCATCTCCATAAGGTCATTTCTGGATTGATTCCTGAGTAGTCTCTGTGGTCTGTTTTTTTTGCCAAACATGTCCCCTGAACTGGAGCCCAGCCACGAAGGTAATGATTGGAATTCTGTTGAGCTTGCAAATTCTGATTTTGAAAAAAATACTATTTTCCTTGAAATACCTTGATGATATTTAACATTTTATTTTCATTCACTGATCTCTGAACCATCTTATTTAACTCTTCCCCAAATTACTTGAGACCTGAGAAGGGGAGTTTTTGAAACAGAGATTTAGATGTGCCTCCAGTTCCTATGGTTTCATCCATAAGGTTCTGTTTTCTGTCACTGCTGTACCTGCTGTAGAGGCCGATACCAGCAAATTATCAAATATCACATCGGAAAGGAACTGAGGCAGAATTTCCATCTGTGCCAGGACTGTTTTGTGATCAACCTTCTCCTGAAGACAATCAAACAAAACTTGGAATGTATAAGCACCAGAAGCACTAAACTGCAGACCAAAATGAAATGCAGCATAGGACCATTTTAAGGAACATTGTACCTTTTTCGTCTACGGCATCAAACAGAGTGGATTCCTCATATGACGAAGAGGAAGAAGATGCCATGGAGTCTAAAATAAAGTTCATGTTTGGGATCTGCTGAAACTGTTCCTCAAAATATTAATAGAGTAACTTTTGTTTAGAAATCTTGGGGCACTTTGTCAACGTCCTTCCTTTCTTTAAGAAGAAAATCCTTTATAACTTCATGCAAAGGAAGATCATTCATCGAAAATACACTGTGCTGAGAATAAAAACCATGTTCGACAACAGCCCTTGGCGTAAATCCCAGCATATACTGGATATGGATTAACATGTCCTGAAATAACTTCCTCTGTATGTACTTCTCTAGGGAAAGGTATTTCAGGGGAACCATCCTGGTCTTCCTCTAGGTCAGGTTTTTGGCCCTTGGCTTCAGGATAATTGAGAGCAGCGTCCACAGCCTGATCAATTATATTCTGAAGATCAGATGTAGATATCTTCGAACACTTCAACACTTTTTCTCTTTTGTGTAGCCTTTCTTTCCCCAACAGGAGAGAAATCCAGGGATACATTCATCAAGGTAAAGCCGAGGTGCAAAAACACCATAAAGTACATAGTGCGAACAGCACTGTTTCCTATTTATACTGGTTACCTAGCAACACAGCCTTGTGCATCATGAGACCTTACTGCTAAGAAATCGGGCATGCAGCCTTTTCCAGAAACAAAGCGTGTCCCAGAGCGCTGTCGCCAGACTAGAGAACGCTTGCATTCGGCTCCTGAACGGCCCACTCAGAGATCACATACCAAAGTTCCCCTCCCCATCCGCTCACGTGGACAGGGAGAGTGGCCTCGAGTGGAGCACCAAATAAATGCATGACACTTTTCATACAGAACACTAACACTTCCTGTCCCAGCCTCGCACACAGACGGGGAGTGCAGCAATACAAAGAAACAGTAAGTGCATTCTATCAATATTTGAAATAAAATATGAGGACGATATGCGTATTTTACCTGTATCGGAGAAGAGACATTACGGGTCTGTAGGAGCCTTTAAAGGGATCAAAAGAGAAGTCAGACCCGTCACTATGTAAGGACTGGGACGAGGAGGTCCTATGAGGCGGTAATACGCATGGAACTACTGATTTTCCTGTTAAATGCTCAATTCTCAGGCTATCCTTATGGTACATTCCATGATGCCCAGTAACAGTCCCACTATCCTTCTAGTAACCAATGCCTTCCGAAGGAAATACTGGACCAATACTAGGCAGCTGAAACTTATCACCAAATTGCCCTGCACAGGACAGGCTAATTAATCAAAATAAAAGAGTGTTATGATGCTACAAGCGATGAAAATATGTACAACAAAAAAACAACAAAAAAACTTGCATGTTATTTCTTTTTGAGGTGACTATGGTTTAATGCTTTCGAACATATGCCCGATATGCTTAGTGCTCTGAAATGGATGCCCGGGGCTTATGATTGTGTGAGGCATTACTATTGCATGATTGTCTCATGGTATTCTATTGGGTTTATCGAATGCTGAAAACATTGAGACCTATTTAACTGTTGGGTAATATTTAATTTCTGGTCAATCTGTGTGGTGTCAATTCTTCAGATCAGTATTTGCCTACAGCCGTAGTGTACACTTTCATTTCAGGGCTGCTACAATAATGTAAAATTAATGCCGGTCCTTTGCATTCGATTTTCTATACTTAATTGTATTTGATCAAAATGTATAGTGTTGTCACTCTGCTCACTTGTCATTTATAATAATATGGGGTATATGCTGTTTATTTGTTAAATATTTTAAAGGGTGTGCTCTCCTATAAAGCATTTTATGATTGTTATGTTTCCTATTTTTTACATTAAAAAAAGACTAAAGCTGAAAGACTGAATTCTTGGGCAGAGACAAACATTTCACAACATATGGAGTACATACCATTCATTACTACTTTCTATTGCAGTGTGGTTAACCAATTATTTATCCAATTATAGCTTAGAGCTCGAGTCTCAATGGCCTTATCAGCTTTGCTGGGAAACTTGATCAAAAGCCTTTGCAGAGTCAAAAAAATCAATGTCAAAATAATCACCATTATCTGACTTGGTGGATGCTTCCTCAAAAACAGCTAAGTAAGTTTATTTCAGTTCATGTGCTGGTGATAAATCAATGGTGTCAATATAAGATAAATCTTCTTTGGTCCATAATGTGAGAGTTCTGTCGGGTTAGTTATCTCTAGATTGAGATTGCATGCTTTTAAGAAAGCCTATGCTCATTGGTGCTTAGACGCATCAGTGGAAGCCACACTTTTAAAATTGATAAAAACATAGCAATAAAAAAAATCTACTTTCAAATTATATTTGCTTGAAATATGTCAGAGAATAAAACTATGCTTTTTAATTTTTTTCAAAGCTATTGTAGCATTCAGGAATTCAGGAGCTTCTGTGAACAAAGAATATGTGAGAGATAAAATACAAACGTGCACTGATATTCCAGTAAGTATGCAAACACTGATCAACAATGATCATGCCTTTGACTGCTGAGCACGAGGAATTGTTCTGCTCATTTCACAGCAAGATTGCTGTTTTCGGGAATATTGCGTTTACATTGTGCATTTCAAATAGCTAAAATCCTTCTTGATTTTACTGACGGAAGTCTTAGGAAAAGATACTGGTGACACAATAGGTTATGCTTATCTCCTGTTCCTGATCGTGCTCCTGCAGCTACTAGGAAACACATTATGCATCAAACATGGAGACTACTCTCATGTCTGAAGAGTAAGAAGCATTTATATGTGGAGGAGGCAGCTTTGTAGTGATACTTGTGGTTAAACACTACAAAAACGACATGGCTTGTACCTATTTGCCCTCATTGGGGCACAGAAGACAGCTTTGTGGTATTAGGCCATTGACTCAGTGAATGCATTGGGTGAGGAGGTCTTAACTTTTGGGGAAATAAAGAATGAATGAATCAATCAGGGATTTGTAAAGCTCACTACTCACCCGTGAGCGTCTGAAGGCGCTGAGGAGGGGAGGAGGGAGAAGGTGGGAGGGAGGTGCTACTACTGTCCGAACAGCCAGGTCTTGAGAAGTTTCCTGAAGGTAAGGAGATCTTTGGTCTGGTGCAGTTTGGTGGGATGAGTGTTCACGTTTTGGCGGCGAAGTGCAAGAATTATCTACCGCTGGTTGTAGTTCTGCGGACGCGTGGGACGGTTGCGAGGGTGAGGTCGGCGGAGCAGAGATGCTGGGTCGGGGTGTAGAAGCAGAGTTGTCTGTTGAGGTATTCTGGTCTGGGGTTGTGCAGTGCCTTGTGAGCATGGGTGAGGAGTTTGAAGGTGATTCTCTTGTTGACTGGGAGCCAGTGCAGGTTTTTCCGGTGGTCTGTGGTGCAGCAGTGGTGGGGATGTCCAGGATGAGGCGTGCAGAGGTGTTCTGGATGTGTTGCAGTCTCTTCTGGAGTTTGGCTGTGGTTCCTGCATAGAGGGCATTGCTGTAGACCAGTTTGCTGCTTACGAGAGCTTGGGTGACTGTTCTGGTTTCGGTGGGTATCCATTTGTAGATATTTCGGAGCATGTGGAGGGTGTTGAAGCAGGAGGAGGAGATGGCGTTGACTTGCTGGGTCATGGATAGTGAGGGGTCCAGGATGAATCCTAGGTTGCGTGTGTGGTCGGTGGTAGTTGGAGCGGTTCCGAGAGTGGCGGGCCACCAGGAGTCATCCCATGCGGAGGGGGTGGAGCCGAAGATGAGGACTTCCGTCTTGTCGGAATTGAGTTTGAGGCAGCTGCTCTTCATCCATTTGGCAATGGCCTTCATTCCTTTGTGGAGGTATGTCTTGGTGGAGTCCTTGGTGAGGGAGAGGATCAGCTGGGTGTTGTCGGCATATGACATGATGTTGAGGTTGTGGGATCGGGCGATGTTAGCGAGCGGGCCATGTAGACGTTGAAGAGGGTTGGGCTGAGGGACGAACCCTGAGGTACACCGTAGATGATTTCGGTGGCCTCCGAGCAGAATGGGGGGAGGCGGACTCTCTGGATTCTGCCAGTGAGAAATGAGGTGACCCAGTCCAGGGCTCTGTCGCAGATTCAAGCATTGTTGAAGCGTGAGCGTAGGGTGTGGTGGCAGACAAGGTGAGAAGAATTGGGTGAAGGAGAAGTTCTACAGGATTCAGCTGGTGAATTCTCTTCATAGAGGGGCACCAGGATAGTCTCTGTCTCACCCCTTTTTAAGGAGACTGTACTCTCAACAAAGCACCCTCAGCTGCTATACGTGCTGCATGTTACAGAAAACATTAATGTGTTAGCATGTGAGATCTCTGTTGTCACCCAAACTATCACACAACCACTTACCCATCTCGGGGTGATCTGTCAAGTGTGCATTGAGAAAAAGGAAGGGTTCCAAAATGCATTTTCTCCATGCAGTTTCCTGCAGGAACTTTAGACATGCATGTTCACATACATACTCCTCAAATACAGGGCTTGATTCACAAAGTACATATTAGTGTAAATTTACACTTTTGAGTGTTCACAAAACTGCATTTTAAAAGTAAGTTTATGAGTGTGGAGCCTCATTACAAGTTTGTGTACGTTTATGCGTTTTCAGTATTCACAAAACTGCATCTTATTAGTACGTTTACTAGTGCGGAGATGAGAGGAGGTCAGTAAAGGAGAAGTTCTACAGGATCTGCTGGTGAATTCTCTTCCTAGAAGGACACCTGGATAGCGTCTCTGTCTCATCCCCTCTGAGGAGGCTGCAGTCTCCACAAAGTACCTTTCACTGTTATATGTGCTGCTTGTTGCAGACAACACTGTGTTAGGACAAGAGAATCCCCGACCATCAACACAAACTATCCTACAATCACTGACTCAACTCTCACCTTCCCCCATACGTACATTGTTAAGCACACATTGCATACATACTCATCAAACTCAGGGCCTGATTCACAAAGGTACACCTACAAAATGTTTGTGTAAGTTTATGCATTTTCAGTATTCACAAAACTGCATTTTTATTGGTAAGTTTATGAGTGAGGAGACTCCGCAGTTGGGGCAGAGAATGCCACACATGAAAGGATAGGACTCAGAACAGGACACATGCAGACTAGCCCTTTGATTCACTCTGGATTCCAAGGTTCAAGATGGAGTTGCAGATCCAGTTCTTCTTCCCCAGACAAGGAGTCCGCAGGCCAGCAAAGCAAGGCAGCAGCGCCTTCAGAGTAGCAGTCTAATAGAGAAGCAGTCCTTTCAGCAGCACATTAGTCCTTCTTCTTGGTGGAGTATCCACAGGTCCAGAAGTGTACTGAAAGGTTGGTGTTTGGGGTTTCTTTATATACCTTAGTGCCCTGGTTCTAGATGGTGAGAGACACTTATAGACAATGTGTTTGAAGTGCATAGAAGTATCTACCTCCTCTGCCCTGGTTCCAAGCTGAGTGTAGTAACAATATGGACTTGTTAGGTCCTTTGTGTGAGGGCAGGGCACAGACTATTCAGTTGCAAGTGGGCCTGTGCTAACCTCCAACATCATCCTGCCAGCAGATGGCCTGTTCAGGCACACCTAGGCCCTCATTACTACTGCTGCAGTCTTTTCCGAAGACCGCAGTCGCTGCGCCTGCCGGAAGACTGCCAGTGCTGGCGGTCTTCCGACTACCATATTATGACTGCCACCGGATATCCGCACTGCTGGTGGTCAGATATCTGTCAGCATTCGTGACGCCGGTCAGCGGCGCTTAGGTGGAACCATTGCTGGCACTGCCATGCCACAAAATGATCGCCCACAGAATTACGACCCGTAATTCTGTGTGGCTGTCTTCTGGTGGCAGAGGAGCACCTCGTCAGATGAGGTAAGTGTCGTCCACAAGGGGAGGGGAGTAGGGGAGTGTGAATGGGCGTGTGTGTGTATGCGTGTCATGAATGTGGGGGGAGGAGGGGGAGTGTTTGTGTGTGGATGAGTGTGTCCGTGGGTAAATTTGGTGATGGTGATGCATGTGTGGGTGAATGTGTATTGTGGGTCAGGGTGCATGTGTGTATGCATGTGCACGGGGGTGTGTGTTCATGGGTGAATGAGTAAGGGGTGTGAGTGCATGCGTGCATGCGTGCAGGTACGTGTATGTTTGTGTGTGTATATGGTGTGTGTTTCTGTGCATGGAGTGAGGTACTATTGGGGGAGGAGGGTGTGATTGTGTGAAGATCAGTGAGGGAGGGGGTGAGGGGATGGAGAGTGTATGCATGTTTGTGTGATGTGTATGGGTATGTATGCATATCTGTGGGGGTAAATGTTGTGAGTGCATGTGTGAGTGGGGGGTGTCTGTGTGTGGGTGCATATGTGCATGTGTGCGGAGGTATTTGGGGGGGTATCCCGGCAACAGGAATGCAAGTTTCTGTCACTGGGATACCTTTCTGCCAGCATTTTCGTGGCGGTGAGACCGGCAGGAAAATGCTGGCAGTGTCCCAAGTTAAAATAACTTTGTCAGTTACTTTTCAGAATTACAATTTAAAATCCGACTGCAACATAAGTAAGTATATTAAATTGTGATTGCATAGACACCAATTATGATGTGGTTATCTAGCCCATTTGGAAATTGCACTTATAAAATGTAATAAGGCAACTCCAATGTTATTCTGTGGGGGGAGATAGGCCTTGCAGTAGTGAAAAACAAATGTAATGGTTTTTCACTACCAGGACATGTAAAAATTAGAAGTACATGTCCAATGTTTTAAATACATTTCACCTGACACTCTGGCTGTTCAGGGCCTACCTTAGGGGTGATTTATATATGTACTAAAAAAGAAGGTTTAAGCCTGGCAAATGGTTGATTTTGCCAGTTCGACGTGAGAGTGCAAACCTACATACATAGGCTCTGCCATTGGTAGGCCTGAGACATTGGTAAGGGACACAATCAGTGGGTGGCACAATCAGTGCTGCAGCCCCACTAGTAAGATTAAATTTACAGGCCTGGGCACATGTATTACCACTTTACTAGGGACAGATAAGTAAATTTAGGGCCATATTTATACTTTTTGACGCAAAATTGCGCTAACGCAGTTTTGCGTCAAAAAAATTAGCGCCGGCTAACGCCATTCTGAAGCGCCATGCGGGCGCCGTATTTATTCAATGACGTTAGCCGGCGTTAGCCGCCGGCGCTGCCTGGTGTGCGTGAAAAAAAATGACGTACACCAGGCAGCGCCGGCGTAGGGGGATATGGAGCTTGGGCGCCAAAAAATGGGGCAAATCAGGCTGAGGCAAATTTTTCGCCTCAACCCGATTTGCGCCATTTTTTTCGACTCCCAACCCCCATTGAAATGACTCCTGTCTTAGCAAAGACAGGAGTCATGCCCCCTTGCCCAATGGCCATGCCCAGGGGACTTCTGTCCCCTGGGCGTGGTCATTGGGCATAGTGGCATGTAGGGGGGCACAAATCAGGCCCCCCTATGCCACAAAAAAAATTAAAAAAAATACTTACCTGAACTTACCTTAATGTCCCTGGGATGGGTCCCTCCATCCTTGGGTGTCCTCCTGGGGTGGGCAAGGGTGGCAGGGGGTGTCCCTGGGGGCATGGGAGGGCACCTCTGGGCTCCTTCCGAGCCCACAGGTCCCTTAACGCCTGCCCTGACCAGGCGCTAAAAAACGGCGCAAAAGCGGCTGGACGTCATTTTTTTTGACCCGCCCACTCCCGGGCGTGAATTTTGCCCGGGAGTGTAAATATGGCGCACATGCCTCTGAGTCAATTTTTTAGACGGGAACGCCTACCTTGCATATCATTAACGCAAAGTAGGTGTCCACGCTAAAAAATGACGCAAACTCCATGGACTTTGGCGCTAGACGCATCTAACGCCAAAGTATAAATATGGAGTTAGTTTTGCGTCGGAATTACGTAAAAAAAAAACGACGCAATTCCGGCGCAAACAGAGTATAAATGTGCCCCTTAATGTGGCAATTGGGTACAAACCAATTCTACCATGTTTCATGGTGAGAGCATAAGCATTTGAGATTGAACTCCTTTGTTTATGAATCATCACGATTAACTGCTAGACAATCTGTCAAGCGAGCTCTTTTCTTTAAAGGTACACCACCACTTGCAAAGCAATTCCAAGTAATAATAACATCTTACGCTTTATGGTTATGTCCTGAAATGGCTACTGCCTGAAAGACTGTGTTGGTGTAGTAGGCAGCCAATAATCTTGAAATAATGAATGAAGGATGCAATAAAATTGATTTTAAAGCTATAATGTATAATGTAATTTGGGAACATAATATATTACTCAGAAATATGATTCCATCCTAGTTACCTAAGTAATAATTCAAACGAAAACATAAAAGGAAATGCAATGCAGTATCCATACAAATGAAAGTCTACTGATAATATTAACCCCGAATCATGATGCCGATAATGGTCGTATTAGTAATTACTCAGCCATAATCATAAAGTGAAAATGCAATGCAGTGTCACTACTAATCAAGTGGCAATGTGCAGGACAGCAATACAGAATAAAGTTGACTGACAGAAGCACAAATGGGTATTTATTCCTTTAGCTATAATTGGTTTTGTAAAATGCATTCAAAGGGAACACATTCATGAAGCCATATGACTTAAGGCATTACGTCTATTTTATCTTTAAAGCGGTTCGACCGTATTGATTCGACAGAAACAACGTAGGCCTCTGCATTAAAATGTGAGTTCGGTAAAAAGTCATGCCGGAAACCTGCAGGCAGCCCGCAGAGGACAGAGGGGAAGCATACATTTTAGCTGAATGAATTTCAAGAAATGAATACAGACAGGAAATGTATGGATTCATAAATATATTAACATGCTACTAAAGTACTGACTCTAGAAGATGACTCTTTTGTACATAGGGTCTTGTCACTCTGAGGCCATTTTAGTGCTTTGTTTGCATGTTTGCCCATTCACCAAATGCTAGGCGTTGAATCATTTGACCCAACTGACATCACGGGAAGTGATGTTAAATGGCCTTTGACCGGTTGTTACCCACCCCTCAGCTGTCTGTTTCTCAACTGTCAGATTTTTTTATTATCTCTCTCACCTATCTCACACCTGCAGCAGTCTCTTTCTGATGCCTTTGTCGTCCTTTAACTCCAATGTCTTACTCAATATTTCACAAATATTCCTCTCGCTCACCCGACTTTCGCACCTGTTCTGTCTCCTTCTCGCCTCTCTTTCACCTGCCTACGTAATCCCCATTTTGTCTGTCTCCCTCTCTCTCAACAGTGTAACAGCTCTGTCTCCCATTCAGTTCAGGCACTATATCACAGCTCTCTTGTCCCCCTTATATGAACACTAACTTTCTCATCTGTCCACCTGTCTGCCTCCCCACCTCGTCGAACTGTAACCTGTCTCTCACACCTCTCTTCCCTTCACTCTGAGCGCTCTCTCATCGTTGTCTCTACCACCTCTCTCAACTCTCTCCCCACCATCTTCCCCCATCTCTTTAAACACACTCTTTCTCACTTGTCTCCCGCCCCTCTCACTACTCTCTCAGTTGCCTCATTATCACTTGCTTCTTGTCTGCCTATCTCTGAGCTGTATCTTTATAACAAGTGTCACCTACCTCCCTCTGCCTCTCAGTTGTCTGTCACCAGTTGTCTCTTTAATACTTTTCTTTCACCTGTATCTCTCTCTTTCTTTCTTCATATCTCTCATACTGTCTCCCCCTCACTGACTCTGAGTTGTCTCTTTGTCGCCTGTCTATTTATCTATTGCCCTCACTTGCCTTACTCTATTTCACACCTATTTATATTTCTCACTCATTACCCCTCATAGAGCCTGATTATGAGTGGGTCGATTAATTCTGAGGCATGCGTTAATCCCTGTTTATGCGTGGATCGGAAATCCACGTTTTTTTTTTATTTTTATTTAAAGCAGCTGATAATTATCAAATGCACTAAATACCTCAAGGCTCGCTCAATATCGGAAGATCAAATCTGCCGAAATTTAACAGGGGAAAAGTATACAGCATTTACTGTGACATGCAGATCTGCATGTTATTCCTCATAAACTCATAATAGATGCTTTTTATCACACGTATTATTACATATCAGGTGCACTAAATAGCACCTACACTCGTAATCAGGACCCTAGTATTTTCCCTCTGGCATATTCTTTTTTTTCCTTCTCTCCCTCTCCTGTAAATCTAAATATTGCGTCTTTCACATACTCAGGGGCATCAGGAGACACAGATATGCCTTTTTACTGGGGTCCGCATATGATGCAACTGAGGGGCACAGAAAGTAAACAAGGCTCATCATTGTCTTAATTAACTTCTGTTTCTGACACTATCCTTACCAACAAAGGGGCCAGAGATTGTAAGGACAGTGACAGGGTCATATGAGCAAAGTCAGGAGTTGCAGTTGTAACACCTCCCAACCCCTAAGTGATGTATATTATTGTTAACAAATTCACATAGTATATCCTGATATATTACAGCAGAATAGCAAAACACAATAAAATGAGCATATCACAGAAATGGTTAATATAACACAATAAACATTTCTGTGGTGGAAATTCTGAACAAACTCTAGTCAAACCATACAATGAAATCTCTTGCTCTTGACTTCATAGACCAATAGATTCTTCCACGTTTATCTATCAGGCAGCCTTCCTACAGTACAAAGACTATTTTATAGATATGTGCATGACACAATATGAGCTCCTAGTGCCTGATGTCAAAAGAGTAATCACATTTTGGGCTTCTCTTGGTGAATTTAATTTGTTGCCAAGTAGAATACTCCCGGATACCTAATTAGATGAGGTTTCAAGCAAAAAGGTATTGGATGTGATAGCATTTAGATTCAAGCTTGAAAGGTGTCAAATGGGATCATAGATATTAGTATCCATATACGAGGTTTACTGATACTGACAGGCTTTTAGAGTATCACAAGATTAGATGGCATTACAGTAGAGAGGATAGTAGACATAGACTATGGCAACATTTTTTAGTTTGGTATCAAAAAGAGTTTAATTTCCAGCTCCAAAGAACAGTTCATCATGAGGTTAGAATGTATTTGAATATTTGTCTGTATGAGTGCACACATCCAATTCAGAAAATGCTCCTCTGGGTCCATGTAGATGGAAAGAGCAACTACAAAGTTCTTTACACTCTGCCTAAAGTCTACTGCAGCAAAGCCAAGTTTAATTGTAATAACTGACACCACAGACTAAACTTTAATCCACTCTCTACAACCACACACCTGACCATCAAAAAAAGATTACAAGGATAAAACCTGGGTGTCCAGGATCCCAGGTGTGTGAACTGTTGAATCAAATCTTTAAGTTTTAAGAGAACCACATGCAACTTACAACATGCCTGATAACTGAAGTGTTAAGGTTAGCATCCACCTGAGTTCCATGCAGAATGGGAGTGGTACTTACACATGAATGGACTATAACCTCTTCTGACCTAGTTTCACACCGACTGCTAAAACCTATAACACTCTGAAATGATGACAAGTAGAAATTTATAAAGTTAACACATCAGTGACCTATAAATATGATAAGATGCAACAAATCTGCAGTCTAAAGGTAGGCAAAAAAGATGTGAAAGTTTGGGGAAAATGTGTTGTACCTCAAAAGAGTTGAACATTTGCATGACTGATCTGCACGGTTCACAATAAAATAAGCTAATATGAAATATATGTGATACCAATAACCATCTTTTGGGTGGTATTCTCCAAGAATCTTCTGTAGCTGGACCAGGATTTTTTTTGCCACAGAAGTCTGTGCACTTTACTCATGCTACTCAATGGCAAGTGCTTGCAATGTCCCTTTAAATGTGATAAAATTGGTATTAACCTATTTCAAGTAACTACAAATCGTGCCATAAAGTAACTATAACTCACGCACTGCCTTAGCATAGTTTTCTCTCCAATAATTTGTCTGCTAATGTTAAACTGATATTTAAAGATATTATAAATGTTGTCATGAGTGCTATAATATCTGTGGTGATTAGCAGTGCATGGTGAGGGCGTGGGTCATAGTTACCTTAAGGCGCGAGTTATAGTTACATGGAATAGCTCTAACTATAGCAGGTGAATTTCTATGGTTTCGTACATTTGAAATGTGAGCCTTAATATAACGTCCCTATAACCTTTTGTTTTTTTAAGTGAATTTCTATGTTTTTTTATTCTATTTCCTAACTATAACATACCTATAACACTTCATTGTTTTAGTAAATTTCTATGATTTTCTTAATGTAAAATAATTTAAATTACTATACATTAATTCAACCACCACTGCACATGGTCCCAACCCCATGCCACAAAGGGTCTTCAGCCGTGCATAGAAGGAGTTGGCCGTAAGGACTTGCCTTTACCTGGGCCCTCCAGCCAACACCCAATGATCACCCAACCCTATGCCATGCACGGCCTTTCTTGGAAAATGGGGGGGGGGTGCATTGCATATCACTAATGTATATTGGGCAGTGCCAAAAGGATGGGGCATCAGGGCCATTTCACATACTTGTATTTTTAAAAAGAGATTACCGCGATATCTGGTCTCAGCAGCAGATGACAAGAAAATACTTGCATGTCACGGTTACTACATAAGATATTGAACTAAAAAAAAAGCAAGGATTTAAAAACCTCCCTCAAGGTTTACTGATAACTTTTCAAGGTGAAAATGCAGAGAAAATACACTTGCTTTGTCTCGCCATGCACAAGAAATTAGGATGATTAGTACTTCACAGAAGTGAAAGCTTCAACTTGGGCACCTGCTTTGTTTATATCTATAAGTGCCTCCCGTTGAGGTTTAATTTTTATGTAATGAGCATTGTGCCAGAATGAATCCTGCCCTGCGTATTTATCCAAGAAGAGGCTAGCACTTTGTGCAGAGTGTCTACCCAACTGGAATACACTCTACTGGCTAATTAGTAAGTGCTAGTTTGTTGGGTAAATGTATAGTGCATCTCCTATACTACAGCTGGGTAAAGAAAGATGAGGAAATGTCTCCAGTGATGTTGTGTGTCTCTAACTTTGTCATTTTGATTGCTCCTCAAACACCTTTATCAGATAACTGACTCACAGGGTGGAACTGCATAGAAAACAGACTTGGATGATTTGTACTTTACTGTATGAAGTGGGGGGGGGGGTTGGCCATTAAAGGAACAGCGGGGGAGCCTTAAGACCCCCACGGTCCCAGCTGGCTTCCTATTCCTGTGGGAGTCAGCATTGCTCATGCACACAGGGAGCTGCTGAAAATGCAGCTCTTTGCATGCAGGAACAATGTTTTCATCACTTTTCCTGGCTTTATGACAGCTTTAATGCTCCCGCTTGCTGGGAATGGAGTTATGTTTGCTTTTGCTTGGCGGGAGGTTCCCCTGTACTATTCCTCTAGGTCAGCGCCCACCAGTAGAGGGATATTTGGAGTGCCATCGCCAAGGACGTCCAGACCCTGGGGGTCCACCACAGACGGAGCACCCACTGCCGGAAAAGATGGGGGGACATTCGCCGCTGGAGCAAGAAGACGGCGGAGGCCCAGCTGGGGATGGCCTCCCAATGTGGGAGGGGTGCCCGTCGCACCATGAGCCCCCTGATGTTCCGGATCCTGGCGGTAGCATATCCGGAGCTGGATGGGCTCTTGAGGGCATCAAAGCAGCCACAAGGGGGTGAGTACCGTCACATCCATCTGACTCTGCGCGCATTACGAGGTGTCTGGGTGGGGGAGGTGGGCAGTGGGTTAACCTAAGCAAAGGCGAGCTTTGTAGGCAAGGACCCTTTGTGAGGCAGGCTATATGGCACCCCAACCCCACCAGTGGAAGAGCCATCTACACCTAGTCAGGCTGCTGTGACTTCCATGTGTGCAGCAATCGGGCATAGGCCTTGTACCCCATGTCCCTGTGATTAATTAGGGAACTCTAAGTGAATGGTGTAGTGCAGAGGGCAGCTGTGTCTGTAGTGTCCGCCAACGGTAGCAGTATTGCATGCACTGAACATGTCTTTCTTCTTTCTTCCCCCCCTTTTTGTGGTCTCCCTGTTCTTGTGTGCATTACCATCATCAGGCGGAGGAGCAGTGCCACCGGAGCAGGAGGGAGCTGCATCCCACATTGCCCTGGAGGGCGAGACAACGTAGTCTGAAGTCACCAGTGGGATGGAGGGCGAGGGGAGCTCCACGGCGGGGACAGGAGCAGAGACCAGCGACACCGACTCCTCTTCTGATGGGAGCTCCCTTGCGGTGGTGGGCCCCTCTGTGCCCACCGCATCTACAGGTACAGCCGCCACCCCCCTACTAGCACCGCCCTCCCAGCAGCCCCTCAGCGTGTGTCCCGTGGCTGCTCACCCATCAGGGTGGGCATCTCCTTCGCCACAGGCACCTCAGCCCCTGCCCCAGTCAGCCCTGCTGCCCTCAGTGAGGAGGCTATTGACCTCCTGAGATCCCTCACTATTGGGCAGTCTACCATTCTGAATGCCATCCAGGGTGTAGAGAGGCATTTGCAACAAACAAATGCATACCTGGAGGGCATTCATTCTGGCCAGGTGGCCCAACAGAGAGCATTTCAGGGTCTGGCCTCAGCACTGATGGCAGCCATTGTCCCTGAGTCCAGCCTCCCCCTCCAACATCTTCCACCCAGACCCAATCCCCTGTACCTCAGCCTATACCAAGCACACCATCAGACCAGCATGCACACACCTCAACACACAAGGGTGGCTCAGGCAAACATAAGCACCACACATCCCACAGGCACTCACACAAGCACCATACCCATGCATACATACCAACATCCACTGCCTCCACTGTGTCCACCTCCTCCACATCTTCCTCCCTGTCTCATCTCCACTCACACTTGCATGCACTACATTTTCAGCCACTACCTCCATCGCCAGCACGCCCATCACCACACACCGCTCACGGGCACTCACCACCCCCACTACCATTCACACATCCCCTGTGTCCTCTCCCAGTGTGTCTGTGAGCCCTCCTCCCAAATTACACAAATGCAGTCACACACCCACCCAACAGCCATCCACCTCACAACAGCCTCCAGCCCATGCACCTTCACCCAAATCCAGCAAACATACCCTTCCTACATCCACTACCTCTTCCTCCACTCCCAATCCCCCTCCATCTACCTGTCCCAGTGTGTCTAAAAAGCTTTTCCTATCAAATGTTGACCTCTTCCCTACACCTCCCCACCGTCCGTTCCCTAGGGCCCGCCTTTCCAGGTCCCAACACAGCACCTCAGCCACCACATCACCGGCCCCTTCCCTTTCCCCTGAGGTGCCTGTTTCATTTCGATCTGATGCCCCAGCAGTGTTCTCTCCATTTGCAGTCTGGTATCGAGTGTGGGCCTCGCCCATGCATTTTGGGCCCAGTGGTCCACGGACTTTGAATGGTGCACTATCTGGACTTGTATAGTTGGTGCACATAATTGTTTATACTGTATTTAAAGTTTTGACTAATGGATTTTTATTTATTACAATCGTTACAATCATTTCCTTTTGTCATTGCGTTCTTCCAGGGGGGGTTGGGGGGTGTAAATCTATTGTTGCAGCATGTATTGGTATGTGTGTTGTTGTGGGTGAGGGTGGGGGTGTTGCGTGTTGCGTGTGTGTGTCACTCTGTTTTCCCTCCCCTGTGTTGTAGGTGCAGTACTCACCGTGGTCATCGCCGCCGTCTTTCGTGCTCCTGGTAGAGGAGCAGGAATACTATCGCAGGGAGGATTTGGAGTTCTGGCTCCATGGTGTCCTGCTTCCTCGTGGGTTGTGTAGAGGTGAGTATTTCCCCTTCCAAGTCCTGTTTCCGCCGTGTTTTTGTTCACGTTGAATCCACCCCGGAAAAGGTGGCGGATTGGCCTCTCATAATAGTGTGGGCAGTACATTGTCTTCCGCCTGTCTGTTGGCGGTGACCGCCATGCTGTTTGTTTGTACCGCTGTGGCGGTCGTAGTGTTAAAGTGGCTGTCTATGTTGGCGGTTTCCGCCATGGTCGTGATTCAATTTTTTTTTACCGCCTACCTGTTGGCGGTCTTACCGCCACTTTAACACCAACCGCCAGGGTTGTAATGAGGGCCATTGTCATTTACAATGCCAATACCTCTAACTCACAGAAATACAAGACCTATTGCATTGGAAATGCTTGTTTATTTTGCCATGGATTTCTTCCTGATCGCTATGTTCTTTTTAGAGGGCTAGTGTTCCCTCTAAATAACTCTCTTTTTTAGAGGGTTTTAGAGGGTTCAAATATCTGTCTCCCTATTAAATTTGCTCACCATCTTCAGTTAGGCAGAACAACTTCTGTTAGACTTGGTCCTGTCTGAAGAGTCATCCCTAAAGGTTTTACCTTCACTCTTCTCTTTTCTGAACCCATTGTGTTGGCATTTAGGACTCTGGGCACATTACCACTGCTAACCAGTGCTAAAGAGCATGTGCTCTTCCCTTTTAACATGGTAAAATTGGCTTCCACCCAATTTGCACGTTTAACTTACTTGTAAACCCCTAGTAAAGTAGTACTACGTGTACCAAGGGCCACCCACCTAAGAAGACTTGAAAGCATGCCTCAGGTCTGCCAATGCAGCCTGTGTGCATTTTAAGCTGCCATTTTGACCAGGCAAAATATATCTTTTGCCAGGACAAATCCTTCATTTTTAACAAATATAAGTCAGCCCTAAGGTAGTTCTTAAACTGTCCAGGAAGTAGGGTGCAGTGTATTTAGAAAGTAGGGTATGTACTTTTAACTTTTACTTCCTGGTAGTGAAAAAACCTTACATTTGTTTTTCATCACAGCAAGGCCTGACTATCCCATCCATACCATTGGGGTAACATAGCACATTTAATAAATGATGACTTTCAATTGGGAGCAGATAGGAATATCTGGCTTGGTGTCTGAAAATTATAATTTAAAATTCTCTTTAATGGTAACATTTTGCATTTTATTGTTCTAACCATTTGGTGCCTGCAGCCTGGTTCTTGGATCACATGACTAGGTGTAGCTGGCAGTTGGCCTTTATATATTGCTCCCAGACAGTGAGACAAAGGGGCATATGTGGTGGCTGAATGGACCAACTGTGACTTACTGAGAAGGAGCTGTCACCTACCATTCTTTCACATCAAAAAAGGTTATGCCTGAGCACACTCATAAAGGGTTTGAGACTAGTCTCTTGTGACCTCAGACAAGCTGGTGGCAGGGAAGGGAGGCAGGAAATTCCAAACACCTCTGGGGACGGAATCCTTCAGAACCTTCTCCTAGTTTAAAATGGGTGCAAGGTATAAATATTGGACCCTCAGATGATATTCGTCATTACACCTCTTGACCTGTAGAAGAATCAGAAAGACTGCTGTGCTGCTTTTCAAGATGGACTGCTATTCTGTTGTTGTGCTGCCTGCTGCCTGCTGCCCTGTTGCCTAAGTGTAGGACTTTAACCCAGGACCAACAGAGTGACTACAGGGTTTAGTTGGATGGCCTTCTGATCAGAGCCTCAGGGACAGAAAAGGCTCCAGCACCTTGTCTCTGCTGTCAGTCCTATCCCGCATGTGGTGCCACCCCAGCCCTGGATCTTTGGGAGTTGGCCTGAATGTTCTTTGCCAGCCCCTGTCCTGTGAGCAAAACCAACTCAGAGTGACGCTTCTATTTGCAGCCACATTAGAACTGCTGCTGCATGATGCATCACACATGCTAATCTCTTTGCATCACAGCCAGAAGTCTCCTCAGAACCTCCACTGTCAATGCAGTCCTGATGCAGGCCTTTGCATCGCAAGCCCCCCATCGACTGTATCCTCCATGATGATGCAGGACTCTGCATCACAGCCTCGTAGCGCCTCAGAATCAAAGTTGTGTGATGCAACTTTGATGTGGGATCTCGTAACACTATGCAAACCAGGATATAAGGTACTATGGGCCACATTTACAAGAAAATGACAGAGCGCAATGCTGTGCTAAATGTGGCAGCGCCACACTCCCTCATTTTCAAAATGCAGTGATGCTCCGTATTACCAAAAATAAAGTGCTCCCCTGTGTTTTCCCCTGCGCTGGTGTGCCAACGCAGCCACCCCTGCTCCCTGGTGCAAGGATGTCTGTGTTGTGGGGTAAATTGTTTGTATGCAGAAAGGGAAACCTTCCTGCACAAAAACAATCTTCAGTTGTGGTTTGCTCTTTCTATATGTGCTGCAAAATGCAGCACACATAAAAAGAGCAAAAAACGAGAAGTGAAAGCATTTCTTCTTGTTGCGCTATGCAGATTTTGATGCTGCCTCAGGTTTATGAAACCTTGTAAATCTGGGGCAGCATCAAAATGCAATGGGTGTTGCTGTGGAACGCCCAGAGCAACACCCATTGCCCGCCCCTTCCACGCAAAGTGCTGCATGTGAAGGGTCTGTATTTACAATGGGGCGTTAAGCCACAAAAAGTGTCTTAATGCCATCTTGCAAATATAGCGCAGTGCACAGCGCCACCAAAGTGTCACAAAAAGTAACTCTCTGATGGCGCTAGGGGCTCGTAAATGAGCCCCTTTGTTCAGCCGGCCTAGTTGGGTCCCGTGTACTCAGTTTGAGCAGCTGCAGGAGAAGTGGTCCCGTTTAAGAAACCATTTTCTGATAATATTTGAGACGTGTTTCTCAAATATCATGAGAGATTCCAGATCATAAGTCTCAAGTGTACATGTATTTCATTGAAATAAACTGGGATTTGGGAATGCATGTCTATATTCATGATTGCATTCTCATGTTTTGTTTTTATTTATAAAGGCATCTCAACCACTACCATCACAGGAAGGAAAATCATACCGGTCATCAAAAAATAGAGATATTCAAGTTGTTGGAAATTTTCTAGGCCCATCCAGCATTATCATGGGTGTAGAAATAAATTTTTTGACCTTCCATCTGGAGCCAGAGAGATCAACAGTCAGTATGAGACCTGTGAAGTATGCCATAATAAATATCTCCAGTGAGAAAAATGGAAAGGAGAATTCCCATTGTCTCACCACATTGGCCAGCCATAGGAAGGTTTATCAGCATTGGCATTATAAAGAGCTGTGGGAATAAAAGGGGCTATCATGGGGGGCTGGCCTTGTTGCACATGGTCCATACTCGGTCCACCTACTGGGATGCTGAAGGTGATGCTGACACCCATGAAATTGGTGGATGGGCCTGGAGGCGTCCAACAACTTGAGTATTTCTATTTTATGATTACAAATACGATGTGTCTCACCAGTATTGAGAGGAAGGTTTGCAGAGCAGAGCAGTGCATTCCCAGGATGCAAAGCTATGCCATCTTTTGTAAGTACTGAAGGTCATACCATACTCCTTAACAGGAACACTGAGAACGTGCTCTGGGAAATGGAGAATCCTCTTCATTATTCCCACCGCTATTCCATTATCTTTATGAGAGCAGAATATCTTGCCTACCCATACTCAAATCAGAAACACATTTTTTGGCTCAAAATAGCAATTTGAACACTTTTCCTTCCCTGTTCTGCTGGGTGAAACCCAGATAGATGTTAGAAATATTGTAATAGTCACCAAAACAAAGTTTCTTTTTAGAACAATATGTGTGGGTAAAAGAAGAACACTATCGTTCTTTCCTTAATTAAATAGGTTTTGCACCCAGCCTAGACCTTACTGTGCAATGCATTTGGTCGAATACCAAATGCAGTGGATTCTGGTAGATTGAAGGTTGTGTGTGCCCATTGCTGTTTGCTCCAGCTGAAAGCCATATACTGTGGATTATGGGTGAATGGTGGCCGGACACCGGACATGCCCTGTGCCTTAAATCCACTGTGTCAGACTTAAAGCCATGCATAGAAGTTTCTGGTGGCATAGAGGCTGGGTGATGGATGTGACCAGAATTCTCGCCTGGCAGTCAAATGGAGCTGTGCACAGAAGAAGGCCGTGTGCAGATGATTATGGAAGCACAGATCCTGGGACACCTGGTGTAGGACCTGGCTAAAAAAGTAACACTGTGGTGAGAACCTATTATGCATGGCTCAAGGTTGTGTGCAGTGAGCTCTGGCATGGACGCCAGGTGGCAAGATATTGCTCGAGGCCAAGCCCTTTGCTGTGCCCCTTGCTCACAGTTGTTTCCAAATATTGGGCGCTCAGAAAGTTACAGAGACATGCAGCCAGAGAACGTGCAAGCCCAGCAGTAGCTGCTCAGTCGCTGGATTCTCTACTGCTCTATTGGTATCAACACTAATTATCTCAACAAGTTTGCTGCGGCAATATTTAAACCAGTAGTTCAAGAGTATTTGTGCCAATGTCTGTGAAATATTATGACACGCTCTCTCATGCCGATTTCGGACTTGCAAAAGCTGGCCAACTAAAATGCCTTGCCAGCTGCTATAACTGTGAGCTTGCACAATGTTCATGTTCTTCTTTAATGGTATGTTTTATAAATAAATTCTGAGAAGTTTCTGTGTGAACATATGTTTGTAGCAGCTCCGTCTGTTCGTGGTAAAAAAAATATATGAAGGTACAGTAGGGAGGTTTTGTTTTCGGAAACAACAGTTAAAGAAACATTTCTCTCAGCATAAGACATAAATTGCATTTTAGCCACGTCTGCTTTAAATATTTAGTAACGAGGAA
Source organism: Pleurodeles waltl (assembly GCF_031143425.1). Taxonomy (NCBI): domain Eukaryota; kingdom Metazoa; phylum Chordata; class Amphibia; order Caudata; family Salamandridae; genus Pleurodeles; species Pleurodeles waltl. The sequence goes on from NC_090442.1 coordinate 631,842,944, forward strand.
AAGATCGTATGTTTTCAAACCAAGCAGAGAAACGTGTACACTCCTACAAGATATTTTGTAGCAAACAATAATTTTATTAATCCCCCAAAAGTGAAACATTTTCCTCCTGCAGAATTATTAGGCGTGTTTCTGGATATAGCACGGCTAGCAAAGCTTGAAATGAGACGAGCTCGGATGGTGAACGCGCCAGAGCAGGCATACCCGGTGCAGACCATGTTCGCCTGGAACCTTTGGAAGTAGCCACTGGCAATGAAAATCAATCACATATGGCTGCGGGATTCGAGTTCAAAGACGCAACATAATTCCAAGCAGGCAGTCAGAACAGCGCGGTTTCATTAGTTATGCTTCACCTGGCGGCTTCCTGACAGGAGTTCACTTTTACCTCTCCCTGGCAGCCAGCCAAAGCCATTAGCAGTTCCGCCATGACGCCATTTTACTCCAAGGAAGGAGAAGGTGTCATAAAGCCCTTACCGCCGCGTGCTCCATGTAGAGAGGGAGTACCCAGACTGTAAAAAGACATTAGCTGGGATAGTGGTTGCTAATTGAATATGTTAAACCAGTATTGGATTAAACGGCTGCGCCATGAATGCTTTTCTAACATATGAAAGTGATTTATTTGATGATTATGTTCAGATGTACTTGTCTCCTTCCAGAATCCACTCTGCATGTCTGTGTTGAAGCCTGAATAACTAAATATGCTGTGTGTTAAGAGAGTCATTTAGCAATATAATATGTCTCCACCCTTCAGAAACATTCTGCCGAACTGTTCATGTTGAGTGGGTATGAGGGTGACAAACCATTTGTACATTCCTCGGAATTATGGAACATGTTTCGGAAGGGATATGTTTTGGGATGTTCCAGTAACTATAGAAATACTTCCCATTGACTATTTTAATAATTAGTTAAGCTCTTTGGAACTTTAAGCATCTGGGATTTCCGTAAAACATATTGAGGTTCCTCAATCAGGAATTAATTCCAAACAGACGAGTGGATGGATGTTTGTGAGCAGAAACACTCATAAACCTGAAATCTTCATTCACAACTTTAGAACGACTTGCTGCCAAATTGCTTGTGCAATCAGTCTGCAAAAATCTAACAATAACTGCTCAAAAGTGCACAGTAAATAGAAGAAAAAAACACAACTCTGCCAAAGGACGGCATACTTCTACACAGGGTTATCAATGTGAGTTCAAAATTAATTACATGTAAAAGGCCAGATGATCTAAGGGACAGGACACAAATAGAGGTCGAAAATTGTGCATCACCTTTTTGCTACTTGTCTCTGATTTTCTAAAGGAGAGGCACAGAATGCTCTGCCTAATAAATCTTAATTAAGCAGGTTGCTATTTGTGGCCCTCTGTAACTGGAAACACAATGTTGATAGTCTGCAAGGAACAATAGACCACCATTGCTTTGTTTGCATTTCCAAACAGCAATATTATTTCCCTCAAAGCAACCAGTGTGTTATTTTCCCTTTTAGGAATATTCAGGGGGAGCAGGCAGTCGTCCCCCAGACCACTTCATGCTCCCCCTGAAGTAACCCTACACCAGCCCTATAGTGGAAGGAATCCTAAGTAACTTGGGAATTGATTTGAATATTTGGACTTCTTTCGACTTGAGTAAAGCTGGCACCTGTATTCAGGTTACACTCCAATTGCTCTGTTCGAAATGATGTGTGTTTTCTTTTTCATATTATAACTCCAGTTTGGACAGGCATGCATGTATAAAGGCCAGACTGAATGGAATTCATACGTTATTGACTGGACCTATGTCTGATTTCAAGGGTGAACCAGATGCCTTTCTTGTAGAAAAGGTCCAAGTGAAGGAGGCAGTTGAAGCCAAAGTAGGATGTCCTGCTGCCACACCGTTTAATGCCATAGCATGAGTGTTTTTACTCTTTTCAGAATTATTGGGTTGGTGTTATTTGCTCCATGTGTGCACATTTTCCTTGAGGATTGCTTTCGCTCATACACGGCTGCCAATTCTCAGCTAAGGTTACACTCATTGAAAGTGACTTATCTCTGCCGGGATGGCAGAAAACAGTTCCCATTCTTGACAAGGTCCCTAAGAAGCAATCCAATTTTAGCAGGTTAGTACGACTTTAATGCAGTGCACTAGTGCACTATTGTCTATAGACTGCATTAAAACGTCTCAAGGATGTATCAGTAGACTACAGTGTGCTCTAGTGCGACAGTAAAAACTTCTTATTGCCCCATCATATGGTTCTTATGTGTTCTAAGCAAGCCCTCTTCAGAGGAACGATCCCACATTATCTGCATACCAGGTTATTCTCCCTCCAAGTAGTTCAGCATTCGAAACACCTCTTGAAATGTCAGAGTATTACATAAGGTGATTAAATCATATGTATTGAAGCAGATTTACCAGCCCGTACTATATCATATTTGAGTTTACAGAGATTTGAGTCATATTTAAATGAAAAAAGGCTTCAAAATGATTCCACATGCAAGGGGCCCTTCGGAATTTTCATAATAAAATGTTCAATTAAACTCAAGTTCAGAAGCAAAAGACTGATCACCCGTTTGATAGTATTTCATTGGTTGCTGAAGATGCCATAAAAACACTATACTCCCGAACTTCTTTGGTGTCCTGCAGCTGACACAGTGGGAATGTGCACAGCACCAGCAATAACTGGGAAAACATGCAAAGAACAAAGGAGTTGTAGAGAACAAAAGTAACAATTTATATCCAGACAACCATGCAGTGCATTGTCTAAATCTAAGAGATCAATAACTTGCCTGACTGCTATTAGGTAAGAACAACAGACTATGAGGCATTTATTAATGGAGGAGAAGCAGAGGATTAAAGGGCCAAATGTATTAAAACAATTCCTAGAAAGTGGTTGCAAATTATGCACTGACTGTTTTTACATACCAACCTATGTACTAATAGGTTGTTTTTTAAAATAAGGAATCATAGAGAGGCACAGCCCAATCTACCTAATTAATTAATAAGGCAGGTTACAATTCACAGCTCATTATGATTGGTTACAATCAGAGATATAGTGGCCTGCAAAGAGTCAGCAGGGCAGCATCCCTTTGTTTGCTTTTCAAAATTGGTAAAACCTTTTTACAACAGTTTAATTTCCCTAAAGGACACAAGGCCACTTTAAAAGAAACAAAAAGGTTTTCAATTTGGAAAACCTCAGTAAGAAATGGCAGAATTTCTAAGGACCACTGTCTACTCCTCCTAAAGGTGTCACCGTAATTCTCAAAGTGGAAGGCATTTAAATCACAATTTGTGAGGGGTGCCCATAACAAGCCTGATCCAAATTGTGATTCAGTATTTATTTCTAATCCCCTTTTAGGAGCTGGGAGATGTAACTGGCTCCTAAAATGGGTTTAGTATATAGCAAATAACCTTTTTAGCACTTGCATGCCCTCTGATTTGTGCAAATCAGAAGGTTTACTTCTACTAAAAGGTTTACTAAATCTGACCCCTTGCTTTAACAGAAGCCAGCTGCGAGTGTGGTTTCAAGTAAGAGCTGAAGGTCTGAAAAGTTCAGGTCCAAGAAAGATACTTGAAGGCCCTTAAGTTCCAAGGAAGGAAAGAAGGAGATACATTAAAAACTGTATTAGACATTAGCTGACATGGGTATAATCACTGTCCAAAGATCCCTCCACAACAAAAGCTAACTTCCACAGATGCATGATGACCATCACGGACTGGATGAAGGACAACTGTCTCAAACTCAGCACCAAAAAAAGTGAAGTCTTTGCCTTTGAGAACAACACCTCGCCATGGACTGACATATGGTGGCCAACAGAGCTCCTCACACCCTGCCCCAACAGACCACACCGGCAAACTCGTATCTTGCTAGATAGCAAGCTATCAATGAAGAAACAAGTCAAAGCAATCTCATCTGCCTGCTTCCATACCCTTCTCATGCTCTGCAAGATCTTCAGGTGGCTCCCAGCAAACACTAGAAGGACTGTCATGCAGGCCCTTATCACTAGCAGACTGTACTACGGAAACATGCTATATGAAGGAATCAACGGATGCCTCCCAATGAGATTCTATACAATTCAGAACTCAGCGGAAATACTCATAGCCTCCCCAGAAGAACCCACATCACACACCAGCTCAAGAAACTACACTGGCTTTCGATTCAGAAGAGACACCAGTTTAAGATGTTGACCCAGGCCTAAAAGGCCCTGCACAACAAAGGACCTGCATACATCAACAAACTCCTGACCTTCCACCAACCATCCAGATGCCTTTGATCAGCTTCCATTTCCTCGCAGACACCCCCCAGATCCGTTGAACCAACAGCGGGGGCACTCCTTCTCACAGCTGGCAGCCAAGGCTAGAAACAACCTCTCCCTCTTCCCTCCATTGCTCCAGAAGTTCAGAATCGATGTAAAGATCTCGATGTTCCAATGATCATACTTTCACACAGCAGCATACACCTCCAGTGCCTCAAGACCCTCACAGGTGATTTGCTATGCTTTATATATGTTTGATTGAATCTGACACTTTCAAGATTCAAACAGTCGCCAGACAGAGAAGTCCCTTTCAGTAATTTTGGTACTGATGTTAGAAGAGACTTCCTCAGTGCTATCTTGGTTCCTTCTGCTTGTTTTGATGTCACCCTCTTGGAGTGGGGAGTTTTGGATCTTTGAGTTTCATCTTCTGATGCAAGTGGGTTCTCATATCTATGACATCAGAGGAAGCTGAGGTAACAGTGCTGTGTCTTCACTTAGTACCTCTGCTGTATCTTCCTTTGGTCAGGATTAGCAAATATACACTCCTCTCAAGGACCTGGCTCTGTCCCATCTCAAAGTTTTGGGCCTCGACTCGGCTGGCTCATCTAAAAATGAGAATATTGTCTGGATTTGGCGGAAGGGCTGAATCTTTGAATTACAAGCTTAATTGCTTAAAAAACAAAGGAGGTGCAACATCTTCCCCACCTATAGTGAAGCATGTGTTAGTGTAATGTGATGGGAGAAGGGGGCAAGTGAGAACAAGGTGGGAATGTGAGAAGATAACAGTGGCCAGACACAAGACTGACAATGCACAACGCTGGCATTTTTTTCAAACAATCTTCTGTACTTTCTTAATTTTATTGTTTTAGCAGATATTTGAAGTGTCTGGTCTGGACTACAATGAGCACAGTAATTTAGTAAATATATATGACATAATTATAGTCTATTTGATTCTGTGAAAATGCCTTCTCTCTGTGCGCACACATTCTCACACACACAGAGGAGATGTGGGCAGAAAAAGGAAAATTGAAATCTTCAATTCGTTAACTAATCGATAAACAATGTGAACAATATTTGCTTCAATGTGGCTTGTTACGTATGGGGATTGAACCAAAAGTGTCGGATTATCTTGTGAAAATACCTAATTCTTTATTATAGATGTTATTATTATTGTTATTATTATTATTATTATTATTATCATTATTATTATTATTATTATTATTATCATCGTCATCGCATATTACACTATCACCAAATATTATAGTTTTTAATCCTTTGACAGTATTATCATTAGAGTTACTACTATCAAACATTAAATATATACTTTATGGAAGCATGGACTCAGAACAGAGAATCAAATCTGACTCAAGGTGCACTCAACACTGGAGGAAACATGCCTAATGTCTAACTTTAATTTTGAAAAATAATAGTTCCATCATAGTCCATTAGTTCAGAGAATTCAAGAGCTAAAGCAAAAACTGGATTTTGGTTATAAACGTACGCTACAAAATTATTAGAATTTTGAAAAAAAGGGGCTGCTGGAGAGAAAGGTTCACTGTGTAAAAGCTAGATCAATCAATAGAGCATTCACTAGACAAAGCAAACGCACACCAAGAACCAATATATTTCTTTAAATACAGAAACTGGAGGATTTGTTTATGCAGTATCAATCAATTTTCCTCTTTTCACTTTTGGTGCCACTCACAAATAACTGCAATGCCGGTTCTGTAAGTATGTTACAGAGAAATCCGTGTACTCGTTTCGTTTTCCTAATACAAACTTGCATTACAGCGATATAAGTATTACAAGCAAGAAAATTTTGTCATGTGAATTTTCTTCTTGGAAGAATAGTGTTTATACTGTAGTTGATGTTGCATTGTTTTGCTGTGTGTCCTTGAGTTATGTGTATGCCTATATACTTTTTGTGAATTAAGGGAAAATACCCATGATTGAGAATTACATGTTTTTCCAAGTGTCAAGCTGATTTAGCAAGGAAGAATGTCAAGTCGGATGTAAGATGTCATAAGTACACTGAATGAAAAAACCCTACAGAGAAACCACCATTTTGTGAAGAGCTTCATGGTCAGAGTGTGTCATTTCTGAACATCAACCATTCTTCTCAGGGTATTCTGTTCCTACACGGCACACACACCACGTGTAAATGTACAACCTGTATGCCATGCACGTTCTAGTAAAGGCAAGGATCACAGTTACTGTCAACTAATTATCAGTGCCTCCTCCCACCAGGAATATGGATACAATACAGTGGTGGCTGGTGGATTTTTAAAGTGGTAGGGCCCAAATGCACTATCCAGGACTCTGCCTCAGGCCTACCGTGCCAACCCCAAGCCAGACTATCACATGGCGCACAAGCAGACAAGAATACACACACAGCTGCGGGCAAGTACACAAAGACATTCACACACGCAGAAGGACCGAAAGTACACGTTTCATGTGTAGCAAGCTTGGGCTGCTTAGAAGATGCAAATGTCTGTTAAAAAAATGTAGTAATCTCTCTAACCTAAGGTGAAAACACAGCAAGAGTGTCGATGGAAGGAGGGGATTGCTGCTTGCTGCTTATCCCTTATTGATAAGCTAATAATCGAGAGACCCATTGTAGTTGTGCTGTGAGATAGAAGTTCTTGAAGGACAGCATGCCTAGTCCGCCTAGATCCATTGGTCCACTTGCAGCTGGAGTTTGTGAAATGACACTTGTTGCCTCCTGCCATCCCATAGGAGGTCAGTTCCTTGAAGAAATGGTGGTGGGGAAACAACGGGACATTAAGAAAGTAGTATAGAAGACAGGAAAGGACAATCATTTTTGACAGGGCAATTCTACCTGTCGGAGCGAGTTGCAGTTTTTGCCAGAACCACATCTGTGATTAAGGGGCTGTTAAGGTTTGTTGTAAACTACCATCAAACAGGTCTCTTTGAGAATGATAAAGTGTGGTCCGTAAGTAGCAGGCTGCCTCTGTTGTCCAAGTCAGGGAGGTGCCTCCCATGTGGATCTCCTGAGGGGGCATATCAGGGCACAGTGGAAAAGCACATGACTTCTGCTAGCTCACACAAAGGCCTGTAGTGGTGGCAAAGTCTTGGAAGGTAGCTGCAATGGGTGACATATCCAATGTTGTGTCATAAATTTATAACAGGTCGTCTGCATTGAGCAACTCTGCATGTGTGACTCCTTCCAGGGGAATGCCCCATGGTTGACCCTACTGGTGTAGACAGTGCGCTAGTTGTTCCATAGCAATGGCAAAGAAGATGGGGGAGAGGGGCAACATTGGCACATCCAGTGGTCATTTGGGAATGTGGGTGAGACTGAGGGGCCGGTGCTCATCCTAGATGATGGGCTTGTGTACAGTAGCTTTTTATATGCAAGGAGAAGTGGACCAATTCCCCACTGCTGGTAAGACCTCAAAGAGGCAGTGCCAGGACAGGGAGTCAAAGGCCTTCTCGAGGACCAGTATGAGACTTACCACCCATGGAAATTGCAGTGAGGCCTGGTCCATGATATGGAACAGGAGTCTTGTATTATGGGATGTGCTCTGCCTAGGGCAAAGCCATTTTGATTGGGGTTGATCAGGGTGGAAAACACTTCTAGGTAACTGTGACAGGACCTTGCTAGTGCAGGTGTTTTAATAAAAATTATTAATGAGTGTTTATGTATTTGAATAATACGTTTATGCAGAAAATAAAATAACATAGAAAAATAATGCACGCATTTGAAAATGTGATTACGAAGAATGACCACCAATGTTAAAGAAATGTACTAATCAGTGATTTAATATTATGAAATGTTGAATGTATGTTAGACTAATGCAGTCATATGTCATATTAAGAGTTATTCAATTAGTTTTAGCTTTATAAATTGTAGGCCTTAACTTAGAGAGTGTCTAGGCCGACTTGCCAGGCCTCATGTAAAAGCTGTATTTCTTTGTGTTTAATAAAATGTCTGTTCAAGAAAGTTAAACTGTGAATTTCTATTGTGTTATTTAGGCCCGCATTACAACCCTGGTGGTCAGTGTTAAACCGGCTGTAATACCTCCAACAGGCCGGCGGATAAAAAAATGGGATCACGACCATCGCGGAAACCGCCAACATAGACAGCCACTTTAACACTCCGACCGCCATGGCGGTAGAAACAAACACCGCGGCAGTAACCGCCAACAGACAGGTGGAAGACAAAGTACCGTCCACTGTATTTCAAAACGCCTATCTGCCACCTTTTCCGGGGTGGAACCAATGCAATCAAAAGCATGGCAGAAACAGTACTCAGAAGGGAAAACGCTCACCTCTCAACACCCAAAGAGGAACCAGGACACCATGGAGCCCGAGTTACAGGTTCTGCTCATGTTGGTGTATCTTCTCATCTACCAGGAGTACGAACGGCGGCGGCGACGACCACGGAGAGTACTGCACCTACAACACGGGGAAGAGAGTGACACACACACGCAACACACAGTACGCCCACCCCACCTCACCCACAACAACATACATGCAAATACATGCAGCAATATTACATATACACCCCCCAACCCCTGGAAGAACGCAAGGACAAAAGGAAATGATTGTTACCAGTGTAATCATGAAAAATCAGATAGTCAAAATTCAAAATTCATTATATACAAACATGTACACCAACTACACAAGTCCGGATAGTTTACCAATCATTGTCCGTGGACCACTGGGCCCAAAATGCATGGGCGAAGCCCACACTAGATACCTGACTTGAAACGGAGAGAACACTGCTGGGGCATCAGATTGAAAATATACAAGCACCTCAGGGGGAGTGGGAGGGGGGCACCTATGCCTGATGAATGCACAACGCCACTGCTGCATGAGGGGGCTCCATGCTCATTGCTGTATCCTGGGGAATACAAAGCCAAAGTCTCTCAAGTCTCTCCAGTGGGTAGTTTGCCCATTGCATTATCCTGGGGAGTGCAAAGCCACAGTCTCTCAAGCCTCTCCAGTGGGTGGTTTGCCCACTGCATTATCCTGGAGAGTGCAAAGCCACAGTCTCTCAAGTCTCTCCAGTGGGTGGTTTGCCCACTGCATTATCCTGGGGAGTGTAAAGCCACAGTCTCTCAAGTCTCTCCAGTGGGTGGTTTGCCCACTGATTTATCCTGGGGAGTGCAAAGCCATAGTCTGTCAAGTGGATGTCATTCTCCACTGGTTCTGGAGGGGGCCTTTTGCCCAGAGTGCTTCATCCTGCCAAGAACTGAGGTAGTGGATATCATTTTCCACTGGTTCTGATGGGGGCCCTGTGCCCAGAATGCTTCATACTGCCAAGGACTGAGGTAGTGGATGTCTTTCTCCACTGGCTCTGGAGGGGGCTTTGTGCCCAGAGTGCTTCATCCTGCCAAGGACTGAGGTAGTGGATGTCTTTCTCCACTGGTTCTGGAGGGGGCATTGTGCCCAGAGTGCTTCATCCTGCCAAGGACTGAGGTAATGGATGTCTTTCTCCACTGGTTCTGGAGGGGGCATTATGCCCAGAGTACTTCATCCTGCCAAGGACTGAGGTAGTGGATGTCATTCTCCACTGGTTCTGGAGGGGGCCTTGTGCCCAGAGTGCTTCATCCTGCCAATGACTGAGGTAGTGGATGTCATTCTCCACTTGTTCTGGAGGGGGCATTGTGTCCAGAGTGCTGCATCCTGCCAAGGACTAAGGTAGTGGATGTCTTTCTCCACTGGTTCTGGAGGGGGCAAGGTGCCCAGAGTGCTCCACGTGCAGTGTGGCTGGTACAATTCCCTCACCTGGGTGTGCGTGCCAAGAGATTGGCAAGGGACAGGTAGCATGACATGCCATGGAGGCAGCAACATACCCCACCGTGCTGCGGCTTCGCCTTCCACCTGCAGGTGCAAACAGTGATGGAAGTCATGCCTCATGGAAGCTGCCCTGGTTCCAGGAACTCTCCTCCAGCCTCGGACGACTGACCACTGGGGATGGTATCCATGTCAGCGGTGGTGCCACTGTCCGAGTATGTTGTGGGGCCGGTGGTGGTGCTTGCGGTGGTCTCTGTGGCGGCGGTGCTTGCGGCGGTTCTGGTGGCAGTGCATGGGTCAGCACCTTTTGAGGGACACAGCAGGACGTCTTCTGAAGCCTCGGATGGCTGCCCACTGGGGAAGAGGCTGGGGACTGTTGCTGAGGCTGTAGACGTGCCAGTGGCAGTGCAGGTGACGGTGCAGGTGGTGGATTATGGTGACGGGCAGCTAGCGGTGTTCGCCGCCGTACAGGTTGGTGTGGTTGTGGACGGAAGGTGTGACACTGGTCCCTCAGTCGGTGCCACCATACCCTCTCCAGACCTGCTCTTCTGCTTTTGGACCTTCCCCACCTTTGATGGTGCCGCAGTTGTCTTGCCACTATCCCCTTTGATTTTTGCTGAGCCCTTTGTAGCTGGTAGTTTCGGCTTCTTCCTCCGGGATGTGGGCACCTTTTTCACCTTGGCAGGTGGTGGAATGTCCTTGCCCTCGCTACGTGGCACACTGGCAGCCCTGATGGATGGTGCACTCGATGACCCCACAGTTGCTGGCACCACTGGGCCTGGGTATTTGGTGGCTGAGGTGCTGGGCTGAGACCTGGAAAGCCTGGCCCTAGGAGAAGGACAGGGCTGGGAGGTGTAGGGAAGAGGTCAATGTTAGCCATGAAGAGTTTTTTAGACACACTGGGATGGGAAGATGGAGGGGGTTTGGGAGTGGAGGAAGAGATACTGGTTGTAGGAGGTGTACGTCGGCTAAATTTGGGTGAAGGTGCATGGTCCGGAGGCTGTTGTGAGGTGGATGGCTGTTGGGTGGGTATGTGCCTGCGTTTGTGTACTTTGGGTGGAGGGCTCACAGACACACTGCAGAGGACACAGGGGATGTGTGAATGGTAGTGGGGTGGTGATTGCATGTGAGCGGTGTGTGGTGATGGGCGTGCTGGTGATGGAGGTAGTGGCTGAGGATGTAGTGCATGCAGGTGTGAGTGGAGATGAGACAGGGAGGGAGGAGGAGAATGTGGAGGAGGGGGCCACAGTGGAGGCAGTGGATGCTGCTGTGTCTGCATGGGGAAGGTGCTTGTGTGAGTGACAGTGGGATGTGTGGTGCTTATGTTTGCCTGAGCCACTTTTGTGTGTTGATGTGTGTGCATGCTGGTCTGATGGTGTGCTTGGGATAGGCTGATTGGGGATTGGGGCTGGGGCTGGGTGGAGGAAGTTGGAGGGGGGAGGCTGGTCACAGGGAAAATGGCTGCCATCAGTGCTGAAGCCAGAGCCTGACATGCTCTCTGTTGGGCCACCACGCCAGAATGAATGCCCTGCAGGTATGCATTTGTTTGCTGCAAATGCCTCTCAACACCCTGGATGGCATTCAAAATGGTGGATTGCCCAACAGTGAGGGATCTCAGGAGGTCAATAGCCTCCTCACTGAGGGCAGCAGGGCTGACTGGGGCAGGGCCTGAGGTGCCTGGGGCGAAGGAGATGCCCACCCTCCTGGGTGAGGGGGCATGGGACACACGCTGAGGGGCTGCTGGGAGGGCAGTGCTGGTAGGGAGGGTGGCGGCTGTACCTGTTGATGCGGTGGGCACAGAGGTGCCCACCGCCGCAAGAGAGCTCCCATCAGAGGAGGAGTCGCTCTCACTGGTGTATGCTCCTGCCCCCGTCGTGGAGCTCCCTTCACCCTCTGTCCCACTGGTGGCTTCAGACTCCGTTGCTTCACCCTCGAGGACCAAGTGGGTTGCAGCTCCCTCCTGCACCAGTGCCAATGCTCCTCTGCCTGATGATGCTATTGCACAGAAGGACAGGGAGAACACAAAAAGGGGGGGAAAATACAGAAGAAAAACATTTTCAGTACATGCAACCCCACTACCGTTGGCGGACACAACACACATGGAGCAGCCCTCTATACTACGCCATGCACTAACAGTTCCTAGAAATTTCACCTGACCATGGGGTACGAGGTCTAAGCCCAATTGCTGCACACCTGGAAGTCACAGGAGCCTGACTAGGTGTAGATGGCTCTAACCACTTGTGGGGTTGGGGTGCCACATAGCCTGCCTCACAAGGCACCTTGCATACCAAGTTCGCCCTGGCCTAGGGGAACCCACTGCCCACCTCCCCCACCCAGACACCTCGTTATGCACGCAGAGTCAGCTGAATGAGAGTGTATTCACCCCCTTGTGGCTGCTGTGATGCCCTCAAGCGCCCATCCAACTCCGGATATGCCACCGCCAGGATCCGGGACATCAGGGGGTTCATGGTGTGGCGGGCACCCCTTCCACGTTGGGAGTCCATCCCCAGCTGGGCCTCTGTCGTCTTCTTGCTCCAGCAGCGGAGGTCCTCCCATCTTTTACGGCAGTGGGTGCTCTGTCTGTGGTAGACCCCGAGGGTCCGGACGTCCTTGGCGATGACGCGCCAAATACCCTTCTTCTGGTGGGCGCTGACTTAGAGGAATGGTACAGGGGGAAAGGAAATTACTCACACATACCGGACCGTCATACTCATTGCCTACCAGTTCCCACCCATGTCCTGACGCACATACACTCACCATCCGCACATGCAGGCCTAAGCCCCCCCATGTATCTTCCACACCACTCAAAGCAGGCATTGCCCATGCAGCATGCTCACAGTGTACTCACCTGTTTGTCTGGAGGACCGTACAGTTGCGTGTACTGGGGGAGGACCCCATCCACTAGTTTCTCCAACTCATCCGAAGTTAAGGCAGGGGCCATTTCCCCAGACACATGAGCCATCATCGCTTCCAGACACAGGTCACAGCAGCACTTGCAGTGTAGGTCTTCTCCTGTTGAAGGTCAGGTATCAAGTGAGTGAACAGACAGAAAATGGCGGTCACGTCCACGGCGGTGCGTACCGTCACTGCCAGCATACAGCGTAACCAATGCAGAATTGTGCCGCGGTCTTTGACCGCCCACCGCGACGGTGTACAATGCCAGCGCAGTTACCTCATATCCCCTTGTCCCACCTTACAGGTGAGGCAGCCACCATTTTAGGGGGCCACATGGGATGGATAATAACTGCGTCACACCTATCTAGGCCGGGAATACAGACAGATACCGGCACATTGTGGATTAATAACTTTTCTTCAAATTACACATTGTGATACCTCAGTATTGGATGACTCTCTGCTCGCTGTTCTCCTCCAGAGGGCACGTCGGCTGGGGCAGGTAATGAGATAGCGGCATCCTCCGGTGTACAGACACCTGGTGGACCTATCGACAATGGAAGAGAGACACGTCATAATCATATAAACCCTTGACGTGGGTCTTTTCAAACAACAGTGGCCATGGCATCAGGGATGTCCCAGCCAATGTTCTCTAACGTGTTGTCCAGAGTGTTGTCTGCCGTTCTAAAACACATGCGCAGCTACATCGTTTTCCCTCAGATGGAGGATTTGCCCACAGTGAAAGGTGACTTCTATGCCCTGGGACATATCCCCATCATCATTGGTGCCATTGATGGGACACATGTGGCATTTGTCCCCCCGCAGGATTGAACAGGTGTACAGAAACCAGAAGAGCTACCATTCGATGAATGTGCAGATGGTGTGTTTGGCAGACCAGTACATCTCCCATGTCAATGCCAAGTATCTTGGCTCTGTGCATGACACTTAAATTTTGAGAAATAGCAGCAACCCTTATGTGATGGGACAACTCCTGAGGCACCATGTGTGGCTAATAGGTGAGGCTAAGATCCCAATACAGTTGACTTAGGTGTCTGGGTATGGGGTAGTCCCTAAGGGTTAGTGTGTTTAACAGTTGTCCCTCGACATTTGCAGGTGACAGGTTACCCCAACCTGTCATGGCTACTGACCCCAGTGAGGAATTCCAGGACAAGGGCAGAGAAACGCTACAATGAGGCACATGGGCGAACTAGGAGGATAATCGAATGCACCTTCGGCCTCCTGAAGGCCAGATTCTGGTGCCTCCAACTGACAGATGGTTCCCTATACTACTCACCGAAGAAGGTGTGCCAGATAACCATGGCCTGCTGTATGCTGCACAACCTGGCTTTGCAATGCCAGGTGCCTTTTCTGCAGGAGGATGGGCCAGATGGTGGTCTTGTGGCAGCTGTGGAGCCTGTGGACAGTGAAGAACAGGAGGCAGAAGAAGAGGATATCGACAACCGAAACAACATCATCATGCAATACTTCCAGGGAGGGTGTAACTAACTGCCTAGATGGCGGTCGCATAAATGGGGAGCTCCCGACCGGGCCTGCCGTAAAATTGCAATATCGGGGGTGGGGGCGCGACTGGAACGCAAACGCTGATTCGGAGGAGGTGTTGAGAGTCAGATGGTGCAATCTAGGGCCCCTAAAGAGGTCGGAATACGATCAAATAAGAAGAAAGCTGAATGGGCCTATACAAGACGAGCAAAGACGTGCGATGACGGGACAAGCTACGGCCAAGAGGCGCTGAGCGGAGGTGACTGGGGGTGCGATCCAGTGCTGGACCGGTCCGATGCGCCCAGTGTGCAGACCCAGCGGCCCGGGGCCCTCCCTGCCCGTGGTTACGCGGGGAGCCGGACAGCGGCGCGTGAGGAATCCCGCACCACCTACGGATGCGGAGAACGGAACAGGCCTGGGGGCGAGGCACGTGGACTGACATGGCAGAGAAGCGGTGAGTGGGGGGAGCGAGGATGCGGCCAAGGGTGGAAAATCAACCAAATAACAGATCTGCTTGTCGATCAGGCCGCAGGTGTCCCTCCCTCCCCCCCACCCTTGAAAGCCCCGGCAGCCGTGCACACCACACCGAAAGGCCCACGACATTTACAACCGCAGAGCTAAGAGAAAACGCTCTAGTGCTGAGGAGGCGCTTTGGTCTGGGTTGGAACCCGGACCTTGCTGCGGTTTCAATTGGGGAGCATGGCGACAACATCCCACTTGGCGGGAAACCAGGCACTGGGAGACGCCCCAGTCGGAGAGAACAGATGACCGCTGAGACAGCCGGAGGTGGCGCGAAGGGAAGGATTAAGAACTAGATTGCGTGATAACAAGTGTTTCTACGGTGCACTCGAAAGGAATTATTCACTAAACCATTCCCAAGGCCTCCCCCTCCTCCCTGCTATACTCCACGTAGTGGAATTAAGATTCTGACAACCTGATTAAATGCTATAAAAACAATAAGACCTGACCCTACAGCCCAGGGCCCTTCCCTGCCTGTGGTCACGCTGGGAGCCGAACGGCGGCACGTGAGAGGACCCGCAGCACCTACGGATGCGGAGAACGGAATAAGCCTGGAGGCGAGACACTTGGACTGACATGGCTGAGAGGCGGTGGATGGGAGAGGCCGAGGGTGGAAAATCAACCAAATAACAGACTTGGGCGGTCATTCTGACCCTGGCGGTTGAAAACCGCCAGGGCAGAGTGCCGCGGAAGCACCGCCAACAGGCTGGCGGTGCTTCATGGGCAATTCTGACCGCAGCGGTAAAGCCACGGTCAGAAAAGGGCAACCGCCGGTTTACCCCTGCCCCAAAGAATCCTCCATGGTGGCGCTGCTCGCAGCACCGCCATGGGGATTCCGACCCCCTTCCCGCCATCCTGGTCCTGGCAGTAAAAACCGCCAGGAACAGGATGGCGGGAATGGGTGTCGTGGGGCCCCTGGGGGCCCCTGTACTGCCCATGTGAAGGGGGCCCCTAACAGGGCCCCATAATGATTTTCAGTGTCTGCCTAGCAGACACTGAAAATTGCGACGGGTGCCACTGCACCCGTCACACCCCTTCAACTCCGCCGGCTCCATTCGGAGCCGGCTTCATTGTTGAAGGGGCTTTCCCGCTGGGCCGGCGGGCGGCCTTCTGGCGGTCCCCCGCCGGCCCAGCGGGAAAGTCAGAATGACCGCCGCGGTCATTTGACCGCGGTACGGTCTTCTGGCGGTTCCCGCCAGGCGGCTTCCCTTGTGCTTGCGGTCCTCTCTGTCCGTAGTGTCTCGGAAAGTTTGTGCTTAAAAGGGACTGAATTTCAAGATCTGGTACATACATTTGTGTTCCAAACAGGCATTCATATGAAGTAAGCCCCCCAGGGACCTTCTGGGCAGATTGTTAACCGCTCTCTGGACTCCATACAGGTGTGTGAGCCAGCTATGACCTGTGCCTAATACTCTGGCTTTTAAGGATTGCTTTAAATCTTGGTTTTGTTGCCCCACAGCACTATTTCCCTTTGGGATTAAATTGAGATGAGTAATGCAGTTAGAACCCTAACAAAGCCATGACGTCCCTGAAAGCCCTTGAGTGGAAAGCTGCAACAGCATATGTGCCAATAAAGACTTGCAAGTCTTTAATAACAGTTCGAGCGGCAGCTGAGCATTGTTGCCAAACCTGTATAAATGTGAAGCATGATTCAACAGTGACTAAGATATATTTGTATGTACTATCAGGTGTCAGGGGACCACACTGGTCCAATTACACACATTGTAATGGTTTGTTCGATATGAGGAGGGGTGTCTGTGGTGTGCGTTTGACCATGGATCCTTTTATTTGCTGGTCAATATCACAACAAAGTACATACTGCTTGGTCTGTTTGTAGAGACCTGGCCATCAGTAATGTGTTTGTAACAATGATATTGTAGCTGCCACACCACCATGGGCTGGAGCAACTCCCTCATGCGCTGCTTTGATCAATTCTGGTCTATAGTCTTTATTTGGAATCACACGATTACCCATCCCTGGTATAATTTGTAGGGCTGAATTGAGGCATGATATGCAGTAGGAATATATAGCAGGATACTAGTGTTTCATCATCCAATTGCATTCTAGAATAAATTACTGCAACCACAGAAGCCGTAGCTACTGATGATTTGGCTGCTTCATCAGCCAAGGTGTTGCCTGCAATGTGTATTTCAACACGCTGATGTCTTAGTGTATGTACAACATGGACATTGGGTAACATTTCCTTCAGATCCGCTACTTTCCCCCAACAGAAGTCTGTATTTAATAGTGTTTACTTTTTGAATCTCTGAACCCATTCTGGCGCCAGTAATGCAGATATTCATTGAAGGACTGGACACAATAGTGCGAGTCACAGACAATCAGTGTCTGATCTGCGACAGAGCTCTGGACAGAATCACCTCATTTCTCATTGACAGAACTCAGAGAGTCCGCCTCCCTCTATTCCGCTCTGAAGCCACCAAAATCATTTGCGGCATACCACAGGAATCGTCCCTCATCCCGACCATCTTTAATGTCTACATGGCGCTGCTCGCAAACATCGCACAATCTCACAACCTCAGCATCGTCTCATATGCCGATGACACCCAGCTGATTCTCTCCCTCACCAAGGACCCCACCACAGCCAAAACCAACCTCCACGAAGGAATGAAGGCCATGACAAATAGATGAAGAACAGGTGCCTGAAACCTAATTCTGACAAAACTGAGGTCCTCATCCTCGGCTCCACCCCCTCCGCATGGGACGACTGCTGTTGGCTTGCCACACTGGGAACTGCACCGACACCCACCGACCACGCACGCAACCTGGGATTCGTCCTGGACTCATCGCTATCAAATACCCAGCAAGTCAAAGCCATCTCTTGCATGCTTCAGAAGATCTTCAAATGGATCCCCACTGAACCCAGAAGGATGGTGACCCAAGCCCGCATAAGCAGCAAACTGGACTACGGCAAAACCCTCTACACAGGAACCATTGGCAACCTCCAGAAAAGACTGCAACCAATACAGGATGCCTCCGCACACCTCATCCTAGACATCCCCTGCCACCTGATAGACCTGCACTGGCTCCCCGTCAATAAGAGAATCACGTTCAAATTCCTCACCCATGCTCACAGGGCACCACACAACACCGGGCCAGAATACCTCAACAGATGGCTCTCCTTCAACACCCTGACCCAACAGCTTCGCTCCTCTGACCTTGCCCTCGCCACGCATCCACAGAACAACCGCCGGTGGCAGATCTTTCTCCCACCTCGCCTCCAAGACGTGGAACACTCTTCCCACCCACCTTCGTCAGACACAGGACCTACTTACCTTCAGGAGACAGCTCAAGACCTGGCTGTTTGAGAAGTAGCAGATCCCCCCATCAGCACCTTGCGACCCTCACAGGTGTGTAGTGCGCTTTAGAAATGATTTGATTGATTGATTGATTGAGCTGTTCAGGATTCGTGTGTTCCAGTGCCATCACCAGAGCCTGGAACTCTACTAGTCGTGTTGTGCAGTCCCCTAAGGTCTGCGTGCACGTATGTTCTGGATGGAACTTGCCATTTTTCATGTATCCACTCATGACTGAGCAAGAGGCGGAATATTGGTGTTTAGTGCCTATTGCTGGCTGAGATGAATCATCAGTATACAAAATGTTTTGATATTTTTGACTAGGCAATGTGTTTACTAGTTCTAGGTATTTAAGTTCATATTGCAAAAATTCTAATTCTCTGTAATTTTGAGTCAAAAATAGAGTCAACATCAGTGGCCGTCAGAGACGTTGCCCATTGGATCCAACATGAATGTAATGCTTTGGCATTAGGAATGCTAGCTTTGGTAACAGCCTCAAGGGCTGGGATGGGGGATATGATGATGATGCGTTTCCCCTGGGCCAGAGGTCTCTCTTTAATGACAGCCATCTGAACAGCAGTGAGAATTTTCTCAGTGGGAGCAAAGCGTTGTTCTGCTGCAGAGTACAAATATGATTTGTATGGAGTCACGAGGGTCTTACCTTCATTGAATGTTACATAGGTGAAATCAATGACATCAGCAATTACTCTGTTGACCAGGTGTTTTTTGTTGCCCTTTGTATGTAGATGTTTTGTTTCAAGCATGTCTTTTTGTAATGCACTGAGAATGCGTGTGTGTTTGACTGTCCAGAATTTGCTGGAAAAGTCAGGACGTATCAAGTCATATAATGGTTTAATGCATTGTGCATAGTCAGGATTATAAGTTCTGGAAAAATTCAAAAAGCCCAATAAAGACTTGAGCTTTTTTCTTATATTTGGAGGTTGTGGTTGCGCACATTTCTCTAAAACTTGGGGTGCAAGGCTTCTGCCTTCATCTGACAATTCGAATCCCAAGAACAGGAGACTAAGGAAGGCTATTTTTATTTTTATTAAACTTGTAGCTGAATTCTGTAAATCCTACAACAATGCAGGCTGCCAGCCTTATATGTTGAATGAGGTCGTCGTCTATAAGGTAGATGTCATCCACGTATGACAACACCTCAGGGTCAATGCCGTGAAGAATAGATGTAACACAAGCTGAAAACAGTTCTGGACTGTTCCTGTACCCCTGTGGGAGTCGACAGAATTTTTTCTGAGAGCCTAAGGCGCTGAATCTTGTTAAGTCCCTACTTTCAGGCACTATGGTGGTCATTACAACCCTGGCGTTTGGTGTTAAAGTGGCGGTAAGACCGCCAACAGGCCGGCGGTAAAAATGTTGCAATTACGACCGTGGCGGAAACCGCCAACAAAGACAGCCACTTCAACACGCCGACGGCCACGGAGGTACAAACAAAAAGCGCGGCGGTCACCGCCAACAGACAGGTGGAGGACAATGTACTGCCCACAGTATCACAACCTACCAATCCGCCACTTTTTCCGGGGCGGATTCACCGCGGATAAAAACATGACGGAAACAGGATTCCGAAGGGAAAACGCTCACCTCTACACACCCCACGAGGAACTAGGACACCATGGACCCGGAACTCCAAATTCTCCCTGTGTTAGTCTTCCTGCTCCTCTACCAGGAGCACGACCGCCGCCAGCGAAGACCACGGTGAGTACTGCACCTAGGACACAGGGGAGGGGGGAGGGAAAAAACAGGGACACACACACGCAACACCCCCACCCCCACCCTCTCCCACGACAACAGACACACTAATACATATTGAAACATCACAGTTACACCCCCCAACCTCCCCCCGGACGAATGCAAAGACAATAGAAAATGAGTGTAACCATTGTAATATATTAAAATCAAGTAGGCAAAAATATATATATACACCATTAACAAAATATGCACCAAGCATAGTAGTCCAGGTAGTGCTCCAATTAAGTCCGTGGAACACTGGGCCTACACGGTATGGGCGAGGCCCACACAAGATCCCCGACCATGACGGAGAGAACACTGCAAGGGCATCAGAGAGCAAGAAAGCAGGCACCTCAGGGGGAGGGAAAGGGGGGGCACCTCAGCCGCTTGAGTGCACAACGCCAAATCCACGAGAGGGCCACATGCCCACTGTTACATCCTGGGAAGTGCAAAGCCACAGTCTCTCAAGTCTCTACAGTGGGTGGGTTGCCCACTGCTTTATCCTGGGGAGTGCAAAGCCACAGTCTCTCAAGTCTCTACAGTGGGTGTGTTGCCCACTGCTTTATCCTGGGGAGTGCAAAGCCACAGTCTCTCAAGTCTCTCCAGTGGGTGGGTTGCCCACTGTTCCATCCTGGGGAGTGCAAAGCCACAGTCTCTCAAGTGGATAACAGTCTCCACTGGTTCTGGAGGAGGATTGGTGCCCAGAGTGCTTCATCCTGCTAAGGACAGAGGTAGTGGATGGATCTCTCCACTTGTTCTGGAGGGGGTACGGTGCCCAGAGTGCTTCATCCTGCTAAGTACAGAGGTAGTGGATGGATCCCTCCACTGGTTCTGGAGGGGGCCTTGTGCCCAGAGTGCTTCATCCTGCTAAGGACAGAGGTAGTGCTTCACAGGTGGGGGACTGTCTGTGCTGTGGCTCCGTGCCATACTGGCTGCCCTGGTGGCCGGTGCACTCCAGATTCCGGTGACTACAGGCACCACTGATTCCGGAGATGTCGTGGCTGAGGTGCTAGTTCAGGACCTAGGAGACGGACGGGGTGGGTGAGGTGTGGGAAAGAGGTCAAGGTTGGAGAGGAAAAGTTTTTTGGAGACACTGTGACCGGTAGCTGGAGGGGATTTGGGAGTGGAGGAAGAGGCTGTGGTTGTAGGAGGTGTTCGTTTGCTGACTTTGGGTGAAGGTGCATGCGCAGGAGGCTGTCGTGAGATGGATGGCTGTTGGTTGGGAGTGTGCCTGCGTTTGTGTATCTTGGGAGGGGGTGTCACAGACACACTGGGAGAGGACACAGGGGACATGTAAATGGTAGTGGGGGTGGTGACTGCACGTGAGCGGGGTGTGGTGGTAGGTGTGCTGCTGATGGCAGTAGTGGCTGTAGAGGTAGTGCATGCAGGTGTGAGTGTAGATGAGACTGGGAGGGAGGAGGGAGACGAGGAGGAGGGGGACACAGTGGAGGCAGTGGATGTTGGTGTGTCTGCATGGGTATGATGCTTGCGTGAGTGCCTGTGGGATGTGTGGTGCTTATGTTTGCCTGAGCTTCCCTTGTGTGTTGATGTGTGTGCATGCTGATCTAGAGGTGTGCTTGGGATAGGCTGGGGCACAGAGGATTGGGTCTGGATGGAGGAAGTTGGAGGGGGAGGCTAGAGACAGGGACAATGGCTGCCATCAGTGCTGAGGCCAGAGTCTGAAAAGATCGCTGAAGGGACATCTGACCAGAATGAATGCCCTCCAGGAATGCATTGGTTTGTTGCAACTGCCTTTATACACCCTGGATGGCATTCAAAATGGTAGACTGCCCAACAGTGAGGGACCTGAGGAGGTCAATGGCCTCCTCACTGAGGGCAGCAGGGGTGACTGGGGCAGGGCCTGAGGTGCCTGGGGCGAAGGTGATGCCCACCCTCCCAGGTGAGCCGGCACAGGGCAAAGGCTGAGGGGCTGCTGGGAGGGCAGTGCTGGAAGGGGGTTGGCGGCTGTACCTGTAGATGGGGGGCACAGATATTGCCGCCACCACAAGGGAGCTCCCATCAGAGGATGAGTCTGTGTCACTGGCCTCAGCTCCTGTCCATGCCGTGGTGCTCCCCTCACCCTCCGTCCCACTGGTGAAGTCCGATTCCGTAGTGTGGCCCTCCATGGCCATGTGGGATGCAGCCCCCTCATGCTTCGGTGCCACTGCTCCTCCGCCTGATGATGCTAATGCACACAAGAACAGGGAGACCACAAAAAGGGGGGGGGGGGTGACAGAAGAAAGACATGTTGAGTGCATGCATTACCGCTACCGTTGGCGGACACGACAGACACAGAAGCCCCCTGCACTACGCTGTGCTCTTGGGCTCCTATGTTCAATTCCTGGGAAATGGACGACATCTGCACACATGGATGACACAAGGGCATGACTAGGTGTAGTTGGCACTCTACAGAGGTGCGATGGGGTGCCACATGGCCTGCCTTACGGAGGGACCTTGCCTACGGAACTCGCCCTGGCTTAGGGAAACCCATAGCCCACCTCCCCCACCCAGACCCCTCCACTGCGTGCTAAATCAGCAGATTGAGAGTGTACTCACCCCCTCGTGGCTGCTGTGATGCTCTCAAGTGCCCATCCAACTCCGGGGACGCCACCGCCAGGATCCTGAACATCAGGGGGGTCCTGGTGCAATGGGCACCCCTCCCACTTTGGGAGGCCATCCCCAGCTGAGCCTCCGCCGTCTTCCTGCTCCAGCAGCGAATGTCCTCCCATCTTTTCCGGCAGGGGGTGATCCGTCTGTGGTAGACCCCCAGGGTCCGGACGTCCTTGGCGTTGGCACGCCAAATATATTTTTTCTGGTTGGCGCTGACCTACATGAGTTGTACAGGGGAAGAGAAACTTATTACCAAATGCACCATCAAAATGATTGGCCCCCATCCCCACCCTTTGCATGTGGCACATGCACTCACCGTTGTTTCATGCACGCTGGACTCTCCCCCCTTCCTTCTTACATCCACCCCTCTCCACACAGGCATAGCCCATACAGCATGCTCCCAGTGTACTTACCTGTTTGTCTGGAGGACCGTAGAGTAGCGTGTACTGGTGGAGGACCCCATCCATGAGTTTCTCCAACTCCTCCGATGTGAAGGCAGGGGCCATTTCCCCAGACACTCGAACCATTGTCTCTTCCAGACCGATGTCACAGCAGCACTTGCAGTGTAGGTCCTCTCCTGTATCGAGTCATTGAACAGATAGAAAATGGCGGTCACGTCTGCGGCGGTGCATACCGTCACCGCCGGCGTACATCGTCATTGGCTCCTGGGACCCATAGGGTCCAATGTTAACCAATGCAGCATTGTGCCGCGGTCTTCGACCGCCTACCGCAACGGTGCACAACGCCAATGCAGTTACCTCACATCCCTTTGTCCCACTTTACAGGTCAGGCAGCCACCATTTCAGGGGCCCACATGGCTTCATTTTCAACTGTGTCACACATACCTAGGCCTAGACTCAACACACATAGAGGCCACTTTTTAGATTATGATTGGTGTTCTGTGTAAGCTGTGGGTACATACTTCTGAGTTGTTTGACTTTGTGCTCGCTGTTGTCCTTTATAGGCACCGTCCGCTGGCACATGTGAGGAGATGGCGGCATCCTCCGGTGTACCGACCGTTGTTGGACCTGTCAACAATAGAGGAAAGACATGTGATAATCACATACAGGCTTGACCGTGCCACAATCCATGAACTGGGTACCCAGTTGGAGCCACACCTGATGTCAGCTATCCGCCATCCCACAGGAATCCCCCCTCAAGTGCAGGTGCTGTCAGTACTCCATTTACTTGCAAGTGGGTCATTTCAAACAACAGTGGCAATAGCATCAGGGATGTCCCAGCCCATGTTTTCCAACGTGTTGTCCAGAGTGTTGTCTGCCCTGCTGAAACACATGCAGAGCTAAATAATTTTCCCTCAGGTGGAGGATTTTCCTACAGTGAAAGCTGATTTCTATGCACTGGGACATTTTCCCAACATCATAGGTGCCATTGATGGGACCCATGTGGCTTTGGTCCCCCCCCACAGGAGTGAACAGGTGTACAGAAACCGGAAGAGTTATCATTCGATGAATGTACAGATGGTATGTTTGGCAGACCAGTACATCTCCCATGTGAATGCCATGTTCCCTGGCTCAGTGCATGACGCCTATATCATGCGGAATAGCAGCATCCCTCATGTGATGGGTCAACTCCAGAGGCACTGTGTGTGGCTACTAGGTGAGCACCTGGAAGCAAGTCAGTGGGAATGGTTGTCTGGGTCTGGGGATATCCCTCCAGGTTAGTGTGTGTCTAACAGTTGTCCCTCGCCATTTGCATGTGACTCTGGGTACCCCAACCTGTCATGGCTATTGACCTCAGTGAGGAATCCCAGGACATGGGAAGAGGAACGCTACAATGAGGCCCATGGGCGAATTAGGAGGGTGATCGAGCGGACCTTCGGCCTCCTGAAGGCCAGGTTCAAGTGTCTCCATATGACAGGTGGATCCCTATTCTACTCACCAAAGAAGGTGTGCCAGATCATCGTGGCCTGCTGTATGCTTCACAACTTGGCTATGCGACGACAGGTGCCTTTTCTGCAGGAGGATGGTCCAGATGGCGGTGTTGTTGCAGCTGTGGAGCCTGTGGACAGTGAAGACGAGGAAGCAGAAGAAGAAGACATGGACAACAGGGACTCAGTGATCCAACAATATTTCCAGTGAAAGACAGGTAAGAATACAAACCTGCCTACTACATTTACTTAAACACTACTACCTCTCTACTGTCTGTCATTTTCACCCAGTGTATAGTCACTAAGTTGTCACTTTCCCTTATGATTTCACAGATCTGGGTCCCACAGTGGGACATCTGCTTTGATTCCTCATGGACTAGAGCTGCGTGACATAGGTATGTTGAAATTACAAATGAAAGAGCTTTTACCACGGTAATTGCTAATAAAGTATTCTGAAATTACAGACTGACTCCAGATTGTTTTGTGCTTTAAGGGTGTTTATTTTAGTGCTCAAAATTGGAGGGGTAGCAAAATGGTGAGGGGTGATGGCGGAGGAATGTCCACGGCAGAGTCCAGTCTACTAGTCTCAAAGGTGCATTGCCCAAATGGGCATAGGAAGTGGAGCTGGGGCAGTTTAAGTATGGACAGGGTGACAAAGTGGGACAGTAGGATGACAATCAGGGTGGTCTCATTTCTTGGGGGGGTCTTGGCATCGTTCTCTGTCTTGTTCCTGGATCTCAGGGACCGTTTGCAAAGTGGTTCTGCCTCTGCAGGGGGTGGGGTGCTGGTGTGGTGGTCCTGTGGCGGTGCCTCCTGTCCACTAGCGCTGGTGGAGGTGGTGGGCAGTTCATCGTCCATGCTAGTGTCAGGGGCCCCTTGTAGTGCCACAGTGCCCCTCCTGGTGTTGAGTACTTCCTTCAGCACCCCTACGATGGTGCCCAGGGTGGAATTGATGGTTCTGAGTTCCTCCCTGAAGCCCATATACTGTTCCTCCTGCAGGCGCCAGTACCGTTGCCATTGTCTCCAGGGAGTGGTGGTAGGCTCCCATGATGGAGGAGAGGGCCTTGTGGAGAGTGGGTTCCCTGGGCCTGTCCGCCCCCTGTCGCACAGCAGCCCTCCCAGTTCTCCTGTGTTCCTGGGCCTCCGTCCCATGGACTGTGTGCCCACTGCCACTGCCCCCAGGTCCCTGTTGTTGTTGGGGTGGTGGGTTAGTCTGGGTTCCCTGTGGTGGTTGACACACTGCTGATTGACGTGTCCTGGGGACGGAGGTATGGGCCCGCTGGGTGGGTGCTGTGCTGGTGTTTCCAGAGGGGGGAAGCTCTGTGGTGGCCTGTGACTGGGTGTGGGGAACCGACTGTCCAGAGGTCTCCGATGGGCCGGGCTGGTCATCTAGATCCAGTTGGACAGAGGTGCTGTCATTACTGTGGGCCTCTTCGGTTGGTGGTGTGGACATGTGTGGACCCGCCTGTCAGGTGACGTTGGGTAGGGGTCCTGCAGGGGTATAAAAGGATGTTTATTACATCTGTGTGTGGCATGGTGTGCAATGGGTGGGTGACCGTGTACCCCAGTGCTTGCATTCCTGTGTGGGACCTTGTGTGATGATGGTTTAGGGGGGTGTATGGGTATGTGCAGTGGGCATGCTTTAGTGATGGATGTCCATGCTTTGTTGTTGCATGCGGGGCTTGGGGTTAGGATGTGTGGTTTGTGATGTTGGGACATTTGTGAGGAGTTAGAGTGATGGGGTGAGGGTGAGGTTGGGGGTATGTGCTGGCATGCAGGTAGGGTGGGGGATGTAATAGTTAAGATTTGACTTACCAGAGTCCATTCCTCCACCTACTCCTGCGAGGCCTTCAGGATGCAGAATCGCCAAGACCTGCTTCTCCCATGTTGTTAGTTGTGGGGGAGGAGGTGGGGGTCTGCCACCAGTCCGCTGAACCGCCAGGTGGTGTCTTGAGAGCACGGAACGCACCTTCCTGATGTCCTCCTAATTTCTTGGGAGCTGTCCCACTGCTTTGACCCTGTCCACTATCCTTCGCCATAGCTCCATTTTCCTTGCAATTGAGGTATGCTGCACCTGTGATCCGAATAGCTGTGGCTCTACCTGGACGAGTTCCTCCACCATGACCCTGAGCTCCTCCTCCGAGAACCTGGGGTGTCTTTGCTGTGCCATGGGGTGGTGTAGGTGATGTGTGGGGTGGTGTGTGGGGTGATAAGTGTGCTGATATGTAGTGGTGTGTAGTGTGAGGTGCATGGAAGTTATGTGGGTGATGGTGTTGTGTGCCTGTGGATGCTAGTATTGTTGAAGGTGGTTGTTCTTTCTGGCCTTCGTTCGTGATTTTTGGTCGTAGGGGTTTGTGGGTGATGTGGGTGTGTGCTATATATTGTATTGGGTTGGGGAGTGGTGTGTGTATGTGTATCAGGTGTGTGTATTTCGAATTGTCCAATGTGGCTGTGTTTTGTAAAAGTGTGTGTATTTTGAGTGCAGCAGTGTGTACAGCCAAGGGAATACCGCGGTTGCAAGACCGCCGCGTGGATTCGTGTGTCGTGATAGTGTGGGCGTATTTCTGTTGGCGTGATGGTGGAGGATTTGTTCTCGCCAGTTTATCACTGACCTATGGTGTGGCAGACTTGTGTGGCTGTCTGAATTTTGGTGGATTCCGTGCTGTGGGTCATAATGGCTGTGGTGGTTTTCCGCGGCCGCGGCGGTGTGTTGGTGGTCTTCTGCACGGCGGTATGCGGCTTTTACTGCCAATGTTGTAATGACCGCCTATATCTTGGCAAAAGAACCCATTGGAAATATCCAGGATCGTTTTTTTTGTGCACTATATTGATCATAAGTGCTGTGCTGCGTGCAATTTGTATAGCAAAGTTGTGAGTGTGTCTATTTAAATCTCAATAGTCTAAGAATGGTTGGGTTTAGCGACAGGGAACAATGGATTCTTGATTGGCGAGGCACAGGGTTCAATTACACCCTGGTATTCTAATTGTTTGAGAATTTCCCTCACAGGGGCTTTAGCTTTATGCTTTATTGGATTTTGGGGTTGAGGTTGAGGTTGTGATTTAATTGGTATTACATAACTGGGGGAATCTTTATCCCATTCTACGTGGTTGCGGTATAACGCAGGTGCCTGAACCACTGCCCAATCAATGGCTTAGATTTCTATAAGCTTTCTGGGAACAAGGGGTGAGAAAGATTTTTCAATAATCTCTTCTCCATATGGGAGATCATGGACACATTTTGGTGGCGAATCGTTTTCGGCCAGTAAAATATCATATATGATGATGACGCGGTCCCAAACAATGGCATCTATTGTGCGTTCAATGTCTCCCTCCAACAGTATTGTTACTTTATACACCCTATCGGGAGTGGAGACACACATGTCCACACTCTCAACTTGGAAGAATTCATCTGTTGCTTTCACCGTCAGATGCTCTTGAAGATTCTGGCAAACTATTGTGACCTCTGCCACACTGTCTAGCAGTGCCAGTGCCTACTTCCTGTACTTCAGTAAAACCCTCTTCCCGAGTGGCATGTCGTATTGCAACTGCTCACTACACAAAAGGTGTGGGGTGAAACTGGAAGGAACTGGACTATTGGGCCTTGTTCAGGAAGCGCTAGTTGGGCATGTATTTTCCAGGTAGGGATGGGTGTAGGAAGTGGCTGTGTCTTTTGAGGGAGTTCCCTTTACGGACTAGGTGGTCTCACACACATTATAGTGTCATGCTTCATCATTTGACCACCTAGCCCCACCCAGGTAAGATGATACTACCTGGGCGGACTCAACCTCGTTGTTAAAAGAACTGCAGAGGGAGTGCTGAAATTAAATCTAGCTGGATAGTACAGGGATCCAGATAAAGAATTAGTGAATAAAATTACCTTACAAATCACCTGTTTTGATTGGAAATTATTTAATATAGGTGTTTGTAGGTAAGAATAAAAACTGGGGTAAGGACTCTGTTGAGAATGATGACTCACGGAGTCTAAAAGTAAGAGACCAACATGTTTCTGCCCGCACTAAGAGCTGGAAGGTCTGGGGCATTCGTCAGGGATCCCTATAGGACAAAGAGCATGAAAGCATGCTTGGAAAGTATTCAAATTAAGTAAATAAATGTCAGGCCTGAGAGGAAGATAAAAAACAGTGGGGAAATGAAGGTGCCACTTCAATCAAAAACACAAAGCACACAGGGGTGACAAGAACATGCCATGAATATCACACGCAAACACATGCAGGAGAACAACAGGCAGGGGAGCCTAGCTAAATGGACTTACCCTGCGAGACAAGACGGATTGCCTCTGGTCTGGAAGATAACGGAGGGGGGGTTGCCCCTTATAGTCACACTCTGTTGAAAAGACAGAGCAAAAGAACTAAAAAGGTGAGAAGCTAGAGGAAGGTCATAGCAGGCAATGAGTATAACTGAGGAACCAGTATCAGTGGAAAAAATAAGACTATGTGCGTAATGTTAGATTCAGGAGATAAATATTCAATAAATCTTAAATGAAGATGTATAAAAAACCAAAATGCTTATTGTGGGGCTAGTCAATGATCGGGAAACGCTCTTCCATAAGGAAAACACAATATCTTATTGTGAAAAGAATCAAAGGGGGGCCCCCAGGAGGGGCAGGAGAGTTTCAAAACTTACCACTCCAAAGGGTACAACCGGTGGAAGCACCTATGGTCTGCTTCCAAGCCGCTCGAGTAATGCTGCACGCGAACGCTAGGAATTTAAGGACCAGGCTGGTGCCAATTATGCGGCAATTAAACAGACACAGCTGATGCGGTGCTATGCCAGTAGCCGCTAGGGAGTGAGGCTCTGGAAATGGCTTCGCAGGGTCGGGAACCCTGGAAATACTAGGAAGACCCAAAGCGTCTTGCCGAGCCTCGGACAGCCGGGAAATGTAGTTCCCGGCTTCCGAGGGTCGTATGTGTCTGCGTTTGTTCATAGAACAGTAGTTTATGCTTCAAGTTCATGGTTGGGTGGTTGAGTGTATCGATGACACACCAATCCATCTCATTGGGATTGTGGTTGTTGGTAATGTAATGTTCAGTGAGTCGAGTGGCATCTCGTTTGCATCTGATTGTACTTCGGGATTCGCAGATGCGAGTACCCACTCTCCTGGTGGTCATTCCAATATATATGAGTCCACAAGGACGCTTAGGCCCTCATTACAACCCTGGTGGTCGGTGTTAAAGCAGCGGTAATACCGCCAACAGGCCAGCGGAAACAAAAATGGAATTATGACCATGGTGGAAACCGCCAACATAGACAGCCACTTTAACACTCTTGACTGCCACGGCGATAGAAACAAACACCGCGGCAGTCACCGCCAACAGACAGGCGGAACACAGGGTTCCATCCACTGTATTACAACACGCCTATCCGCCACCTTTTCGGGGCGGTACCAATGCCATCAAAAGTACGGTGGGAACACTACTTGGAACGGAAACCACTCACCTTTCGACACTTTACGAACAACCAGGGCGCCATGGAGCCCGAACTACAGGTCCTGCTGATGCTGGTCCACCTCCTCTTGTATCAGGAGAAGCAGAGATGCCAGCGACGACCACGGTGAGTACTGCACTTAGCACACAGGAGGGGGAAAGAGAGTGACACACACACGCAACACGCAACACTCCCACCCCCACCCACACCCCATACACACAAATACATGCAGCAACATTACATATACACCCGTCACCCCCTGGAAGAACGCAAGGACAAAATGAATTGATTGTAACGAGTGTAATCATTGAAATATCAGATAGGCCAAATTCAAATATCAGTATGTACAAATATGTACACCAACTACACAAGTCCGGATATTAATGAAATCATTGTCCGTGGATCAGTGTCCCAAAATGCATGGGCAAAGCCCACACAAGATACCTGACTCAAAACGGAGAGAACACTGCAGGGGCATCAGATTGAAAATAAACAGGCACCTCAGTGGGAGGGGGAGGTGGGGCTCCTCAGACGGATGAACGGACAACACCACTGCTCCACTAGGGGGCTCCATGCCCACTGATTGGTCCTGGGGAGTGCAAAGCCACAGTCTCTCAAGTCTCTCCAGTGGGTGGTTTGCCCACTGCTTTATCCTGGGGAGTGAAAAGCCGCAGTCTCGCAAGTCTCTCCAGTGGGTGGTTTGCCCACTGCTTTATCCTAGGGAGTGCTAAGCCACAGTCTCTCAAGTGAATAACAGTCTCCACTGGTTCTGGAGGGGGCTTTGTGCCCAGAGTGCTTCATCCTGCCAAGGACTGAGGTAGTGGATGTGAATCTCCACTGGTTCTGGAGGGGGCTTTGTGCCCAGAGTGCTTCATCCTGCCAAGGACTGAGGTAGTGGATGTGAATCTCCACTGGTTCTGGAGGGGGCTTTGTGCCCAGGGTGCTTCACATGCAGTGTGGCAGGTCCCATTCCCTCACTTGGGTGTGTGTGCCGCAAGATTGCCTGGGAATAGGTAGCATCATACTCCATGGAGGCAGAGACACACTCCACCCTGCTTGGACTTTGCCTGCCACCTGCAGGTACAAACAGTGTTGGGAGACATGCCTCATGTATGCTGGGCAGGGTCCGGGACGTCTCCTGCAGCCTCGGACGGCTGGCCACTGGGGATGATTGCCATGTCACCTGTGGTGGCACTGTCTTTGCACATTGCGGGGCTGGTGGCGGTGGTTGCGGTGGTGTCTGTGGCGGAGGTGCTGGTGGTGGTGCATGTGTCTGCATCTGTTGAGGGACATAGCAGGACGTCTACTGCAGCCTCGGACGGCTGCCCACTGGGGATGATGCTGGGGACTGTTGCTGAGGCAACAGACGTGCAGGTGGCGGTGCAGATGGCGGTGCAGGTGGCGGTGTCCTCCGCCGTATATGTTGATGTTGTGATTGACAGAAGGGGTGACTCTGATCCCTCAGCCGGAGTCTCCTTGCACTGTCCTGACCTGCTCTTCGGCTTGTGTCCCTTCTCCACCTTTGATGTCGCTGCTGGTGCCTTGCCACTGTCCCCTTTTGGCTTGGAGGAGGCCTTGCTTGGTCGTAGGTACAGCTTCTCCCTCTGGCATGTGGGCACCTTCTTCGCCTTGGCAGCTGGTGGTGGAATGGCCTGCTCCATGGCCTCGCTGGGTGGCACACAAGCAGCCCTGATGAGTGCCGCCAGCGATGTGACCGGACTTGCTGGGACCACTGTGCTGGAGGATTTGGTGGCTGAGTGCTGGGCTGGGACCTGGACAGCCTGGCCCTAGGGGAAGGACTGGGGGAGGTGTAGGGAAGAGGTCAAACTTTGCGAGGAAGAGTTTCTTTGACATACTGGGATGGGAAGATGGAGGGGGTTTGGGAGTAGAGGAAGAGGTAGTGGTTGTAGGAGGTGTACGTCTGCTGAATTTGGGTGATGGTGCATGGGCCGGAGGCTGTTGTGAGGTGGATGGCTGTTGGCTGCGTGTGTGCCTGCGTTTGTGTACTTTGGGAGGAGGGCTCACAGACACACTGGGAGAGTCCACTCTTATGTGTTGATGGGATAGGCTGAGGTGCAGGGGATTGGGTCTGGGTAGGGGGAAGTTGGAGGGGGAAGGCTGAACATAGGGACAATGGCTGCCATCAGTGCTGAAGCCAGAGCCTGAAATGCTCTCTGTTGGGCCACCACGCCAGAATGAATGCCCTGCAGGTATGCATTTGTTTGCTGCAAATGCCTCTCAACACCCTGGATGGCATTCAAAATGGTTGATTGCCCAACAGTGAGGGATCTCAGGAGGTCAATAGCCTCCTCACTGAGGGCAGCAGGGCTGACTGGGGCAGGGGTTGAGGTGCCTGGGACGAAGGAGATGCCCACCCTCCTGGGTGAGCGGGCACAGGAAACTCGATGAGGGGCTGCTGGGAGGGCAGTGCTAGTGGGGGGGTGGCGGCTGTACCTGTTGATGCGGTAGGCACAGAGGTGCCTGCCACCGCAAGGGAGCTCCCAACAGAGGAGGAGTCGCTGTCGCTGGTGTCTGTTCCTGTCCCTGTCGTGGAGCTCCCCTCGCCCTCTGTCCCACTGGTGCCTTCGGACTCCGTTACTTCACCCTCCACGGCCATGTGGGTTGCAGCTCCCTCCTGCTCTGGTGCCACTGCTCCTCCGCCAGATGATGCTAATGCACACAGGGACAGGGTGACAAAACAAAAAGGGGGGGAAAAACAGAAGAGACACATGGTCAATGCCTGCAACACCACTACCGTTGGCGGACACAACACACAGGGAGCAGCCCTATGCACTAAGCACTGACAGGGCAGGGGAAAAGCAAATGCCCATAGGGGACTCTGTCGAGAACCATTTTATGCACAGCTGGAAGCCCTAGGAGCCTGACAAGGTGTAGAGGGCAAATACCACCTTTGGGGTTGGACTGGGAATGAGGCTGCAAATCAAGGGGTCTACCTTTGGGCGTCTGCCCTGGCCTAGGGGAACCCACAGCCCACCTCCTCCACCCAGACACCTCATAAAGCGCGCAGAGTCCGCTGAATGAGAGTGTACTCACCCCCTTGTGGTTGCTGTGATGTCCTCAAGCGCCCATCCAACTCTGGATATGCCACCAACAGGATCCAGTACATCAGGGGGGTCATGGTGCGACGGGCACCCCTTCCGCGTTGGGAGGCCATCCCCAACTGGGCCTCCGCCGTCTTCTTGTTCCAGCAGCGCAGGTCCTCCCATCTTTTCCGGCAGTAGGTGCTCCATCAATGGTAGACCCCCAGGGCCTGCACTTCCTTGGTGATGGCACGCAAATACCCTTCTTCTGGTGGGCGCTGACCTAGAGGATAAGTGAAGTCAAAATGGATGTTACTCCCCGTACATTTCTTCTCACACATTGGCCACAAACCTCCCACCCTGGCCCTGAAATACATACACACACCATCCTCACATGCTGGCATTGTCCCAGTTTTTATTCTTACCTTCAAACACCTATATTAAATAATCTCTAATCAAAACAGGTGATTTGTAAGGTAATTTAATTCACTAATTTTTTATTTGGATCCCTGTACTATCCAGCTAGATTTAATTTCAGCACTCCCTCAGCAGTTCTTTTAACAACGAGGTTGAGTCCGCCCAGGTAGTATCATCTTACTTGGATTGGGCTAGGTGGTCAAATGATGAAGCATGACACTATAATGTGTGTGAGATCACCAAGTCCATAAAAGGAACTCCCTCAAAAGACACAGCCACTTCCTACACCCAGCCCTACCTGGAAAATACATGCCCAACTAGCGCTTCCTGAACAAGGCCCAATAGTCCAGTTCCTTCCAGTTTCACCCCACACCTTTTGTGTAGTGATGATTTTCTTGTCAAAATGGGAGCAAGTGTGGGGTTGAGCCACTCCCGACACTCTCTTTTTGCATTTCAAGAGTATTGCAACTGATGCCACCTTTTTCTTTTTGAACTGGGTTTTTTGTTGGGGAAGTTTTTCTTCTTTCTTAACAGAAACTTCAGATGAGCGTTGTGAGTCCTTCTCGGTTTCACATACTCTGTTCGCTGCTCTGATTGCCCATCTCGCGCACTGCATTTTTTCGGTAAGTCCTTAAAGGAACGAGATTGGCGTGTATCAGTATATTGATATCTGTGAGGTGTTTTTATATTATCTCCATTTCTAAGATTATGGGGGTCATTCCGACCCTGGCGGTCATGGACCGCCAGGGCCGGGGACGGAGGAAGCACCGCCAACAGGCTGGCGGTGCTTCAGGGGCAATTCTGACCGCGGCGGTAAAGCCGCGGTCAGAAAAGGGGAACCGGCGGTTTCCCGCCGGTTTTCCCCTGCCCCAGAGAATCCTCCACGGCGGCGCTGCAAGCAGCGCCGCCATGGGGATTCCGACCCCCTTCCCACCATCCTGGTCCTGCCGGTAAAAACCGCCAGGAACAGGATGGCGGGAACGGGTGTCGTGGGGCCCCTGGGGGCCCCTGCACTGCCCATGCCACAGGCATGGGCAGTGCAGGGGCCCCCTAACAGGGCCCCATAATGATTTTCAGTGTCTGCCTAGCAGACACTGAAAATCGCGACGGGTGCCACTGCACCCGTCGCACCCCTTCAACTCCGCCGACTCCATTCGGAGCCGGCTTCATTGTTGAAGGGGCTTTCCCGCTGGGCCAGCGGGCGGCCTTCTGGCGGTCGCCCGCCAGCCCAGCGGGAAAGTCAGAATGACCGCCGCGGTCATTTGACCGCAGTACGGTCTTCTGGCGGTTCCCGCCAGGCGGGCGGCTTCCGCCGCCCGCCGGGGTCGTAATGACCCCCTATATCTATTTTGAGGGGTCTCCAAATGTGGAGATTCTCCCCTTTCGTTTTAGGTGTTTGTTGTTTTTTATCCCAGCGCTTTTTGAAACCTTAAGGTGCTTGCTTATTCGAGTCTTTATTAGAGCTACCTTGTAATTGTGGTTTAATTGGTCTGGCTCCCAAACTATCTCAACCAATACTAGAGTAGGTCTCAGCAATAATCTTTGGCAGCTCACGTTCTTGATTCTGTGCAGGAACGTTCCGGAGTCGCATGCGCACTGCTAGTGCAACTGCTATCCTTTAAGGTTACTTACTATGATTAAAGAAACAGTGGAAAAATTGCCCATTATTTGCATTACCAAAGTCCAGGGCTGGGCAACCCCATATTCATCTTGAATTTGTTTTAAAAGCTCCAGAAGATTGGCAAGTGTTGGTGTACTATCTGCAATAGTATAGAGCATGGCAAATACCGTGACCCATGTGTTGCAGTTATGTATTGTTGGAACCATCCCAAATGGCAAGCACATAGTGAAGATTCTTTGTTTGGCTTGAGGACCCATATAGGGAAAGACTGCTTCCAGCGCATTTATTTTTTGAGCTAACCAAGACAGAATTTCTTCCCTCTTGGCGGGTGCTTTATCCACGATCGAATGTACAGTTGCAGGGTTAATGCCTGGCGTAACTATTTGTGGTTGCGCTGGGGCAGCACATGCTGGATTAGTATTTAATCTTTGCATTACAAACTGTACTAACAGTCTGTATGTTCCAGCAAGCTCTATTTAAGTGGCGAACCTCACCTACCGCGAAGTTTGCTGCATCAGGGTGAGGGGCATATGTGGCCAATAAATTCGAGGTGGGGCCATCATTGCTCAGAGAACCTAAACTAACGTGTAATACTATATGTGGTAGGGTGCCATCAAGCCAATTATTATGGTCTTGATAAGATAGTGGTATTTCTAAATATGCATGAGCTCTGTATTGTGCAGGAATGTGTGCAGGTGTATAGTGATGAAATGTGTTTGGGTTCCCATCCACTGCTGGAAAAGTCACCCAAGGATAAAACTTTTCTGTTCTCTAGGCTGAATGAGCCTCAACAACAGATGTGACTCGAAGCCATTGGCTAATACTTTTGAAATAAGGGGCGGTCGCATATTTACTGCAATTGCTACCTGTTGCAGGTGCCGGGTGTTAAAGGTAAAGGTGTTTGTTCAGAGATAAGGACACCAACTGGGGATTGATCCTTTTAAGGTTCAAGCTTGAACAACCTACTGCGTTAGATAGGTTCTACCTACTTAGCTGAGGAGAAAATCCTCAATACCATGGATGTCTCCGTATATAGTATTGAGGTGTCTTTAGCCTTTAGTGAGACTGAGATACTTAGCAGGATCTGAAAATTAGTGCCTGATCAAATGTTGATGGTGCCATGTCACTTAGGTTCTCATTATCCTAATGAGGCTACTGGATTTGGGCAGCAGAATCGCATAGATTATGGGGTACGAAGTACCATTCCACACTATGGCCCTTATTATGATCTTGGTGGGGTAACCCGCTGAGATCTGCGCTGACGTCAACAGAAGACCGCAGCGCGAAGAACCCCCCGCTGGCCACATAATGATCTTCCAGCTGGGCTGGCGGGCGGAAACACTGTTTCCGCCCGCCAGCCCAGCTGGAAACAGGGCCTGAACATTGACGCCGGCAGTGCTGCGGGTGCAGCAGCCCCCGTCGTGCATTTCACTGCCTGTAATTCGGTCAGTGAAATGCGTGACTGGGCTGTGAATGGGTGCCCCTGCACTGCCCATGCCAAGTGCTTGCAGCGCTGCCCTGGGGGATCTGATACCCTGCCACTGCCAGGATGCCTGGTGGTGGGAGCCTAGCGGTGGCCCTGTTTTCACTGTGGCAGTTCAGCCATGTTCGGAATATGGAGGTCTGAACTGCCATACCATTGGCAACAATGACCACCACCGCCGGCGTGGCAGTCCAGACTGCCATGTTCTTAATGAGGGCCTATCAATCAATCAATCAATACACTGATAAAGTGCACTACATACCCGTGAGGGTCTCAAGGCGCTGGGAAAAAAAGGGGAGGTTTCTGCTACTGCTCCAAGAGCCAGGTCCTGAGGTTTCTTCTGAAGGTGAGCAGGTCTTGGATCTTTCTTAGGTCGGTCGGGAGGGTGTTCCAGGTCTTGGCGGTGAGGTAGGAGAAAGATCTGCCGCCGGAGGATTTTCATTGGATGGGGGGGACGGAGGTGAGGTTGGAAGAGCGGAGCTGACGGGTGGGGGTGTAGAAGCTGAGTCGGTTGTTCAGGTAGGCTGGTCCGGTGTTGTGGAGTGCTTTGTGTGTGTGGGTGAGGAGCTTGAAGATGATCCTCTTGTCGACGGGGAGCCAGTGCAGGTCTCTCTGGTGGGGGGTGATGTGACTGCAGCGGGGTATGTTGAGGATGAGTCAGGCGGAGGTGTTTTGGATGCGTTGGAGGTGTTGCATGTGTTTGGACGGGATGCCTGCATAGAGTACGTTGCCGTAGTCGAGCCTGCTGCTGACGAGTGCCTGTGTTACTGTTTTTCTTGTTTCGGTTGGGATCCATTTGTAGATCCTGAAAAGCATGTGGAGGGTGTTGCAGCAGGAGGAGGAGATGGCTTTGACCTGTTTTGACATGGAGAGGGATGAGACGAGGATAAAGCCAAGGTTGCGTGCGTGGTCAGTTGGTGTCGGTGGGATCCCCAGCGAGGCTGGCCACCACGAGTCGTCCCAGGCGGAGGGGGTGGGCCCAAGGATGAGGACCTCCGTTTTGTCCGAGTTCAGTTTCAGCCGGCTGCCTCTCATCCAGTCGGTGACAGCCTTCATGCCCTCGTGGAGGTTGGTTTTGGCGGTGTGTGGGTCCTTGGTGAGGGAGAGGATGAGTTGGGTGTCGTCGGCGTAGGAGATGATGTTGAGACTGTGTTGGCGGGCCACTTGTGCGAGGGGGACCATGTAGATATTGAACAGCATCGGGCTGAGGGATGAGTCCTGGGGTACACCGCAGATGATGTTGGTGGCTTCGGATTGGAAAGGGGGACTCTCTGGGTTCTGCCGGAGAGGAAGGATGTGGTCCAGTTGAGGGCTTTCTCTTGGATCCCTGCTTCTTGGAGGCGGATTTTCAGAGTGTGGTGGCAGACTATGTCGAAGGCGGCTGACAGGTCTAGGAGGATGAGGGCTGATGTTTCTCCATTGTCGAGTTGGCTTCTGATGTCATCTGTGGAGGCGAGGAAGGCAGTCTCGGTGCTATAGTTCTGTCTGAATCCGGACTGAGAGAGGTGGAGGATGTTGTTGTCTTCGAGGTAGCAGGTTAGTTGTGTGTTGACAATTTTCTCAATGACCTTCACCAGGATTGGAAGCAGGGAGATGGGCCAG
This sequence comes from Pleurodeles waltl, assembly GCF_031143425.1. NCBI lineage: Eukaryota > Metazoa > Chordata > Amphibia > Caudata > Salamandridae > Pleurodeles > Pleurodeles waltl. Next base: position 631,881,005 of record NC_090442.1, read on the forward strand.
AAGTTCTTGAGGTCCTTTGGGTCTGCCTTTGGTTTTTTGAGTAGGGCGTTGATTTCCATGTGTTTCCAGCTTTCTGGGAATCTTGCTGTTTCGAAGGAGATGTTGATGACCTTACGTACGTGGGGTGCGATTGCTGTGTCTGCTTTGTTGTATATGTGGTGTGGGCACGGGTCTGATGGTGATCCTTAATGGATGGAATTCATGGTCTTGCGAGTCTCATCATTGTTGATGTTGGTCCAAGAGGTTAGGCGGTTGGGGCGGGTGGAGTTCATGGAGGGGGTGATTGGCGTGTTTGAGGTAGTTGGGGTGTTGAAGCTGTCGTGGATGTCAGCGATCTTTCGGTGGAAAGCGGTGGCTAGAGCATCGCACAGTTCTTGGGAGGGTGGGATGTTGTTGACGGTGTCGCTGAGGTTGGTGAGTTCCTTCACGATGTTGAAGAGTTCTTTGCAGTCGTGAGCGTTGTTTTCCAGGCGGGTTTTGAAGGAGGATCTCTTTGCTAGCCTGATGAGTTGGTGATGTCTGCGTGTGGCGTTCTTGAGTGCTGTGTGGCTGTCTGGTGTGCGTTCGTGGAGCCATTTCTTCTTGAGGTTGCTGCAGTTACGTTTGGAGGATTGGAGGTCGTTGGTGAACCAGGTGGCGTTCTTGCTTGTTTGGTTGTTGGTGGGCTTTTTGAGTGGTGCGAGGCGGTTGGCACAGTCGTTGATCCATAGCCTGAGGTTGTGGGTGGCGATGTCAGGGTCGGTGGGGTCGGTGGGCGGTTTCTGGGCTAGGGCGTTGGTCAGCTGATCTTCAGTGACTTTGCTCCAGCATCAATGGGGTGGTCGCTTGGTGTGGTGGTGTTTGGTTTGTTTCTTGAAGGTGAAGTGGATGCAGTGGTGGTCGGTCCAGTAGAGTTTGGTGGTGCGGTTGAAGGCGATGTGATCACTTGTGGAGTAGATGGGGTCTAGAGTGTGACCGGTGGCGTGGGTGGGTGTGTCGACAAGTTGTCTGAGGCTGAGGTTGGCAAGTTTGTCAATCAGGGTGGTGGAGTTGATGTCGTTATTGTTTTCGAGGTGGAAGTTTAGGTCCCCGAGGAGGATGTAATCCGTGGAGGTGAGTGCGTGGATGCTGGCGAGGTCGGCGATGGAGTTGCTGAACAGCACCCTGGGTCCAGGGGGTCTGTAGACGAGCGTTCCTCTGACGGTGGTGTTGGGGTTGGTGTGGATTTGGAAGTGTAGGAGTTCAGTGGAGTTGAGGGTGTCGTCCAGGTGGGTGTGAACTTTGAGGGTGGCCTTGTGAACGATGGCTATGCCTCCTCCGGTTCTGTTGATGCCATCTCTGCGGGAGATCTTGTACCCGTCCGGAATGGCTATGGTGATGTCAGGCGCTGAGGAGTCGTTCCACCAGGTTTCGGTCAGGAAGGCTACGTCAGGGGTGGTGGTGTCGAGCAGGTCCCAGAGCTCGATGGCGTGCTTACGAGCGGAGCGAGTGTTGAGGAGTATGCAGTGGAGGTGGTTGGTTTTGGTCCTGGGAGGTTTAAAGGCTCTGTCGCAGGTGAAGCTACAGTTGTGGCAGGAGAAGGGTCCGTGTGTGCTTTTCGGAGAGGCCTGGAAGCAGGTGGTGCCTCTACCGGTGTTGAGTGCGAGGAGGGTGCTGGCGTCGTAACGGAGACTGGCGGTGTGGCTGTTGCGGGGTCCAGGGGTTCTGGTGCTGGGCACGGTCCAGGTGTGGACGGCGCGCCAGCGGGGCGCCCGCTGCGTGCGCCCGTTGCGCAGTTGCGCAGCGACCACCATTAAGAAAGGAAGGGGAGGGAGGAGCAGCTGGGAGGCGGGAGGCGCGGGCGAATGGCGGTGTGAGGGGCAGGGGAATGGAGAGAGAGAGAGGGAAAAAGGCGCAATAGGAAAACAAATAAAATAAACAGGAGACCAGAGGGCAGAAAAGTGAAAAAGTGAAAAAGTGAAAAAAAGTGAAATGGCAAAAACCAGAACAAGGAATGCAAGAAAGATAGACAAAGAAACAGAAAAGCACTCTAGCGCTTACCAGGCAGCAGGGAGGATCGGGTCCAGGAGGGCCTCGATCCCTTGGAGCAGCGAGGGCGGGGAGGGGGAAACACGGGCACGGCTCGGTGGTGCTGTGCGCGCGGGGAGTGTTCTCCAGGCCAAAACAGGTCAGGGGACACTCCCTGACCTGTGACGCCTGTCGACCTAATCCGGGTTTTCCGGCTAACTAGCAGAGCCTCATCTCTGCCCAAGAGCATGGATTATTGTGGCAAGTGGGTGTATGACAAGAAGGACTTCTCAGGAGAATTGTGGTCGATTAGATCGTACCCCTTTCTCTCAGTTACATTAGTCTCACACAGGCAAAGACAACAGAGGCAGAATGTAGTTCAATAAGGATTTATTGAAGTTACTGCATCTTAGGTAGAACGGCATGTATTGCAATAACTAGGATGATAAAGCACACTAAAAGCAAAAGGGTGACAAGGAGTATGAATCACAAAAACAGTCCCACCCTACTGTCACTAAGAGTGATATATATATTTCCTCCCTAAGTTATGTTAGAACACAGCATAATAAGCCTAATCCACCCTTCAGGTTTCCCCCTGGAAAGACATCATCCCCCATACCTGAGCAAGGAAACCTGTTGTCTAAAAAGACACCCTCCCCATGTAGGCCAGGGGTTCAGTAGTCTAAGCAAGCAGCTGGAGAGAAAGCAATCATCAATCAGCATACAGTCATGGACATCTGTCTGGAATCTCTCTGTAACATGTATGGGACAAAGGAGTGTTGTTATAATAAAACAGTTGACATTCTAAGAAAGGGTCCCCACGTAGGAATATGTGTGTTTCTGTGAAAGTTGGAGATACAGCATACCACTTTTGCCGGCAACCGTATCTTACTGCAGCCTTGAGGAACGCACAGAGTGAAATGAATGTCCTGCAAAGAGTGTAATGCTTTCCTAGCTGAAAGAACAACTAGATAGAGAACAATAAAACAATACCACAAATGTGGCTAATGCTAGAAAAATAAAGTGATGCTGAATAAAATGTAACTGGGCTAAACTGCCCATCGGCAGGCCTAGTTTGCTAAATAACATGTCAAAAAAATATGGCTAAAATAGCTATTCAACATTGTCAAGACCTGGGTTTTTATTGCAAGCTAAATCGTGTATTGCCTGTTTTACTTCAAACGCTGTTATTAGGCCATCCACTTCCTTATGCTCTAGGGCATGAATGAAAGGTAATTGACGGGGGTGAAGAAAATGCCATGCTGCTTCTAGAGTAGAAGCAGTAAGTGCTCTACATAAGTCTGCATTATCGGAGCTGAAGGCTTGACGTATCGCTGACTGGGACTGAGCAGTTTGGCAGTAATATTATCAGTGATAGGGGACTGTGCATGTCCATGGGGGCTAGCCATGCAAGAAGACAGCCAGGCTTATCCCGCCATATTGTGGATGTCGGTTGTATATGGCATAAAGTTGTAACACCGGACGCGTTCCACAGCTGCTGCCTGGTGTTTCTTTGAGTTCACTAGGACCTACCTCACCACATTGACCTGCAGGGGGATTACCTAACATACTGACTGCCTCAACAGCATTGAAAAGAGCCCTTGACAGTCTCCTGCAAACTCCTGCAATATTTTGTATATAAAAGTCCCTAGTTACCACCTTTAAAGCATCCGGCCCAAAGACCTGTGCAGTGGTCATTCTTTGGTTCACTTCAAAGTATCTAGTGATATGAGTGAGTTGGACCTCACAGAATGTAAGGTCTTTTAATGTGTCTTTGGAGAGTCTCCAGGTGGAAATGGGTGGATGTGGGGCACTGTGTTGGTTATATGTGCAGCATGATTTGAGAGGACACAGCCCAGGTAATCTGAGTGTTTGCATTGTGAAAGTAAGTCTGGGGAGCACAGGAAGTAGTCTAATTGGACATATAAATCACAAGGAGCAAAGTAGTGGGAGTACAAGTGAGTATGTGGGTTGTAGGATGTCCATATGTATAATAAGGGCCACTGCTGGGTCCACCTGGTGAAATGCTGGGCGTGTTGGCACGTTGGGGTGTGAGAAAGTGTGGGGTAGGAGCAACCCAGAGTGAGATCTAGAAAATCTAGATGCGCTTCTACAAAAAACATACCTGCCTTCCTTGTCAATGACTGTGTTAAGTGCTTGGAATGAGGTGCCTGGATGTATCCACAGCAGGTTACATTTGGCAAAGACAAAGTATGATGTTCCATGAATTGTGCCCCACTATTGCCTGATGAGGCATAGAAACTCACTATTGTTGAGGTGGGTCTCCTCAAGAAAGCTAGTGTGAACCTGTTGTTAATGTAGCAGTATACCTCATAGCGATGATGTGCTGAGTGTATTTCCTACGTGTTTAATGTGATGAATCGTGTAGTGGATCTGGTGGCCATATGTTATTGTCAAGTGTGTTTGGTGATAGGGAAAGGGGTGAGAGGAGCAAAATAGTATTCAGTGTTCCCATCTCCACCTTTCAAGAAATGAGAGGCATGTTGCTCATACAATAGAGAAAAGAACAGTTGATAATGAATAACAACATTGACACAACAACCAGAGCCTGTGGCGGAACACACATTCCTAAACATGTGGTTTAAGAGCCCAAACATGGAATGGCATGGTGGCTGATTACAGTTCTTTGTCTCAATATTTTAGGGCAAAGAGTTGCATGCATGCAATCCATTTCATAATTCAAACAGGCAAGTGCTACAATTAGGATAATGCTATCCATCATGTTTTTTTTTGGTTATGCTGCCCCTCCCCCGAATAGCAATGGCCAAGCAATAAGGGTCTACTGTGTCCTAAAGGCAGATACCTATATCCGTCCATCAGCAGTCTGTGGCATGATCAAAGATTCTATGTCTTTTCTTGAAGCAGTGAGTTGTGAAGTTTGGATGGAGGTTTTTGGCTACTTGAAAAGTAGGAATACACCCAGTACCAAACTGATTTAGGCTCAGTGAAGAAGTAGGTTTGCTGATCATGCAGAACCTTCAATTCAGCAAGAAAGCGCCTGAATGTTTAGGCCTCACACCCAACATTTCACAGCCAGAAATAGGATCGTTGATTCTGTATCTGCAGGGTGTAGTCTGGGATAATGGAAATCCTGTGATTTTCATATTCAAGGGGAGCTACCCATCTCATCACCTGCAGTATGGCATCTCTGTCCCTGTAGTGAAGTAATCTTGTCACCACAGGGAGTGGGAGGGGGGCTTTTGGGGTTGGGCTTGAGGGTAGGAACCCGGTGGAACCTTTCCATGGAGAAATGAGGTGAGATGGATTGGGCCAGCGTGAAGGCTTTTACCCACTCCTCTAGTAATTCAGTTATTGATCTGAATCTTTCAACTCCTCCTGGCCTGCCCACTACGCGGATGTTATTCTGATGGGCTTGCCCCTCTGTGTCCTCTTCCGTATTCTCCAAATGCTGCACTTGGCCCAGTAGATCCCATGTTGTCTTTTCTTGATCTGTTAAGTAGGGTTTTAACTTTGTAAGAGTACGTTCGGTCTCTGTAACTCTGGAGTTCAATTTTCTCTACTCATCACAGAATCCACCCTCCACTCGGAACTTCGCTATGCACACTTCAACTGATGTCTGATGTGCTTGAGGGTTCAATGGCCTGTAGGATGGCATTAACTTTAGTTGCAGAATTTTGAGATCGAGGAAGGGGCAAGTTCCCTCTTTCACGTCTGGTGAATGGGGAGCCGGTGAGGGTAGGCACATTTCTCCCTTCATAGATTTTTGTCTCCCCATAGTAGCTGGCATTAGATGCAGCGGCGGGCTGACCAGGTATGACAGGCATCAACAGGTACCCCACTCATCAGGAGGTGGCACAAGAGAGGTTCAGATTTTTTCTGTGTTGTGCTACCTGATAGAGACAGGGGTCATGCAATCCTTCAGGAGAGAGGGGGAACTCCTGAGAGGCTTAGTTCTGATGCTGAGTGATTAACAAGCATTAGCACAGTTCATACATGGCATTCCCAGGGATGCCCAGTGCATGGAGCACATCACAGGGGCTGCAAAGTAGTCCACCAATAATAAGTTAGAGAAGATGGTCCCCTCTGTCACACTACTCAGTTTCAGGTCCCCAGCGGCTGTAGCTGCCAGTCCCCCACAGGTGGCCAAGCGACAAAGAGCAGATGTAGGGTACCTTACACTGAACAGGGGAGAAGCAGGGAGTCTCGAGTGCTTCGTCTCACCTCATCAATGTGTTGGTCTGAAAGCAGGAGAGCATAGAGTCACTGAGGTTTGCACAAGTCCAGGAGCTGGGCAGTGGTGACTGTCGAGCTGGGCCCAGTGCCATATGATAGCCCGCCCATGGGGCCCACACTGTCCTCAAAGATATGCAGGCAATGAGAGTGATCAATAGTATATTGAAGTGTGACCTAAAGGTCACACGGGTAGTGATCAGCAGTGCAAAATGTACATTTGGGGTGTAGCACCCACCAGACCAGAGAGTCCGTTCAGTCCTCAGGATGTGCTAATGGGGTCTCCACTTTGCTTCCAGGCACATGGAGTATGTTCCTACTGACTGGGCCCAGAGATGGGACCGAATGAGCGTCATGCTGATCACCTGCTGGCATGGGCCTCAGACTGCTCTAGTGCAAGCGTATCGTGCCTCAGCAAACCTCTGGGAGGGCACCAGTGAGGAGAAGGCCTGTTCAAACAGTGAATGCAGTCTGCAGTGCTGCAAGTCGTAGTGCTCCGCAGTCGCCAGAAGTCTGCCCCGTCTTCGCAATGGCGGTTCTCAAGGCGCACCAGCCACCGAGCAGTTCCTCAGGTGAGAGGTGTCATCAGCTGCCTCCAGGGCTGGATTAGCGCATGCAAAATGTTGCCTGGAGTACCCGACTCCCATCCAGGCAGCTCCCCAGGTAGGACTCCTCTTGTTGCTGCGGAAGCAGTCTTGATCTCCCTGCAACAATGGCCCAGGCTGCCAGACTGCCCCTTGGATTTCCAGGCAGGGCCTTCACCACCGCCCAGCTGCACTCATAGCAATAGGGCCCCTTTCTCATGTGGCAGCCCTGCACCTGAGGGCTACTGTGCTGATACCAGGTGGTGGGCACAATCAGTGCAAGGGTGGTTTCTAGCCATCTCTCATGGCTCACCCGGAAGAAGAAAAGTTGCAAAGCCTGGGCCACATGGGCATGGGCACAGGAGCATGGAGCGGTTACTGCTGGCAGCCCAACAGACTGTGTCCGCTGGCCATTTTCAGATATTGCAGAGGTCCCCAACCACAACTCCCAAACAAAGAAGTAGTGAACAACAAAAGCGTAACAACGTTTTCGTTAACCACGACTTTGTTGTTCTGTGCCTTAACCATGCAAGTGCTGAACAAAGCACATGCATGTTTAAGGCACAGAAGAAGGGAGTCGGCTTCATCAGAGGACGCGATCAGGTAAGTGGGGCTAGGGCCATTTTAGGGGTGGGGGTTGGGGCATTTTAATTTTAGTGGCAGGGTGTGGGGGTCGCTGTAGCTTTAAGGGGGGTGGGGGTTTGGGGTATTTTTAGTTTTTAGGGGTGGGGTGGGGATCACTGTAGTTTTAGGGGCAGGGGGTCACTGTAGTTTTAGGGGCAGGGTGGGGGGGTTGGGTATTTTTAGTTTTATGGGCAGGTGGGGGGTCAGGGTAGTTTAACTTTAGGGGCTGGGGAGGAGGTCACTGTAGTTGTAGGGGGTGGGGGTTGGGGTATTTTTAGTTTTGAGGGGCAGGGGTGTCGGGGTGGTTTAGGTTTTAGGGGGGTTCGGGGTTGTGGTAGTTTTAGGGGCGGGTGAGGGGTTGCTGTATTTTTAGTTTCTAGAGGTGGGGTGGGGGCTGGGGTAGTTTAGGTTTTAGGGCGCTGAGGGAGTCGCGGTAGTTTTCGGGGTGGTGTGAGGGGGTTGGGGTATTTTTAGTTTTTAGGGGCAGGGTTAGGGGGTCAGGTGGTTTAGGTTTTAGAGGGTGGGGGCTACTGTAGTTTGAGGGGCGAGGTGGGGGTTGCTGCAGTTTTAGGGGTGGGGCTGGGGTATTTTTTGTTTTTAGGGGTGGGGTGGGGGGTCGGTGTAGTTTAGGTTTTAGGGGGTTGGGAGTCGCAGTAGTTTTAGGTGCGTGTGGGGGGGTCACTGTAGTTTTAGGGGTGGGGTGGAGAGATCAGGGTATTTTTAGTTTTGAGGGGTTGGGGTCAGGGTAATCTTAGGGGTAAGAGTGGGGGTCGGGTATTTTTTATTTTTAGGGGAGTGGAGAGGTGCGGTAGTTTTAGGGGCAGGGGTAGTTTAAGTTTTAGGGATGGGGTTGGGGTAGTGGTAGAATTGTTTTAGGGGTGGGGTGGGGGATGGGGTACAATTGTTTTAGAGTAGGGGGTTGTTGTGGGAGGAGTCGCATGCTGGGACCACACATGCCGTTCACGCATGCCTTTACTAGGAATTCCTTTACAACAAAACATCACTGTTAAGGCATACGTGGTAAAGGCATTTGTGGTAACAACACGTTCGTTGTTCCTACCGCATTGTTTAGGCATGAGTGGTTCCAGCATGCGTTGTTCCGACTCTATTCATGGCTGAGCTCCAGACATTGGTGTTTCATCTAGCCCCATTGTAAGGAAATGCCTCCTTGGCATGGTTACCCCCTGACTTTTTGCCTTTGCTGATGCCAAGTTCTGATTTGAAAGTGTGCTGAGGCCTGCTAATCAGGCCCCAGCACCAGTGTTCTTTCCCTAACCTGTACCTTTGTTTCCACAATTGGCACCCCCTGGCATCCAGGTAAGTCCCTTGTAACTGGTACCTTCCCTGATGCCAGGGAAGGTCTCTAGGGGCTGCAGCATGTCTTATGCCACCCTGGAGACCCCTCACTCAGTACAGACACACTGCTTGCCAGCTTGTGGGTGCTGGTGGGGAGAAAACGACTAAGTCGACATGGCACTCCCCTCACGGTGCCATTCCAACCTCACACTGCCTATGGCATAGATAAGTCACCCCTCTAGCAGGCCTTACAGCCCTAAGGCAGGGTGCTCTATACCATAGGTGAGGGCATGAGTGCATGAGCACTGTGCCCCTACAGTGTCTAAGCAAAACCTTAGACATTGTAAGTGCAGGGTAGCCATAAGAGTATATGGTCTGGGAGTCTGTCAAACACGAACTCCACAGCACCATAATGGCTACACTGAAAACTGGGAAGTTTGGTATCAAACTTCTCAGCACAATAAATGCACACTGATGCCAGTGTACATTTATTATAAAATACACCCCAGAGGGCATCTTAGAGATGCCCCCTGAAACCATACCCGACTACCAGTGTGGGCTGACTAGTTTTAGCAGCCTGCCACACACCGGACATGTTGCTGGCCACATGGGGAGAGTGCCTTTGTCACTCTGTGGCTAGTAACAAAGCCTGTACTGGGTGGAGGTGCTTCTCACCTCCCACTGCAGGAACTGTAACACCTGCCGGTGAGCCTCAAAGGCTCACCCCATTTGTTACAGCACCCCAGGGCACTCCAGCTAGTGGAGTTGCCCGCCCCCTCCGGCCACGGCCCCACTTTTGGTGGCAAGGCCGGAGGAGATAATGAGAAAAACAAGGAGGAGTCACTGGCCAGTCAGGACAGCCCCTAAGGTGTCCTGAGCTGAGGTGACTCTGACTTTTAGAAATCCTCCATCCTGCAGATGGAGGATTCCCCCAATAGGATTAGGGATGTGCCCCCCTCCCCTCAGGGAGGAGGCACAAAGAGGGTGTAGCCACCCTCAGGGCTAGTAGCCATTGGCTTCTAACCCCCCAGACCTAAACACACCCCTATATCGAGTATTTAGGAGCTCCCAGAACCTAGCAAGATAGATTCCTGCAACCTAAGATGAAGAAGGACTGCTGAGCTGAAAAACCTGCAGAGAAGACGGAGACACCAACTGCTTTGGCCCCAGCTCTACCAGCCTGTCTCCCCACTCCAAGAAAACTGCTACAGCGACGCGTTCCACAGGGTCCAGCAACCTCTGAAGCCTCAGAGGACTACCCTGCATCGAAAAGGACCAAGAACTCCAGAGGACAGTGGCTCTGTTCCACAAAGACTGCAACTTTGCAACAAAAAAGCAACTTTTGAAAACAACACGTTTCCCACCGGAAGCGTGAGACTTGGCACTCTGGACACGAAGCCCCCAGCTCGACTTGTGGAGAACCAACAGTACAGGGAGGACTCCCCGGCAACTGCGAGCCCGTGAGTAGCCAGAGTTGACCCCCCTGAGCCCTCACAGCGACGCCTGCAGAGGGAATCCCGAGGCTGCCCCTGACCGCGACTGCCTGCTTCTGAGAACCCGATGCCTGGTAAGGACACTGCACCCGCAGCCCCCAGGATCTGAAGGATCCGACCTCCAGTACAGGAGCGACCCGCAGGTGGCCCTCTACCTTGCCCTGGTGGTGGCTACCCCGAGGAGCCCCCCCTTGCCTGCCTGCATCGCTGAAGAAACCCCTAGGTCTCCCATTGGACTACATTGCAAACCCGACGCCTGTTTGCACACTGCACCCGGCCGCCCCGTGCCGCTGAGGGTGTACTTTTTGTGCTGACTTGTGTCCCCCCCGGTGCCCTACAAAACCCCCCTGGTCTGCCCTCCGAAGACGCGGGTACTTACCTGCTGGCAGACTGGAACCGGGGCACCCCCTTCTCCATTGAAGCCTATGTGTTTTCGGCACCACTTTGACCTCTGCACCTGACCGGCCCTGAGCTGCTGGTGTGGTAACTTTGGGGTTGCTCTGAACCCCCAACGGTGGGCTACCTTGGACCCAATTTTGAACCCTGTAGATGGTTTACTCACCTGCAAAACTAACAAACACTTACCTCCCCCAGGAACTGTTGAAAATTGTCCAGTTTTAAAATAGCTTATTGCCATTTGTGTGAAAACTGTATATGCTATTTTGCTAATTCAAAGTTCCTAAAGTTCCAAAGTGAAATACCTTTCATTTAAAGTATTGTTTGTAAATCTTGAACCTGCGATTCTTAAAATAAACTAAGAAAATATATTTTTCTATATAAAACCTATTGGCCATGAACAGGATGGCGGTAGGGGGTGCCGCGGAGCCCCTGGGGGCCCCTGCAGTGCCCATGCCAATGGCATGGGCACTGCAGGGGCCCCCGTAAGAGGGCCCCAAAAAGTATTTCAGTGTCTGCTTTGCAGACACTGAAATACGCGACGGGTGCAACTGCACCCGTCGCACCTCTGCAACTACGCCGGCTCAATTCTGAGCCGGCGTCCTCGTTGCAGGGGCATTTCCTCTGGGCCGGCGGGCGCTCTTTTGGAGAGCGCCCGCCCGCCCAGAGGAAATGTTTGAATGGCCGCCGCGGTCTTTTGACCGCGGTGCGGTCATTTGGCGGCGGTACCTTGGCGGACGGCCTCCGCCGTCCGCCAAGGTTAAAATCACCCCCTATGTCTGTGCAAGTTGAAAGTTTTTGCAACGTCCGGAGTTCATTTGGATTGAGATTTTTGTTTGGTCTATAAGTGCAGGTCCTTGTTTTGTACTCTAAACGGTACAGTTCTGTGCTGACGGCTTTATAAAAGACGTTGATGTGGTTGTCAGGTGGTAACGTGGGGACAAAAATAGATCTAGGTTTGAGCCCACTGTTAATGTCTAAGTTAGATGAAATGTCGAGTTGAGTCAGTAGTTCGTCAAAGCTAAGTGTTAATGAAGAGGTGTCGTCAATGGAAGGAACCGTATGGATGTCCTGTAAATCCTAATAGATTGATTGCAAGCCGGTGTGGGAGTACGGGCAATCTTGTTCATGTCTGGTTTGTCATGGAATTTTTTTTTAAATTTGAGATTACGTATGAACTTGAAGAGATCTATGTGTATGGTGGTATAGTCAGGTTTGGAAGTAGGACAAAAGCCCAGACCTTTTTTCAAGACATTTATTTCATGCATAGATAATTCAAAATTGGAAAGATTCATAACCTGTACTGATTCCTCTGTTACAGTAAGGGGGTCCTGCAAGTGGGGACCACTCAAGTCCTTTGGGTTTTCGAGGTGGAACGAGTTGTCATGCCCTCCCTGATGTTTGTTGTTGTGTTTCCTACCCCCCCTACGAGTGGGTTTGTGTTTGTGCCTGACCTGTTGAAATTCTGCCATAGTCCCTTCCTGTATTGGCCTAGTTCCTCTAAAAAAAACTTGGAGCCATATTTATACTTTTTGATGCAAAACTGCGCTAACGCAGTTTTGCGCCAAAAAACTTAGCGCCGGCTAACGCCATTCTGAAGTGCCATGCGGGCGCCGTATTTATTGAATGGCGTTAGCCGACCGGCGCTGCCTGGTGTGCGTGAAAAAAACCGATGTACACCAGGCAGCGCCGGCGTAGGGAAAAATGACGTTTGGGCGTCCAAAAATGGGGCAAGTCAGGCTGAGGCAAAAAAAATCGTCTTAACCCGATTTGCGCCATTTCTTTTGGGCGCCCAGACGCCATTAACATGACTCCTGTCTTAGCAAAGACAGGAGTCATGCCCCCTTGCCCAATGGCCATGCCCAGGTGACTTATGTCCCCTGGGCATGGTCATTGGGCATAGTGGCATGTAGGGGGGCACAAATCAGGCCCCCCTATGCCACAACATTTTAAAAAAAAAAATACTTACCATAACTTACCTTTTCTTCCCTGGGATGGGTCCCTCCATCCTTGGGTGTCCTCCTGGGGTGGGCAAGGGTGGCAGGGGGTGTCCCTGGGGGCAGTGGAGGGCACCTCTGGGCTCATTCTGAGCCCACAGGTCCCTTAACGCCTGCCCTGACCCAGGCGTTAAAAAGAGGCGCAAATGCGGGGTTTTTTGCCACGCCCACTCCCGGGCGTCATTTTTGCCCGGGAGTATAAATACCACGCACATGCCTGGGAGTCATTTTTTAAGACGGGAACGCCTACCTTGCATCTCAATAACGCAAGGAAGGTGTTCACGCCAAAAAATGACGCTAACTCCATGAACTTTGGCGCTAGACGCGTCTAACGCCAAAGTATAAATATGGAGTTAGTTTTGCGTCGAATTTGCGTCGAAAAAAACGACGCAAATTCGGCGCAAACGGAGTATAAATATGCCCCTTGATTGCTGGGTTATATTTTGTGGGTGTGTGCTGGCAGAGGACCCTTCCATAGGCGAGTCTAAGCAGTCACTAGATAGGTTGGAAACATCAGATAAGCTACCCGCGATTGACCCAGCAGGAGTGTTAACCTTAGTTGGTCTGTTACTGGAGTCCTTGTTGACCTGATCAAACCTGCGTGCAAAGGTATATATCCTGCCATTACTGTAGTCATTTTCATCTCTGATGAGTTTTCTCATTTTTGTGTCCTTTACATAAAGTTGATACCCAGTAAGTATCTCCCTCATGATAGTATAGTTTTTGTCAGTTGCTTCAGTGAGGTTGAGATCTTTAATCTCCTCCTCCAGAGAAGCAATATCTAGTAATAGTTTGTTGCGTTTTCTGTCTGCATGTTTAATAAGTATGTTAATCATGCTGAAGGAGGTGGAGGAGATTAGGTGTTCCCACTCCCCAAGTAGATCAGGGTCAAGGTCTTCAAACGAGGGAAATATTATAACTCGCAATCCTCTAGGGACTTGTTTGAGTTCCAGATAATGTTTGAGAGTAGTAATGTCCCACCAGCGAGCTAACTCTTGTTTTTTTAGTCTCTCTAGTTTAATGAATTTCTGTCTCAGTCCTTCTTTGGAAGGTATAGGGTTTGTTGTATGTGGAGCTAGGGATTTTTTTGAGAATAGCTCTGCAGCTAAGGTGTCCCGGTTATCATCAAATAAGGCCATGTTTGAAAAACCTAAGGAAAATATTTACTTTCTGAACAGAAAAATTAGAAATAGTGCATTAAACGTTGATGTTGCTAGAGTGCGGCTCACCCCATTCAGACAGAACAAGGCCTAGAGCAAACACAAGGGTAGTATGGGTGAAAAGGTGCCGCACATCTAGGCAGTAAAACAATATATTTGACAAACGTAGATGTAAACAGAGTCTGGTGCAAACTGGCTAAGTGCCTTACTACCCAGTAGGCACCAAAATAGGGTACCAGAGTACCCAGAGACAAACAGAACAAGATGACCACAGCACACAGAAGTGTATAGTCCAATTGTGTAGCAAGGATAAGTATCCCTGATGGTGTATTTGAGGTCGGAGAAAACAGAAAGTTGTAAAAGTCCCAAATCTTGTTCGTAGAAAGTGTCTTTATTTGTAGGTACTATTGGTCAAAGGATTGTGACTTCGTCGAGATACAGCCAACACGTGTTTCGTCACTCAGGTGACTTCATCAAGGCTGCAAAACAATAATGAGAACAAAGATTGCATATAATCGTGCTTGGACTGGAGTGCGGCCTAGTGAGTGACCGTGTAGCAATAGTACCAAAGCCAATAACAAGAGACCAGTGAACACTGTGAAGGCTTGAGTGGGTGAGAATGAATGAACATGGCAAACAAAGTAAACAAATGGGTCCCTAGCTGCAAACAATGGAGGAGAAAGCAGCTCACCATGACCATGTGAGTCACAACAAAACCCAAATGTGGGAAAAAGTACATTAAGAGTATCTAATAGGTGGAGAGAGTGCTACCGAGGAGTCAATGAGCAAAGAGTGCATATCCAAGTGTAAAACATAAGTGGGTGGTACAGGACCAAGAAAAACCTGAAAAGAAGACCGGTAAGTGAAAAACCCATAGGGAAAGAAACTCACAGAGTAGAACATAAAACAAAAACCCCGGGCTTGTTGCTCATACCTGGGCCGTCCGGCCAGAAAGGTAGGTTGCGAAAGAACCCTGCGGTAAGGTGAGTAGGCCTTGGGTGGTGGGTTAAATCTGGGAAAATAGCGTCAGTGGCAATGAGTGGCCAAAACACAAAGAGTCAAAGACGTACTGTCAAGAAGAAAAGTTATAATAAAAAGAGAAAAAATGAAAGATGTAGGTCACTGTGTACATACCTTAATATAATGTAACTGTGAGTTGGCGATAGTGCCCAAACAGCAGCAGGTGAGTACAAATGATAACAGCGTATAGTTAGGGAAATAAAGGAGGATCTGATAAGCCTGGAGTCCCACCCTGCGAGAGGGTGAGAGGGGAAAGAGACGTAGGTATGTTAGGCGTGATGATAGGAATACGGATCCTGTTTAAAACATGAGAAAGACTCAGCTATGAGAGCAAGTGTAAGGTAAAAACATTTTTTGTTGTTGTTTTTTTTGTTCATAATACTAGGTGTTGGTATGTATTAATGGTGGATGTACTACTGTAGGTAAACAACTGAGTACAGCGGCAAGAAGGCCCGTAACGTATGAAACGCTGTAAATTGTAAAGGTGGCCAATGTCTAAAAAAACGTAAATGAATAGCACAGTATACAATGTCAAAATTAACCGACATGTGAAAAACATTTATTTCGGAAAGATGACTAGTGGGTGAGTGGCCTTAAGCTGAGGAAAAACGCACGTAAAAGTGATGAAAACGGCAACAGTAGTAAATTACGTGGCGCTATGCGGCCAGAAAGTTGCAGTTAAAGTCCTGGCAACTTGAGTCGAGCGTTGTGTGGAGTAAGGTAAGACGAAGAAAACTAAAATCAAACGCACGTGAGCGTACCTGGGAGCAGGAGTGGAGAGGTGCGGCACACAGTCGTCGGCGCGTAGAATGGTCCATGAAGACCCGCTCTCATGTGTTAAAATAGAAATGAGCAAAAGAAAGGACATAGAAAGGGGACTAAGTGAGCAATTGGTGGTATGGCGGCCATCTTGGGGTGTTACAAGAGATCCGGTATGTTTGAAAAAAGAAACTAGACCAAGTAGGGAAGCTAGTTACTTGGCGGCCATCTTGTCATGTCAAAAAAAGTAAGGTGATGTATCTAAACAGGCAAAGCAAGAAAATAAGGGGAGAAGAAAGAAAGCAAAAAGTGGAGGAGAAGGCAGAGGGGGCGATGGGGGGGGTTGGGGTGGTTTGGGGGGGAAAAGGTAGGTAGACAGGGGAAACTGTATGGTGAAGAGAGAGAGGCCCAAGCTAAGTAAGAACTTGAGAGCATGCTGGTGATGTGGTACCAAGTTATGGTATAGTGAAGGGAGGTAATAGAAGGCAAGGGTAAACATGAGGTACGAAGAATGATTGATTCCCAGTAGGGTGTAGTGGAGAGTAAATTTAGATAATAGTCACAGATTGCAGCGATACATAGCTTGAAGAGTACATGGTCAAGGACATCAGTAAAGTCGTTTCGTAAAACATAGATCAAGCAGTGGAACTCATAACAACCATAGCTATGGAACACAAGATGATAATTAAGTATACATTGTGAACTCAAGCATGAAAGTGGCACAGAATGTTTAACATAAAAAGTCCAATATGAGGCTTCCAGAAGCAGTAAAGGTAATGGCAATTGCAATCATGTGAGAAAAAAGTGTAATTCACGATCAGTGTTCAGGCCGTGCTCCACTGCGCGGAGTTTTAAGATCCATTTGGCCTCGCATTTCCGCAAGTCTCTGGTTCTGTCACCGCCTCTGGGTGAGTTGGATACCTGAGTAATGCCATGGAACCTAACGTTCAAAAGATCTTTTTCCCCATGTAGATTGTTCAAGTGAACAGCAAGGGGATAGTTAGTGTGGACATTTCTGATGGCTCTAATGTGTTCCTGGATGCGTTCCTTTAATGGACTTATGAAGCTTCCAATGTAGATCATACATTGCATACATAAATCAAACAGTGTATCTGGTGTTATAGTTCATAAAAGCTTTGATGTGGTACGTAGTCCCGGTATTGTAGGTGAAGGATACAGTTTTGTTGAGGGCTAGTTGGCAGGATATGCAGCAGCCACATTTGTAAAAGCCATTGGGTTTTTCTGGAATCCAACCAGGTGGGCGTGTCTGTGGGGAGGGACCAAGAAAACTGAGGCTCCAACTGTTCCTAAGAGTGCGGCCCCTGCTGTGTACGATGATTGGTGACTCGCCTAGTGAATATTTTAGACACGAGTCCAACATTAACAGGAGCCAGTGTTTCTTAAGAATGCGAAGCACTGTCTTATTGGCAGGACTGTATTGGGTGATGAAGGAGACCGCACTACTGTATATGAGCACACGCTTATGCTCCTTGACCTTACAAGATTAGTGCTAGAAAACAATGTATTCCTTCACGATGGAAGGTGGTACCGCCAGTGTCAGGGGGTAGCAATGGGAGCTAAGTCCTCTCCGTCATATGCCAATCTCTACATGGGTCAATTTGAGAAATTACACCTATGGTCCAATTGCCCAACACACATCACCCAACATATCCTATATTGGGGGAGGTATATCGATGATATTCTTGCTGTCTGGACTGGCAACACCCTTGAACTCAACACACTCATAAAACACTTAAACACCAATGAGTTTAACTTAGTGTTCACTCATAAGGTTGATGTTGCCCAAATTGAGGTCTTGGATCTGCTTCTGTACATCACTGACAACAAGATCACGTCGAGATTATACAGGAAACCCACTGCCTGCAATTCCATTCTCCATGCGTTGAGCGCTCATCCCCTCACACAAATCAGGGCCATTCCCTACGGGGAAATGGTTAGGATTCAACGTAACTGCACAAATACTGATGTTTTCAAGCAGGAACTCAAAACCCTGACTCACCGCTTCCGACCTAGGGATTACACTAGTAAACTCATCTCGGCGGCTAGTAGACGCATATCCATTAAAGACCAACATTCTCTACTGATCAAAAGCCCCAAGAAACCTTGTGCTAATGGGTCCACCAACAAGAGACCGGTCTCCTTCATCACTCAGTACAGTCCTGCCAGTAAGACAGTGCTTCGCATTCTTAAGAAATACTGGCACCTGTTAATGTTGGACTTGTGTCTAAAATATTCACTAGGCGAGTCACCAACCATTGTACACAGCAGGGGCCGCACTCTTAGGAACATTTTGTGCCCCAGTTTTCTTGGTCCCTCCCCACAGACGCGCCCACCTGGTTGGATTCCAGAAAAACCCAATGGCTTTTACAAATGTGGCTGCTGCATATCCTGCCAACTAGCCCTCAACAAAACTGTATCCTTCACCTACAATACCGGGACTATGTACCACATCAAAGCTTTTATGAACTGTAACACCAGATACACTGTTTACTGTTTGATTTGTGTATGTGGTTTGATCTACATTGGAAGCTCAATACGTCCATTGAAGGAACGCATCCAGGAACACATTGGAGCCATCAGAAATTTCAACACTAACTATCCCCTTGCTGTTCACTTTAACAATCTACATGGGGAAAAAGATCTTTTGAACGTTAGGTTCCATGGCATTACTCAGGTCTCCAACTCACCCAGAGGGGGTGACAGAACAGAGACTTGCGGAAATGCGAGGCCAAATGGATCTTAAAACTCCGCGCAGTGGAGCACGGCCTGAACACTGATTGTGAATTACACTTTTTTCTCACATGATTGCAATTGCCATTACCTTTACTGTGTCTGGAAGCCTCATATTGGACTTTTTATGTTAAACATTCTGTGCCACTTTCATGCTTGAGCTCACAATGTATACTTAATTATCATCTTGTGTTCCATAGCTATGGTTGTTATGAGTTCCACTGCTTGATCTATGTTTTACGAAATGACTTTACTGATGTCCTTGACCATGTACTCTTCAAGCTATGCATCGCTGCAGTCTGTGACTATTATCTAAATTTACTCTTCACTACACCCTACTGGGAATCAATCATTCTTCGTACCTCACGTTTACCCTTGCCTTCTATTACCTCGCTTCACTATACCATAACTTGGTACCACATCACCAGCATGCTCTCAAGTTCTTACTTAGCTTGGGCCTCTCTCTCTTCACCATACAGTTTCCCCTGTCTACCTACCTTTCCCCCACCCCTAAACCACCCCCATCCCCCAACCCCCCCTCCGCCTTGTCCTCCACTTTTTGCTTTCTTTCTTCTCCCCTTATTTTCTTGTTTTGCCTGTTTAGATACATCACCTTACTTTTTTTGACATTACAAGATGGCCACCAAGTAACTAGCTTCCCTACTTGGTCTAGTTTCTTTTTTCAGACATACCGGATCTCTTGTAACACCCCAAGATGGCCGCCATACCACCAATTGCTAACTTAGTCCCCTTTCTAGGTCCTTTCTTTTGCTCATTTCTATTTTAACACATGAGCGCGGGTCTTCACGGACCATTCTACACACCAAAGACTGTGTGCCGCACCTCTCCACTCCTGCTCCCAGGTATGCTCACGTGAGTTTGATTTTAGTTTTCTTCGTCTTATCTTACTCCTCACAACGCTCGACTCAACTTGCCAGGACTTTAACTGCAACTTTCTGGCTGCGTAGCGCCACGTAATTTACTACTGTTGCTGTTTTCATCACTTTTACATGCGTTTTTCCTCAGCTTAAGGCCACTCACCCACTAGTCATCTTTTCGAAAGAAATGTTTTTCACATGTCGGTTAATTTTGACATTGTATACTGCGCTATTCATTTAAGTTTTTTTAGTCATTGGTCACCTTTACAATTTACAGCGTTTCATACGTTACTGGCCTTCTTGCCACTGTACTCAGTTGTTTACCTACAGTAGTACATCCACCATTAATGCATACCAACACCTAGTATTATTCACAAAAAAATGAAAAAATAAAATAATTTTTAGCTTACACTTGCTCTCATAGCTTAGTCTTTCTGATGTTTTAAACAGGATCCGTATTCCTATCATCACGTCTAACATACCTACGTCTTTTTCCCCTTCCCTTTCCCCTGTCACCCTCTCGCAGGGTGGGACTCCAGGCCTATCAGGGCCTCCTTTATTTCCCTAACTATACGCGGTTACCATTTGTACTCACCTGCTGCTGGTTGGGCACTATCACCAACTCACAGTTACATTATATTAAGGTATGTACACAGTGGCCTACATCTTTCATTTTTTCTCTTTTTATTATAACTTTTCTTTTTGACAGTACGTCTTTGACTCTTTGTGTTTTGGCCACTCATTGCCACTGACCCTATTTTCCCAGATTTAACCCACCACCCAAGGCCTACTCACCTTATCGCAGGGTTCTTTCGCAACCTACCTTTCTGGCCGGATGGCCCAGGTATGAGCAACAAGCCCGGGGTTTTTGTTTTATGTTCTACTCTGTGCATTTCTTTCCCTATAGGTTCTCACTTACCGGTCTTCTTTTCAGGTTTTTCTCAGACCTGTACCACCCACTTATGTTTTACACTTGGATATGCACTCTTTGCTCATTGACTCCTCGGTAGCACTCTCTCCACCTATTAGATACTCTTAATGTACTTTTTCCCACATTTGGGTTTTGTTGTGTCTCACATGGTCATGGTGAGCTGCTTTCTCCTCCATTGTTTGCAGCTAGGGTCCCATTTGTTCACTTTGCTTACCATGTTCATTCATTCTCACCCACTCAAGCCTTCACAGTGTTCACTGGTCTCTGGTTATTGGCTTTGGTACTATTGCTACACGGTCACTCACTAGGCCGCACTCAAGACCAAGCACGATTATATGCATTCTTTGTTCTCATTATTGTTTTGCAGCCTTGATGAAGTCACCTGAGTGACGAAACACGTGTTGGCTGTATCTCGACGAAGGCACAATCCTTTGACCAATAGTACCTAAAAATAAAGACACTTTCTACTAACAAGATTTGGGACTTTTACAACTTTTTGTTTTCTCCGACCTCAAATACACCATCAGGGATACTTATCCTTGCTACACAATTGGACTATACACTTCTGTGTGCTGTGGTCATCTTGTTCTGTGTAAATGATTATGATGGGTTGTACAATTTATTTGTGAAAGAACACCTGTTAAGTAATTGTTTCAAGGATAAACTGCATCAGCATCTGGTAGACCTAGGACCAATTTCTCCCCAAGAATTGGGAAAGAAGGCGGACCATTGGGTCAAGACTAGGGTGACCAAGACTTCCACAGGGGGTGACCAAAAGAAAGGGGTCACAAAGACTCCCCAGGAGAAGAGTGTTGAGACATCCAAGGGAAAAAGTAAAGAGGCTTCTATAGGACCCCAAAAACCTGCTCAGGATGGAGGGTCCAAAGCCTCTTCACAATCCAATTTTGGGTATAAGGGTAAAAACATTTATCCCAAAAAGACCTGGTGTCATAGCTGTAATCAGCAAGGAGACCAAACTGGAGACAAGGCCTGTCCCAAGAAAGGTTCCACTTCTAACTCTACTCCAGCTAACACTGGAATGGCCAGTCTTCAAGTGGGATCAACAGTGTGCCCAGAGCAAATCAGGGTTCACACTGAAGCTACATTAGTCTCTGAGGGTGGGGTGGATTTAGCCACACTGGCTGCCTTGCCCCCTAATATGCAAAAATGCAGACAGCAACTCTTAATTAATGGGACAAGTGTAGAAGGCCTGAGGGATACAGGTGCCAGTGTCACCATGGTGACAGAGAAACTGGTTTCCCCTGGTCAATACCTGGCTGGACAAACTTATCCAGTCACCAACGCTGACAATCAGACCAAAGTACATCCTATGGCTATGGTAACTTTAGAGTGGGGAGGGGTCAATGGCCTGAAACAGGTGGTGGTCTCCTCACATATCCCTGTAGACTGTTTGCTTGGAAATGACCTGGAGTCCTCAGCATGGGCTGAGGTAGAACTCAAAACCCATGCAGCCATGCTGGGTATCCCTGAACTGGTGTGTGTCAAGACAAGGGCACAATGCAAGGCTCAGGGTGAAAAAGTGGTGTTGGAGCCTGGAAAAAGGGCCCAACCCTCCAAGAGAAAAAGAAAGAAGACTGGGGAACCAGCTTCAACACAACAAGAAAAAGAGAACCTCTCTTCCCAGGAAGAAGTTCTGCCCTCTGAGGAACTGAGCCCATGGAGTTAGAACCTTATCAGGTTGAGCTCCTAGGCCCAGGGGGACCCTCAAGGGAACAGTTGTGTAAGGGGCAAGAAACCTGTCCCTCTCTTGAAGGCCTTAGGCAGCAAGCTGCCGAAGAGTCTAAAGGAAAAATAAGACGAACACATAGAGCCTATTGGGAAGATGGACTCCTTTACACTGAGGCAAGAGATCCAAAACCTGGTGCCACTAGGACAGTGGTAGTGCCTCAGGAGTTTAGGGAATTCATTCTGACCTTAGCTCATGATATTCCTCTTGCTGGGCATTTGGGACAGACCAAGACTTGGGAGAGATTAGTCAACCATTTCTATTGGCCCAACATGTCCCAGAAGGTAAAGGAGTTTTGTGTCTCCTGTGCCACCTGTCAAGCCAGTGGTAAGACAGGTGGACACCCAAAGGCCCCCCTCATTCCACTTCCAGTGGTGGGGGTCCCATTTGAAAGAGTGGGTGTGGACATAGTGGGTCCACTTTAACCTCCCACAGCCTCAGGGAACCAATACATATTAGTAGTAGTGGATCATGCTACTAGATACCCTGAAGCAATTCCCCTTAGGTCGACTACTGCCCCTGCAGTAGCCAAAGCACTCATTGGTATTTTTACCAGAGTGTGATTTCCTAAGGAGGTGGTGTCTGACAGAGGTACCAACTTCATGTCAGCATACTGTAGTGTGGTTAGTTTTACGTATTCATTGCGCTTTAGCTTCAGGCTTTAGGCCTTTGTGCACTTTGCCCTGAATATATTTTATTCATTTGCTGACAGCTGAGAGCCTCTGTGCACTTTGCTCTACATGCTTTTTATTAGGCTTCGTACTGTTATTTTCCAAATAGCCAGTTCTACGGTGTTGTTTTTTATTCATATCACACTGTTTTGCCTACTTCAGCACTGGAGTTCTCCATAACATATTTACTCTGTACTTCAGTCAAGGATACAGTCTGGTACATTGCCGATAGACGTGGTAGGAGTTTAGTCTTGGCATTCCTGCGTAGGGACATTTTGTGATCACGATGACATGTTAGTTATAAAATCACTTCCTTGTCCCAATACACGCAAGAGGGAGATTCCGACCAGGGAACCACAACTAGACGCTGACTGCCTCGTTGCAAATGCTGAACCAAGATCACAGGTCTTTGCTCAGGTATGAGGGCTGATGTCTCCACAGTGATTCTAATAGGCAAGCTAGAAGCTTAACATGCTGTGCTCTAAATAGAACAAGCAGAGGGAGAGTAGAAACTGTTAGACAATATGATAGCTTTGTTCTTATGTTTTACTCTCCTAGTGACTATTTCAATCCTACTGTGTTGTATCGTTCTGGTTATTGCGGCTCACGCCTTAATATCTAAAATACAGTTGTTTTATTAAAACATTATATAAAACTTATACTGTCTTTGTCATTTGTATATGTGATCATATTGTAAATAAGAGAGTTGGTTTGGATCTGAGTAACCACGACTTCCCTGAGAAGTTCCAAAGATGTCATGCGCTCGGCTGCCGAATTATTCCTTCCACATGGGAGAAATAAGGCACTGCTAGTTAGCCGGAGCAAAAAACGGATTTAGGGTGACAGAGTTCTTTACACGTGGGTCAGACTCAGTCCCCCACACCGTTATCGATCCTGCTGCCTAGAAATCCAGTAGTCTCATTTAGAATAATGAGAGCCCACGTGACATGGCGCCGCCAACGTTTGGTCTGGCTCTAATGATTAGGTCCGACTGACTCTCTTGGTCTCATATATATTTTGACTCCTTGGTTCCATATACGGAGACGTCCGTGGGGCTGAGGCTTTCTGCCGCCACGGGATAGGTGCTTCCTATTGCTTAGTGGTTAGTTGTTCAAGCTTGAACTTTGAAAGGAAAACCCCGATATTGGTGTGCCTTCTCTGACCTGGAGCTATTTTTTATAAATGGCGAATCCCAATGTAGTGAATATCGCAATCAATATGCGACACACGCTCACAGGACATCTGTTGGCACATGGGCTGACGGTCCAGGGGGGTCCAGTCACTTTTGTGGTGGACGCCCATGCAGCCTAGAGAACGGAACTTTTTTATTCTTGGGTCGGATTTCCAGCAGTGGATGGGGGTACAAATACTTTTCACGAATACAATGTTGCGAATGTCCCTGGACAATACAGGGCTTACGCTTACTTAGAAATACCTCTATCTTATCAAGAACACCATAATTGGCTTGATGGCGCCCTCCCACACACAGTAGCACAAGTTAGGTTAGGTCCGCTGAGTAATGATGGTCCTACCTGGCCTTTATTAGCTACATACACACCACATCCTGCGGTTGCTCAATTGACAGTGGTTGAAGTTCGTCGTTTATATACAGACTTAACGGCTACATATAGACGATTAGTTCAGTTTGTAATGCAGACACTAAATACGAATGCAGCGCGTGCTGCTCCAGCGCACCCACAGGCTGTGGTTCCGGGTATTAATCCAGCCACTGTACACTCAGTTATGGGTAAAGTACTGGCTAAACGAGAGGAGACTCCATTTTGGCTGGCGCAAAAAATTCATACGCTGGAAGCAGTATTTCCCCATACGGGACCTCAGGATAAACATAGAATTTTGACGATGTGTTTGCCGTATGGGATGGTTCCTCCGGTGGACCTTTGTAATACCTGGGGCACGGTGTTTGCCGCGCTCTACACAACGGCACACAGTACACCGACTTTAGCTAATTTACCGGACGTGCTCAAACAAATTCAAGATGAATATGGGGCTGCCCCTGCCTTAGATTTGGGCATGCAGTTGCTGGGCAATTTTGCCACAGTTTCTTCTATTATTTTGAGTAATCTCAAGGGAGAGGCAGTAGCACTAGCAGTGCGAATGCGTCTTCGGGATGTTCCGATGCTTAATCAGGAGCGGGAACTTCCAAGAATAATAGCGGAAACATATTCTAGTATTGGTCGAGATAGCCTAGGTGCTGGACCACAGAAACCCCAATTACAGGGTAAAAATAATAAAGATAATGCTAAACAGCAACAACCTGAGGGTTCAAAAAAGCGCTGGGAAAAGAAACAGCAAACACCTAAAAAAGATGGTGGGCAGTCTCCGCAACCGGAGACCCCACAGAATAAGTATAATCTCAGGAATAGGGATACTTTGAAGACGCCTGATAGATATCAATATGCTGATACACGCCAATCTCGTTCCTTTCAGGACTCCTCGGAAAAGAGAAGTGAGAGAGGTGGGCGGTCAGAGCGGAGAACGGAGTACGTGAAACCGAGACAGGATTCACAACGCTCTGCGGAGGTTTCTATTAAACAAGAAGAGAAACCGCTGCAACAAAAACAGCAATTTAAAAAGAAGAAAGTGGCAGCAGTCTCAGTTAGACATGCCGCTCAAGAAGAGAGTTCTCTTGACGAACAAGACGTGGGCGTTAGCACTGTTAGACAGCGCGGCAGAGGTCACAATAGTTCGCCAGAGTCTTCTAGAGCATCTGGAGGTGAAAGCAACTGATGACTTCATACAAGTCGAGACGGCGGATATGCGAGTCTCTGATCCTGATAGAGTATATCAAGTGACTCTGCGATTGGAGGGGGACATTGACCGTATTGTAAATGCCATTTTTTGGGACTATGTGGTAAAATCATATGATGTTCTGCTGGCCGAACAGGATTGGCCACCTGACTTTGTTCGCGACTGTCCGGTTGGGGAGGAGGTTATTACACCTTCCTTCTCACCACTTGTTCCGAGAGAACTAGCGGAGTCCTATAGTAAATCATGGGCTCTAGCACAGGCTCCCAACCTGTATAGAAATAACGTGGGGTGGGATAGACAATCACCTTATCATGTAATTCCGATAAAGGGCGAACCTCAGCCACAACCGCAGTATCCTATCAAATTTGAAGCTAGGGCATCGGTTAGGAAAATTCTTACACAATTGGAGTATCAGGGTGTAATTGAGCCCTGTGTCTCGCCGATGAATAATCCCTTATTTCCGGTTGCTAAACCGGACCATTCATATAGGATAGTGGTGGATTACCGACATTTGAATAGTCATACACGCACATATGCAATACAGAATTCACATAGCGCAGCGCTCATGAATAATATCGTACGTAAGAAGTACAAGACAACATTGGATATCTCGAATGGATTTTTCTGCCAGAATATAGCGCCCGAGAGTCGGGACAATACCTGTTTCAGTGCGTTTGGCTCTCAGAAAAAAAATTGGCGTTTGCCTCAGGGGTATAAGAATAGCCCAGGACTGTTTTCGGCTCATGTAACTGAAATGCTGCATGAGTTCGACCCTGAAGCGTTATCATATGTTGATGACATATATCTGACAGATGATGAGATTCTGCAACATCTAAGGCATGTATCGCGCATTGTTGTGGGGTTTGCTGATATTGGCTATAAGTTTAATTTTAAGAAATCAAAGATTGCCTTCCTCAGCGTCATTTTCCTGGGATATGAATTGTCGAGTGAGGGCAAGAGCTTAGCGCCACATTTTTGGGAGAAATGTGCTTTATTGCAGCATCCTAATACGGTTCGGAAGCTCCAGTCATTGTTGGGGTTTCTGAATTTTGGCAGAACTTACATTCCTGAATATGCTACGCATATAAAACCATTATACGAGTTGATTCGCCCAAATTTTTCGAGTAGATTTTGGACGATTGAACATACACACATACTACGAGAGTTACAGAGTGATCTCTTAGCAGTTAAACTCTTACACACACGGGACAATAAGACACATTTAGTCATCAGGGTGATACCTGGGGCTGTTGGGTTTACTTCTGTCACCTTTAATGAGGGGGAGACAGTCCCGATTGCATACAAATCTCATTTGTATTCTGCTGCAGAACAATGATTTGCACAGACTGAGAAAATTCTCACTGCAGTACAGATGGCTGTTATTAAAGAAAGACCACTGGCCCAGGGCCAACGCATTATTGTCGTTTCCCCAATTCCGGCCTTAGAGGCAGTTACAAAAGCGAGTGTTCCAAATTCGAAAGCTTTGCACCCGCGATGGATACAATGGGCTACGTCTTTGACAGCCACTGATGTAGATTACGTATTTGACCCTAAACTGCAGACTCAAGAATTTCTTCAATATGAAATGGAATACCCTGTTCCTGCTGGTATGTTGCCTATTGACCAATATCAAGTGGTCATGTATACCGATGGCTCAGCGCAACCAGCGGTTGGGACTAAACAACAGTATTCTGCTGCATGTGCGGTGGTGAGCGGCACTATGGAGGGGGACGTGTTCTGCCCCCGACATACTTATACTAAAACCTTGGGAGATTGCACGGCACAGCTGGCTGAGCTCAAAGCTCTATTGTTAGCGTTGGAGCACGCGGATCCGGCGCTTTTAACCTTGCTGGTCAGTGACTCCTACTACTGTGTACAGTCTTTCAACGAATATCTACACTATTGGAAGATGAATGGGTTCAGAGATTCTAAAGGCAACACCATTAAACATAAAATGTTGTGGGGTAAGGTTGCGGATCTGAAGGAAACGCTTCCTAAAGTCCATGTTGTGCATACACTTGGACACCAGCGCGTTGGAATACACGTTGCTGGGAATACTTTGGCTGATGAAGCCGCGAAATCGGCAGTGGCTGTCGCCACTGTGGCCGCAGTGACTCGTTCGAGTTCCAAACCAGACAGAGAAATTTCGGCTGCCATAAAGGCTACGGTTGATGGCACGCCCTTTCCTAAAGGATTTCCTTCAAAATATAGTTACTGCTTGAATGGTGCGCTGAATGCTACTGTTACAATTCCAGGCATTGGTGTACGTGAAATTCCCAATAAAAATGAGAGACCTCGATTAATTTCTGCAGCACATGAGGGGGTGGCTTCTGCACATGCTGGTGTGGCTGCCACGATTTCATTTTTACAGGCTCGTTACTGGTGGCCTGGTCTCTATAAAGAGACAAAGCAATATGTCCTTTGTTGTGACGTTTGTCAACAAATTAAAGCGTCGTCGGCTAGACGCCCGCAGCAAACGCCCCTTCTGATTTCAAATAAACCATTACAATGTGTGTACTTGGATCATTGTGGTCCGCTGACACCAGATAGTACATACAAATATATATTGGTTGCTGTAGATTCGTGCTCCAGATTTGTGTGGGTATGGCCACAACGCTCGGCTGACGCTCAAACTGTTATTAAAGATTTGCGCATCTTTGTCGATACATTTGCAGTTGCGGCTTTTCATTCGGACCAGGGCCCTGCTTTTGCCCCTAAGGCATTCAGGGACACCATGGCTTCGTTGGGGGTCCAACTCCAATTCTCGTCTCCATTTCATCCCGAGGGAAATTCTGTCATGGAGCGTTTAAATCGTGATTTAAAGCAGTCCTTAACGGCCAGAGTTATAGGTACGGGTTGTGGTTGGCTAGCCCACCTATATGGAGTACAGAGAGCACTTAATAACTTGCCTAGAAGGTCACTGGGGGGTCGTACTTCATATGAGTGCCTGTTTGGAACACGAATGTATGTTCCTGATCTAGATGGTCCTGGTGTGGAGGCGGCAGATACGCCCTTTGACATAAATGATTGTGTCACTGTTTTGCAGGATTTACAGGAATTCCGTGAAGCTAACTCTTCTGCCAGTGCTGCCTCATCAGGAATTAAGGATGAGCCAGTAACGCCTAATGGTTGGATACCAAGGATTGGGGATCTAGTGCGTGAAAAGGTCGCAGTTAAAAAAGAATTTGGTCCTTCTTATCGAGCACCTGTCCCTGTGTTGGGGGTAAGCGGCACGAGAACTGTGATTTTACCGCCGCTGCGAGGGGCCAAAGGAAATCGCTTTGTTTCCATTGATAATGTCAAGTTACAACATGTGGCCGATTCTGCACAGCAGACCAAGAGGGACATCCAGTAGTTCTGGAATCCCTCTCACTACTGGGGAAGAAGTCCCGCTGAAGGTGATTTTCACTGACACTGTTTCCTCTCCGAGCTTGGGGAGGGTGGATGATGATCTTGCGATTGTTCCACCAACGACGATGAATATGGAATCTTTTGATCAAATTGCTGTACGTTCTACTGATGTTTCTGAACATGTGGTTTATAGCGTGCCAAGGCGAGAGCCTCCATCTGCTTCTTTGTTCACAGTTGCACCTTTTGCTAGAACTGCTTCTGGCTGCTTCAACGACGCTGATAATGATGTGTCCGGCTCCTCGTCCTTGATGTCCTCTGTCCACGGTCCACGACGGCTGCTGGGTTGGCTTAAACGCAAATATTTTGTTTTTCCTTAGAACTATTTTTGGCTGTTTTTGGCCATGATGACTCTTTTATTATGGTTGGGATTTGTGGTTACTTTTTTTCTGATAATACATGGTCATTTTCTTCCTGATTGATCTGACATTGAACACGTGGAGACTGTGTTAAAACCGCATTTTTCGTCTCATATGGTTCGAAGAGACTTGTCCACTGTAAACATTTCTGCAATACCAATTCCGGATGGGATTGTGTGGGATAAAGTAATGTTTGATATATATGGTCCCACTGAATTGATTCAAATACCGTATGTCCTCAAATTATCAATGAATGATATTGTTATACCTGGCATTGTTTCTGATGATTGGGATGTGAAGACAGTAGATTCTATGCTAACAGATTTGCAATATTATACTGTCTATGACGATGAAGATGCTTACCAATTTAGAGATAATCATGGTGACATGTTTTGCTACAACTATTATGGACACCACTTTATTCATAAAGCAAGTAGCCCTAAGTCCATATTTAATTATGTGCAATGGGAACATTGCTCGACTCCTCCACAAGGGAGTTCGAAAACGTATTATGATAAATTTGCATATTTTTCTGGGCATGATCAACGAAATGCTAAGTCTTACTATTTTAAAGTTGCCCCGTATTCTAACAAGCAAATGTTGTTGACCGATACTAAATTACTATATTCAAATTTGTTTGTATCTAAACTTTCGGTCGAGGGGTATGAATACTGGTTTAAAACTGTTGACTTGAAAAGTGTTTGGGGTTCGAAACATTGGCAAATGCAAGGCAGGGACACGTTATTTAGAGCATGTATTATCCCTGTGCAGATGATTTTCCTCAATGACACAGTACAACAGACTAGCTGTTTGGGCTTAGCAACAATTAGGGAGTTGACTTTGCCTAGTATACCTGTCCCTTCTAAATTAAAAAATTGGCAGCACTATGTGAATGCTACTTTTAGTGATTTTACACATTGGGTCCAGAATGGTACGCTTAACACTTCATCGTTACATCCAGGCGGGTGGTTATTATGGCCTGTAGACACTAATGTGTGTCATCAATGTTTTGTCACCTCTTCAGGGGGGTTCAGGACTAGTAGGGCAGACCCTTGTTACGTATCACCAGAACATGCTGATATTATAACTACATACAGTGTGGGGAAGCTTTGTCAGCAATGGTTGAAGTCATCCACGCTGGATGCAGTTAAGTCACATCTCAAGTTACTGTCTAATGATACTGATTTGCAAGATTTTTTGTCAGGTCCCAAAGTACCACAGAAGAAAAGGTTCTTATACGAAGTTTATAATGAGATTTGGAAGCTTTCCCAACAAGAGGCTGCAGCCCGGTTGAGGCAGATTGATCAGGAAAATCTGATGCAGACTTTGGTGGTCATTCTGACCCTGGCGGTCTTTGACCGCCAGGGCGGAGGACCGCGGGAGCACCGCCGACAGGCCGGCGGTGCTCCAATGGGGATTCCGACCGCGGCGGTAAAGCTGCGGTCGGACCGGCACCACTGGCGGGGTCCCGCCAGTGTACCGCGGCCCCATTGAATCCTCCGCGGCGGCGCAGCTTGCTGCACCGCCGCGGGGATTCCGACCCCCCCTACCGCCATCCAGATCCCGGCGGTCGGACCGCCGAGATCCGGATGGCGGTAGGGGGGGTCGCGGGGCCCCTGGGGGCCCCTGCAGTGCCCATGCCACTGGCATGGGCATTGCAGGGGCCCCCGTAAGAGGGCCCCTACATGTATTTCACTGTCTGCTGCGCAGACAGTGAAATACGCGACGGGTGCAACTGCACCCGTCGCACAGCTTCCACTCCGCCGGCTCGATTCCGAGCCGGCTTCATCGTGGAAGCCTCTTTCCCGCTGGGCTGGCGGGCGGTCTGAAGGCGACCGCCCGCCAGCCCAGCGGGAAAGTCAGAATTACCGCCGCGGTCTTTCGACCGCGGAACGGTAACCTGACGGCAGGACTTTGGCGGGCGGCCTCCGCCGCCCGCCAAGGTCAGAATGAGGGCCTTTGTCTGTTGTTGATAATGGCATGCATACCCTTTCTGACCGTGTTTACACGATTGACAGCATTGTTTCCTCTGCCATTGACATTATTAAATCGGACATGTCTTCTTTATATCATGGGCAGAGTCAGACGCGGTCCATCATGCAGCTGGGTTGGACTCTTCAGACCTTGAAGGCGGGTCGCGTTCCATGGCAGCACATTCGTGCCAGAGAGTTCTTTATCTCTTTTAATTTGACTCGTCAACAACAACTGATGGCAAAAAAGGAAGCGACATATGTTATGTTAAATATTGAGAAATTAGAAAAACTGCCTTTCACGGTAGCTGAGATTCCGTCAGCTGAGTGGTTGATTCATGGGGTTATTAATTTGCCTATCTCCACTTTGCAATTTACTTCTTGTTTGAAGCACATTCCGGTGGGTAGATATGAACTATTGGGAGACAGTTACATACACGAGGTGTGGGAACTTCCCTTTCAGTACAGATGTGTTAATGGTTTGAAGGAGGTTTTTCTTAGTGGCAGCGAATGTGAAGCTTCTGTCAGCCATTCAATGGTTTGTAAACAGCTGTCCTTGCACGGGGCGTGTAACGCTTCGATTGCTAACTTAGCTTGTTATCTGAAGGGAGTTCCAGTCCCGGTTATTAAAAACACTTTCCAGGTGCTTTCTAACGGCAGTTACATTGTTCTTAACAGCGAACGCTGCTGTGGCATGCATGCAGGAATAGTTTACATCGTCGTTGTCAACAAGGCCGTTACGTGCAGCGGGAATGTGTTGTTTCCCCCCACTCAATTTAGGGAGGTAGCGGACATCTGGCCTCATATTGCTACTTCCAAGGTTGATTTCGACAAGTTGAGTCGGCTAAAAGCTTTATTGTTTCAAAAGCATGTGGCCCTTACATCTGCTAGCGAGACCTACGCACTTCAGGTGGCAAGGTCATCAGCGGAGATACAGTCCCTTTTGAATACTAACTTTACAAATCACTTCGGTGAACTTGTGGGACGTATATTTAATGCATCCAGCACTGCTGGTATTGCACATTTTTTCAAAGCCGTTGGTGTTGGTTTTGCTCATACCTTCTCTTCCATATTCGGTTTGATACCTTCGGCTATACATTCTATTTTCGGAAGCATTTTTGGGGGTTTCCCTATTACTTTGGCTTTATTGGCTGGAGTCTTGCTGTTGTTGCTATTTTTTCGCAATGGCTGTCCCGTCACGACGAGATCCTGTATTGCTGCTCCCGTCAGTGCAGATGTGTCGTGAACGCATGATGCAGCATTTTGGAGCAACACTCCTGGGACATTTGGAGTGTGACTGGTCTCTGTCATTCAGACCGGTTTTGGATTGTGTGCAACCCGTGTTTCGATGCCTTTGGTACTCGTTTGAACATGCACTGGCTCTCTGTCTCTCACTGCAGCGCCCTCCAATGGTCGATACTGATCTGTTGATGTTCCCGATTAGGGCTCATTCCCAGACTTGTGCACTACGGATGCGCTTGCTTCGTGAGGCGGTTTATGAGATTCCCTTCCTGGAGGAAGAATGTATTGTCTCTTTCATGGGCCCTGCACGGGGTGCCGCCCTGAATGGTTTTGGGGCTTTGGATCACACCTGCTCCATGGTACTTTGTGGTGTGGATCTTCCGATATTGACATATATCGAAGTGGAGGAACTCCTGCGTTCTATTGCTTCTGTCTGACGATTGGATTTTTTACGAAATTGACACTATATTGAATTTGGCTTTATGATCACATGTTACCTAAATTTATGACTTTGTTGTCTTCTCACCTTGTCGAAATAATTGTTTTAGATATTGTTTATATTTGGGGCATCCTTTTATATTATTGGAACCACTTGCTACCGACAAGGGGAGGGTGTAGTGTGGTTAGTTTTACGTATTCATTGCGCTTTAGCTTCAGGCCTTTGTGCACTTTGCCCTGAATATATTTTATTCATTTGCTGAGAGCTTAGAGCCTCTGTGCACTTTGCTCTACATGCTTTTTATTAGGCTTCGTACTGTTATTTTCCAAATAGCCAGTTCTACGGTGCTGTTTTTTATTCATATCACACTGTTTTGCCTACTCCAGCACTGGAGTTCTCCATAACATATTTACTCTGTACTTCAGTCAAGGATACAGTCTGGTACATTGCCGATAGACGTGGTAGAAGTTTAGTCTTGGCAATCCTGCGTAGGGACATTTTGTGATCACGATGACATGTTAGTTATAAAATCACTTCCTTGTCCCAATACACGCAAGAGGGAGATTCCGACCAGGGAACCACAACTAGACGCTGACTGCCTCGTTGCAGATGCTGAACCAAGATCACAGGTCTTTGCTCAGGTATGAGGGCTGATGTCTCCAGAGTGATTCTAATAGGCAAGCTAGAAGCTTAACATGCTGTGCTCTAAATAGAACAAGCAGAGGGAGAGTAGAAACGTTTAGACAATATGATAGCTTTGTTCTTATGTTTTACTCTCCTGGTGACTATTTCAATCCTACTGTGTTGTATCGTTCTGGTTATTGCGGCTCACGCCTTAATATCTAAAATACAGTTGTTTTATTAAAACATTATATAAAACTTATACTGTCTTTGTCATTTGTATATGAGATCGTATTGTAAATAAGAGAGACGGTTTGGATCTGAGTAACCACGACTTACCTGAGAAGTACCAAAGATGTCATGCGCTCGGCTGCCAAATTATTCCTTCCACATGGGAGAAATAAGGCACTGCTAGTTAGCCGGAGCAAAAAACGGATTTAGGGTGACAGAGTTCTTTACACGTGGGTCAGACTCAGTCCCCCACACCGTTATCGATCCTGCTGCCTAGAAATCCAGTAGTCTCATTTAGAATAATGAGAGCCCACGCGACAATACCTGAAACATATGTGGAATGAGTGTGGGGTGATTTACAAATTCACCACACCATACCATCCACAAATCAATGGTCTTGTAGAAAGATTTAACAAGACATTGAAAGGCATGATCAAGGGGTTCCCTGAAAAACTCAAAAGGAGATGGGATGTCCTCTTGCCATGTCTGCTTTTTGCCTACAGAGAGGTGCCTCAGAAGGGAGTAGGGTTCTTCCCCTTTGAAATTCTGTTAGGCCATCCTGTAAGGGGACCACTAGCTCTTGTAAAAGAAGGCTGGGAGAGACCTCTTCATGAGCCTAAACAAGATATAGTGGACTATGTACTAGGCCTATGTTCAAGGATGGCAGAGTATATGGAAAAGGCAAGTAAAAACCTTGAGGCCAGCCAACAACTCCAGAAGATGTGGTATGACCAAAAGGCTGCTATGGTTGAGTTTCAGCCAGGGCAGAAGGTCTGGGTTCTGGAGCCTGTGGCTCCCAGGGCGCTTCAGGACAAGTGGAGTGGCCCTTACCCAGTGCTAGAGAGGAAGAGTCAGGTCACCTACCTGGTAGACCTAGGCACTAGCAGGACCCCCAAGAGGGTGATCCATGTGAACCGCCTCAAACTCTTCCATGATAGGGCAGATGTGAATCTGTTGATGGTAACAGATGAGGACCAGGAAGCTGAGAGTGAACCTCTCCCTGATCTCCTTTCCACAGACCCTAAAGATGGTTCAGTAGATGGAGTGATCTATTCAGACTCCCTCTCTGGCCAACAGCAATCTGACTGTAGGAAAGTCCTGCAACAGTTTGCTGAGCTCTTTTCCCTAACCCCTGGTCAGACACATCTGTGTACCCATGATGTGGACACAGGAGACAGCATGCCTTTTAAAAACAACATTTTCAGACAGTCTGACCAATTTAAGGAAAGCATCAAGGTAGAAGTCCACAAGATGCTGGAATTGGGAGTCATTGAGCACTCTGACAGCCCCTGGGCTAGCCCAGTGGTCTTAGTCCCCAAACCTCACACCAAAGATGGAAAGAGAGAGATGAGGTTCTGTGTGGATTACAGATGACCTAATTCTGTCACCAAGACAGATGCCCATCCCATTCCAAGGTCAGATGAATTGATAGACAAACTAGGTGCTGCCAGATTTGACTTGACAGCAGGGTACTGGCAAATCAAATGGCACCAGGAGCAAAAGAAAAGACAGCATTCTCCACACCTGATGGGCATTATCAGTTTACTGTTATGCCCTTTGGTTTAAAGAATGGCCCTGCCACCTTCCAAAGGTTGGTGAATCAAGTCCTTGCTGGCTTGGAGTCCTTTAGTGCAGCTTATCTTGACGATATTGCGGTCTTTAGCTCCAGTTGGCAGGATCACCTGGTCCACCTGAAGAAGGTTTTGAAGGCCCTGCAAGCAGCAGGCCTCTCTATCAAGGCATCCAAATGCCAGATAGGGCAGGGAACTGTGGTTTACTTGGGACACTTTGTAGGTGGAGGCCAGGCTCAGCCACTCCAGACCAAGATCCAGACTTTTCTGGACTGGGCAGCTCCAAAAACCCAGACTCAAGTCAGGGCATTCCTTGGCTTGACTGGGTACCACAGGAGGTTTGTGAAGGGATATGGATCAATAGTGACACCCCTCACAGAACATACCTCCAAGAAAATGCCCAAGAAGGTAAACTGGACTGTAGAATGCCAACAGGCCTTTGACACCCTGAAACAAGCTATGTGCACAGCACCAGTTCTCAAAGCTCCAGATTACTCCAAGCAGTTCATAGTTCAGACTGATGCCTCTGAACATGGGATAGGGGCAGTTTTGTCCCAAACAAATGATGATGGCCTTGACCAGCCTGTTGCTTTCATTAGCAGGAGGTTACTCCCCAGGGAGTAGCGTTGGAGTGCCATTGAGAGGGAGGCCTTTGCTGTGGTTTGGTCCCTGAAGAAGCTGAGACCATACCTCTTTGGTACTCACTTTGTAGTTCAAACTGACCACAGACCTCTCAGATGGCTAATGCAAATGAAAGGTGAAAATCCAGAACTGTTGAGGTGGTCCATCTCCCTACAGGGAATGGACTTTATAGTGGAGCACAGACCTGGGACTGCCCGTGCAATTGCAGATGGCCTTTCCAGGTTCTTCCACTTAGAAAATGAAGACTCTCTTGGGAAAGGTTAGTCTCATCCTCTTTCGCTTGGGGGGGTTGTGTAAGGAAATGCCTCCTTGGCATGGATACCCCCTGCCTTTTTGACTTTGCTGATGCCAAGTTATGATTTGAAAGTGTGCTGAGGCCTGCTAATCAGGCCCCAGCACCAGTGTTCTTTCCCTAACTTGTACCTTTGTTTCCACACTTGGCACCCCCTGGCATCCAGGCAAGTCCCTTGTAACTGGTACCCCTGATACCAAGGGCCCTGATGCCAGGGAAGGTCTCTAAGGGCTGCAGCATGTCTTATGCCACCCTGGAGACCCCTCACTCAGCACAGACACACTGCTTGCCAGCTTGTGTGTGCTGCTGGGGAGAAAACAACTAAGTCGACATGGCACTCCCCTCAGGGTGCCATGCCAACCTCACACTGCCTATGGCATAGATAATTCACCCCTCTAGCAGGCCTTACAGGCCTAAGGCAGGGTGCACTATACCATAGGTGAGGGCATGAGTGCATGAGCACTATGCCCCTACAGTGTCTAAGCAAAACCTTAGACATTGTAAGTGCAGGGTAGCCATAAGAGTATATTGTCTGAGAGTCTGTCAAACACGAACTCCACAGCACCATAATGGCTACACTGAAAACTGGGAAGTTTGGTATCAAACTTCTCAGCACAATAAATGCACACTGATGCCAGTGTACATTTTATTGTAAAATACACCCCAGAGGGCATCTTAGAGATGCCCCCTGAAACCATACCCGACTACCAGGGTGGGCTGACTAGTTTTAGCAGCCTGCCACACACCGGACATGTTGCTGGCCACATGGGGAGAATGCCTTTGTCACTCTGTGGCTAGTAACAAAGCCTGTACTGGGTGGAGGTGCTTCTCACCTCCCCGTGCAGGAACTGTAACACCTGGCGGTGAGCCTCAAAGGCTCACCCCATTTGTTACAGCACCCCAGGGCACTCCAGCTAGTGGAGTTGCCCGCCCCCTCCGGCCATGGCCCCACTTTTGGTGGCAAGGCCGGAGGAGATAATGAGAAAAACAAGGAGGAGTCACTGGCCAGTCAGGACAGCCCCTAAGGTGTCCTGAGCTGAGGTGACTCTGACTTTTAGAAATCCTCCATCCTGCATATGGAGGATTCCCCCAATAGGATTAGGGATGTGCCCCCCTCCCCTCAGGGAGGAGGCACAAAGATGGGTGTAACCACCCTCAGGGCTAGTAGCCATTGGCTACTAACCCCCAGACCTAAACACACCCCTAAATCGAGTATTTAGGGGCTCCCAGAACCTAGTAAGATAGATTCCTGCAACCTAAGACGAAGAATGACTGCTGAGCTGAAAAACCTGCAGAGAAGACGGAGACACCAACTGCTTTGGCCCCAGCTCTACCGGCCTGTCTACCCACTTCAAGAAAACTGCTACAGCGACACGTTCCACAGGGTCCAGCGACCTCTGAAGCCTCAGAGGACTACCCTGCATCTAAAAGGACCAAGAACTCCCGAGGACAGCAACTCTGTTCCACAAAGACTGCAACTTTGCAACAAAGAAACAACTTTAGAAAACAACACGTTTCCCGCCGGAAGCGTGAGACTTGGCACTCTGCACCCGACGCCCACGGCTCGACTTGTGGAAAACCAACACTACAGGGAGGACTCCCCGGCGACTGCAAGCCCGTGAGTAGCCAGAGTTGACCTCCATGAGCCCCTACAGCGACGCCTGCAGAGGGAATCCAGAGGCTCCCCCTGACCGCGACTGCCTGCTTCTAAGAACCCGACGCCTGGTAAGGACACTGTGCCCGCAGCCCCCAGAACCTGAAGGATCCGACCTCCAGTGCAGGAGCGACCCCCAGTGCAGGAGCGACCCCCAGGTGGCCCTCTCACTTGCCCAGGTGGTGGCTACCCCGAGGACCCCCCCCCTTGCCTGCTTGCATCGCTGAAGAGACCCCTAGGTCTCCCATTGGACTACATTGCAAACCCGACGCCTGTTTGCACACTGCACCCGGCCGCCCCCGTGCCGCTGAGGGTGTACTTTTTGTGCTGACTTGTGTCCCCCCCGGGGCCCTACAAAACCCCCCTGGTCTTCCCTCCGAAGATGCAGGTACTTACCTGCTGGCAGACTGGAACCGGGGCACCCCCTTCTCCATTGAAGCCTATGTGTTTTCGGCACCACTTTGACCTCTGCACCTGACCGGCCCTGAGCTGCTGGTGTGGTAACTTTGGGGTTGCTCTGAACCCCCAACGGTGGGCTACCTTGGACCCAACTTTTAACCCTGTAGGTGGTTTACTTACCTGCAAAACTAACAAACACTTACCTCCCCCAGGAACTGTTGAAAATTACAGTGTCCAGTTTTAAAATAGCTTATTGCTATTTGTGTGAAAACTGTATATGCTATTTTGCTAATTCAAAGTTCCTAAAGTTCCTAAGTGAAATACTTTCATTTAAAGTATTGTTTGTAAATCTTGAACCTGTGGTTCTTAAAATAAACTAAGAAAATATATTTTTCTATATAAAACCTATTGGCCTTGAATTGTCTTTGCGTGTGTGTGTTTCTCATTTATTGCCTGTGTGTGTACAACAAATGCTTAACACTACCCTCTGATAAGCCTACTGCTCGACCACACTACCACAAAATAGAGCATTAGAATTATCTCTTTTTACCACTATCTTACCTCTAAGGGGAACCCTTGGACTCTGTGCATGCTATTTCTTACTTTTAAATAGTACATACAGAGCCAACTTTCTACACCCATATACTGGCAGGATGAATGTGGATTACATAGTCTGCCTAACTAGAGCTCTTCTATCAAGTGTGCACCATCATCACTGTTAGGCCACACCCCATCTGCATTTTCAATTATGCAATATTAGCGCAGATCACTAAATTGTGGCAAATTCTCTGTTTATGGTTCACTGTTCAAACTCAAGCCTATATGAACAATATGAACACATTATAATTTTAGACTAAGTTCCATCAAAGGTATCTAATAATGCAAGCAAGGCCTTCTCACTAATTGTCTGGCCAGAAGAATATGCTTAATGTGATGTTTGTCAGATTTCTACCAATTTTGTTCCAAAACATGGTAATTCTCTCTAATCTTCCCCAAGCAGCAACGTATAGCTACCATAGCTTGAGCCGCATCAGTGTGTGTTAGACTTGACATCCCTGGCGTGGTCTCCCCTAACTTTTTGCCTCTGTTTCCCAGGTTGTTGATGTGCGCTGGACTGTGTTTTTGCTGTTTTTGTTGCTCTGGGCACTTTACCACTGCTATCCAGTGCTAAAGTGCAAGTGCTCCTGCTAGCGCATGTGTTTTATTAAAAATTATTAATATGTGTTTATGTATTTTGAATAATAAGTTGTGTAGAAAATATAACAATGTATAAAAATAATGCACGCATTTGAAAATGTGATTTCGAAGAATGGCCACCAATGTTAACAAAATTTACCAATCAATTATTTAATAATATAAAATGTTGAATATATGTTAGACTAATGGAGTAATATGTCATATTGAGGGTTATGATTTAAGCTTTAGCTTTATTAATTGTAGGTTTTAACTTACCGAATGTCTTGGCCTAGTTGCCAGGCCTCATGCAAAAGCTGCATTTCTTAGCGTTTAATAAAATAAATGTTCCAAAGTAAGTTAAACTGTGAATTCCTATCATAGTGTGAAAATGTGCTCATAACGGAAGCTTTTCATGTGAACCGACTGCTAGGAGATGATGTTCCTGCTAATGCAACATTTTATGTGTAATGTGTGTGAGACTGACTTTCCCAGGACAAGAACATTGAAGATACTGACTAGAGTAGAAGCTGCAACAATAGTGTTACCTGACAACCAGGATGATGAGGACAAACCAATCAACGACATGTGAACGGAGTAATATTAGAATTCATAGCTTTTTGTTTTATTGGACAGAGTGCGAACATACGATCAACTGAACAAATAGGGATTTGGGGGGTAGTTTAGCTAACTTTGACTTAACGACATTGCACGGAGAGAAAACAGTAATTCTGACCATTGCCCATATTGCGTCTTGACAAGAGACATGCTTAACTTTAATACTTAAAGACTTTGCCATTCATGAACTCTGATGCTGAATCCTGATGCCTTGCTGATCGGCTGATGTCCTGAGGACGAAGACTAATTCTGCTTTGCTGATCCACTCTGAGAATAGGTAAATCCAAAACTATGATTATCGTGCATATTTGCTTTATCTTTCTAGGTATCAACTGTGCTATTCTAATAGAGCCACAGATAAATGTTTTTCTAAATTTGTGTTACTAAATTGTTTTGCATGAAGCCCAACATGCTGAAGCTAATCTGATGTTAGTTAAGAATTCTCACTAATAGAATTTTGATAACAGGGAATAATGCCTTGTGAATTTCTCTGCTGAACTTCATGTACATTATCACATTTACGCAGTTGACTGTGCTACTAATTTGCACCATAAACTTAGGATGTGTTGTTGTTCAAGATTTAACCCCTTCGCTGCCAGGCCTTTTCCCCTCCTGTGCCGAGCCTTTTTTTTTCTATTTGGGGCAGTTCGCGCTTGGGCCCTCATAACGTTTTGTTCACATAAGCTACCCACACCAAATTTGCGTCCTTTTTTACCAACATCCTAGGGATTCTGGAGGTACCTAGACTTTTTGGGTTTCCCTGAAGGAGACCAAGAAATTAGCCAAAATACAGTGAAAAGTTTGTTTTTTGCAAAAAAAATGGGAAAAAAGGGCTGCAGAAGGCGGCACTGGCTTTTTTCCCTGAAAATGGCATCAACAAAGGGTTTGCAGTGGCAAGATCACCATCTTCTCAGCTTTCAGGAACAGGCAGACTTGAATTGGAAAACCCAATTTTTCAATACAATTTTGACATTTTACTGGGACATACCCCATTTTTACTATTTTTTGTGCTTTCAACCTCCTTCCAGTTAGTGACCAAAATGGGTAATAAACCAATGCTGGATCCCAGAAAGCTAAACATTTCTGAAAAGTAGACAAAATTCTGAATTCAGCCAGGGGTCATTTGTGTAGATCCTACAAGTGTTTCCTACGGAAAATAACAGCTGAAATAAAAAAAAAAATGAAATTGAGGTAAAAAAACAGCCATTTTTCGCCACGTTTTACTCTGTAACTTTTTCCTGCAATGTCAGATTTTTGAAAGCAATATACCGTTACGTCAGCTGGACTCTTCTGGTTGTGGGGATATATAGGGGTTGTAGGTTCATCAAGAACCCTAGGTACCCACAGCCAATAAATGAGCTACACCTTGCAATGGGTTTTTATTCTATACAGGGTATACAGCAATTCATTTGTTGAAATATAAAAAGTGAAAAATAGGTATCAAGAAAACCTTTGTATTTCCAAAATGGCCACAAGATAAGGTGTTGAGAATCAGTGGATATTTGCACATCTCTGAATTCCGGGGTGCCGATACTAGCATGTGAATTACAGGGCATTTCTCAAATAGACGTCTTTTTTACACACTGCCTTACATTTGGAAGGAAAAAATGTAGATAAAGACAAGGGGCAATAACACTTGTTTTGCTATTCTGTGTTCCTCCACGTCTCCTGATAAAATTAGTACCTCACTTGTGTGGGTAGGCCTAGTGCCCACAAAAGGAAATGGCCCAAAACACAATGTGGACACATCACATTTTTTCACAGAAAACAGAGGTTTTTTTTTACAAAGTGCCTACCTTTGGATTTTGGCCTCCAGCTCAGCCGGCACATGGGGAAACCTAGCAAACCAGTGCATTTTTGAAAACTAGACACCTAGGGGAATCCAAAATGGGGTGACTTGTGGAGCTCTGATCTGGTTCTGTTACCCAGAATCTTTTGCAAACCTCACAATTTGGCCAAAAAAACACTTTTTCCTCTCTTTTCGGTGACAGAAAGTTCTGGAATCTTAGAGGAACCACAAATTTCCTTCCACCCAGCATTCCCCTAAGTCTGCCAATAAAAATGGTACCTCACTTGTGTGGGTAGGCCTAGCACCAACAAAAGGAAATGGCCCAAAACACAATGTGGACACATCACATTTGTTCACAGAAAACAGAGGTGTCTTTTACTGCCTACCTGTGGATTTTGGCCTCTAGCTCAGCCGGCACCTGGGGAAACCTAGCAAACCAGCACATTTTTGAAAACTAGACCACTAGGGGAATCCAACATGGGGTGACTTGTGGGGCTCTGTCCAGGTTCTGTTACCCAGAATCCTTTGCAAACCTCACAATTTGGCCCAAAAAACACTTTTTCCTCTCATTTCAGTGACAGAAAGTTCTGGAATCAGAGAGGAGCCACATATTTCCTTCCACCCAGTGTTCCCCCAAGTCTCTCTATAAGAATGGTACCTCACTTTTGTGGGTGGGCCTACTGCCTGCAAAAGAAAATGCCCCAAAACACTATCTGGACACATCAAAATTATCAAATACAAAACTACCTGTTTTTGAGGGGGGAGGGGGCACCAGCTTTTTTTTGTCCTGGGCTCAGCAGCCTTCTAGGGAAACCTACCAAACCCAGACATTTCTGAAAACTAGACACCCGAGGGAGTCCAGTGAGGTGTGACTTGCGTGGATCCCCCAGTGTTTTCTTACCCAGAATGCTCAGCAAACCTCAAATTTAAGTAAAAAATCACGTTTCCCACATTTCTGTGTGGGATCACCACACTGGGACACATTTCATACCACCCAATGTTCCCCTCCCGGTAAAAATGATACCTCATTTGTGTAGGTGGGCCAAGTGCTTGTGAAAGGGAAGAGCCAAAAACATGTTGATATTGAGGGGAAACCAAAGGGGGTCCAAAAGGGCAGTTTGCAAAAAAAAAATTTTTAGGCTGACAAGTGCAGCAGAAGTTTTATCGGTATAGATGAGACAATGCTGGGTGGTAGGAATTTTGAGGATTCCTGCAGATTCCGGAAGGTTCCATCACAAAAACATGGGAAAAATGTGTGATTTCCAGCAAAGTTGGAGGTTTGCAGGGGATTGTGGGTACAAAAATGGTGCAGGGTGCATGTGAAACACACCACTCTGGAATCACATGATGTTTAGTTTTCAGATGTGTCTAGGTCTTGTGGATTCATCCACATGGCAGCGTCCCAAAGTCCATAAAGTGCAGCCCTCACCATTCCAAGTGGGACGATTGAGAGTAAGCCAAGCTCTCATGGCCCAAAATGTAAAACGAAATCCCAAAATAATCAAATGTCTTCTTGCTTGCTGTGGGATAAGATGTTTTAGAGTGCGGGGGGAGCTGAAAGACTGTTACCCCCTTCAGATGAGGTGGGGTCGTAACCAGGCCCATACTGGTTTGTAGCCACCACCCCAATATATACATATTTTTTAAATTCCCTGGCATCTAGTAAACTTTCTGCCCCCCTGGGGTGTGGATCAGGGGTAATTGCCCCATCTGCCCACTTGTGGGAAGAACAACTGTGGCCCCAATTATTTGGAGTGGGGGTATGGCCATACCCCCACCCTCTTATTTAAAAAAAAAAACTTCCCTGGCCAATGGGGGGCAGATATGGCCAACAGTAATGGTCCCCCATGGGGAGCGACCCTTACCCAAGGGGCTGCCCCCTAAAGAAAACAAACGCATACGCACACACCAATCCCTGGTGCCTAAGTGGTTTCTGCCCCCATGGGGGCAGATTGGCCTAACAAAAATCAGCCGATCTGCCCCCAAGGGGGGCTGAAATGGTCTAAATACAATTTGCCCCCCAGGGGAGCGACCCTTGACTAAGGGGTCACTCCCCACCTCTAAAAAACAAAACAAAAAAACATTTTTTTTTATCCCTGGCACCTAGAGGTTTCTGCCACACCTGGGGGCAGAGCGGCCTAATAACAGGGGGGGCAGAAAGGGCCTGAAATAAATGTGCCCCCCCGGGTAGCGACCCTTGCCTAAGGGGTTGCTCCCCACCTCTAAAAAAACAAA
Organism: Pleurodeles waltl; assembly: GCF_031143425.1. Classification (NCBI taxonomy): domain Eukaryota; kingdom Metazoa; phylum Chordata; class Amphibia; order Caudata; family Salamandridae; genus Pleurodeles; species Pleurodeles waltl. Next base: position 631,924,922 of record NC_090442.1, read on the forward strand.
ACAAAACAAAAAAAAAATCCCCAAAAAATGTATCCCTGGCGCCTAGAGGCTTCTGTCCCCCAGGGGGCAGATCGGCCTAATAACAATAGGCAGATCTGCCCTCGGGGGACAGAAATGACCTAAAATATATTTGCCACCCTGCCCCCCAGGCCCCCCTGGGGTGCAACCCTTGCCTAAGGGGTAGCTCCCCTTGCGTGACATTGGTGCAAAAAAAAAGATCCCCGGTGCCTAGTGGTTTCTGCCCCCCTTGGGGGCAGATTGGCCTCATAAAACTAGGCCAATCTGCCCCCCGCCTTTGGGGGCGGGGGGAACCCCACAGACGGAGCGCTAGCGCTCCCTCTGGGCTCTGTGCCCAGGATGTAATGATTACGTCCTGGGCACACGAGCACTTTGCCGCAGGACGTAACCATTACCTCTGCGGCACAGAAGTGGTTAATTAGATTATGTTTCTTCCGCCGCTTTGGACAACCAGTATTGTTTCTGTATGTATTTCATTTGATTTTGAGATTAATCTACACAACCTTAGCAGTGTTAATAAAGTGAAATATCCATTCTAAATTTTTACTAAAGGTGTGGTCATTAGTGAATGAAAGGTCAAAGTGCGTGGCAATTACTTACTCGATTGATTAGTGATTGCTAATGATTTTTTATTATTGTATATTGATTATTGATTATGTACAGGATCTATGGTAATAACATCTTAATTGCGAGTCAAAAGTTTCATCAACCTATTTGTGTCCCCTTTAAGTTTACTTATTAAGGTCAAACGCGCTTTCAGAGATGGTAGTAGACTGTTGGTTAGTCTCCTTAAGAGCTTACCATAGACGTCTGGTATAGAATAATAGATGAACAGAGACAGTAAGACAGACTGATGATTTGCGTCCTTAAGAGCTTGCCATACATGACCGGTAAAGAGTGACAGGTGTTAACAGAGATGAAGGTCCCAGAGGTGGTAGCAGAAATCATTATTATTGAGATTTGGATTTTGTTTTTCAATGATGATAATTGGAGAAAAAATGATGTTCCATTAAATCTAGAAATTACTTTCACAGATCCTGCTAATGGTTGTTTGAGGATGTTTCCGGCATTCTGGTGATAGTGTAAGTGAAATAGGTTGCGCTTGCACAGCTTGTGCAAATCACAGGTGAAGTGTGAGGTTTGTGATGATTTTAGGGAGTTTGCGTACTCCAAATGAAGTTGTAGTATGAGTGTGCGTACTCCACAGTGTGAGAGTAGGGAAGCCGTTGACTTCACATGAGTGTGGCGCTTTTCTGTTAAAAAATTGTCCACTTGGTTGTTGATGTACAGACCCTACCCCGGAGTGTATTGAAAAGTGTAAGAGACACTTGGTTATATGTTGTAATCTGTCTTGTTGAATAGGTTGATCGGGCGTGGTGGACAAGTCAGAAGTGTGAGTTAAAGTGAGTGAAAGAAATTTCGACTGAGATTTGGCGAGTCCTATTTGCACCAGGACAGACCCATTAATCAGTTGAGAGTAAAATTTGCAGGTTGAATTTTGCTGTAGAATCTGGGAGACTGAGAAAAAAGGAGTAGATGTAAGTGCGGGAAGAGCCATCAGTGAAAATGGTAAGGTTTCTGAAGCAATTGTGTTACCACTCCTGTAGTAAACCAGCAAATTTGTTTTAGTTTTTTTGGTTTTGATTAGTGCTCTCAATATTTGCATTAGTTTTGTGTGGATTGGAGTGAAGGCGGACGAGCCTTAAGACTTTGGCGGTCATTACAACATTGGCGGTAAAAGCCGCTTACCGCCGTGCAGAAGACCGCCAACACACCGCTGCGGCCGCGGAAATCTGCCACAGCTATCATGACCCACAACACGGAATCCGCCAATATTCAGACACCCACACAAGTCCGCCACACCAAAGGTCAGTGATAAACTGGCGAAATCAAAACCTCCACCGTCAAGCCAACAGAAATATGCCCAAACCATCACGACCCACGAATCCACGCGGCGGTCTTTCAACCGCGGTATTCCATTGGCAGTACACACTGCTGCGCTCAAAATACACACACATTTCCAAAACACAGCCACATTGGACACATTGAAATACACACACCTGATACACATACACACACCACTCCCACACACCCAATACAATATAAAACACACACCCACATCACCCACAAACCCCTATGACCACAATTACTGAGAGAAGGCCAGAGAGAGACACCACCATCAACAATACAAACATCCACAGGCACACAACACCATCACCCACATAACTTCCACGCAACTCACACTACACACCACTACATATCAGCACACTTATCACCCCACACACCACCCCATACATCACCTACACCACCCCATGGCATGGCAAAGACACCCCAGGTTCTCAGAGGAGGAGCTCAGGGTCATGGTGGAGGAAATGCTACGGGTAGAGCCACAGCTATTCGGAGCACAGGTGCAGTACACCTCAATTGCAAGGAAGATGGAGCTATGGCGAAGGATAGTGGACTGGTTCAACGCAGTGGGACAGCACCCAAGAAATAGGGAGGCCATCAGGAAGAGGTGGAACGACCTACAGGGGAAGGTGCGTTCCGTGGTCTCAAGACACCACCTTGCGGTTCAGCGGACTGGCATCGGACGCCCACCTCCTCCCCCACAACTAACAACATGGGAGGAGCAGGTCTTGGCGATTCTGCATCCTGAGGGCCTCGCAGGAGTAGGTGGAGGAATGGACTCTGGTAAGTCAAATCTTAACTATTACATCCCCCACCCTACCTGCATGCCAGCACATACCCCCACCCTCACCCCCATCACTCTAACTTCTCACAAATGTCCCAACATCACAAACCACACATCCTAACACCAAGCCCTGCATGCAACAACAAAGCATGGACACCCATCACTAAAGCATGGCCACTGCACATACCCATACACCCCCCTAAACCATCATCACACAAGGTCCCACACAGGAATGCAAGCACTGGGGTACACGGTCACCCACCCATTGCACACCATGCCACACACAGATGTAATAAACATCCTTTTATACCCCTGCAGGACCCCTACCCAATGTCACCGGACAGGAGGGTCCACACATGTCCACACCACCAAAAGAAGAGGCCCACAGTGATGACAGCACTTCTCTCCAACTGGATCTAGATGACCAGCCCGGCCCATCGGGGACCTCGGGACAGTCAGTTCCCCTCACACTGGCACAGGTCATCACAGAGCTTCCCCCCTCTGGAAACACCATCACAGCACCAACCCAGCGGGCCCATACCTCCGTCCCCAGGACACGCCAATCAGCAGTGTGTCCACCACTACAGGGAGCCCAGGCTAACCCACCACCCCAACAACAACAGGGACCTGGGGGCAGTGGTAGTGGGCACAAGGTCCAGGGGACGGTGGCCCAGGAACACAGGGGAACTGGGAGGGCTGCTGTGCGACAGAGGGAGGACAGGCGAAGGGAATCCACTCTCCACAAGGCCCTCTCCAACATCATGGGAGCCTACCCCCACTCCCAGGAGACAATGGCAACGGTACTGGCCAAGTTTCAGGAGACCCAGCGCCTGCAGGAGGAACAGTATTTGGGCTTCAGGGAGGAACTCAGATCCATCAATTCCACCCTGGGCACCATCGTAGGGGTGCTGAAGGAAGTACACAACACCAGGAGGGACACTGTGACACTACAGGGGGCCCCTGACACTAGCCTGGACGATGAACTGCCCACCACCTCCACCGGCGCTAGTGGACAGGAGGCACCGCCACAGGACCACCACACCAGCACCCCACCTCCTGCAGACTGAGAACCACCTCACAAACGGTCCCTGAGATCCAGGACAAAGACAGAGAACGATGCCAAGATCCCCGCCAAGAAATGAGACCACCCTGAATGTCATCCTTCTGTCCCAGTTTGTCACCCTGTCCATCCTTAAACTGCTCCAGCTCCACGTCCTATGCCCATTTGGGCAATGCACCTGTGAGACTAATAGACTGGACTCTGCCATGGACATTCCACCGCCATCACCCCTCACCATTTTGCTACCCCCTCCAATATTGAGCACTAAAATAAACACCCTTAAAGCACAAAACAATCTGGAGTCAGTCTGTGATTTCGAAATAGTGTATTAACAATTACTGCGGCAAAAAGCTCTTTCATTTGTAATGTGAACATACCTATGTCACACAGCTATAGTCCATGATGAATCAAAGCAGAAGTCACACTGTGGGACACACATCTGTGAGATCATGAGGGAAAGTGACAACTCAGTGACCATACACTGGGTGAAATCGACAGACAGTAGAGAGGTAGTAGTTTTAAAGTACATGTAGTAGGCAGGTTTGTATTCTTACCTGTGTTTCACTGGAAATATTGCTGGATCATTGAGTCCCTGTTGTCCATGTCTTCTTCTTCTGCTTCCTCGTCTTCACTGTCCACAGGCTCCACAGCTGCAACAACACCGCCATCTGGACCATCCTCCTGCAGAAAAGGCACCTGTCACCGCAAAGCCAAGTTGTGAAGCATACAGCAGGCCACGATGATCTGGCACACCTTCTTCGGTGAGTAGAATAGGGATCCACCTGTCATATGGACACACCTGAACCTGGCCTTCAGGAGGCCGAAGGTCCATTCGATCACCCTCCTAGTTCCCCCATGAGCCTCATTGTAGCGTTCCTCTGGCCTTGTCCTGGGATTCCTCACTGGGGTCAGTAGCCATGACAGGTTGGGGTAACCAGAGTCACCTGCAAATGGCGAGGGACAACTGTTAGACACACACTAACCTGTAGGGATATCCCCAGACAACCATTCCCACTGTCTTGCTTCCAGGTGCTCACCTAATAGCAACACATGGTACCTCTGGAGTTGACCCATCACATAAGGGATGCTGCTATTCCGCAGGATGTAGGCGTCATGCACTGAGCCAGGGAACTTGGCATTCACATGGGAGATGTACTGGTCGGCCAAACATGCCACCTGTACATTCATCGAATGATAACTCTTCCGGTTTCTGCACACCTGTTCACTCCTGTGGGGGGGGACCAAAGCCACATGGGTCCCATCAATGGCACCTATGATGTTGGGGATATGTCCCAGGGCATAGAAATCACCTTTCACTGGAGGCAAATCCTCCACCTGAGGGCAACGGATGTAGCTCTGCATGTGTTTCAGCAGGGCAGACAACACTCTGGACAACACGTTGGAAAACATAGGCTGGGACATCCCTGATGCTATGGCCACTGTTGTTTGAAATGACCCACTTGCAAGGAAATAGAGCACTGAGAGCACCTGCACTTGAGGGGGGATTCCTGTGGGATGGCGGATAGCTGACATCAGGTCTGGCTCCAGCTGGGTACACAGTTCCTGGATTGTGGCACGGTCAAGCCTGTAGGTGATGATCACGTCTTTCCTCCATTGTCGACAGGTCCACCAATGGTCGGTACACCGGAGGATGTTGCCATCTCCTCCCATGTGCCAGCGGACGGTGCCTATGAAGGACAACAGCAAGCACAGAGTCAAACAACTCAGAGGTACGTACCCACAGCTTACACAGAACACGAATCATAATCCAAAAAGTGGCTTGAATGTGTGTTGAGTCTAGGCCTATGTATGTGTGACGCAGTTAAAAATGAAGCCTTGTGGGCCCCTGAAATGGCGACTGCCTGACCTGTAAAGTGGGACAATAGGATGTGAGGTAACTGCACTGGTGTTGTACACCGTCGCGGTAGGCGGTCGAAGACCGCGGCACAATGCTGCATTGGTTAACTTTGGACCCTATGGGTCCTAGGAGCCAATGACAATGTACGCCGGTGGTGACGGTACGCACCGCCGCGGACATGACCGCCATTTTCTATCTGTTCAATCACTCAATACCTGATCTTCGACAGGAGAGGACCTACACTGCAAGTGCTGCTGTGACCTCGGTCTGGAAGAGACAATGGCTCGAGTGTCTGGGGAAAGGGCCCATACCTTCACATCGGAGGAGTTGGAGAAACTCGTGGATGGTGTCCTCCCCCAGTACACGCTACTCTACAGTCCTCCAGACAAACAGGTAAGTACTCTGGGAGCATGCTGTATGCGCTATGCCTGTGTGGAGCGGGGTGGATGTAAGAAGGAAGGGGATAGAGTGCAGCATGCATGAAACGACAGTGAGTGCATGTGCCACATGCCAAGGGTAGGGATGGGGCCAATAACTGTGACAGTGCAGTTGGTAAGAAGTTTCTCTTTCCCGTGTACAAATCATGTAGGTCAGCGCCCACCAGAAAAAAGATATTTGACGTGTCATCGCCAAGGACGTCCGGACCCTGGGGGTCTACCACAGACGGAGCACCCACTGCCGGAAAAGATGGGAGGACATTCGGCGCTGGAGGAAGAAGAAGGTGGAGGCTCAGCTGGGGATGGCGTCCCAATGTGGGAGGGGTGCCCGTCGCACCATGACCCCCCTGATGTTCAGGATCCTGGCGGTGGTGTACCCGGAGTTGGATGGGTGCTTGAGGGCATCACAGCAGCCACAAGGGGGTGAGTACACTCTCATACTGCTGATTTAGCACGCAGTGGAGGTGTCTGGGTGGGGGAGGTAGGCTGTGGGTTTCCCTAGGCCAGGGCGAGTTTAGTAGGCAAGGTCCCTCCGTAAGGCAGGCCATGTGGCATCCCACCCCACCTCCGTAGAGTGCCAAGTACACCTAGTCATGCCCCTGTGTCATCCATGTGTGCAGATGTCGTCCATAGCCTAGTAGGCCATTTCCCTGGAATTGAACAGTGGAGCCCAAGAGCACGGCGTAGTGCAGGGGGCTTCTGTGTCTGTTGTGTCCACCAACGGTAGCGGTAATGCATGCACTCAACATGTCTTTCTTCTGTCGTCCCCCCTTTTTGTGGTCTCCCTGTTCTTGTGTGCATTAGCATCATCAGGCGGAGGAGCAGTGGCACCGGAGCACGAGGGAGCTGCATCCCACATGGCCCTGGTGGGCAAAACTACGGACTTGGAGTTCACCAGTGGGACGGAGGGCGAGGGGAGCTCCACGGCGGGGACAGGAGCTGAGACCAGCGGCACGGACTAGTCCTCTGATGGGAGCTCCCTTGTGGTGGCGGCAACATCTGTGCCACCCGCATCTACACTTACAGCCTCCACCTCCCCTACCAGCACCACCCTCCCAGCAGCCCCACAGCCTTTGCCCCGGGCCCGCTCACCCAGGAGGGTGGGCATCACCTTCGCCCCAGGCACCTCAGGCCCTGCACCAGTCACCCCTGCTGCCCTCAGTGAGGAGGCCATTGACCTCCTCAGGTCCCTCACTGTTGGGCAGTCTACCATTTTGAATGCCATCCAGGGTGTAGAAAGGCAGTTGCAACAAGCAAATTCATTCCTGGAGGGCATTCATTCTGGTCAGGCGGCCCTTCAGCTAGCTTTTCAGACTCTGGCCTCAGCACTGATGGCAGCCATTGTCCCTGTCTCTAGCCTCCCCCCTCCAACTTCCTCCACCCAGACACAATCCCCTGTACCCCAGCCTATCCCAAGCACACCTTCAGACCTGCATGCACACACGTCAGCACACAAGGGAAGCTCTGGCAAACATAAGCACCACACATCCCACAGGCACTCACGCAAGCATCACACACATCCAGACACACCAACATCCACTGCCTCCACTGTGTCCCCCTCCTCCTCATCTCCCTCCCAGTCTCGTCTCCACTCACACCTGCATGCACTACATCTACAGCCACTACTGCCATCACCAGCACACACACCACCACACCCCGCTCACGTGCAGTCACCACCCCCACTACCATTCACTCATCCCCTGTGTCCTCTCCCAGTGTGTCTGTGATGCCCCCTCCCAAAATACACAAACGCAGGCACACACCCACCCAACAGCCGTCCACCTTATGACAGCCTCCAGCGCATTCACCTTCACCCAAAGTCAGCAAACGAACACCTCTCACAACCACAACCTCTTCCTCCACTCCCAAACACCCTCCAGATACACGTCCCAGTGTCTCCCAAAAACGTTTCTGTCCAACCTTGACCTCTTTCCCACACCTCCCCCACCCCGTCCGTCTCCTATGCCCGAACTAGCACCTCAGCCAGAACATCTCCGGGACCAGTGGTGCCTGTAGTCACCGGAACCTGGAGTGCACCGGCCACCAGGGCAGCCAGTATGGCACGGAGCCGCAGCACAGACAGTCCCCCACCTGTGAAGCAGGAGAGGGGGAAGACTCCAGCCACCAAAGCCGCTCCCAGGGGTCCCGGTGGGAGTGTGGAGTCAGCTGCGACACCTTCCAAGGTGGGGAAGGGACACAAGAAACCAGGAAAGTCTGGGAAAAGCAGCACGGCGGAGGAGACCGCCATCATCCCCGCTGCCCAGGAGGCCACAGCCATCATCCCCGCTGGCCAGGAGGCCACATCCATCATCCCCGCTGCCCAGGAGGCCACCGCCATCATCCCCGCTGCCCAGGAGGCCACCGCCATCATCCCTGCTGGGCCAGAGAGGACGGCCAGCACAAGCCCCGCTGGGCCAGAGAGGATCGCCAGCACAAGCTCCGCTGGGCCAGAGAGGACCGCCAGCACATGCCCCGCTGGGCTAGAGAGGACCGCCAGCACAAGCCCCGCTGGGCCAGAGAGGACCGCCAGCAGCTGAGTCACTGCAAAGGAGCCCGCCGCTCCAAGCACCGGCGAACAGGGCACCGCTGCCTCAAGCACCGCTGAACAGGGCACCGCCGCCTCAAGCACCGCTGAACAGGAAACCACCACCTCAAGCACTGCTGAACAGGGCACCGCCGCCTCAAGCACCGCTGAACAGGGCACCACCGCCTCAAGCACCACTGAACAGGGCAACGCTGCCTCAAGCACCGCTGAACAGGGCACCGCGGCCTCAAGCACCGCTGAACAGGGCTACGCCGCTCCAAGCACCCCAAACAGGGCACCGCCGCCTCAAGCACCACTGGCCCATCAGCGCCAGGGGCACTGACGCTACTGAGTCCGTCACGAGCAGGATGAAGCACTCAGGGCACAAAGCCCCCTCCAGAACCAGTGGAGAGATACATCCACTACCTCTGTCCTTAGCAGGATGAAGCACTCTGGGTACAAAGCCCCCTCCAGAGCCAGTGTAGAGATACATCCACTACCTCTGTCCTTAGCAGGATGAAGCACTCTAGGCACAATGCCTCCTCCAGAACCAGTAGAGACTGTTATCCACTTGAGAGACTGTGGCTTTGCACTCCCCAGGATTGAACAGTGGGCAACCTACCCACTGTAGAAACTTGAGAGACTGTGGCTTTGCATTCCCCAGGATTGAACAGTGGGCAACCCACCCACTGTATAGACTTGAGAGACTGTGGCATTGCACTCCCCAGGATTGAGCAGTGGGCATGTGGCCCTCTCGTGGATTTGGCATCATGCACTCAACCAGCTGAGGTGCCCCCCCTTTCCCTCCACCTGCTTCCCTGTTTTCTTACTCTCTGATGCCCCTGCAGTGTTCTCTCCGTCATGGTCGGGGATCTTGTGTGGGCCTCACCCATACCGTGTGGGCCCAGTGTTCCATGGACTTAAATGGAGCACTACCTGGACTACTATGCTTGGTGTATATTTTGTTTATGGAGTATATATATCTTTTTGCCTACTTGATTTTACTACATTACAATGGTTCCACTAATTTCCTTTTGTCTTTGCATTCTTCCAGGGGGTTGGGGGTGTGACTATCATGTATTAATATGTATTAGTGTGTGTGTTGTAGTGGGTGAGGGTGGGGGTGAGGGTGTTGTGTGTGTGTGTCCCTGTTTTTTCCCTCCCCCTCCCCTGTGTCGTAGGTGCAGTACTCACTGTGGTCTTCGCCGCTGGCGTTCGTGCTCCTGGTAGAGGAGCAGGAAGACTATCGCAGGGAGAATTTGGAGTTCCGGGTTCATGGTGTCCTAGTTCCTCGTGGGGTGTGTAGAGGTGAGCGTTTTCCCTTCGGAATCCTGTTTCCGCCGAGTTTTTATCCACGGTGAATCCGCCCTGGAAAAGGTGGCGGATTGGCCTGTTGTGATACTGTGGGCGGTACTTTGTCTTCCACCTGTCTGTTGGCGGTGACCGCCAAGCTGTTTGTTTTTACCGCCGTGGCGGTCGGAGTGTTAAAGTGGCAGTCTTTGTTGGCGGTTTCCACCATGGTCGTAATTGCTAATTTTTTACCGCCGGCCTGTTGGCGGTCTTACCGCCGCTTTAACACCGACTGCCAGGGTTGTAATGAACACCTTTGTCTGCTGCAGTACGTGTGAGTGTGATGTCATTGGAGCCGCTCTAAGATAGGTCGGTTACTGAGAAGGGTCGTGCACGGATTGGCAGCCATTCGTGAGAGGCAATTGGTTGAGAACGTAGGCGAAAGGAATTTTGTGATTAAAAGTCACTTCCTCATTGGATTTGAATACCAAAAAGGTCGAAAAAATGAAGTTTTTCAAAGCGTTAAACAGAGAAAGATGGGAACCTAGCATTTCCTACAAATGGGACGTTCAATTTGAGGATTTTGGAGCATTTACGGATGATGCTATATGAATCAAATCCCCTTCGAGACCAGCATAGTTTGAAGCATTAGTGATTTGGGAGCTAGTAGCCAGACAGCAGTAGCAATTGAAAGAATTGAGAATGAGAAAGGCAGAAAAGACTCTAGCGGAGGGTAGATGGGACTGTGTTCAGAAAGCATGGAAAACAGAGCTTTGCAAGGGATTAAGTTGTTTCCGGCAATTACACAGGAGAATGATAAGAAAGGAAAGAAAGCTAATAGGAAAACTAGTAAAAGTCCGTCCGAGAGTAAGGAGGCTAGAAAGTCTTTAACAATGGAGGAGGACTCAGACTATGAGGAGTCTGAGTTATTGAGAGATTGACCACCACCATATACAGTACATGAGAGTGGTCCAAGTTCACCTGTTGATCCGACAGCTCCGACACAGGTTAATGGGACAGCGAGATCTGTGCAGGTTAATGCTAGCCTGACACAGAATGCGGTGCAAAGTTGTCTTAATGTGCATTCTACTCCTGTAGTGCAGACTCAGGTGCAACCGCCACAGGTTCAGAGAATTTATCCTGATGTTCCCATTATGGAAACAACTTTGAACTTAGTGGTGCCAAAGGAGTGGGTCTTTCTGAGACTGATATTGATTCAGACTGAGCCAGCTCTCATTGTATTACCCAAAGTGCAGCCGCAGGTAATGGCAAGATTCATACCAGTGACAGGGACACAGTCAGATATGACTCTGATGATGAATCAGAACATGGGATTTACTCTCCCACAGAGTGTCGGTGCCAGAACAACCCCAGATGCTATATCATTGCCTATTACTGTTGGTCCAGCTCTACCATTATTAGCGCAGAAGAAACTGACTGTAGGTGAACAGGGAGCAATGTCCAAAAAACTAATGAGGGCAGGACATAATGAACATGTTCAGGTAGTCTCTCGTGGGACAGACTTTTGATTGATCAAGATCATTGTTAGACCTTAGTCCATTTGTTGCACTTCCAGATACGGTGACAGGGCCAAACGCTAGCCACAGCTTGAAATTATTGACACCGCAGACTCTGAATACAGTTACACAGCAGGTGTCACCGGTCCAAGCAAGTAACATTTTGTTACAAGGATTGACAGCTCAGCAATTAACTGAATGGTTAGGCAAGCTGAACACCTCCCAAAATGCCCCTAAAGGAGAGGAGTATTTGAATTATACTAGGCGAGGCATGGAAGCGGGTGAACTCATTGAGGGAACAATGGGGTGAATAAGTTAGAATCCTACACGGAGGCAGAGTTGCAATTTTTGTGCCCAAAATTTACAAGAGAAGTGAGCAATGTGCATCAGAGATTAGCAGATTTGGCAGAGAAATACAAGATTTTTAACACATGAGATCTGCCAGAATGAAGGCACACCTTAAGGAATTGCTTCAAAGTGCTCAGACCTGTGGAGCATTAGACAAATGGGAAGGCAGATGGGTAAAGAAAAGAAACAGGAGAAAAAAGGATTCTTTGGAGCTGCATGAAAATGTGCAGTAGGATAAAGATCCAGTAAAAAAATTGCCAATGAGAGAAATTCCAGGGGGGAATTTTGTTCATGTCCCGTGGAATAGAAGTGACATTCTGTCATTTACAAATGATTATCCAAAACTGAGAGAAAAACCAGTAGAATGGTATCAACAGACAGACAGATTTGTGAAAAAGTGTTTGTGGGAAGACTTGAACACATTACTAGAGATAGTGGTTCCAGCGGATCTGTGGATTGAGTGTAGATTGGCCAACAAGTGAGCCAGAGAGAGACAAAAATACAGATGCACCATCTCCTTGTACATATTACTATGAGGTGATTGAGTTTCTGAAATCGAGAATTTAGCCCAAGAATATTGATTGGCAGAGGATTGACACGACTGCTCAGGAAGCAATGGAGTCAGTACATGTGTATTATGAGAGATTGTTGCAGGCAATGAAGCATTATAGAGGTACAGAGACAATTGAGGTGAAAGACATGCTTCAGGACCTGCGTATCTGCGACTTGCTATTGTCTTTCGTTTCAATTTGTGTTCAGATTTGTGGAAGGATTGAGACCTGAAATTAACCAGATGATTGAGAGTCATTTGATTTGCTGGCAAGCATAGCCGATTGATGAGGTGTTGCAGTATGTGAAGTACTGTGCTGATGAGATTGAGTTGAAGCAGAAAAAGTTGAAAGAGAAGGTGATGGTGATGCAGATCAAAGCCACTGAAACAGCAGTGCAAGGGAATTTTTCACAGCAGTTACCACAACAGCAGCAGGGAAACATGATGTTTCAGCCTCAGATGTGAGGTAGAGGTCGTGGAGGCATTATGAATCGCAGTCCAGACTTGAATACTGTAGTGGTTCAGAATGATGTGCAGGGAATTAAGAAGCTATTGCCATGTCACATTTGCGGAGTCATCGGATATTGGAAACGGGAATGTTCAATGATGGTGCAAGAAGGCGTTGTTCAGCAGAGTAATTACATCAATTCATTCCAGAATGTGAGAGGACCAAGAGTAAGGGGTCCTAATCCAAATTGTAAGAATACTGTGAGTCAATTGCAAACTTTTCATCCCATGCAGCAGGTGCAAATGCCCTGTGCACAAATGTCACAATTGCTGCCAATGCAACAGCAGGTTCCTATGGTACCTAGACAGGCAAATCCAAATATCACACGTCCTGATGGAGCAGCAACAGATGATGCTTTCTCAGCAGGTCACAGGTCGGAGGCATAGCAGAAATAGTAACACAGTGCACCAATTCCTGTTACACAGTGAGAATGGAATAAATGATGAATGGACGAGTGTCAGTTCAGATGAGGAGCCATATGTGCTTAGGACTTCCCTAGAGATAGATCAAAGAGGACCCTATGTGAAGGGAAAGGTTAGGGGTCACAAGGTTTCATTCTTGGTTGACACAGGAGCTACACATTCTAGAGTGGGAAGTTCAGAAGTTCCAAATTTGCCCATTGCAGGTAGAACAGTCAAGGTCATGGGAGTTGCAAACCAGTATTTGACAAACCTGATTACACATCCAATTCAAGTTGAGATTGGCAACTTTCAGGGTTTGCATAAATTTGAAGTCTGTGATTCAAGTCCAGTATCCCTACTGGGAAGAGACTTGTGTAAAACAAGATGTTTAATTACTTGCTCAAATGATGGAAATGAGATTCAGACAAATAGTGATGATGAAGAGGACCAAGCCCCAGAGATAGAGGTTGAAACTACAAATGAGGAGTACACGTTGATTGAATTTTTCCCGATGTGAAAGAGCTCCATCCTGATTAGCAGGGAACGGTAAAGGAGAAGGTATGGGATTCGACAGGAAAATAAATAGGTTTGGTAAAGGGAGTGGAGCCAGTCAAAGTTACTGTGAAGACGAATGCAGTTTTTCCTCAAACTCCGCAGTACCATCTGCCGCAAGATGTCCTGATGAAAGTAACACAGAAAATTGCAGATTTTGTAAAGCAAGGGGTTCTGAAAGAAGTATTGGGCAGTCCATGTAACTCACCAATAATGGGTTTGAAGAAGCCCTGTGGGAAGGTTCGGATTGTTCAGGATTTGAGAAAAATAAATGAGATTGTGGTCAAATGTTGTGCTGTAGTGGCCAATCCAGCTGTGATAATGTTCCAAATTCTATGTGATGCCGAATGGTTCACTGTCATCGATTTGTCACAAGCTTTCTTTTCTGTGCCTCTTCATGAGGATAGTCAATTTCTCTTTTGTTTCAAATTCCTAGATCGGGTCTATTGCTTGTGTAGAATTCCTCACCTTCCATTTTCAATCAGATTTTGAAAAAGGATTTGGAGTCATTGGAATTGCCTTTCCAATCGACTTTGGCGCAGTACATTGATGACTTACTGACTGCGTCCAACACAAGGGACGAGTGCAAGTATGATACGATTGCCCTGTTGAACCATTTGGAAAAGAATGATCATAAAGTGTCTCAGCTGAAATTACAGTACTGTCAGAAAGTAATGAAATATGTGGGTCACCAGATTGAGAAGGGATCAAGAAAGATATCCAGAGGTCCAGGGAGGTGTGAACCACCCAGTAGCATATTTTTCAGCTACTTTGGACCTAGTTGCAGCCGACTTACTGGGTTGTTTGCGCGCAGTTGCTGCAGTTGGTTAGAGCCTTACACAGTGTGAGGGCATTGTGATGGGACATCCCCTGACTGTAATGCTCCCTCACTCTATTGAGATTCTACTGACAAGGACAAAACCCCAATATTTGACTGGTGTAAGGGTGACTAGATATGAAACAAGTATTCTAGGGTCACCAAATGTATCATTAAAAATATGTACAGTGCTGAACCCGGCAACCTTACTTCCAAGTGAAAATGCTGAAATTGAAAAAGAGGAAGATGTTGAGCATGATTGTCTTGAAGTAACAGATTTGTGCACCAAACCGAGACCCGACATTATAGATAACTGATTGGAAGAAAATGACCAAATTATCTTTGTTGATGGTTCTTCTCTGCGAGACAATACAGGGACACTGGGAGCAGGATGTGCACAATTAAAGGTACCTTGGAAGCTTCCTGGCTTCGGGGAGTGTATTCTGCTCAAGTAGCAGAACTAGTAACCCTTACTATAGCGTGTCATGTTTCTGCTCAGTTAAAAGTTACAATCTATACGGATAGCCAGTATGGATTCGGATTAGTCCATGATTTTGGTCAGTTGTTGTCACAGAGAGGTTACCTGACCTCTTCTGGTTCACCAGTGAGAAATAGTGAGAGAATTAAAGAATTGTTACATGCTATTCAAATGCCTGAAAAGATTGCCGTGGTGAAATGTAGTGCACATCTGAAGTCACAGGACTTTCAATCATTGGGAGATGGATATGCAGATCAAGTCACTAGGGTTTGCGCATTGAAATGTATATTGTTCAAAGACAAGTGGGAACTGCTACCTAAAGAAGATGAAACTTATACAAGCTATGCATTGAAAATAATTGAAACTTTAGAAGAACTGAAAATGTTGCAGAATAATGTTGACAGGGAGGAAAAATGTTCTTGGAGCAAATCGAAATGTGTGCAAAGGCAAGATTAATTGTGGGTTTCAGAAGAGGGTCAATTGGTGTTTGCCAAATAGCGTGTTGTCTCAAATGGCAAGGTACCATCATAGCCAAGCACATATTGGGAGGGATTCAATGATTTCATTGTTCAAAAATGATTGGTTCCATCAAAAGTTTAGACAAGTTGCTGAAGCAGTTTGCCATTGATGTGTCATTTGTTAACAACTAAATGCAGGGAAAGGGACAGTGGTTAATTTGAGCCACATTGGAAGAGCGGGAGGTCTATTCAGCAGAATCCAAATGGATTTTATTGAGATGCCTGTGTGTGAAGGTTTGAGATATGTGTTGGTGATTGTTTGAATCTCTAGTCATTTGATTGAAGCATACCCTACACGAAGAAATGATGGTCTCACAGTAGCAAAATTACTGCTTAGGGAACTGATAACGAGTTTCTGATTTCCGATCTCTTTAGAATTAGATAGGGGAAGTCACTTCAACAATGAACTAATTAAATTACTGTGTGTAGCATTGAACATAGAGCAGCAGTTGCATTGTAGTTACCACCCTGAAGCATCAGGACTAGTGGAACAGATGAATTGTACATTGAAGTCATGGGCTGCAAAGATGTGTGAGTCCACAAATTTGAAATGGCCTGACGCATTGCCTTTAGTGATGATGTCAATGAGAAACACACCTGACAGGAAGACAGGATTGTCGCCGCATAAGTTCCTCATGGACAGAGCAGTGAGGTTACCAGCGGTGCCAGCAAATGCACTTATCAACATTACAGATGATATGGTGTTAGATTACTGCAAAGGTCTGGCTGATGTGGTTCGCTCTTTTTCTCAGCAGGTAGAAGCCACCACACTGCCACCAATCCATGACCCCGGGCACAACCTGAGAGCTGGGGACTGGGTTGTGATCCAAAAGCACTTAAGAAAGATGTATTTGGAGCCTCATTGGAAGGGACCTTATCAGGCAGTTATGACAACCACCACAGCTGTGAAGTGTGCTGGAATTCTGAACTGGGTACATGGAAGCCATATGAAGAAAGTGGCATGTCCACTGGATCAAGAAGAAGCATTGTTGAGAGTACCAACAACAGTGAGACGAGTCTCAGGGCCGGAAGGAGAACAAAGAGGAACTGAGACAGGATCTGAGCCAGCGGAGACCTCCAGGTGGGTGACGGAGAGCCAGTCTCCTTTGAGGCAGCAGGAGAGACTAATCAGAGGAGGGATTTCACAGAAGCAGATGATCTTGAGAGACAAACAGAGCAATTGCAAGACCTAGACGAGGAAGGAGTTGAGGTGGATCAAAGTCAAAGAGATCTGACTCCTCCTGAACCAGTTGCAGGTCCATCAAAAGAAAACACCACAGAACAAGGAGAATGTTCAAATTCGACTCTGAAGAGAACAGTGACAAAGGGTCCACTTAAAGGAGATAAGTGGCCAGAGTCACAACTGGAGAAAGGGAGAGAGGTGGTTGTTGAACCAACATTCGAAGAAGTAGATACCACAAGAATAGAAGATCTAAGTGAAGGAGAGCTGAATGGTGATCGAAAATTGAAAAGAAAGACAATAGCAAGTCGCAGATACACAGGTCCTGAATGGGCATATGCAACTACAAACGAATGGCAGCAAGATTTTACGTCTTTTTGTTTTGATAGAGAAGTTCCGGGTCAGTATTTTGGAACCCGAAGGAATCTAATGAACTGAACTGTTGAAACAATCTGACAGTAATGTTTGAGAAAGAGACGGTTAAAAGTAACCGGAAGAGACATTGATAACCTGATTTGACTTTTGGAAACCTGATTTTGACAAAGCTGCTAACTGATTTTGACAAGCGATCCTGGAAGTGAAACTGAGCTGCTGAAGAAAGAGTTGTCTATTTTTTATTTTTGCTGCACATTTTTCCAAATTTCTTCTGCTTTCTGATTCAGATAAAGTAACATTAGTTAACAAGGTAGAGATGCTAGGCACTGTAAATATATGAGCATTGGTTTTGCAATTATGTGTGGGATATTGTTTGTGGTGTTGATTGTGGGTATGTCTGTTCTTGATAAAAGGGAAGCCAACCATACTTCTGCTTTTGAGACAATACAGCACTAGCAGCATTAGAGAAGTTAAGGTTCGATGAGAAATATTTGCATGAGGATACTAATGTGCATGGAGAACTTTCTTCTAATGTTTTCTATCACTTATTGTGTGAGTATGTTGAGACAATGGATACGAAGAATTGTTTTGTGTGTATGCAGATTCTTTTATCAGTCAAGGAAGGAGTCACCTATCAGAGTCTGCCTTTAACCTACGGCATGAGTTGTAGTCTGTTACTAACAAGATTTTATAACCAGCAGTACATTCAGTACTTCTACTCAAACTACAATGTTGTGTTTTCGTTTGCTCCTATAATTAGGTATTGGGGTAGAGTAGCTATGGATAATGACATAGTAATATCTAGAGGTTTCTTTGAACCTACATTGACGTTTGTCACAGCTTATAGACATAAACCTAATTTGACATGCTTGCTTACACCGTTAGAGAAAAGCTTCTTAGATCACACAGATGACAGGAGAAAGGCATTAAAAGATAAATTAGAAAAAGGCTTAGCAAAAAGGACTTATACAAATGATTATGCTTATAATGCAATTAAAACAGAAAGGAAATTGGCTTTAGATGCACAACATGTAGAGAAACGTAGTATATATATATGCCTAATTTGTGTGCTGACACTTCATTTGTGGGAACTAGTGAATGTAGGCATGTGTTTTTGTTTCAGAGTAAATGGACGTTTATGTTGAATGGACAGAACAATACAATTCCAGGAATTTACTACATCTGTGGTCTTAATGCTTATTACCGTCTTCCAAGAGGATGGTATGGGACATGTTATTTGGGGATAGTTTTCCAAAAGATATATCAAATGGAGGATTTGAAAAAGTTTCCGAAAGTGACTGAATTAAGAATAAGAGAGAGAGGAGGGAGTCCTCTTCTGCTATAATGGGAGATATATTTAGAACAGTGATTCCTTCAGTGGGAGTCATTCTGAATTTGATAAAGATTCAAAAGTTGTCTACTATTGTGGATAACATGCTGACAAATGTTTCAGAAGCCATACTCCTGATAGATACTGAATTAGCTGCTGATAGAGCTATGACTCAAACTTGTCTTGCTTTAGACATTCTTTTAGCGAAGGATGGTGGAATCTGTAGAATGATTAATTATAGGCATTGTTGTTTGTATATACCAGATAACAATAAAGAGATAAGAGACTTGCATACTAATCTGACTAATGCAAGTGCTGATTTGAAAGAATTGAAAGAACCAGGTGTTTAGGTAAAGGTTGGCAAAGGGTTTGCTTCAGTGGGAAATTGGCTCAGCAATATTTGGAATGGGATTCTGTTGAAAATATTATAGGGATATTAATTGTTGTGGTTTGTCTATTGGGGATATTGGGATTATGCAAATTATGCAAAAGAGTTAAATTGAAAAGGTCAAAGAATAATCAGAGGACGGAAGAAAAGAAAAGGGAAACACTTTACAGGGAAAATTCAAATGGGAAACAAAATTATGGGATTGAATTGACAGAATTTTAGCTGTTGTAGAAATTTGTGGGTAATAGTGTGAAGACATATTTAGTCATCAGAGGAGGGATTGCTAGTGCAGGTGTTTTAATAAAAATTATTAATGAGTGTTCATGTATTTTGAATAATAAGTTGTGTAGAAAATATAATAACGAAATGTACTAATCAATAATTTAATAATATGAAATGTTGAATATATGTTAGGCTAATACAGTAATATGTCATATTGAGGGTTATGACTTAAGCTCTAGCTTTATTAATTTTAGGTCTTAACTTAGCGAATGTCTTAGCCTAGTTGCCAGACCTCATGCAAAAGCTGTATTTCTTAGCGTTTAAAAAAATAAATGTTCCAAAGAAATGTAACTGTAAATTTCTATCGTATTGTGTAAATTTGCTCATAACAGAAGCTTTTCGTGTGAACCGACTGCTAGGAGATGATGTTCCTGCTAATGCAACATTTTATGTGTAATGTGTGTGTGACTGACTTTCCCAGGACAAGAACAATGAAGATACTAACTAGAGTAGAAGCTGCAACAATATTGTTACCTGACAAGCCAGATGATGAGGACATTGCAATACAAACCAATCAACGACATGTGAACAGAGTAATATTAGAATTCATAGATTTGTGATTTTAGTTTTATTGGACAGAGTGTGAACATACGATTAACTGACCAATAGGGATTTAGGGGTTAGTCTAGGTAACTTTGACTTAACAACATTGCACGGAGAGAAAACAGTCATTTTAACCATTGCCCATTTTGCGTCTTGAGAAGAGACGTGCTTAACTTTAATACTTAAAGACTTTGCCCTTCCCGAACTCTCATACTGAATCCCGATGCCTTGCTGATCGACTGATGTCCTGAGGACGAAGACATAGGCCATCATTATGACATTGGCGGTAATTACTGCCTACCGCCGCAGCGATGGCTTCCAAAAGACCGTTGCAGCGGCTAATAGCCATCCGCTGAATAATGACAACAGCGGGATTTCCGCCACAAGAATGGTGGAAATCCAGCTGTGGCCATGCTGGCGGATGGCATGAAGGTGGCACTGCTATGACCAGCTGCAACACGCCAGTAGACTGCCGTCAGCTGTATTATGAAAACTAATATGGCCTGGCGTTGTTCTGCTGGCAGGCGCTGCTGTCAATAGCAGCCTACCCGATCCCCTGCCTTAAGACCCCCTGGATACGGTAAGTCAGGTTTCCGACAGGGGAGGGGAATGTTGTGTGTGTGTGTGTCGGTGTGTGTGCATGAGTGCGTGAGTGTGTGCATGAATGTATATGTATGTGTAGTGTTGTTTGCGTGTGTGTATTCATGTGTGCAAATGCGTGTAAGTATGGATATGTGAATGCATGTCTGCGTGTCTGTGTGAATGTGGTGCAGGTGTGTGCATGAATGAATGAATGCATGCATGTATGTATGCCTGTGTGAGTGAATGTGTATATGCGTGGTACGTGTGTGTGTAGGGGGTGGGGGAATTAAAGGGGGAGCGTGGATGGAGGAGGGGTGGGGGTGTCTTGGGAGTTGTTTGGGGGAAGGGCCCTCGTATCAGTGACAGGGAAGAATTCCCTGTCACTGATGGGGCCTTCCGCCATGGTTTTCATGGCGTTGCTAATGCCATGAAAACCATGGTGGTAGGCAGGGTCAAAATTCCTGAGGTGGAACAATAGCGGCCGCTAGGCTGAGATTCTTAGATCCAGCCCAGCAGCTGCTACTGCCATGGAGGTCGGCTGCCAATGTCATAATGTGGCGGTATGAACCGCCAACCTGTTGGCAGTACCACCGCCACATTACCACTGACCCCGGGGTCATAATGACCCCCTAATTCTGCTTTGCTGATCCACTCTGAGTCTAGGAATATCAAAAACTGTCATTATCATGCATATTTGCTTTTTTTTCTTTCTAGGTACCGACTGCGCTGTTTTAATAGAGTCATAGTTAGATGTTTTTCCAAATTTGTGTTACTTAATTGTTTTGCATGAAGCCCAACATGCTGATGCTAATCTGATGTTAGTTAAGGATTCTCACTAATTGAATTATGATAACAGGGACTAATGCTTGGTGAATTTCTCTGCTGAACTTCATGTACAGTATAACATTGATGGAGTTGACTTTGCTCCTGATTTGCACCATAATTTTAGAATGTGTTGTTGTTCAAGCTTTGATTAGATTATGTTTCTTCCTGCGGTTTGGACAACCAGTATTGTTTCTGTATGTGTTTCATTTCATTTTGGGATTAATCTACATGACCTTAGCATTGTTAATTTAGGAAAATAAACATTCTAAACATTTACTAAAGGTGTGGTTATTCATGACTGCAAGTCATGGTGCATAACTATTACTGACTCCATTGATTGTTGATTACTAATGATTATTGATTATTGTGTATTGATTATTATGTACTGGATCTATGGTAAAAACATCTTAATTGCGAGTCAAAAGGTTCATTGACCTATTTGCATCCCCTTGTAAGTTTACTTATTAAGGTCAGACGCGCTATCACTCCTGTGTAAAATGTATGTGTAATTGACTTTCCATGATTGGCATATTTGATTTACTAGTAAGTCCCTAGTACAGTGCACTAGAGGTGCCTAGGGCGTGTAAATCAAATGCTACTACTGGGCCTGAGCACTGGTTGTGCCAACCACATTAGCAGCCCTGTAAACATGGCTCAGACCTGCCACTGCAGTGTCTGTCTGTGCATTTTTAAACTGCCAATTTGACTTGGCAAGTGTACCTACATGCCAGGCATAAACCTTCCCTTTTTATACATGTAAGACACCCCTAAGGTAGGCCCTAGGTAGCCCCATGGGCAGGGTGCAGTGAATGTTAATGGTGGGACATGTACTTGTGTGTTTTACATGCCCTGACAGTGAAATATTGCCAAATTTGGTTTTCACTATTGCAAGGCCTATCACTTTCATACGTTAACATGGGGGCTGCCATTTAATATTATTAAAATGCAGATTCACTTTGCGAGCAGATAAACATGTGGAGTTTGGGGTCTCTGAACTTTAAAAATGCATCTTTTAGGGCAGTTGGTTTTCAGATAGTGTTTTTGAAAATGCCACTTTTAGAAAGGAGCCATTTTCTTGCTTAAACCATTCTGTGACTCTGCCTGTTTGTGGAGCCCCTGTCTGGGTCCATTTGACAGTTTGGCTGTTTGCACCTCTCTCTAGACAGTGACACAAAGGGAGCTGGGGTGTAGCCTGCATATCCTGATGAGCCATGGGTGCTAGGAGGGAGGGGAGAAGTGGTCACTTACACCTGAAATGGCTGTACCTGCCCTCACACAATGCAGTCTCCAACCCCCTGGTGTGTTTCTGCGTCATGGCCTGGGAAAGGTAGGATATGACAAACAAGAGAGACTTTCCTTTGAAGTAGGCCTACTTCAAAGGCAGAAAGAGGTATTAGAAGAGCACCCAATCCCCCTGAAAATCAGATCACTTCTGTAATCAAGAGGAACCTCTGCCAAGGAGAAGTAAAGAGCTGAGGAGAAGTGCTGCCCCTGCCTGTGATTGTGCTTTGTTGGGCTATCCTGCAGTTGCTGCTTCTGCCTGTGAAAGGGGACAAAGCTTGGACTTCATGATATATTCCTGCTTGAGAAGAATATCCAGGGACTTGGATTGAGATTGCCCCCTGTTCTGAAGTCTCAGGGCCATCAAAGTCTTCCCCTACCAGCACTTGGACTCTCTTTTGAGACACCTGCCCTGACAAGTGGTGCCCTGTCCAGTCCCTGGGTCCTTGAAGGAAAAAGCTGTTGATAATCCACGAAAACCGAGTTCGGACCACTCGGGACCGACGCTGCTGCCAAATCCCATGACGCTGCCTGCAACCAACTCTGTGGTCCTCGCTGGAGTGTGATGAACCTCACAGGGCCGACACCGCTGCAGCCCCGCCGAAGTCATCGCACCACGTCGTGACTGACGGATATCGATTCCGCCCGAATTGCATGGATTCAACGCTCCACACCGATACCGCCTCACCTCCAGCGCTCCACAGCAAGGACTTGACGCTCTTTGTGATGCCTCCGCTATTTTTCCCCGCAGCACTGAAACCAACGCCACCTAAGATCCAGCGACGCCACGATCCGGGACTTCGTGCACCGGCTTGTTTTCACTCATTACTAAGGTACTGTACCTGGGGGTTTGCGAAACTCCGTACCCGACGCCATTGGCATCGGATTGTTTGGAATGACTCCATCACAATGCCGTGTTATCACCTCATCGAAGCATTTTGTGTTTCTAAGCGCTATTTTTGAGCTTAATCTTTATAAGTTCATAACGTGACTTGTGTATGTCGGCTTTTTGTCATTTTGGTCTTGCTTCGTTTAGATAAATATTGTCTATTTTTCTAAACCTGTGTTGAGTCATTTTGTGGTGTTTTAACTACATTACTGTGTGTGTTGGTACAAATACTTTACACCTGGTCTCTGAAGTTAAGTCTGCCTGCTCGTGCCAAGCTACCAAGGGGGTGAGCGGGGGTTAAATGAGGGTGATTCTCCTTTACCGTGACTAGAGTGAGGGTCCTTACTTGGACAGGTGGCAACCTGACTACCAAACAAACACCCCATTTCTAACAGTGTGCATTTTCAGAGAGCTTGAGGAAATAAACAGTGTCCAGTGTATTTGTGAATTTTGGAAAGCTACTTAAGGTAAAATGTCTGTTTAGGATAATTGGCTTTAGGTCTTGGGGAACACCCTTGAGGTGTATTGAAAAATGCCACTACCATATGTTTTCACAGTCTACAAATCCTAAGGTTTCTTTCTGTGTGTGTCAGGCCTCCCTCACTTAGACTGGATGGATGGGAGAATGCGTATAACATTAATTATGACAGAACACGCAGAAACAGATGACTACCTGTTGTGACAAATCAATGTATTGCACGTCTTATTTATTAACAAAGCATCAACTAGAAATAGGGGTCAGCACATCTTCATTGGCTGCCTTATATGCAAAACAACATCCTATTTGACGATATTTATGTACATTCTATAAGTCATCATGTGGCTAAGTAAATAAGAAACACAAAACATATCCTCTCTTAAATAATGAAACATGAAACTCATAATATAGCATCTGTTAATTCTACTATTGTTACATATACCTTTATGAACTCTAAACATCAATACTAAAAATAAACTTAAACAATAAATATCTACTCAAGCAACATAGGGTGTCATTATGACCCTGGCGGACAGTGGTAAAATGGAGAAAAGTACTGCCAACAGGCTGGCGGTACTTTTCCCCATATTACGACATTGGCGGTTTGGCTCAAGCATCGAATTTCCGGTCACTGCGCTGGTGCTTGTCGATCTTCTCGTTGCGAAGTCAGGCTGCGTCGTTCCGGCTCAGCGTGCGGGGAAATTTTCACTGCAGTGCAGGCTGTGCATTGAATTTCGCCACAGCAGGAGTCCTTCTCGAAGAGATGAAGTCTTTTGGTCCTGAGACTTCAGGGAACAGGAGGCAAGTTCTATCTAAGCCCTTGGAGGGCACTTCTTCACCACAGCCAGAGAGCAGCAAGGCAGCAGGCCAACAGCAAGGCAGCAGTCCTTCACAGAAAGCAGTCAGGTGAGTCCTTTGGGCAGCCAGACAGTTCTTCATGGCATGATGCAGGTACTGGTTACAAGTTTCTTCTCCAGGAAGTGTCTGAGTTGGTAGGGGCAGAGGCCCTGTTTATATACCCAAATGTGCCTTTGAAGTGGGGGAGACTTCAAAGAGTGGCTTAGAAGTGCACCAGGTCCCCTTTCAGTTCAATCCTGTCTACCAGGGTCCCAGTAGTGGGTGTGGCAGTCCTTTGTGTGAGGGCAGGCCTTCCACCCTCCCAGCCCAGAAAGACCCATTCAAAATACAGATGTATGCAAGTGAGGCTGAGTATCTGGTATTTGGGGTGTGTCTGAGGAAATGCACAAGGAGCTGTCAACTAAACCCAGCTAGATGTGGATTGTAAGGCACAGAAAGATTTAAGTGCAGAGAATTGCTCACTTTCTATAAGTGACATTTGACAAATAGTAATATTAAATCCAACTTCACCAGTAAGCAGGATTTAATATCACCATTCTGGCCATACTAAATATGACCTTCCTACTCCTTTCAGATCAGCAGCTACCACTCAAACAATGTATGAGGGCAGCCCCAATGTTAGCCTATGAAGGGAGCAGGCCTCACAGCAGTATGAAACAAATGTAAGAGTTTCACACTACCAGGACATGTAAAATATATAGGTACATGTCCTGCCTTTTGCCTACACATCACCCTGCCCTATGGGTTACCTAGGGCATACCTTAGGGGTGTCTTACGTGTAGAAAAAGGGGAGTTTTAGGCTTGGCAAGTACTTTTAAATGCCAAGTCTAATTGGCAGGGAAACTGCACACATAGGCCTTGCAATGGCAGGCCTGAGACAAGGTTCATGGGCTACTTAAGTGGGTGGCACAATCAGTGCTGCAGGCCCACTAGTAACATTTAATCTACAGGCCCTGGGCACACATAGTGCACTCTACTATGGACTTATAAGTAAGTTAAATAGTTCAATTGGGTATGATCCAATGTTACCATGTTTAAAGGGAGAAAGCATATGCACTTTAGCACCGGTTAGCAGTGGTAAAGTGCGCAGAGTCTTAAAACCAGCATCAACAGTGTCTAAAAAGTGGAGGGAGGCAGGCAAAAAGTTAGGGATGACCATCCTAAGGCTGTTAGGTCTAACATGTGTCCCCCCCAGCTGAAAGTGGGGAGAGCTACCCAACCTCCTGGGAGCTCTCATCGCTAAGGCGGACGTATTTGGAGAGATCATCAGCATTGGCGTCATCAATCCCTGAGTGATGCTCCACCGAAAAGTCTATCCCCTGTAGGGGAATGGACCTCCTCAAAAGTTTAGGATTCTCACCCCTGATTTGCATGAGCCATCAGATTGGCCTGTGGTCTGTCTGAACCCGGAAGTAAGTCGCAAACAGGTATGGTCTCAGCTTCTTCAGTGCCCAGACCACAGCAAAGGTTTCTCTCTCAATAGCACTCCACCTCTGTTGCCGTGGTAATAGTCTTCTGCTAATAAAGACTACTGGTTGGTCTGACCCCTCCTCATTTAGCTGTGCTAGAGCAGACCCTAAGCCATGCTCTGAAGCGTCTGTCTGCACAATAAATTCCTGGGAGTAGTCAGGGGCCTTGAGCACGGGGGCCGTGCACATGGCTTCCTTCAGAGAATCAAAGGCTTTCTGACAAGCCTCTGTCCAATTCACCAACCTAGGTTGCTTTTTGGAACTAAGTTCGGTCAATGCTGACACAATGGTACCATACCCCTGACAAAATGTGTAGTGGTATCCAGTGAGGCCTAAAAAGGCTCTCACTTCAGTCTGTGTTCTAGGTGGTTGCCAGGCCTTGATAGTCTCAATCTTGGCCTGGAGTGGCTGCACCTTGCCACCACCTACTAGGTGTCCCAAGTACACAACGGAACCCTGCCCAATCTGGAACTTTCACTAGCCTTGATGGTCAGGCCTGCCTGTTGCAGAGCCTGAAGCACTTCCTTGAGGTGATGTAGGTGTTTCTCCCAGCTGGAGCTATAGACAGCTATGTCATCTAAGTAGGCTGCGCAGTAGGCATCCTTGCCAGCTAGGACCCCGTTAACCAACCGTTGAAAGGTAGCAGGGGCATTTTTCAACACAAAGGGTATCACCTGGAACTGGTAATGGCCATCAGGTGTGGAAAATGCAGATTTCTCTTTAGCCCCCTCAGTCAGCGTGATCTGCCAGTACCCTATTGTAAGATCAAACTTACGCAGGAACTTGGCAGTGCCTAGCCTGTCAACAAGCTCATCAGCTCGGGGATGGGGTGAGCATCAGTCTGTGTGACTAAGTTGAGACCCCGGTAACCCACACAGAAGCGAAGTTCTGGCATCGCACCGGGGGCAGCAGCCTCAGGAACCAGCACCACAGGGCTGGCCCAGGGACTACTGGATTTCTCAAGAACCCCTAAGGTCAACATCTTGGAGACCTCCTTGATGCTGGCCTTCACCTTATCCGATAAACTGTAAATTGTATTCTTCACAGGGGGACTGTCTACTGTGTCAATATCATGGACACATAGATGGGTAAGTCCAGGAGTAAGGGAAAACAGGGAAGAGAACTGCTCTAACAACTCATAGCAGTCTCCTCTCTGGTCTAGAGTCAGGGAGTCAGAGAGAATGACACCCTCCACTGACCCATCACCTTATTTGGCAGAGAGAAGGTCGGGGAGAGGTTCACTCTCCTCTTCCATGCCCTCATCTGTGACCAGGAGCATACTGACCTCAGACCTCTCAATGTGAGGTTTGAGTCTGTTTTCATGGAGGACCCGTAGGGGGTTCCTAGGGGCCTTGAGTTCCACTAGGTAAATTACCTCAGGACCCGTAGGGGGTGCCTTGGGGTCTTGAGGTCCACTAGGTAAGTAGCCTCTCCATTATGCTCCTTAATCTCAAATGGGCCAGTCCAGCGGTCCTGGAGAGCCCTAGGCTCTACTGGCTCCATCACCCAAACCTTGTCTCCAGGTGAGAACTCAAACCAGAGTGGTCTTCTAGTCATACCACTCCTTCATCACCTCTTGACTGGCCTCAAGGTTACTTTTGGCCTTCTTCCAGAAGCGTTGGGTTTGGTTGCGGAGGGCCAGCATGTGGCTGACCACATCCTGGGGAAGTGTCTTGGGAGCTTTCTCCCAGCCCTCTTTAACTATGCTCAGTGGTCCTCTGACAGGGTGGCCATAGAGAAGTTCAAAGGGGCTGAAACCCACCCCTTTCTGGGGCACCTCCCTGTAAGCAAACAGCAAGCATGTTAAGAGGACGTCCCACTTATGCCTCATGGCCTCAGTCAGGCCATTAATAATGCCTTTAAGGGTCCCTTGACTCCCTTCCTGGGCAGCCACTGACCTTGTGGTCATACAGACCCACTCAGGCAAACCTAACATCTCCAGGTGGGATCTGAGCTCTACCTCCTTCCAGGCAGCATGCTCAAGATCATTGCCTAACAGACAAACTACAGGCATGGCAGGACTCACAGCTACTTTCAGAGTACCAGAGACCCCCCACTCAAAGGGAACCAGAGCCACCGGAAGGTGACTCTCACGATTGTCAGTGACTATGACCTGGTGGAATGTATTAAGGACTATCTGCTCTGCTGACACCAGCTGACTCTTGACAGTAGTCATACTGGCTCCGGTGTCACGCAGAGCCTCCACCCTTTGCCCATCAATGGTGACCCACTGCCTATACGTTGAAGTATTTTCTGGCATGTGGGCTTAAGGCACCATCTCTCTTTCTCCCAGGGACACTAGGGAAACCTCTACCTGCCCCCCAAAGCTAACTGGGACTGTCTCGCCTCCTAGCGCTACACTAGCCAACCCAGGTGTCTGTCCAGTGGTGGACTGTGCTCTCTTGGAACACTGGGAGTCACCCTTACAGTGTCCATGCTGGTAGCACTCTAAGCAATTGGGGATTAATTTCCCTAATGTTCTATCAAAGTACCCTAGCTTTTTCCCAAATCTAGAAGAGGAATGGTTGCCACCCCCCTTGTGAATTCTTTTGGGGGCCTTTTGAGAACTCCTTATCTTTATGTGTTTCTCCCCCCTCTTTCTTCTGTTGGAAACCCTGACCACCTTTGTGGGTGTGGCCCCCAGATGCCTTCTTGGACACTCTGGTTCTAACCCAGAGGTCCGCCTCCTCAGCAAGCTTCCTGGGATCAGTCAGCTTGCTATCTACTGAGTGCTGGCAGAACTCTGTAAAAGAAATACTGAGCATATGCTCTCTCAGAATTAAGTCATGTAACCCTTTGAAATCATCTACTTTGCTGCCCCACACCCATCCATCCAGTGCCTTATTAGAGAAATCATAACAATCTACCCAAGTTTGCGTTTAAAGTTTGGTGCTGTCCCTGAAACTCTAACACTATTTCTCAGGGGTCTGCCCAAACATGGCTATTAAAGCTGCTTTAATGGGTGCATAGACATATCTATCTTGTGGAGCTAGTGTACATAAAACTGCAAAGCTCTTCAGAGGTCCCAAGGGCCCTTAGTGCAACTTCATAGGCAGCCAGCCACTTGTCAATGTCATCTCCCACCACAAAACGTGGCACCACATTCTTGGGTATACAAACCTTTTTCTCTCCAACAGGTCCTGCATGTATGCTGCCACCATCACTGCTAGGCTCAGTCTGGCTCGCCTTGATCTCCAGCTCCTTGAGACTCAGTTCATGAGCCAACAAAAGTTTCTTCTCAGCTAAGGCTCTCTCAGCTGCTTTTCTGGTCTATCTGCCCCCCTTTCCTCCTGTTGAGGCTCAATTTTCAGCCTTGCCATTTGCAATTGAAATTCACTCTCCTCTCTTCTTTCCTCTGCGATCAGGCCCTGATCAGAGACACTGCTCCCTCGTTTGGCAGGGGGCACAATTGCAGTGGTAACATCATCTACCGATGGCAAAACATCCACTGGGGACCCATCTTCTGGCTCCTCCTCCTCAGCATCCTCCTCTGAATGGGCTTCTGCCCAGGCCCTCAGTGCCATTTAAAATTCCTCCTTTCTGGAGGCACCTTGGGTGGGTACTCCCATATCCCTGCAAAACCCTTTCAGCTGTTTGAAAGTATATGTCTCCAACAACGCCAGGTCAAAATCTCCTGCTTGAGACCCAGCCTGAGACAAGCTGAGTGAGGATTTTGGTCGAAAAAGTGCAGAATAAGATAAAAATCAAGTTGACCTTCAACTGTGGGTAGGTAGTGAAATACTTATTAACTGTATGTCACTGCACAAATAAAAGTCATATCCCATCGCTGATCACCAATGTTAGAAATGGGGTCTTTGGTTGGCAGTCAGGTTACCCCCTGTCCAAGCAAGGACCCTCACTCTAGTCAGGGTAAGTCACACACAATCCAAATTATCCTGTGTCCACCCTCTGGTAGCTTGGCACTGAGCAGTCAGGCTTAACTTAGAAGGTAATGTGTAAAGTATTTGTGAAAAAATCATACAATAAAACAATATAGCACCACAAAAATACACCACACAGTGTTTAGAAAATTATATAGGGGGTCATTACAACCCTGGCAGACGGTGTTAAAGCGGCGGTAAGACCGCCAACAGGCCAGAGGTAAAGATTTTGGAATTACGACCGTCGCGGAAACTGCCAACAAAGACAGCCACTTTAACACTCCGACTGCCACGGCGGTACAAACAAACACCGCGGCGGTCACCGCCAACAGACAGGCGGGGTACAATGTACCGCCCACACTATTATGACAGGCCAATCTACCTCCTTTTCCGGGGTGGATTCACCGCGGATAAAAAAACGGCGGAAACAGGAAGTTCGAAGGAAAAACGCTCACCTCTACACACTCCACGAGGAACGAGGACACCATGGAGCCGGAACTCCATATTCTTCCTGCGATAGTCTTCCTGCTCCTCTACCAGGAGCACCAACGCCGGCAGCGAAGTCCACGGTGAGTACTGCACCTATGACACAGGGGAGGGGGGAGGCAAAAAACAGGGACACACACACGCAACACCCCCACCGCCACCCCCACCCTGACCCACTACAACACACACACCAATACATATCTAAACATTACAGTTACACCGCCAACCCCCCGGAAGAATGCAAAGACAAAAGGAAATGAGTATAACCATTGTAATATATCAAAATTCAGTAAGCAAATATATACATATATACACTATTTACAAAATATAAACCAAGATTAGTAGTCCAGGTATTGCACCATTCATAGTCCGTGGATCACTGGGCCAAAAATGCATGGGTGAGGCCCACACACGATACCAGATCAAAACAGAGAGAACACTGCAGGGGCATCAGATAGAAATACAACAGGCACCTCAGGGGGAAGGGAAAGTGGGGCACCTCAGCTGGATGAGTGCACGACGCCAGATCCATGAGGGCGCTCCATGCCCATTGATGTATCCTGGGGAGTGCAAAGCCACAGTCTCTCAAGTCTCTCCAGTGGGTGGTTTGCACACTGTACAATCCTGGGGAGTGCAAAGCCACAGTTTCTCAAGTCTCTACAGTGGGTGGTTTGCCCACTGCATTATATTGGGAAGTGCAAAGCCACAGTCTCTCAAGTCTCTCCAGTGGGTGGTTTGCCCACTGCATTATCCTGGGGAGTGCAAAGCCACAGTCTCTCAAGTCTCTACAGTGGGTGGTTTGCCCACTGCTGCATCCTGGGGAGTGCAAAGCCACAGTTTTTCAAGTCTCTCCAGTGGGTGGTTTGCCCACTGCATTATCCTGGGGAGTGCAAAGCCACAGTCTCTCAAGTCTCTACATTGGGTGGTTTGCCAACTGCTGCATCCTGGGGAGTGCAAAGCCACAGTCTCTCAAGTGGATGCCTTTCTCCACTGGTTCTGGAGGGGGCTTTGTGCCCAAAGTGCTTCATCCTGCCAAGGACAGACGGAGTGGATGTGATACTCCACTGGTTCTGGAGGGGGACTGGTGCCCAGAGTGCTTCATCCTGCCAAGGACTGAGGTAGTGGATCTGATACTCCACTGGTTCTGGAGGGGGACTGGTGCCCAGAGTGCTTCATCCTGCCAAGGACAGAGGTAGTGGATGTGATACTCCACTGGTTCTGGAGGGGGACTGGTGTCCAGAGTGCATCACTCACCCCGTGACGGTCCCTGTTGCGTCAGTGCCTCTGACGCTCATGGGCTAGCGGTGCTTGAGTAGGTGGTGCTTGCCCTGTTCAGCGGTGCTTTCCCTGTTCATCGGTGCTTGACTTGGCGGTCCTTGACTTGGCGATCCTTGCCCTGTTCAGCGGTGCTTGCCCTGTTCAGCGGTGCTTAACTTGGCGGTCCTTGCCCTGTTCAGCGGTGCTTGCCCTGTTCAGCGGTGCTTGACTCAGCGGTCCTTGCCCTGTTCAGAGGTGCTTGCCCTGTTCAGCGGTGCTTGACTCGGCGGTCCTTGCCCTGTTCAGCGGTGCTTGCCCTTTTCAGCAGTGCCTGACTTGGCGGTCCTTGCCCTGTTCAGCGGTGCTTGACTTGGCGGTCCTTCATTGGGCAGCTGGGCTGGGGCTGGCGATCCTTCATTGGGCAGCTGGGCTGGGGCTGGCGGTCCTTCATTGGGCATCTGGGCTGTGGCTGGTGGGGTCCTCCTGGGCAGCTGGGTTGTGGCTGGCGGGCCCTCCTGAGCAGCTGGGCTGTGGCTGGCTGGGCGCTCCTGGGCAGCGACGATGGAGCTGGCGGTGGCCTCGTGGCCAGCGACGATGGGGCTGGCGGTGGCCTCCTGGGCAGCGACGATGGGGCTGGCGGTGGAGTCCTGGGCAGCGACGATGGGGCTGGCGGAGGCCTCCTGGGTAGCGGGGATGATGGCGGTCTTCTCTGCCGTGCTGCTCCTCCCAGACTTGCTGGCTTGGGAGGAGTCACAGCTGGGTCCACACTCCCCCGGGACCCCTGGATGCGGCTAGGGTGGCTGGAGAATACGCCCTCTCCCCCCGGGCACTGGCCAACTTCTGGTGCTTCACAGGGGAGGGGCTGGCTGTGCTTTGGCTCTGTGCCACACTGGCTGTCCTGGTGGCCGGTGCACTCCACATGCCTGTGATGTAGATTTTGTGGCTGAGGTGCTAGTTCGGGACCTATGAGTTGGACAGGGGGGGTGGTGGGAAATAGGTTAAGGGTGGACAGGAAAAGTTGTTTGGAGACACTGGAACGGGTAGCTGGAGGGGGTTTGGGAGTGGAGGAAGAGGTGTTGGTTGTAGGAGGTGTAAGTTTTGTGGTTTTGGGTGCACGCGCATGCGCCGAAGGCTGTTGTGAGGTGGATGTATGTTGGGTGGGTGTGTGCCTGCGTTTGTGTATCTTCGGAGGGGGCGTCACAGACACACTGGGAGAGGACACAGGGGACGTGTGAATGGTAGTGGGGGTGGTGACTGCACGTGAGCGGGGTGTGCTGGTGGGTGTGCTGGTGCGGGACGTAGTGGCTGTAGAGGTAGTGCATGCAGGTGTGAGTGTAGACGAGACTGGGAGGGAGGAGGGAGATGACGAGGTGGGGGACACAGTGGAGGCAGTGGATATTGGTGTGTCTGTATGTGTGTGATGCTTGCGTGAGTGCCTGTGGGATGTGTGGTGCTTATATTTGCCTGAGCTTCCCTTGTGTGTTGAGGTGTGTGCAGGCTGGTCTGATGGTGTGCTTGGGATAGGCAGAGGTACAGGGGATTGGGTCTGGGTGGAGGAAGTTGGAGGGGGAGGCTAGACACAGGGACAATGGCTGCCATTAGTGCTGAGGCCAGAGTTTTAAAGGTTCGGTTAAGGGCAGCCTGACCAGAATGAATGCCCTCCAGGAATGCATTGGTTTGTTGCAACTCCCTTTCTACACCCTGGATGGCATTCAAAATGGTAGACTGCCCAACAGTGAGGGACCTGAGGAGGTCAATGGCCTCCTCACTGAGGGCAGCAGATTTGACAGGGGCAGGGGCTGAGGTGCCTGGGGCGAAGGTGATGCCCACTCTCCTGGGTGAGCGGGCACGGGGCGAAGGCTGAGGGGCTGCGGGGAAGGTGGCATTGGTTTCAGCTCCTGTCACCGCTGTGGTGCTCCCCTCGCCCTCCGTCCCACTGGTGTATTCAGAGTCCGTAGTGTGGCCCTCCATGGCCATGTGGGATGCAGCTCCCTCGTGCTCCGGTGCCACTGCTCCTCCGCCTGATGATGCTAAGGCACAGAAGAACAGGGAGACCGCAAAAAAGGGGGGGGCAGAAGAAAGACATGTTGAGTGCATGGCTTACTGCTACCGTTGGCGGACAAGACAGACACAGAAGCCCCCTGCACTACGTCGCGCTATTGGGATCTACAGTGAAATTCCTGGGAAATGGCCTACAAGGCTATGGACGACATATGCACACATAGAAGACACCGGTGCATGAATAGCTGTAGTTGGCACTCTACAGAGTTGGGGTTGAGGGCCACAGGGCCATGCCTTACGAAGGGGCCTAGCCTATGGAACTCGCCCTGGCCTAGGGAAACCCACAGCCCTCCTCCCCCACCCAGACAACTCCACTGCGCACAAAGTCAGTTGAGTGAGAGTGTACTCACCCCCTTGTGTCTGCTGTGATGCCCTCAAGCGCCCATCCAACTCTGGGTAGGCCACCGCCAGGATCCGGAACATCAGGGGGGTCATGGTTCGACGGGCATCCCCTCCCACGTTGGGAGGCCATTCCCAGCTGAGCCTCCGCCGTCTTCTTGCTCCAGCGGCGAATGTCCTCCCATCTTTTCCGGCAGTGGGTGCTCTGTCTGAGGTGGACCCCCAAGGTCCGGACGTCCTTGGCGATGGAACTTCAAATATCCTTCTTCTGGTGGGCGCTGACCTACATGAAATGTACAGGGGAAGAAGAGAAGTCATTACCAACTGCACCGTCAAAGTGAGTGGCCCCCATCCCTACCCTTGCCATGTAGCACATGCACCCACCGTCTTTCATTCACTCAGAACTCTGCCCCTTCCTTCTTACAACCAGCCCTCTCCACACAACCATAGCCCATACAACCTGCTCCCTGTGTACTTATCTGTTGGTCTGGCGGACCGTAGAGTAGCGTGTACTGGGGGAGGACCCCATCGACGAGCTTCTCCAACTCCTCCGATGTGAAGGCAGGGGCCCTTTTCCCAGATGCACGAGCCATTGTCTCTTCCAGACCGAGGTCACAGCAGCACTTTCAGTATAGGTCCTGTCCTGTCGAAGATCAGGTATCGAGTGATTCAACAGATAGAAAATGGCGGTCACGTCCGTGGCGGTCACGTCCGCGGTGGTGCGTACCAACCCCGCTGGTGTACATCGTCATTGGCTCCTGAGACCCATAGGGTCCAATGTTAACCAATGCAGCATTGCGCTGCGGTCTTCGACCATCTACCTCAACAGTGTACAACGCCAGCTCAGTTACCTCACATCCCATTGTCCCACTTTAGAGGTCAGGCAGCCGCAATTCCAGGGGCCCACATGGCCTAATTACCAACTGAGTCACACATACCTAGGCCTACTCTCAACACACATACAGGCCACATTTTGTGATTGAATGGTGTTCTGTGTAGACTCTGGGTACATACCTCTGAGTTGTTTGACTCTGTGCTCGCTGTTGTCCTTCATAGGCACCGTCCGTTGGGACATGTGAGGAGATGGCGGAATCCTCCGGTGTACCGACCGCTGGTGGACCTGTCGACAATGGAGGAAAGAAATTTGATAATCACCTACAGGCTTGACCGTGCCACAATCCAGGAACTGTGTACACAGTTGGAGCCTGACCTGATGTCAGCAATCCGCCATCCCACAGGAATCCCCCTTCAAGTGCAGGTGCTATCATTGCTCCATTTCCTTGCAAGTGGGTCTTTTCAAACAACTGTGGCCATGGCATCAAGGATGTCCCAGCCTATGTTTTCAAACGTATTGTCCAGAGTGTTGTCTGCCCTGCTGAAACACATGCGGAGCTACATCATTTTCCCTCAGGTGGAGGATTTGCCTACAGTGAAAGGTGACTTCTTTGCCCTTGTATATATCCCCAACATCATAGGTGCCATTGATGGGACCCATGTGGCTTTGGTCCCCCCCCCACAGGAGTGAACAGGTGTACAGGAACCGGAAGAGTTATAATTCCATGTATGTACAGATGGTATGTTTGGCAGACCAGTACATCTCCCATGTGAATCCCATGTTCCCTGGCTCAGCGCATGACGCCTACATCATGCGGAATAGCAGCATCCCTTATGTGATGAGTCAACTCCAGAGGCACCGTGTGTGGCTATTAGGTGACTCTGGTAACCCCAACCTGTCATGGCTACTGACCCCGGAGAGGAATCCCAGGACCAGGGCAGAGGTACACTACAATGAGGCCCATGGGCGGACTAGGAGAGTGATCGAACGCACCTTCGGCCTCCTGAAGGCCAGGTTCAGGTGCCTCCATATGACAGGTGGTTCCCTATTCTACTCACCAAATAAGGTGTGCCAGATCATCGTGGCCTGCTGTATGCTTCATAACTTGGCTTTGCGATGACAGGTGCCTTTTCTGCAGGAGGATGGACCAGATGGCAGTGTTGTTGCAGCTGTGGAGCCTGTGGACAGTGATGAGGAGGAAGCAGAGGAAGAAGACATGCAGAACAGGGACTCAGTCATCCAGCAATATTTCCAGTGAAACACAGGTGAGAATACATTCCTGCCTACTACATGTACTTTTACACTTCTACCTCTATCCTGTCTGTCGATTTCACCCAGTGTATGGTCACTGAGTTGTCACTTTCCCTTACGGTTTCACAGGTGTGGGTCTCAACGTGTGTCATCTGCTTAGATTCCTCAGGGACTAGAGCTGTGTGACATAAGTATGTTAACATTACTATTTCCTGAACATTTTGTCACTGTACTTGCAAATACACTATTTCAAAATCACAGACAGACTCCTGATCTTTTGGTGCTGAGGTGTGTTAATTTAAATACAAAATATTGGAGGGGGAAGTTAAATGGTGAGGGGTGATGGTGGAGGAATGTCCATGGCAGAGTCCAGTCTATTAGTCTCACAGGTGCATTGCCCATATAGGCATAGGAAGTGGAGCTGGGGCAGTTTCAATATGGACAGGGTGACAAAGTGGGGCAGTGGGATGACAATCAGTGTGGTCTCATTTCTTGGCGGGGTCTTGGCATCGTTCTCTGTCTTGTTCCTGGATCTCAGGGATCGTTTGCGGGGTGGTTCTCCCTCTGTAGGGGGTGGGGTGCTGGTGTGATGGTCCTGTGGCGGGGTGTCCTGTTCACTAGCGCCGGCAGAGGTGGTGGGCAGTTCATCGTCCATGCCAGTGTTAGGGGCCCCTTGTAGTGCCACAGTGTCCCTCCTGGTGTTGATACTGTTCCTCCTGCATGTGCTGGGTCTCCTGAAACTTGTCTAGTACCGTTGCCATCATCTCCTGGGAATGGTGGTATGCTCCCATGATGGAGGAGAGGGCCTATTGGAGAGTGGGTACCCTTGGCCTGTCCGCCCCCTGTCGCACAGCAACCCTCCCAGTTCCCCCATGTTCCTGTGCCTCCATCCCCTGGACCATGTGCCGACTGCCACTGCCCCCAGGTCCCTGTTGTTGTTGGGGTAGTGGGTTATCTTGGGTTCCCTGTAGTGGTGGACACACAACGGATTGACGTGCCCTGGGGACGGAGGTATGGGCCCGCTGGGTGGGTGCTGTGCTGGTGTTTCCAGAGGGGGGAAGGTCTGTGATGGCCTGTGACTGTATGAGGGGAACCGACTGTCCCGAGGCCCACGATGGTCCGGGCTGGTCATCTAGATCCAGGTGGACACAGGTGCTGTTATCACTGTGGGCCTCTTCTGTGGGTGGAGTGGAGATGTCTGGACCCTCCTGTCTGGTGACGTTGGGTAGTGGTCCTGCAGGGTTGGAAAGGCATGATTATTGCATCTGTGTGTGGCATGGTGTGCAATGGGTTGGTGAGCGTGTACCCCAGTGCTGGCATTCCTGTGTGGGGGCTTGTGTGATGATGGTTTAGGGGGGTGTATGGGTATGTGCAGTGGGCATGCTTTAGTGATGGGTGTCCATGCATTGGTGTTGCATGCAGGGCTTGGTGTTGGGATGGGTGGTTTGTGATATTGGTACATTTGTGAGGAGTTGGAGTGATAGGGGTGGGGGCGAGGGTGGGGGTGTGTGATAGCATGCAGGTAGGGTGGGGGATATTGTAGTTAAAGGTTTGACTTACCAGAGTCCATTCCTCCACCGACTCCTGCGAGGCCCTCAGGATGCAGAATCGCCAAGACCTGCTCCTCCCATGTTGTTAGTTGTGGGGGAGGAGGCGGGGGTCCGCTGCCAGTCCGCTGAACCGCCTGGTGGTGTCTTGAGACCACGGAACGCACCTTCCCCCGTAGGTCGTTCCGCCTCTTCCTGATGTCCTCACGATTTCTTGGGTGTTGTCCCACTGCGTTGACCCTGTTGACTATTCTTCACCATAGCTCCATCTTCCTTGCAATTGAGGTGTGCTGCACCTGTTCTCCAAATAGCTGTGGCTGTACCCGGACGATTTCCTCCACCATGACTCTGAGCTCATCCTCCGAGAACCTGGGGTGTCTTTGCCGTGCCATGGGGTGGCGTAGGTGATGTGTGGGGTGGTGTGTGTGGTGATAAGTTTGGTGATATGCAGTGGTGTGTGGTGTTTTGTGCGTGGAAGTTGTGTGGGTGATGGTGTGGTGTGCCTGTGGATGCTAGTTTGTTGATGGTGGTGTCTCTCTCTGGCCTTCTCTCTGTAATAGTGATCGCAGGGGTTTGTGGGTGATGTGGGTGTGTGTTTTATATTGTATTGGGTGAGTGGGAGTGGTGTGTGTATGTGTATCAGGTGTGTGTATTTGGAATTGTCCAATGTGGTTGTGTTTTGTAAGATTGTGTGTATTTTGAGCGCGGCGGTGTGTACCGCCAATGGAATACTGCGGTTGAAAGACCGCCGCGTGGATTTGTGTGTCGTGATAGTGTGGGCGTATTTCTGTTGGCGTGACGTGGAGGTTTTTTTTCCGCCAGTTTATCACTGACCTTTGGTGTGGCGGACTTGGGTGGGTGTCTGAGTTTTGTCGGATTCCGAGATGTGGGTCATAATAGCTGTGGCGGAATTCCGCGGCGGTGTGCTGGCGGTCTTCTGCACGGCGGTAAGCAGCTTTTACCGCCAATGTTGTAATGACTGTCATAATATTTATCTGGATAAATATAGGTCAAACCGATCAAAGATGCTATAAGTAAATGTAGAGATATCACTGAAAAGTGATATAAAGTATCTTAAGTCTTTTAAAAGCAAACAAAATCTCTTTCAAGTACAAAATACCTGGTCCGCGTGAAAAATCTCTGCAAAGGGCCACAGAGGAGGAGAAGCATGGAAACCAAGGGGTGTGCGTCAATTTATTGGGCCGCACACAGCAAAGCGTTATTTAGTTTTCATGCAGGGACAGCTGCACGTCGATTTCCAGTGCTCGGTCATGGATCCTCTTCGGGTTGCGGGTGTTTTCAGACGCCCCAGGGACGGTGCGTGGATTTCCTGTGCTGGCAGGACAAAGTCACAGGAGCTGCGTCAAACCGATAGGCATTGCATCTAATTTGCTACCACACGGCAGGCGCTGGGTTGCGTCGTTTCAGCTCAGCTATGTGTTGATCCAGTGGGTCATGCGTCGAATTTCCGGTCGCTACGCTAGCGCTGCGTCGATCTTCTCATTGCGAAGTCGGGATGCGTTGTTCCGGTTCGGCGTGCAGGGAAATTTTCACCACGGTGCAGGCTGGTAATCGTTTCTGGTAGGCTGTGCATCGAAATTCGGCACACAAGAAGTCCTTCTTAAAGCGATGAAGTCATTTTGGTCCTGAGACTTCAGGGAACAGGAGGCAAGCTCTCTCCAAGCCCTTGGAGAGCACTTCTTCACCACAGCTAGAGAGCAGCAACGCAGCAGGGCAACAGAAAGGCAGCAGTCCTTCACAGAAAGCAGTCAGGTGAGTCCTTTGGGCAATCATGCAGTTGTTCTTGGCAGGATGCAGGTTTTGGTTACAAGTTTCTTCTCCAGGAAGTGTCTGAGTTGGTAGGGGCAGAGGCCAAGTTTATATACCCAAATGTGCCTTTGAAGTGGGGAAGACTTCAAAGAGTGGCTTAGAAGTGCACCAGGTCCCCTTTTAGTTTAATCCTACCTGCCAGGGTCCCAGTAGGGGATGTGGCAGTACTTTGTGTGAGGGTAGGCCTTCCACCCTGCCAGCCCAGGAAGCCCCATTCAAAATACAGATGTATGCAAGTGAGGGTGAGTATCCTGTGTTTTGGGTGTGTCTGAGTGAATGCACAAGAAGCTGTCAACTAAACCCAGCCAGACATAGATTGTAAGGCACAGAAAGATTTAAGTGCAGAGAAATGCTCACTTTCTAAATGTGGCACTTCAAAAATAGTAATATTAAATCCAACTTCACCAGTCAGCAGGATTTAATATCACCATTCTGGCCATACTAAATATGACCTTCCTACTCGTTTCAGATCAGCAGCTACCACTCAAACAATGTATGAGGGCAGCCCCAATGTTAGCCTTTGAAGGGAGAAGGCCTCACAGCAGTGTAAAAATGAATTTAGTAGTTTTACACTACCAGGACATTTAAACCACATAGGTACATGTCCTGCCTTGTGCCTACACAGCACCCTGCCCTATGGGATACACAGAACATACCTTAGGGGTGTCTTAGATGTAGAAAAAGGAGGGTTTTAGGCTTGCCAAGTACTTTTAAATGTCAAGTCAAATTGGCAGTGAAACCGCACACACAGACCTTGCAATGGCAGACCTGAGACAAGGTTCAGAGGCTAATTCAGTGGGTGGCACAATCAGTGCTGCAGGCCCACTAGTAGCATTTAATCTACAGGCCCTGGACACACAGAATGCACTCTACTAGGGACTTATAAGTAAATTAAATAGTCCAATTGGGTATGATCCAATGTTACCATAGAGGGAGAGAGCATATGCACTTTAGCACCGGTTAGCAGTGGTAAAGTGCACAGAGTCTTAAAACCAGCATTAACGGTGTCTAAAAAATGGAGGGAGGCAGGCAAAAAGTTAGGTGTGACCACCCTAAGGCTGCCAGGTCTAACAGTGTGTATCTAGCCATTGTAACCTTTCTCCTTAACCTCCTCTCAAATCATCCGTCCGTGTCGCTGGATGGTGATCTGGTGGCCGACGTGAAGCTCCCCTCGCCCTCCGTCCCACTGGTGAATTCAGAGTCTGTGGTGTGGCCCTCCATGGCCATGTGGGATGCAGCTCCCTCGTGCTCCGGTGCCACTGTACCTCCGCCTGTTGATGCTGATGTACAAAAGGACAGGGAGAGCAGGAAAAGGGGGAGGCAGAAGAAAGAGAGTTTTAGTGCATGGCATCCCGCAACCGTTGGCGGACAAGACAGACGCAGCAGCCCCATGCATTATGCCGTGCTCCTGACGTCTGCACATGCTATTTCTGGGAAATGGCCTACATGGCAATGGTAGTAATCTGCCCACATGGATGGCAAAGGGGCAACTATACATCAACTTCCCTCTGTTTTGAGCTGGGGTAGAGATGCCCCATGGCCTACATAACGGAGGGGCCTTGCCTACCTAACAAGCCCTGGCCTAGGGACACCCACAACCCACCACCCCCACCCAGACACCTCAACTGCACGCAAAGTCCATATGATGAGGTAGTACACACCCCCTTGTGTCTGCTGTGATGTCCTTAAGCGCCCATCCAACTCCGGGTAGGCCACCGCCAGGATCCGGAACATCAGGGGGGTCATGGTGCGACGGGCACCCCTCCCACGTTGGAAGGCCATCCCCAGCTGAGCCTCTGCCGTCTTCTTGCTGCAGCGGCGAATGTCCTCCCATGTCTTACAGCAGTGGGTGCCCCGTCTCTGGTGGGCCCCCAGGGTCCGGACTTCCTTGGCGATGGCACACCAAATGTCCCTCTTCTGGTGGGCGCTGACCTACATGACATGCACAAGGAACGAGGACAGTCATTACCTACTGCACCGTCATTGTGATCGGCCCCCTCCCAACTTTATCCCTGTGGCCCATTCATCCCCATGCATAACAGTTCTATGTACTCTGCCCCCTTCCCTCATCCACCCAGCCCTCTCCACCCAAGCCTAGCCCATACAACGGGCTCCCTGTGTACTAACCTGTTGGTCTGGAGGACCGTAGAGTAGCGTGTACTGGGGGAGGATCCCATCCACAAGTTTCTCCAACTCCTGTGCAGTGAAGGCAGGGGCCCTTTCCCCAGACGCAGCAGCCATCGTCGCTTCCAGACCAAGGTCACAGCAGCACTAGCAGTGTAGGTCCTCTCCTGTCGAAGGTCAGGTATCTAGTGATTGTAGAGATAGAAAATGGTGGTGACGTCCGCGGCGGTGATGTCCGCGGCGGTGCGCATCATCACCGGTTGGCGCACCTGTTCATTGGCTCCTGGGACCCATAGGGTCCAAAGTTAACCAATGCAGCATTGCGCCACGCTCTGCGACCGCCTACCGCGACGGTGTCCAACGCCAGCGCAGTTACCCCACAATCCCATTGTCCCAGTTTAGAGGTCAGGCAGCCGCCATTTCAGGGTCCCACATGGCTTCAATTACTACTGCGTCACACATACCGAGGCCTACACTCAACACACATCCAGGAAGGGTTTATTGTCTGGTGTAGTCTTGTTTGTGACTGTGGGTACATACCTGGAGGAATGGTGACAGTTTCTTCGCTGTTGTCCTTCTTAGGCACCGTCAGTTGGGACATATTGGAAGATGGCGGAATCCGCCGGTGTACCGACCGCTGGTGGACCTGTTGACAATGGAAGAGCGACATGTCATTGTGACCTACCAGTTTGACCGTGCCACAATCCAGGAACTATGTACCCAGTTGGAGCCAGACCTGATGTCACCAATCCGCCATCTGACTGGAATCCCCC
The DNA here is from genome assembly GCF_031143425.1 of Pleurodeles waltl. Taxonomy (NCBI): domain Eukaryota; kingdom Metazoa; phylum Chordata; class Amphibia; order Caudata; family Salamandridae; genus Pleurodeles; species Pleurodeles waltl. The sequence continues at coordinate 631,967,354 of NC_090442.1, forward strand.
CTGACGTGCAGGTGCTGTCAGTGCTGCATTTCCTTGCAAGTGGGTCTTTTCAGACAACAGTGGCCATGGCATCAGGGATGTCCCAGCCTATGTTTTCCAACGTGTTGTCCAGAGTGTTGTCTGTCCTGCTGAAACACGTAAGGTGATATATCATTTTCCCTGAGGTGGAGGATTTGCCTACAGTGAAAGGTGATTTCTATGCCCTTGGACATATCCCCAACGTCATAGGTGCCATTGATGGGACCCATGTAGCTCTGGTGCCCCCCGCAGGAATGAACAGGTCTACAGGAACAGGAAGAGTTATCATTCTATGAATGTACAGATGTTCTGTTTGGCAGACCAGTACATCTCGCAGGTAAATGCAATGTTCCCTGGCTCTGTGCATGATGCCTACATCCTGCGGAATAGCAGAATCCCTGATATGATGGGTCAACTCCAGAGGCACCGTGTATGGCTATTGGGGGACTCTGGTTACCCCAACCTGTCCTGGCTATTGACCCCAGTGAGGAATCCCAGGACCAGGGCAGAGGAACGGTAAAATGATGCCCATGGGCGGACTAGGAGGGTAATCGAACGCACCTTCAGCCTTCTTAAGGCCAGGTTCAGGTGCCTCCATATGACTGGTGGATCCCTATTCTACTCACCGAAGAAGGTGTGCGACATCATCATCGCCTGCTCCATGCTCCATAACTTGGCATTGCGACGCCCGGTGCCTTTTCTGCAGGAGGATGATCCAGATGACGGTGTTGTTGTAGTGGGGGAGCCTGTGGAGCCTGAGGATAGTGATGAGGAGGAAGCTGATGAAGATGAAAACGACAACAGTGAGTCATTCATACAGCAATATTTTCAGTGAGACACAGGTGAGTACATTTTCATGTTTCACATATTATTAACTTTCACACGTCTACTTCTATCCTGTACCTACATTTCACTCCTTATTTGTTAACTGAGTTGTCCCCTTCCATTTCAGTTTCACTATTGTGGTAACATACGTGTCAACAGCTTGCACCCTTGAAAGACTTGTGATGTGTGACATTGGTATGTTGGCCTTCCAATGGGTAACCTTTTTTAACACTGTAATTGACAATACAAAGTTCACAATCATTGACTGACTCCAGTTTTATTGGTGTTTCAAGGGTGTTTATTTAAGTGCATAACAATGAAGGGGGGTTGTGAAATGGGGATGGGTGATGGTGGAGGAATGTCCATGGCAGAGTCCAGTCTATTAATCTCACAGGTACATTGCACATCTGGCCATTGGAAGTGGAGCTGGGGCAGTTCCGATTTGGACAGGGTAACAAAGTGGGACAGTGGGAGGACGATCAGGGTGGTCTTATTTCCTAGCGGGGGTCTTGCCATCTTGCTCTGTCCTGTTCCTGGATCTCAGGGCCCGTTTGCGTGGTGGTGGTCCGTCTGCCGGGGATGGGGTGCTGGTGTGTTGGTCCTGTGGCGGTGCCTCCTGTCCACTAGCGGAGGTGGTGGGCATTTCATCGTCGTGGCTAGTGTCAGGGGCCCCTGGGAGTGCCACGGTGTCCCTCAAGGTCTTTTGAATGTCCGTCAGCACCCCTACAATGGTGCCCAGGGCGGAGCCGATGGTCCTGAGCTCCTCCCTGAACCCCAAATACTGTTCCTCCTGCAGACGCAGGGTCTCCTGCAACTTGTCCAGTACCGTTGCCATCGTCTCCTGGGAGTGGTGGTATGCTCCCATGATGGAGGAGAGGGCCTCGTTGAGAGTAGGTTCCCTTGCCCTGTCCTCCCTCTGTCGCACAGCAGCCCTCCCAGTTCCCCTGTGTTCCTGTGCCTCCGTCCCCTGGACCGTGTGCCCACTACCACTGCCCCCAGGTCCCTGTTGTTGTTGGGGTGGTGGGTTAGCCTGGGTGCCCTGTAGTGGTGGACACACCGCTGATTGACCTGTCCTGGGTAGGGAGGTTTGGGCCCGCTGGGTGGGTGCTGTGCTGGTGTTCCCAGAGGGTGGCAGTTCGGTGTTGGGCTGTGGCTGGGCAAGGGGAACCGACTGTCCTGAGGCCCACGATGGTCCGGGCTGGTCATCAAGATCCAGTGGGGCAGAGCTGCTGTCGTCACTGTGGGCCTCTTCTGGGGGTGGAGTGGTGTTGTCTGGACCCTCTGGTGTGGTGACGTTCCTTCGGGTTCCTGCGGGGGTATGAGTACATGATTATTGCATGTGTGTGTTTCATGATGTGCAATGTTTGGGTGTGCGTGTACCCCAGTGCAGGCATTCCTGTGTGGGGGCTTGTGTGGTGATAGTTGGGGGGTGTTGTGGGTCAGTGCAGTGGATATGCTTTAGTGATGGGTATCCATGCTTAGTTAGGTCATGCAGGTTTTGGGGTTGGGATGGGTGGTTGGTGTCATGGGTAGATAGGTGAGGATTTGGAGTGATAGGGGAGGGTGTGAGGGTGGGGGTGTGTGATAGCATGCAGGTAGGGTGGGGGATATGATAGTTGAAATTTGACTTACCAGTGTCTGTTCCTCCAACGACTCCTGCGAGGCCCTCAGGATGCAAGATGGACAAGACTTGCTCCTCCCATGTTGTTAGTTGTGGGGGAGGAGGTGGGGGTCCGCCGCCAGTCCGCTGTACCGCGATGTGGTGCCTGGATACCGTGGAACGCACCTTCCCCCGTAGGTCGTTCCACCTCTTCCTGATGTCCTACCTATTTCTTGGGTGCTGTCCCACAGCGTTGACCCTGTCGACTATTCTTTGCCATAGCTCCATCTTCCTGGCTATTGATGTGTGCTGTACCTGTGAGCCAAATAGCTGTGGCTCTACCCGTAGGATTTCCTCAACCATGACCCTGAGCTCCTCCTCGGAGAAGCGGGGGTGTCTTTGGCGTGCCATGGGGTGGTGTGTGTGATGTGTGGGGTGGTGTATGTGTTGATGAGTGTGGTGAGTGTAGTGGTATGTGGTGTTTTGTGCGTGGGTGTTGTGTGGGTGATGGTGTAGTGTGCCTCTGTGTGATGGGGTTCTCTATTCTGTGCTGTCTCTCTCTGGCCTTCTCTCAGAAATTGTGGTTGTAAGGGTTTGTGTGTAATGTGGGTGTGTGTTTTATATAGTATTGGGTGTGTGGGAGTGTTGTTTGTATGTGTATCAGGTGTGTGTATTTGGAATTGTCCAATGTGGCGGTGTTTTGGAGATGTGTGTGTATTTTGAGCGCGGCGGTGTGTACCGCCAATGGAATACCGCGGTTGAAAGACCGCCACGTGGATTCGTGGGTCGTAATAGCATGGGCGTGTTTCTGTTGGCGTGGAGGTGGAGGTGGAGGATTTGTTTCCGCATGTTTATGGCTGACCTTTGGTGTGGCGGTGTTGTGTGGGTGTCTGAATTTCGGCAGATTCCGAGATGTGTGTCATAATAGCTGTGGCGGTCTACCGCGTCCGCGGCGGTGTATTGCCGGTCTTCTGCACGGCGGTAAGCGCCTTATACCCCCAAGGTCGTAATGACCACCTATGTCTTTCACCGTCCACTTTTTACTGGCTTTCTTTGTTGACCTTAAGACTTTGAGTACTTTACCACTGCTAACCAGTGCTAAAGTGCATGGGCTTCCCCCTTACAATTGGCAATATTGGTGGTAAACACAATTGGCATATTTCATCTACTTATATGTCCCTTATAAAGTGGTATACCATATAACCAGGACCTGCAAATTAAATGCTACTAGTGGGTCTGCAGCACTGATTCTGCCACTCACTTTAGTAGACCTTAAACATATCTCAGGCCAATGATTGCAATGGCTGTTTGCGCAGTTTCACTGCCACTTCAACTTGGCATTTAAAACTGCTGTACAAACCTTAAACTCCACTTTTATCACATATAAATCACCCCTAAGGTACGCCCTTGGTAGCCCATAGGATAGGTCACTATGTAAGTCAAAGGCAGGACATGTACATTTACATTTTACATCTCCTGGTAGTGAAAAACTCTCAAAGGCATTTGTCACTACTGTGAGGTCTACTCCTCCCATAAGCCAGCATTGGGAACATTGGGAATTCCCAAGTTTACTTATAAGCTGTAATTCCTGGTCAAAAAGGAGTAGCTATATCATGTTTTATATCACTGGAATAGTAATGATAAATCATCTTTAATGACAAAGTCCGACTTAACAATACTGTAGAAAAGTACCCTCTTTTTTGGCAGGGTTAACCCTTTTTTCTGCCTGATGTCAGTGTGTTTGACTGTGTTCACTGGGATCCTGCTAACCAGGACCCTCATGACTATGCTCTCTCTCTCAAAACTCTATATTTCATCCACAATTGGCACACTGGTCCCCTATTATATGGTACCTAGGTACTCAGGGCATTGGGGTGCCAGGGAATCCCTATGGGCTGCAGCATATATTTTTCCATCCATAAGGAGCCCAAGCAAAGGGTGATGCAGGCCTGCCATTGCAGCCTGCGTGAAAAGGTGCAAGCACCCCTTCACTGCACCTTTTTCCTGCACCAAGGGCCAGATGTAGCAAAGGGTTTTAACCATTCTGTGTCTATGGGAAAATGTGTTTGTACATATAGCCCCAAGTCACTTATAAGTCAGCCCTACAGCAGGCCCTCCAGCCTGAGGGCAGGGTGCAATGTATCTGTGTGTGAGGGTACCCCTGCACTAGCAGAGGTGCCCCCATGAATTCCAGGGCCATTTTCCCAGACTTTGTGAGTGGAGGGACACCATTTTACGCGTGTACTGGACATAGATCAATACCTATGTCCAGCTACATAATAGTAACTCTGAACATAGGCATGTTTGATATCAAACATGTTGGAATCATACCCAACTGCTTTTACAAGCATTAGTTGCATGATTCCATGCACTCTAGGGGCTCCTTAGAGGATCCCCATTATTGCGGTTAAATCCTTCTGAGGGTTTCCAGGCAGCCCAAGCTGCTGCCACCTCCCAGACAGGTTTATGCCCTCCTGTTGCTTGAGAAGCTCGAGCCCACGAAGGCAGAACAAAGGATTTCCTTTGGGAAAGGGATGTTACACGCTCCCCCTTTGGAAATAGGTGTTACAAGCTAGGGATAGGTAGCCTCCCCAACCATTTGCATTGCTTTGAAGGGCACATTTGGTGCCCTCCTTGCATAAACTAGTCTTCACCAGTTCAGGGACCCCCAGTCCCTGCCCTGACGTGCAACTGGACAAAGGACAGGGGAGTGACCACTCCCCTGTCCATCACCACCCCAGGGGTGGTGCTCAGGGATCCTCCAGAGGGTCCCTGGGTTTTGCCATCTTGTATTTAATGTTGGCAGGGAACTCTGGGAGCATCTGAGTGGCCAGTGCCAGCAGGTGACATCAGAGCCCCTTCCTCATAGGTGGTCACCCAGCTAGGTGACCAATCCCCCTATCAGGGCTATTTAGGGTCTCTCTCAAGGGTGGTTCCTCAGATTTGGATTGCAAGACTCCAGCAGGAATCCTCTGCACCCTCCACTTCAACTTCTGAATAAAGAAACTGCATCTGGATGCTCCAGGACCCAGCAAACTGCAACAGAGAAGCAAGACGCCTTCTGCAACATTTTATCCACAGCTCCTTATAGCAACTGCAACATTTCCCCGTTTGTGTATCCTCTGAGCACAGCCCGTCTTCACCCTGCATCAGAAGGAAGAAGGAATCTCTCTTGGGGTGAAGGAGTCACTTCCCTGAACCTGCAAACGACAACTGCAACTATGACTGGCTGCGTAGATCCCCTCTCCTGCTGATTTGTGTGGATCTTGCATCACAGGTGGTGGACTGAAGTGGTATCTTCAAGCTCCAGCCCTCATTAGTCCTTCCTGCAATGTACAGCTCCCTGAGTGGTTCTCCAGCAGCGTGGGAGCCTTTTTCATAGTGCTGTGTGGGTCTCTTCTGTGCCTTTCTTGTCCCCGTCCTGTGGACTCCTGTGGGTACTGCCTAGGCTACTGTTGGCTCTCTGTGTTGCTGAGTGCCCCCTCTCACTCCCTCTCCTGGGTAGAGTCCACCTGGTCGTTCTTGGTCCCCGGCAACTCCACTTTCCACTAACCGTGCGTTTCGCGTGTGCCAAGGCTTGTTGGCAGAACCAAAAGATGCAAATCAGACTGCAATCCTCCTTCCGGCATGGGACATCACCTACATCCCACAGGAATCCAACTTCATCTTCTTGGGTGCAGTTCTTCACCGGTGGTTCACTTCTTGTACCGTCATCCTGGTGGGTAGGGGCTCCTGCCCTTCCTGGACTCTGCTGTGCTTCTTGGAGTTGGTCCCCTTCTTCCACAGGCCCTCCTCTCCAGGAATCCACTGTTGGTGTCTCGCAGTCTCTTCTGGGTTTTGCATTATTCTTCATTGCTTCTCTGTGTGTTTTCTGTGAAACTTACTGTGATTTACTCCTGCTTTCCTGGTCGCTGGGGTGGGTTGTGGTACTTACCTTTGGGCTTTCCTAGTACTCCCAGCTCCCCTCTACACACTGCAATTACCTAGGCGGGGACCAATTTTTGCATTACTTTTTTTTAGTATTTAGTTTGTGTCCCCCTAGGGCTGTTTCTCTCTGTTGTCATTTTCACTAATTTCACTTTTTTATACCAGTTTTGATGCCTCTTTCTGTATACTAGTCTATATAATTTGTATATTACTTACCTCCTAAGGGAGTATAGACTCTATGGTATTTTTGGTATTTGTGTCACCAAAATAAAGTACCTTTACTGAGGTGGTCATTCCAAGTTTGGTGGTAACCTGATCGCCACGAGACTACAGTGTTGTGACCACCACCTGAGTGTCAATGCAGACCACCATATAATGAGTAAGGCGGTGAACCCAATGCAACACAGACAACTGACCACCAGTGCTGCCACCACTGATGTGCAGCATCCGGCAGTGGTAGGGAACTTCAGGCTTGCAGAAACCTGTGTGCTGCCCACCACATTCCGAGTCACCACACCGCCAGGATATCCGAGACAGTCTGGGTGCGATGAAACTCCTGGCAGAAACAGAAAGTACAAAAGGAGACACCCACCTCCAGGCACAGAGATGCATCCGCTGCCACCATGGCAAATGAACTGCTAGTCTTCCCAGCATTGTATCTCGCCACACACATTCAGGGCCAGCGACCATGGCGAAGACGACAATCGTAAGTATGCCTAGCAGAGAGTGGAGGATATGGCAGTGATACACATCCACAGATAACTCACATTCCTGTCACGGACAGCGAAGACCACACACACATACATACAAAAGTACCGTAACAGCACACACATTCACACACACACAGGCACACGCAAAATACATCAAAGCCAAGTATACAATACACACACAAAGCCAAGCAGATACATGCCAAACATACAGCACAACGCACACCAACACAGTCATACCTATCCATACACAACACCCTATAACCACACAACAGCAACTAGACCATAAGCATCTCAACACAAGCGTAGACTGGCACGTTGTGAAACACCACACCATAACCTGTATGTAGCAATGCCACACAATCTACAACAGTGAACACACATCCAAACAATGACACAGGTGACACGTCAGGTATAACAAACATACTAGGAAATCCACAGATGCAGCACCATACACATGGATGCACACAACACCACATTCCCCATCCCCTTCCCAATCCCACAAGCAAGCAGACAGACACATAACAACTTGCACATGGCACAACCTATCTACCCCTTGCATGCAACAACACAGACACAACCCATATACAGATCACACATACACTGTTGCACACAGATGTCACACCACCATGCAGAAGGAAACCAGGACAAGCATCTCTCTTGCCAAGCACAGCAATGTGGGCACATGTATTTTTTAAAAACATTTGGCAATAAACTATATATAAAATGTTGCAAATAGCAAGTTGAATATCCGGTACTGCACAACACATTGTCCAGATATCATGGCCCCAACTTGATTTGTGACAGCAAATAGGCCTCCATGGCATAAGGGCATCAATGGGACAGGCAGGCACCTCAGGAGTCTGGGGGTGGCTTTGATGTGGAAGGGGCATGTCTCGGTTTGGGCTTGGGAGGGGGACTTTGACTCTGGGAGGGGTGGATTTTTTGTTAGGTGGAGGAGCAAGGGAAACACCAAAGGGGGCACTCGAGGAATGGGAGGTGGAACGGCCTGGGAGGGGCAAGGGGACACGATGTTTAGGGGTAACACGGGGTAGGAGGGGAGTAGGGAAGAGGTCAAGAGTGGCAAGAAAAATGTTTTTAGGTACACAGGGTGGTCACATGATTGAGGGTTGGGTGGAGGCAGAGGGAGTACTTGTCTGACGTGTTGGTGTGCTGTAAGTGGATGCTGGTGTGTGCAATGTGTGCATATCTGTGGTAGGTGTATTCGGGTGGGTGAATGGGTGCATGGATATTCATTGGGAGGAGTGGGTAGAGATGCAGGGAGAGGGAATGTAATATGTGTGAGTGAATGTTGGGGTGGTGTGTGCAAGTGAGGTGGATGTGCCTCAGGTGGCAGAGAAGGTAGTCATGGTGAGTGCAGATGTGGTGAGTGGGGTGGGTTCCTGTGAGTCTGCTGTTGTGGTGATTGAGGGTATGACAGGCATGCTAGCAGGAACAGTGTGTGATGATGCAGTGCTGGTAGGGGTGACGTGTGATGTGACTGTAAGGGAGGAGGTGATGGGGAAGTGTCTGTTGTGCATGCAGATGTGTGTTGTGTGTGCATGCCTGTGGGTTTGTTTGTGATGCTTATATCTGACTTTGTGCACATTGTCTATTGTAGTGGGTGTATTCTGGACGGGTGTAGGGAGAGGGGTTGTGGTTTGGGAGCAGGTACGTGAAGGGGGGACCAAAGATGAAGGGTCACTGGCTGCCGTCAACGAGGAGGCGAGACCCTGAAATGATCTCTGTAGGCCAGACAAGGCATTGTGAATGCCTTCCAGGAACGCATTAGACTGCTGCATCTGGAATGCAAGTCCCTGGATGGCATTCACTATGGTTTTCTGCCCTACAGAGATGGACCTCAGGAGGTCAATAGCCTCCTCATTGATGGCAGCAGGGCTGACTGGGACAGGGGCAGAGGTGTTTGTGGTGAAGGAGACGCCCACCCTCTTGGGTGAGTGGGCACGGGTAACTGGGTGGGGAGCTACAGGGAGGACAGTGTTGGTAAGGGGGTGGCAGACAAGGATTGTGCTAGGCTGGTCCCATATGGGTCTGCCACTACCAGGGAGCTGCCATCGGAGGAGGAATCTGAATCTGATGAAGTGGTTGCTCCAGTTTCCCCAATGGTGCTCCCCTCGCCCTCCGTCCCACTGATCCCCTCGGCTTCACTAGTGCCAGCCTCCTGAGTTCATGAGTTGATGAATCCCCACTCACCTGTGCCCTTCCTCCTTCACCAGATGCTGCTAATGCACACAAAGACAGAGGTAGAGAGAGGAGGGAAGGAGGGTGGGAGAAAAAAAGGGAGGAAATGGTGATCACCCACACATCCACTTCACATGCATGCAAACAATACATAAATTAGCCCCTGCTGGGTAAACAGGAGACCATTTTGTAATCATTAACAATAGAGTTATGCAAGCGATACCCAAACTTATCAGCGATCACCTCAACCCTGCATCCTATACACCTGATTGAAAACTGCTACATGTCTGTCAATTGGCTAAATGACTGATCCAACAATTCAACCCAATCACATACCCAATCACATGTCATCCATTACAGGATGAAACAAATCTGAGCTCAGAAGAACTGTGCACACAATCTAACTGACAGTACAGTGAGTACAGAGACCCATTGATGTTGCAACTAAAGTAATTGCAATGTTAACGAAACATACCTGTCATTACCCAAATAAGGTGCTAATATGATCGCCTTGCAATACTAGGGTACATGCAGGGATGGAGGATGCAGCCAGTGACATGTTAAAACATTTGGGCGACCCATGCGTACAGTTGAATGTGTGTCACAGTACGACAACGTCTGTTCCTGCATGGTTCTGCACAGCTAATGTGTCACACTCCTACATGATTGGTGTGACAACCAGGACTGTAAACTCCCTAAATCTCATCTGACCACAACAATCCCAAGTCCAGTGAGTGTCACAGTACACAGCCATGCAGAAGTCACCTAACAGTCTACAATTACCCCCTTGCCCTCAAGCACTCATTCAACTCTGGGCAGGCCACCACCCAGTGTCTCAAGTCATTCCACCACTTCCTGCAGTGGGTGCTCCACCAGCTATGGACTATCAGGGTCCGCACTTCCTTGGTGTTGTCTCTTCATAACCCTTTATTCTGGGGGGGCGCTGACCTGCATGGGAAACATTCCAAACCCCCAATCAGTCATTACATGTCAATGTGCACACACATTCAACCTCAAACACCACCCGAAATGCGGGCAAAGGACGTTGTACTGATCTGTTGCCCTGGAGCACCATACAACTGCTCATACAGATGTAGGACCCCTTCCATCAGTTTCTCTAGCTTCTCACTTGTGAAGACTGGGGCCCTATCCCCTGCAGTGTGTGCCATAGTTGCTCCAAGATTCAGGACACAGCAGCACACAAAGTGGTGGTCTTCCTTGCCCAAATGCCAGCAGACAAGTGAACTGCCCATACAAAATGGCAGTTATGACAACAGCGGTCATGACCGTCACTGCCGGCGGTGATCATCATTATTCCCAGTTTCCCATAGACATCAATATCATCCAATGAGGAGTTTCACAGAGGTCACTTCCATCTGTCCATTGCGTGCAGGACAGGCGGATGCCATTTTAGTTTGTTACATGACTGTCCTGGGTTCACATCTGCATCATCACCTGCATATTGTCACAAATGTATTCATTTCAGTTACAGTTTGTGGATAATCACATATGTAGTGAGTGTCCGGTGACATCACCACACTTTTCACTGCATTTGTCAGTACAGATAATCCGTATGGTGGAAGGGTAACTGGTGGAAGGTGTATGTTTACATGCCCTGTACATGTCCATTGTCACAGAGATTCTGTGGCATTGTCTGGTTGGGAATGGAGTGTGGAGGAATGTGTCTTTCCACAACATGACATCCATCTTACATGACCAATTATTTTTTATTGTCGTATATCATACTTGGTGCTCAACATTGTGAGAGGTTCCCAGATTGTTGTTTTTCTCCCTACCTAGATAAGCCAGAATAGAGTGATGAGGAATGCACCAGTTTACTGGCCACTTGTAGATCTTGAAACCATGAAAGAGCGCCACATCATCCTGACCTATCTACTTAACCGTTTGTGCATCAGGGAACTGGTCGCCCAGTTGAAGCAGACCTCCTGCCGGCTTTGAGAAATCCGTATGCAATCCCTCCAAAAGTCCAGGTGTTGTCAGTCTTGCATTTTCTAGTGAGTGGCTCTTTTCAGTCTTGCAGATGAGTACATAACACATGTAAATGCAAAATTCCCAGGATCAGTACAAATTTCCTATGTACTGAGGACCAGCAGTATCCCTGCATTGATGTAACAGCTACAGAGAGAAAGGGCCTGGCTCACAGGTTTGTGTACTGCTCTCCATGTCAGACGTTTGTACCCCTCCCTACATAGTCTGCACTCTGCCTAGCATTGTTACCTATAGTCATGTCCCCTTTTCCACACAGGTGACTCTGGATACTCCAACCTGTACTGGCTCCTGACACCTGATAGACGTCCAACTACAGGAGGGGAGAACAGGTGCAATGATGCACATGGGTGGACGAGGCAAGTGATTGAGAGGACTTTCGGCCTCTTGAAAGCTAGATTTAGTTGCCTCCATGTGTCTGGTGGTGCCCTACAATACCGAGCAGAGAAAGTCTGCACGATCTTTGTTGCATGCTGCATGCTCCACAATCTGGCCCTCAAAAGGCACATCCCACTGTTGGGGAAGGGGGACATTGATGCTGGAGCAGTGTTTGGGGCCATGACTTTGATGCTGAAGAGGAGGCAGATGACGATGAGGCACATGACAACAGGACTGACATGATTCGTCACTACTTTCAATGATGAACAGGTATGTGTGATTTGTACGTCATCTGCACTTGGAATATGTATTGTTAATGCCAGTCTGTACCCAGATTTTGCATGTATCAAGGTTTGTTTAGGGACTACAGCCTTCCATCTTGTTTTCCTACCCTGAAAGGTAGCTGATGTATCATGAGGGGTAGAGGAAATGCATTGCAGCTAATGACATGTGTGGAATGCTGGTGCCATTACAGAACATCTTTATGGTTGGACCACAGGTTTTGAGTCCTCAGTCTGACTGTTTGGGTTAATGTATGGGGTATTTAACAGTCTTGTCCTGCTGTGTAGGCATGTCATGCTGCATTGTCAGCTGCTGTGTGGCATCTACCTGTTCCTGACTACTCAGGGAGGTGGACAGTACAGGATGTTACCTATGTGACATTTTTCCTGTCCCCTAGGGGGTGCATTGGGGGCCCTCTACCAGTCCTTATGACGGCGATTTGGTGCCTGAAAGCCATGGCCTGTACCTTCCCCCGTAGGTCATTCCACCTCTTCCTAATGCCCTCACTTGTGTGTGGATGGTTACGCACAGCATTCACCTTGGCGACTATCCTCTGCCATAACGCATTTTTCCAGGCAATGGATGTCTACTGGACCTTGCGGCTCCACTCTGACAATTTAATAGACCATTACCCTCAGCTCCTCTTCTGGGAATTCATATTTTTTGGTGGTGCCATGGTGTTTGGGTTGTGGGTGGGCTGTGTGTGCTGTGCAGAGATGCTGGGTGTGCTTGGTGTGGGTTAGGGTAATGGGATGTGCATGTGGTTTGTGGTGTTGTGTGCAGTAGTGTGTTGTGTGATGTGTGTTCAGTGTAATGGTGCCTGTGATATCTAGGTGCAGTGCCTTCTTTCAGTGTGCTCTTGCCTGGTTCTAACAATGTTTCTGGGTGCCAAGGATTCTGGGTATGTGTTTGGAGTGCTGTGGTCAGGTATGTGTTTGTGTATCAGGTGTGGGGTAATGGTATTGTCAAATGTGGTGTAGTGTTCTGGTGGAGGAGCATTCTTTCCCATGGAGGTTCAGACCGCCAATGGAATAGCCCTGTGTTGAGTACGCAATGCAGATTTGTGATTTGTTATTTGTCGGATGGGATGGTCTTGGCATGGCGGAGCTGGTGGTGTAGATGCCTCCTCTATGCTGTCGTTTCAGCCAACGGTGCAGCAGTCTTCACACCGCTATCACTGGCAGTCTTTCAGCTGCCGCTTACAAGGTGGTCTTCTGTAAAGACCACCAAAGTCATAATGACCACCTGAGTGTTTTCTTCCATGTGTGTAAGTACTAAGTGTGACTACAGTGGTATTGCATGAGCTTTGCATGCCTCCAAGATAAGCCTTGGCTGCTCATCCACAGCTACCTCTAGGGAGCCTGGCTTCTAGACACTGACTACACTACACTAATAAGTGGTTCCTTGACCTGGAATTAGGCGTAAGTACCATAGGTACCCTCCACACACCAGGCCAGCCTCCTACAAATACTATTTTAGAAATGTCACTTTTAGAAAGTGGATATTTCTCTGCTTTGTATGCCTTGCAGCCTGCTCCAATACAAATCTGGGGCAGGTGACAGCTATACATTTCCTCTAGACAGCCACAAACACAGGAAGGGTGGGTGTGACAAAGAATTCATCTACTTTATGATAGCTCTTCCTGGGAAGGGAGAGGGTATGGGAGTAGATACACTTCAATAGGCAGTGTCCTCTGTCCCGCACAAAGGGCTGATTACCTACTGATAGTCTGGAGTCAGGGCTGAGATGATAGGGGAACCTATGCATTTCAAAGAGCTCTTTTGACATCACCCCCACTGCAAAGGCATATTTGGGTATACGTACTGGGGCTCCGACCCCACCAGATCAGTACACCACTGGATTTGAGAAGACCTCTGCTGGAGTAAAGAGTGATGTGCTGTAAGGATTGCCACTGTGCCTGGACTGACTGTTCCAAGAAACCGGTTCTCAGCTATCCTTAGCTTCCCTGATACCTGCAGATCTCTGACCTGTTGATGACAAGGACTGAGCCCTTCTCACTTGAACCAAGGGCTTTCTGGCATGACCTCTGTTCTTCTGTAGTCTGAGGGACATCAAAGACTGCCTGCAACTCTGCTGTGAGTGCCACCCTTGCCTGAGGTACCCCCCTCCAGTCCTGGGCCTCAGAAGTGGGTGCTATAGCTGATTTCTGCAAAAACTGATGCATTGTCACCACTGCGCAGGTTAGAACCGACTCATTGCCCCTTAAACACTGATGCAGAGGCTGTTGGACGACAGGAGATTCACAGCCTGATGACGATGCTCTGTGTGACTTGACAACTGCACATTGGATTCATCTCTATGGAGCTCAACACCAAGGCGGAACCAGCTACATGGAAAATATTATCGCAGCGCCCTCACATTTGCTCCTCGAAGTAGACGCTTGCTTCATACAAGGAACTTCTTTGGCCAACCCTGCGTGTGTTCCATAGCCAGCCTACCCTCCATCATGGTCAGCCTAAACTTTGTATTTGCATCAGTCCTTTGCACCTTCAAGTAACCTTTTTACTGCAAGGGACTTCTAAGCACTATTTTTAGTTTAATCTTTAAAAATTCTCATCTCGACTTCCACTGATTGATTCTTTTGTTTGTTTTTTGGTATTCTTCTCCTCAGATAAATATTACCTATTTTTCTAAACCTGTGCAGAATTTATTTGTGGTGTTTTCATTGGGTTACTGTATGTGTGTGTGTGTTGCTTAAATACTTTACTCACTGCCTCTTTAAATAAGCCTGCCTGCTCTGTGGCAAGCTACTGGAGGGTGAGCACAGGTTATCCCTAAGTGTGTATCTAGCTTACCCTGAAAAGAAGTGGTGGTTCCTGCTTGTACTGGATGCATACACTGGCAACAAGAATCCCCAGTTCTAACACAACCATTTTCTTTATGCTCACCAGCCAATTTAGATTCTTACTCTTTGCAATGGTAAATATTCCTTAACCATTCAGTTAAACCTTTCTATTATGCCATTTCCATTGAGGTGGCATGCTGGAGTCATTTTATGTTCAATGCCATTACGTTTAAGAACATTTTCCATTTCCACACTTTATCTGTGATATTTATTTTGGTTAACCCTTCTCTTTTAAAGATTTCATCCACAAACAATACCACACTGTCTGTGTTAGCACTGTTTCCAAAGTTTACTTCTGGCCATTTAGAGAAGTAATCCATTGCCACTAGCACATACCACATTTCCCCACTGTATTCACTGGGTCCCATAATATCTATCCCTATGGTTTCCTATGACATTTCTGGACATGGTACATGACACAAATATGGTTTTAACAAAACTTGAGATTTGTGTGCATCCTCACACAATTCGCATTGACTAATAAATCTCTCCACTTCTACCTCTTGACCTGCCCACCAATAATTTGTAATCTTCCTTCTACTCTTGTCAATACCAAGGTGCCCCTCATTACACAATTTTACAGTGGTCTCCATCAAGCCTGTGGGTGGTATGATTCTAGTGTCTCTAAAGATACTGTCACTGATCAATGATAATTTGTTGCACACCTTCCAGAAACTTCTTAGCTCATTTGCCAGAGTTCTTCTTCCAGACCAGCCTTTCACAATACAATTCTTCACTTTGTCTAGAATATCATCATTCATGCTAGCTTCCCTCCATTCTTTGTTAGTAATAGCTACCATTTTTTCATCCTTCCCATGCCACACTCAGCTCTTCCCAGCTTTTGTCAGAATTTTCTTCCAATAGTCGTGGCAATCTATTTAGATAATCTGCTATTTGGAAAATAGATTAAACTATACTCATAATCTGGTAGTCTTAAAGAGATGCTTGTACCTCTAGGAGTTGCCTTGAGTAAACCATCAGTAGATGATACTTTTAATAGTGGCTTACGGTCACACCTTACTTCTACATGGAAACCCCACACAAAGTTTCTGAAATGGTCTAACGCACACACTACTGCAAGAGTCTTCTTCTTGATTACTGAATATTATTGTTCTGCCAGAGACAATGCTCTTGACATAAATGCTATGGGGAATTGATTGCCATTGACATTCTTTTGATCCAATACTGTGCCAGCCCCTTTATTACTTGCATTTGTTATTTAAATACTATCAAGTTTTACATCAATACCATATAATTTATTTGCCCTGCATATATCCTCTTTTATATTAATAATCTTGTAAGACATCATTCTATACAAATGTGCATTTGTTTTTTAAGAGTTGACATAAATTATATGCTTTCTCTGAAAAGGGCTGGACAAATTTTGCACAAAACTCAGTCAACCCTAGGGATGATCTTAGATCATTTTTATCACCAGGAGCTGTGGTACCTCTCACTGCATTAACCAATTTCTTTTGGTTTTATGCCATCAGCTGCACCTTCATGTCCTAGATAAGTTAAAGATTGCACACTGAACCTGCATTTAGAAAAATTCAGCTGTAAGCCACATTCATGCAACTTTTGCAATATTGCATTAATTCCAATATCATGTTGTTCTGTACTTTTCCCTGTGACTAGTATGTCATCTTGAAGAAATATTGTACCAGGCATATCTGTAAACAATATGTGCATTACGTTTGAAAGACTGCTGCTCCAGAGGTAAGACCTAATGCCATGCACACCCATTAAAAACATCATTCTGGAGTCATGAAGGTGATTACATTTTTGCTATCATGAAGTTACTTCAAGTGGTGATATGTAGATGATAAATCTATAGCTGTGAAACAATTCTTGCATTTTGTTACTGCTGACATCTCGTTGATTTTAGGTGATGGATTTTTTTCTACAGCTATATTATTATTAAGTTCCCTCAGATCAACACACAAACAATTTTTTCCATTAGCCCGCCTAGTAACAACCAATGATGCAATCCACTTAGCTGCATCCACTTCCTCAATGACTCCTTCTTTGAGTATGGTATCTTGGGCCTGATTTACGAAAAGTTAGTGCCGCCTTTGAGTCATTTTTTTTAATGCAAAAGCTGTGTAAACTTACAAACTATAAGTTTGCGCCACTTTTGCATCAAAAAATGATGCAAAGGTGACGCTAACTTTTTATAAATCAGGCCCCTAGTTCCTCAGTGACCTACTCTCTCAGAACCCAAGAAATTTCCCCTGATTTGTGTATTTTTGGAATTGCATTTGTAAATGATTTTGGGGGAATATCCCTCCAGAATACGAAGTTTTCCTGAACATACCTCTGGGTACAACTCTATGAATTTCCGCCCATGGCATTCACTGTCCTCCATAACTAATGCTTGTTCTATACTATTTATAATGCCCAATTCCCTCTGATCGATCAATCCAAACACATTTGGACCCTCTTCACTACATAGAGTTTTCCCGTTGTCTTCCTCCTTTCCAATGAAAACGTTATGCTTCTGTATCCTATCATGGGTATCGGCTCTCCAGTAAAATTTTCAGGATCCAAATCTGAAAGTTTCAAATACGTCCGTAAATGAATTTTTCATACCACACTTTGCTCTCAACAATGGAAAAGGAGAACCTGAATCTGCTACAATGAGTATCTCCGCTCCTCCCAGTTTTATATAACATACAAGTTTGTTTCACTTCTGGTGGAGAAGTGTGGCACAATGGTTAGAGCGGCAGACCCTGGGTTCAAGTCCCGCTTTGGCAGGTCTTGGGCTCATCATTGATCACAAATACTTTTTTATGTTTTTCCCCTTCCAACAAATCTTACAGAAATCTACCTTATTGTCACACACTCCACACTTTTGATAGTGCGCAGGACATTTTTTACTGTACACCAAGTGGTTGTGGCAGAGTAAGTGAAAAAGTATGTGATGCACACATATTGGTATTACACTGAGTAAGGTACCCAATTTAATGCACTGAACCACATTAAACATCAAATTTTAGATACTCTCCTTCAAGTACAAAATAAGCTCTGTGCTTTCAATAAATCCCTATGTTGTCCTCCTTAACGAGTGGTGCACCACCCGTGTGCACGATATGAATTTCAGAGTCCGTTGATAAGAAATCAGTTTGAAACAAAGTGCACCTTGAAGATATCCATTACGGCGTGGAAAAAAAAAAAAAAACATTAAATTATCCTTATCCAAAATGACTTTCTACGTCATTACACTATGGCGCTTCCCAGCATGCACTGCACAGATCCTTGGACATGTGATTACGTAACAGCTGCAACGTGTGTGTGCTTGAGGTTGCAATGCACCGCCTTTAACGGAACATAACGGACTCTGACAATGAGTCTACAAGTATTTCTTATGGTATGCACTCGAACTACTGGCGAGTGCGTAGTGTATTAAAATGATATCTCTAATGCACACTGCTTCGGCTCCACCAAATATTAGCACTCACACCAGTCTTTTCTCTTTGATGGAGGTTTCCACTGGTGTCCCAATTTCCACTTGTCATGTTGTGCGGTGCTGTGCTGCAATGTGGGTCCTAGTAGGTAAAGTCTCCTTCATTAAAACTGTAGTGATACATCATCACGCTCAGTGATGTATTGCATATCTTCTTTATTCAGAAAGTATCACCTAGAAACAGGGACCAACACGTCTGCATCGGTTGGCTCGGAAATCTTCAACTGCCTCGGAAGTAACATTCCTTATTACGTAACATCATTCTATTTGACGACATCTATGTACATTCTATAAGTCATCATGCGGCTAAGTAAATAAGTAAATACAACACTGTCATGGCTTGACCCACAGCACCATTCTCCTTGGTACCCTGAGCAAAGGATATTAGATATGTAAGCCTTTTCTGTGAGTGTGGGTTGCCCACGTGCGATAAACTGGGTGCAGTGACTTTGTGAAATTTGGAAAACAACTGAAAACACTGTCTTTTTCTTTCACAGTGTTTATGACATACCTTGCTCTTATTGTCTTGGTCTAAAGATATCAACAGTTTAGAGAGTAGCCCCTTTTATAAAATCACAGGGGATAGGGCAACGAGCAGGGAATAAGTAGCCACTTGCTTTTAAACATGATGGTATAAGGACAGGAACAGGCAGGCTAAAAAGATAAGGGTAAGGATTGGATAGATAAGGGACATGTGGATAATGAAAGGTCAAGAACAGGCAGGCTAAAAAGTCGACAGGTAGGCTAGAAGGATCAGGGTATGGATTAGATTAATAAGGGACCAACCTCTAACCACAGGTACACGAACAGTCAGACCAAAAAGTTGAGGGTAGGTAGTGGATAGCTAAGGGACCATTGGGAAACAACAAGCTCAAGACTAGGAAGGCTAAATAGGTAAAGGTTAGGTAAGGGACCAATGGGAAACGATCTCCCTGTATAAATCAAGGAGAGCAATAGGTCCCAGTTTTTTTGTTTTTTGTTTAAAAGGAACAACGGTTTGTGCATCTGCTGGACCCTGATTTTAACAAAGTGAACTATGATTAGGAAAATAATATCCAAATAAGTAGCTCTTAACATACCAACCTAAATATGAGTGTATGTGTTTTTAAAAGCACTCAGCACCGTAACTGGCAGCCCGCAAGACCTGTGTCAGTTCATAAAATAGCAGATACTACAAACTATGAATTGTGCCACAAAGACAGATGCGATTTTTAGTGATAAGCTAGACATAGGAAAACTTATGGTGAACACATTAAAAACTGACTTTATGTAATATAAGTTGAGTTACATAATGGATTTTTATGCTGTGCAGGTAATTGAAAATGCCATTTTAAGGAGCAATACATTGACTGCTGAGACTTATTATTGTCATTATCAAAGAAACAATAGAGCCTTTTACTTCTCCAGTTTCTTATCTCATTGGGAAAGAAACAGACTGTTCGTACTATTATGGGTGAAGGACAATCAAAAACAAGGCACATCCAATATACATGATATAAAGTCCTATCAATGGGTAAGAACACTGCTATAACAAGATAACATACAAAGGAAGGAAATTAAGGATGCCCCTTAGGGTTTCTTTATTTAGTACTCATGGTAACAATATCCCCTAAGCATACTAATTAAATGTGTATGAAATTTGACATGGTAAAGAATAATATATAATACACTCATGTCTATTGGTGCTTGATATGTATAAATATACACCATGTTGATAATCATGTATTTTTCTTTTAATATGTGGTATGTATAAATGAATGAGTAACAACAACATTGCATGCACAACTGTGTCTGTTCAGATAATCTGTTTAACAACAGTTATTATGGAGGTATATATTTTATGTTTTCTCCTAGTTTAAATTTATTTATTGTCCTGAAGAAGGTGGGAGGAAGGTCAAGGAGCCACCGAAAAATCAGTGTTACCATAATAAAATTTTTAGTATATCGATTGCATACAGTTGTTTCTATGTTATTTTTGGACCAAATGCTTTCAATGATGTATCTGGGCCAGAGGATGATGAACTACATTTGCAAATGTCACTAGTATATTCTAAGTATTCTATTAAATATTTATGAGTTTCTTAACATTGTAGTTGGAGCATAATTGGTTATTGTTTAAGACCAAACTTAAATCTGGTGTTCTTGTGTTGATAATTAAGCATTCACATAGCGAAAGTTTGGATATTAACATTAAGTCCAGTGGAAAAAACTTTTGTATTGGCTTGTGCTGAAGATGACATCACATTTTTAGTGTTTGTTTCTAAAACTTGCTAATTCCCTTCATTATAATAAATTTCAAAACACCTCTCAGTGCACATACTACTGAGACACTGAAAGGCATTATTCATAGCAGAATCAGGAGTCCCTTCTTACTCCATTCTTTCAGCATGCTTTGCAGAACTATTTAGTTTTTAATTTCTTTGAATATAGATGGCACCCTCCTAGTATACTGTTGCTCTGTGCGGAATCTAACATCCTCTCTACTTTCTGCCTCTGGGATAACATGCTGGTCATACAGCAGACCTGAGATCAAAGCAATGTAGAACTTCAGAAATTCTACTTTTGATTCCTTAATGAATACTTGTGGAGAACAAATGAAGTGTGCAGACATATCTCTATAGTGTCAATGGTGCCCAGGAAGCACAGAGTTCTTCTGACAGATGCATCCAATCCAAACACAGTATCTTCCACTGCTGAGTCATCATGAATGGTCATCAACAAATGCACATTCTTCATGTCTGTAAACTGCACATTTAATTGTCAATGTTAGCCCACTTTTCCGGTTTTCATCTATCAGTTGAGCTGGAACTTGAAAGCTATTTCTATTTGCCATAATCAGCCATAAGGCAGAATGTTGTTAGGATATAAGAAAAGCCAGTATAATAATTGCTCACATAAAAATGGTAGCTATGTGGAGGGTCATCTTGTGGGGTCAAATGGCTGCCCTTGCCAGTAAAAACTATTTTCAGGAAATTCCAAGAGCACTTCAGAGGTCAAGCCTACTCTTGTAAAGCCTGACAGACTTGTTAACTGAAATGTTCTTTATAGGACTGTACATCTCAAGGAAATTCAAGGAGAGATGGGCAATAAGAGGCCTACATTTGTGCAGCTGATCATGTTGTTGTTCTTTTAGGGCGTTTCTGTTGTAATTTGAATGAAGGAATTGCAGAAGACATTGTAATCCTTGTAATCTGTGGAGGGTTGGTGAGTGAGTTTGTGTAGCACTATATGTAAGTGTTGGTTTATGCACAGAAATAAGGGTATGTATACATATACCTTGCGAGGTAGGGAGGATGTATATGCTAATGGTAGCAATGTGCAGGTGAAACGTGTGTTTGCTTATATGAGTGGTGTTGGGTGTATGTGTGTTGTCACAAATATCTGGTAATGATGTTTCTGAATGTCACCTTTTTGCTGTGCATATTGGTGTATGTATATGATAAATTCAGTAAAATGCTCATGAAGTGTGGGTGTTTCTAAATATGTAAAAAATAACAGTGTATCTGAAATGAGCAGTACATGCTAAGAAAAACCAAATATGTTTATCCCCATTTAAATTTTTCATAGACAGACCTATTCACGTATGCCAGCAATACCTACTCTGACTGCCGAACCCTACAAGAACAAACAGGTCCAATTAAAAATGCTGTCCTTCTCAGTGCTAGTCCTCTTCTCTAATCAGAGATAAAATGCCTCAGGAAGTTAGGTGGAAACTTGATATATGTAACAGTGGGTCCTGTTCACTGCCTGATATCTTATCTTCCTCAAATATGTGCTACTGTGGCAGGGACAAGGAGAGTCAAACAGACACCTGATCCTCAAAGAGATCGGGTCCCGTCTCCTTAATAGACTATGCTCCTCCTCAGCTCACATCAGAATCTGATGCTGTGTGTGATTGAGTTATCCTTCCCAAGATCCCACCACAACCCCAATCTCTGTTCTACTGATGCTTTGGAACCTACCATTGAGAAGTTTATCACATCACCCTTGTGAAATATTGCAAACTGAGGCAAGAGGAGAATTATAGGGCCCCAAACTAGGAAAATCTGTCTCTAAATAATGGAAAGTGGATTATTGGTAAGGGCAGGTAAGTACCTTCACATAGCAATGGACTAGTATCCCCCACTTTTGTCCAGTTAGGTCTCAATAAATTAAACCCAGCTCAGCCCTTGGTAGCTTGGCAATGAGCGACAAAGCTTAACTTAGGAGACAGGTGTGTAAATGATTTAAAATCACAAAACAGTAAATAAGTAAAACACAAGACACAATAAAAATCCAATATTAATTTATAAAAATAGATTATATTTTTATCTTTAAAATTACACCAAAATGATTAAAATTTGATAAGGGGAACTAGGGCTATGATTTTTTTAAAGAATTAGGCCCTCATTATGACATCGGCGATCTTTGTAAAAGACCGCTGATGCCACGGGCGCCACATTACCACCAGTGCTGGCGGTATGTGTGGCACCCGATTATTACTTTTTTGCTCGGCCAGCGGACGGAAACAGCGCTTCCGCCTGCTGGCCCAGTGGAAAAGTCCCAACAACATTGAAGCTGGCTCGTAATCGAGCCGGCAGCAATAATGATGTGCAGCGGTTGCAGCAGCACCTGTTGTGCATTTCACTGCCCGTAATTCGGGCAGTGAAATGCCCGATGGGGCTGTGCCTGGGGGTCCCTGCACTGCCCATGCCAAGTGCATGGGAAGTGCAGGGGCCCCCAGGGGCCCCCAGGGGCACCCCTAGTCCCCCTTACCGCCAGCCTTTCCATGGCAGTGTTTACTGCCATGGACAGGCTGCCGGATGGGTACTCATAATCCCCAGGGCAGCGCTGCCCTGGTGGATTACGACCACCAGGCTGCCGCTTGGCAGTATCAGCGGTATGACCATGGTGAATGTGCCAAGGTCATAATACGGCTGGTTGACACCACAAGCCTGTTGGCGGTTTTACCCCCACCGCCGGCAGGGCAGTCCAGGACCGCCGGGATCGTAATGACCCCATAATGTTTTCTAGCGCATAGAAGCAACTAGCACTCAAAGGGTTAAAAAAAAGTCACACTGGAAAGGGACAAAGTCCAGAGTTCAGGTCACCCATGAGATAACACTGTCACACTTACGTTCAGAAGTGTTTCTTGATTCAGAATAGTGGTCCACAGCACCAGCCAAGGATTCTGAGGCTCTGGTTTGCCTCTTGGGGTCTGGGACTACAACTTATGGAGTTGCTCCAAACGTTTCCAAACTTCTGGATCTTTTTCCAGAGGTCCTTTTTAGGTCCTTGAAATGTCCACAACTTGATCCAAGGTTCCAGAAGCTCTGAGTTGCTCCTTGGGAGTTGGGACTACAACTCCCAGAATGCACCTGTCAGAATCCGCAAATGGCCACTGGACGCTGGCCAGCTGGGCTCTGCCTGTAGGGCTCAATGCAGGGGACTCTGGGCAGCTCCTTTCTACCTGTAGCAAACAGGAAGATCCTTCTTGAAACAGTAGAAGACAGGCAAAGGCATTTTAGTGGTGAAGCCCAAATATACCCAAGTGTGCAGCTGGTGCAGTCCTTCAGAGTGCAGTGTCCATGTGCAGGTCAGGGGTCCAGCAGGGCAGTCCTTCATCTTCTTTGTCTCGTTCTTTGGAGGGTTTTTAGGTGTGGGTGCAGCTCTGCCATATTTATCCTTATTTTGGGGGTGGGAAGCAGGGGGCCCTGACTGTCCAATCACAGGCAGTCTCCTTCCCCCTTTGATGACCACTTCCTGGGAAGTGTGGCAAAAATCAGTCCCAGGAAGCAACATTCTTCAAAAATTCAACATGACTGAAACTGATTTTTTGAGGTTGGATCTGGCTGAGCCCACCCACTTGTGTGGCTAAAAATCCTAATCTAATCAAGAGGGCTCCTAGCTGTCTAGGGTTGCAGGAAATGTGGGAGGTCCTGAGCTGCTCCAAGCGTCCTTCCCTACCTTTGAAGACCATTATGGCTCTTCTCCCCCTACTGTTTTACGATCTGCTGATGCAGATCTCCTCCTCCAGGCACATCCTTCGTGTTCAGCCCAGGCCACTTCACACCTCAGCAAGGTTGCCAGAGGCTGGACAATCAGATAAGGGTACTAGAGTGTTGAAGTTGGCAACTTTCAGGTAGAGTTTTAAAACTCTTACACAAACTAGTTATATTAAATCCAACAATGGCAAGTTGTGGGATTTATTATAACAATTATTTGATACCAAACTTAAGGTATTAAAATAAAGTCTCCCTAATCTACCCTATGGAGGCCAAATTCACTACAGTGAAGGAGAAACTAATTTGACAATTTTACCTCACCAGGGCTTATAAAACAATTTTTATAAGGTCCCTCCTTATAGTTATATGGCACCCAACCCTAGGGGCGCATAATGCACACCTTATGGGTGATGTATATGCAAAAATAAGGTAGTTTAAGTACTTTTAATTCCAAAGTCGAATTTGCATATAACTTTAGTTTAAAAGCAGCCAGCAAGGCAGGCCTACCTTTAAAATGACACTGGGCACCTCAGCAGTGCACCTATGGGTGCAATACGTATGCAGGGGTCCCTAAACCTACATGCCCTACCATATACTTAGGACCTATAGGTAGGTTGATACTGCCAATTATTATTAGCCTAGTTTATATATCCACTTTACACAGAGCACTGGCCCTGGGACTGGTAAGCAGTACCCAGGGCACAATCAGGAGTCAGTAACCACTAGTACCTGTCTAAAAGGTTTGGTGGCGACCAGGGCAAAAAAGAAGACTTTCCTACTCTGAATATGAATCTTCTTCCAAATTACTTGTTTTTCTGTATTAAAATATATCCCGTCTGATTGAAATCTGGGACTATCATAAAAACAACCATTGATGGAAATTGAATGCTACCTATTGAATCTCTGACCAGTTTTGATACTGTACCCCACTCCAGGGGCCTTTATATGTTATTCCAAACACATCTAACAAGCAGCGGGCAAGAACAATCCACACATCCCCTTTGGCACAAAGAAGTAATTTTCTAAAATGATTGTGCACATTCTATTAGTATCTGCTGCTCCTGGAAACACTGCTTAGCAGAACATACATTATCTCAAATATAGTAGAGAATCAAAGATTAGAAGCTTCCATCAAACTGTAGACTCATCCATTTCTTCTTTACATAATATTCCAAGCAGTCTTAAAATATTGTTTTTCAAATTCCAAATGTTACATCCACAACCACAGCCATTGCGTTTTGTTCACCACCATGATCTTCTTCAGGGTTGCAATATAATACAATCTGAAATACAAAAGAAAGGATGTGCCTACAATTTGATTTGGCTTTGTAAAATTTGGCATTTATGTATTACACCATGCGTGAGACCACAGGAAGACATCAGGACTGATCTCTTCCTTCCTCTTTGAAAGTGTTTAGATGGTCTCACTCTTGCCATTCTCATCACAACTCATATTTCATCAGTTGGTTGTCAAAGTGCTTCGCAGTGGCACCTTACTATTTTACCACTAAGAGCCATTACTAGCCTAAACTGTGATGATAAACTGCAGATCATTGCAAGACTGGACAAAACAGCAGATATTGCACACTTGGGCCATGCTTCCTGTTAAATGAAAATTGGGTGAAAATCAATATTTCAAACAAAATAAAAAATCGTCTTCAGGGGAGTGGTCCTCATATTAGCCATCATTAAATAGCTATTAGAATTGAGATAATGATCCTTACTTATTAGCAGTGTCACCCTCGTAAATACAATCCAGAAAATCTTTCTTTGGGCCCTCAGGTGAACTCAGGCATTAAAATATACATATGTTGACACACCTGACAGGAGTTTCCCTGAATTTGTTCTGTAATTACAGTCAACCATTACACTTCAGCAAACACAATCAATATTTGAAAAATATCATCCTTCTTCGATATAATTTCCAAACTTTGGATCTCAATAGTGTCCAACAACATTCTAGTTCCCTTGCAAGTCAATAGCCTCTCAGTCCTGACTACCTAGTCTTACTATTAAGAAACAAGTGGGTTTAACCCGTCATTCTCTAGATGATTATATGTACCAGGACTCTGAGAAGATGCAGAATTACCTCCCATCATGTGCTGATGGAATGCAAGCAATTTTCTTAAACTAAATAACTCAAACAAAGAGATTCTTTTCACATCACAACCTCATACAGACTGGTGTTTGATCATTTGGCCCCTCACCATAGATTCAACTCTTGTCCCAGATAAAGCACTCTTCAACCTAGGAGTCCAGGTGGATTCCAAGTAAACCCCCCCCTTCTGATCTTTTTTTCATCAGCTGTCGATAATCAGAGAAATCCAAAATACTTTAATAAAAATATCCATGCACTTATGCTTTCTGCGCATGACTACACCAGCTCTACCTGTCAGACCTAAACCTGACAAATATCTTTACCACTTTTAAATAAAATACATTCTGAATATAGTTGTTCTGTTTACAGCAGTCAAACAGTTGAAAAAATGCAGTGCATAGTGCGGATAAAATATTTTCAATTTTAGGAAGCTAATAAAATGCTGGATTAAAATATGTTATTCTGGCTTTACTTTTCTGTCTGGTTGTTTGTGTTTTTTTCTGTGCACTGATCAGCTCACCCTAGATATACACTTTTTCTACATCACCATGAAATTACTAGTGTATACATGCTAAATGAATAATATTAACATAATATGCCAAGAGTCTTTTCTTTAGGACACTTTACTGCTCTCTATGTTATTTCCTGATATAACATTCAACAAAGGACTGGTCCTATAGTAGCAAGGTCACTGTTTGTGCTGTCAATTATTACAGTGTATAGTGCCTGGGCTAAAAATTTGTCATGCTTGTCTAAATAATGCAGTTAGCAAAAGGTGTGCTTTATTGCCAAGTTTTACAAGACATATGCTAAAAGGCCTGAGAAGGAAAAATTCCATTCTCTAATGCTCCTTTACAAGCACAGTATATCCCCAATTATGATATGTAGGTCCAGCCCACAGTTAACCCCTTTGGACGGAATTGGGGGAGAGATAACAGATGTTGTTTGGAAATATATTTGATAAATGCCTAGCGAAAAATGTAGGTGCTCCAGATGGCAGCCTAATTCTGGGGTTGATATTCTAAATCAAGGGGGATCTTCCCCTTTGTTTTAAATTTCAGTATGTATTGTTGTTCCTGTACACAGCAGAGAATTAAGGTGTCATGCTTTACTCCATAATTAAATTATGTGTTGTTTAATGCTTGTCTAATTTGATGGGGCACATGGCACAGTCTACGGGCAGAATAATATTTCCTGGACTGTCAAATGTGTCTTTCTAAATGTACTTCTATTGAGCAAGAAGCGGCCAACTCATGCTTGGCTTATGCTTCACAGGATAGTCTACAGTGATATATAAAAAGCACAATCTGTAGACCACGATCTAGGTTCCTTTCAAATTTGGGGTAATTCCATTTAAGCAGTTTTTTGCTCTATCCTTGTCCAAAGAAATGTATAGAAAATGTATTGAGATTATGTGTTTTGCCAATCCCATTTTTTTGTTGGTCCCCGCTTGACAAATCACCCAGAAGCTTACCAGAAAGGAGCAAACTTTTTTTGGGGGAAAGTTTTGTGAAGATTCATCAAATGAGGCCAAAGGTATTAGCAAACCAAAAAAAACCATTTCTATATAAAAGAAGACATAATTATAACTACCCAGTAGTGGTGACAACCAATATATATATATATATATATATATATATATATATATATATATATATATATATATATATATATTCACTCACACACACATACACACAGGGCCACTGGAATTGTGCAGCAGGAGAGGGTCAAATTATGCAGCAGGGTTGTGTAAATTATGCAGCAAGGAAAGGCAAATTATGCAGCATAATGCAGCACATTTTGTAGTAGCATTACTTCATTATTTTAGCATTTTTAAACTTGATAACCCTGTCTGGGCATTGGTTGCACCTTATTAGCACCAAGTTAATGCCCAAATATTACACCAATGAACAAAAAATTTACAAGTCCAAGTTTGCAAAGGGATTTTCACTGTGCAGCAACACGTGCTGCTGCATTTTTAATACGTTTTGAACCGTTTGATCTAGAAACTGTTTTTGTTAAAATCTGCATATATATATATTACCTAGTGACAGTCGCCAAAAGGTAGTTATAGTTAGTACTGAGTTTCTATAGAAAAAACATTTTATAGATTTGGTTATATCTTTGACACTGGTTTCCAAAAATGTATATGCTCTCTTCAGCTGCTGTGTGGAATGTTTCAGGGTGATCCCTCAAGCAGGGGCTGAGAAAAAGGGGGGCCCATTCATTTTTCCATAGGGATTTTGAACAGCGATTGCACTGAAATCACTGGATGGAATTACACAACATTTTGCAGAACAGTAGCTCTTGGTGTAAATCCATTCAGTAGTTTTAGATAAATGGATGAAAATCCAAATTTGTACACATAGAGGGATGAAAACGAGTGTGATCCCTCCCAATCTTGTGCTGAGATCTGAATGGCTGCCAACACTCCAACAAGGAAGTGGTGGAAGCCATTTTGGGACTCAACTTCAGCCGAGTCCCAGAAAAAAGTGTAATAAAAAAACAAAAGGGGCCAGGGTATAGTCACCCTGACCCCTCAGCTCTGGTCCTTGGGTCCCAGAGGGACCCTGGCGACCAAAAAAACATGTTTTTTAATTTCCTGTGTGATTCACTGAGGATCCGGTAAAAAAAAAAAAAAAGAGAACGAAGCTCGGTCTCACGCGATTAGTCATTCTCAAGCCACCCGAGTGGGCCAAGTCCCAGGGGCGTTGTTAATTTTAAATCTGTGGGCCATGGGCCCCCCCCAAAGCCCGGGGGAGTCAAAACATTATGGCCCTCATCACGAGTTTGGGGGTACTTTTGGAATACTGCCGCGCTGGTGGCCTCAAAAAGACCCCAGTGATGGAAGTACAGTGACCGCCGTATTATGAGTCACAAACTAAAGACCTCCCAAATACAGCCACAAATCCCAAACCGTCAGGCTGACCAAGGACGGGAGAGAGACGGTCCCACCATCAGCGCCACCCCGCCCTCCATTTTACGATACACATTGCACGTCGGAAAACTATTGGGGGTGCAAAATTGCCACAGTCAAAAAATCACCGCCACCAGAACCTGACACCACATTGGACAGTCTGAATACCCCACACCCCACACACACCACACACACCTGCACACTGCACTATATAACACACCCTCACACACTTCCACAATCCTTAGCAACCACAACTACCAATAGAGACATTAAGGATCACACCAATGGACGGCACTGCATGTCGATACCAAAGGCACCAACACACTTCCCAACCATCACACAACACACAACTGCACCAGCAACACAATTCACACATTGCCACTGCACATATACACCACATACCACCAGCACACACAAGAAAACAACCCCACCCCACCAACCAACCTACACTGCACCCTACACACACAACACAACCCCCACCCACAATACAACCACCATGTCCCATCAGATGCACCCACGTTTCACAGATGATGAGTTGAGGGTCATGGTAGATGAAATCATCAGGGTAGAGCCACAACTGTTTGGAGCAAAGGTCCAGCAAACCTCAATAGCCAGGAAAATGAAGTTATGGCGGAGGATCTTTGACAGGGTCAACTCAATGGACCCCCATACATGCACTAGGGAAGACATCAAGAAGAGGTGGAATGACATACAGAAGAAGGTGTGTTCCATGGCATCCAGGCACCAGATTGCCATCAACAAGACTAGCAGTTCGCCCCCACTTCCTCCCCTAGAGGACATATTGTGGGAGGAGAAGGTCTTGGACATCCTAAGGGCTTGACTGTAATCATCAGAGGACTCAACTCTGGTAAGCAAACAACACTCCCCAGGCACCAACTACTCCTGTACAGCATGCATCCCCACCACCCATCACTCCCTAATCCACCCCATCTCACACTTTTTCACCCCCCTCTACCCCACGCCCTTCCCCTGCATGCCACTACACCCCACTGCCACTATCCCCACACAATCTTTCCCTCATGCACGGATACCAATCACAGTGCCAAGCACCACAACTCCCACAATGCATCACTCCCTACACATCATAAAATCACAGTCCCACTTCCAAGTGGAACACCTGCATGGAAAACCATACAACAGGCCACACTAACTGGATGCTTGCTCTGGGTACCAACACATAGCAATGACAGCAATGCTATTCACAATCCACAACCCACAATGCAAAATGGATACAGTGCCACAATATGTCATACGCAAGCAAAGTCTGCAGTGCTGCAGCTGTCATTGCCATCACTGTGAAGCAACTCAAGCTACCCCATGCATCAGATGATGATAGGAACAATTACATCTCCACAATGTAACACCCTCCCTTTCTATCTACAGGTCCCGCTACCAGTGCCACCTGGCAGCCGATGCTAGAGACAGACAGCCCTCCTCAGGGTGAAGGCCCCAGTGGATGTCTGGAAATTCTCAATTTGCCTGGCACCTCTAAGACAACTGGTCAGTCCAACACCACAAGCCCCACCCTGGACACATTGGAGTCCCCATCTCATGTGGCTACCACACCACAGCCAACTCTTCAACCCCAAACCTGTGTCACAAGGACAGGTCAATCAGCAGTATGCCCCACAGTACAGGGACCAGAGTCAAGCCCTCACACCCAAGACGATGAAGGTACTGGTGCAGCTGGAAGTTGGCATGCTGTGCCAGGGGCACAGGAACAGGGGGCCAGGGGGAAGTGAGAGGTCACCTGTGGGCCAAAAAATGGGGCACCCACAACAATCAACTGGTCAGGAGGCCATCACCCAAGCCCTGGGAGCATACCATAAGTCCCAGGACACTATGGGTAAGATCCTCACAACTGTCCAAGAGAACCAGAAGCTGCAGAGGGAATACCACCAGTAGGTCATGAAGTAGTGGCAGACCCTCAATACCAAGATGGCCTCCATTTCAGGGGTACTAAAGAAACTGACCACCATCCTGCGTGCGTCCTCCACTCACCAGCAGGCCCCTTCCACTAGCCACATTCCAAAAGAACTCACCACTTCTGCAGCAGCTACTGGAATGGAGACCCTACCAGAGGACCTGCACACCACTAGCACCCCTCACCTATAGCTGAGGAACCCACACACAAGTGAGGATATCCATCCAGACTTCCTGCAGGACCTGATGCCAAGGCCAAGACCACTGTCAGGAAGTGACCCTCTCCTGAACATTATCCCTTTTCTGCCACTGACACACGCTGTTGAATATCCACTGGCATGTCTCCATTTTCTGATGGACCCTTGGATACTGGACCTGGACTACCTACAGGTGGGACAACTACTCTGATGATTATACCCACCATGACTCCAAACATCACCCACTGCACTTGTGATTATCAGTAAACACATTTGAGCACATCTACTGCCTATGTGTCTTTATTGTAACAAGTAAGATCTCCTGGTGTATAACATGTGATTACAGTCAAACCATTGTCCTGCAAATGTCTGTGAGATTGACAGAAGGGAAGGCAATATGCAGCAAGGTTGATGGTAGAGCAGATATATTCTGGATACATTTGTCAAGGGAGCCACCAGGCAAGGCAGGTAACAGAGCTGCACCACACGAACGTCCTGAAAATAGACACAGACATGGACAACTATCACAATAGGAGTCAGTGTACGCTACTAATCACACATGCTGTGCAATTTCAAAATCCCTAGGGTGTTTTGGCAGGTGGAATCACAAACCATTTGCCCATATCTGATCTACATTTCTACAACATCCATACCGAATGGTACTTCCCCTCATAGCTGACAAAAGACAACTAAAGGCATGTTCTACAGTAAGTAACTGTTGGGTCACACATTCTCCCATTGTGGACTATGGGGATTAATAGCAATACTGAAGACACCACTATCTTTGGCACTACAATTGCAGTTGAGAAAGCAGTACAGGGAACATAACACATGGGCAATAAATTGCATTAGTGATGCTACATAACAGCAGAGTGAAAATAGCACTCACATTTGAACAGTAACACCTCCTCTTATGAGGTAAATGTACCCCCCCAAAGCAACCCAGAGGGAGAGCTGTACTCAACACCTCCACTGATGACAGACACCAGGAGGAGCTATCTCACAAGGCAAGCAGGAGTACAGGTCACATACAGAACACTTGACACATACTTGAATCTCATGGGAAATATTGTTGAATTAACTCTGCTCTACAGTCAGCTGCATCCTCATCATCTCCCTCCTCATCACTCACTATGTCCCCTTCATCAGCCACTGGTCTATCTGCCACCTCCTCTACAGCCAGCAATGGGATGTGATGCCTCAGGGCCAGATTGTGTAGCATGCAGCAGGCAACAAAGATCTGGCAGACTGTAAGTGGTTTGTAAAGTAGGGCTCCTCCGGAGACATGCAGGAAGCTGAATCTGGCCTTCAGTAGGCCAAAGGCCCTCTCGATGACATGCCCCATCCTGCTGTGGGCCTCATTGAAATGGTTTTATACTATCGGTTGTCAGATATCTCATAGGTTTCAGCAGCCAGGGAAGGTTAGGGTACCCAGAGTCACCTGTGTGCACAAAGGCAGGACACATCTCAATACTGGTGGGGACACGGGGCACATTGTGAAGAGAGGTGAGATTAAAGGGGCATACATATTATTGGACACATACTGATGAGCCAGGCCCGGTCTCTCTGACATTGTGCCATCATGCATGGGAGGTTGCTGTTCCGCAGTATTTATTAGTCATGCACAGGACCAGGGAACTTGGCTGTAACCTGTGAAATGTACTCATCCGCGAGACACAATACCTGCACATTAATGGAATAAAGGTTTTTCCAGTTCCTGCACACTTGTTCATTTATTCTGGGTGGAACCAAGGTAAAGTGGGTGCCTGAGGGACATGTGCCAAATCTTAGAAGGCAGCCTTAACAGTGGTAAAATCTGCAAGTTGAGGGAACCTGATGTAGCAGGGCAGATGTTTGAGCAAAGCACACAGTACATTCTTCAACACATAGCTGAATGTCGCTGTGACATCCCTGCTGCCAAGCCCACTGTCATCTGAAACTAGCCTGAGGCAAGGAAGTGGAGAACTGACAACAAATGTATGAAGGGAGGGATGGCATAGGGATGACGTATGCCAGGCAACAGATCAGGCTCCAACTGACTACACAACTCCACGATGGTCTGAAGGTTCAGAAGACGTCTGCATGACATGCCTCTCTTCCAGGGTGGCCAAGGGGCCAGTGCACAGGGGCATGTCTCATCATCACCATTGCACCATATCTGGAAATAGGAGAGAGGAGAAGTCAAAAGTTGGTGTATGCAATGTGTGGACATTATCAATCTATGCAGTAGTCACTCTATATCATCCATGACGCACCTAAAATTCAACTTGTACACACTTATTGCATGTAAAATGGCAGCCGCCTGTCCTGCATGCACAGGACAGTTGGAAGTAACCTTATTCCGCCGTCGTTAAACGTCATGGCTGTAGGCAGTCTACACTGCCCTGCAAATCCTCATTGGACAACATTGTTGCCTATGGGAGACTGGGGCCAATGGTGATCACCACCCATGGTGACGGTCATGTATGCGGTGGGCATGACCACCATTTAATGTTACATAGCTCATTTGACTCCTAACATGCGTGCAAGCAAGACCTCCACTGTGTGTGCTGCTGTATTCTGACTTTGGAAGCCAATATGCCACATCCTGCTGGAGATAGGACCCCAGCCTTCACCCAGGATGAGCTGTTATATTATGTTATGTTACACAGTTTATAGAGCGCATGAATACCCTTGGGTTTCCCAGCACTAATGGATCATAACCACATAGTGGGGTGAAGAAGATAAAGTGAGAAAGAGACCTAAAATAACCATATTTTCAGGGCCTTTCGGAACTCCATTTCTTGACCCATCAGACGAATTTTAAGTGGCAACGAGTTCCAAAGTTTGGCACCTAAAAATGTCAAAGAGGACCCACCCCATCTGGCTTTCTTTATTTTCGGTACGGTTGCTAAAGCTACTGTACCGGATCTCAAATCTCTGTTCGGCTTATAAAAAGTAGCCAAATTCTTAGGGGCGGAGGTCCTCTGTCATGCAAAGCCCTGTGGATGTGACATAGGGCCTTAAATTTAATCCGTTGTTCAATCAGTAACCAGTGCAAGGACGCTAGCTCAGCTTGCACAGATAACCTTCTCAGAAAATTGAGTAGTAGCCGAGCTGCCGCATTTCACATAGACCGGGGAACCTTAGAAGAGGCCATTCCCATAGTTTAGTCTTGAGAGAATAAAGGCCTGCACAATAATTCTACTAGCTAATGCCGGAAGGATAACAAAGACCTTCCTGAGAAGTCTCAGTAGGGCAAAGCAAGTAGTAGATAAATGCCTAGCATGAAGGTCTAACGTCAAAAGGGGGTCCAGACTGACCCCCAAACTCTTAACCTGCTTTTTGGGAGGCGGAAACTCACTAAGTGCCTAAGAACATGTACGAAGGATTCCAGGCCTTGGTTCTGGACCCAAAATCATCCCTTCTGTCTTCTCCTCATTTAGTTGCAATTTGCTCTGGGTCATCCAGCCTGAGACCGCTTGCATGCACGCAGAAAGAGTGACACCTTCTGAAGTCTCATTGGTAGAAAAAGAGACCACCAGTTGGGTGTCATCAGCATAAGATACCAAAGCTAACCCAAATGATTCCACCAGGAAGGCCAGGGGAGCCATGTAAATATTGAATAGTTTGGACTAAGGGCAGAGCCCTGCGGTACACCGCACCTACACTGTAGCTTGTTTGAGAGGAATGATCGGTCTAGGACCTGAAAGGATCTGTCCTGTAAGAAGGAGGTAAACCAGGCCAATGCCTGTTCCCTGATTCCCATGTACTTAATTCTCCGAATCAATACCTGGTGGTCTACAGTGTCAAATGCTGCACTTAAGTCCAGCATAATGATCACTGTAGTACGACCCTGGTCAACCCTCTTCCTAGCCTCTTCCATAACCTCAATTAGTGCAGTTTCTGTGCTTTGACCCACTCTGAAACCCATCTGAGAGGGATGGAGCAGCATATTCTCTTCTAGAAAGGCAGAGAGTTGAAGATTGATGTGGTTGTCCAAACTTTTGGCGGGGGTGGGCAAAAGAGAAATAGGTCTAAATTTCTTCAACATAGTAGGGTCAAGAGTGGATATTTTTAAAAGCGGTTTCACTAGAGCATGCTTCCATAAGCAGTGTACTAAACCTTTGGCTAATGACTCATTAAGTAGTTGTGTCAGCACAGGAACTATAGCTTCCGCCCCTTGAGCCAATATGTGTGGATGGGCAGGGTCCAAGGGGGATCCTGATTTGAGAGTACTCAAAAAAGTTAGTACTTGGGCTTGTGAAAGAGGAGTAAAGTGAGATAGGCACACTGCTCTATTATGGATAAGAAACTCCTCCTCTTCCAGTGAAGGACTATTGTCCCCAAAAGTGTCATAAATGCCCAGAATTGTTTGATGGAAAAATTCGGCTAGCATGTTGCTGTATTCACAAGTTGCCTCTTTCGGATTGTCTTCAACCGGGACTTGAAGAATATCCTTTAGGACTTGAAAAACTACTGTGGGGGATCCTGCCGCTTCTTCAATTTTATGCTGATAAAAATCACTGTGTTCAACCTTAATCTCAGAGTGATATCATCTGATAGCCCCCTTATATGCTTCCTTATCTGTCGGATCATTTGACTTTCTCCAGGTTCTCTCTAATTTTTTACATTCTTTTTTTAGGAGAAGTAGTTGAGGGGTAAACCATGGGGTGCTAGCCTTCCTACGTAGGCCAGACTTTTTCCTCCGGGGAAGAACCATATCCAGGCTGTCTGTAATCCAAGCATTGAAGTCCTCAACTTCAGATTCCCACTTGTTCAAGAAGTTGGACTTACGAGATTCCAAAGTAGCAAGAAAATTATCTCTGTTCAACTTACTCCACGATCTCCCAACCTGAGCAGCGGGCTTAGTCCACCTTTCCACAGAGCCTGTGGCTAATTCAATAGGGATTAAAAAATGATCGGACCACGCTAGTGGAATAGGGTTATGCATGTCAAGGCAGGAGTACTGCTAAACACTAAATCAATAGTGTGTCCCCTTTTGTGGGTGGGGCCTTTAACAAGTTGGGTCAAGCCCATTGCCTCCATCCCACCAAGTAAACGTCTTGAATCTGAATGGACAAGCTTATGGATGCAATACTACCTCTGTATGGACAGTTGTATGGGGCACCAGAGCAGCAGGCGAGTCTCATGTCACTGTCCTTTGTGATTGTGATGTGTGTGTGGAAGAAAGGCATTGGGATGAGGCAGATGGAGTGGATGCCTGGAGGTGGTTGAGGAGTCTGAGCATTGGTGGTATGATGACATGTGAGTGAGGTCACGAAATGTGTCTGATGTGTGATGCCTACTGCTGACCCTGTAATGCCACTCTACATGACTTTGTCCTTCTGTCAGTGTCTCCCATGCAAGTCAGTGCTGATCAGAAGAAGGGGATTTGGCGTGCCACGGCCACAGACACCCCTGCCCCACTCAGCCCTGCTGCCCTCAATGAGGAAGCTATTAACTTCCTGAGGTCCATCTTGGTGGGGCAGTCAACCAACATGAATGCCAATCAGGGACTGGTATCACAGATGCAGCAGTCTAATGCCTACCTGGAAGGCATGCACTGTGATCTGGCTTCCCTGCAGAGATCACTTCAGGCTCTGCCCTCCTCATTGATGGCAGCCAGTGTCCCCTCACCCATCCAAGGCACACCTTCTTACCAACATGCATCCACATCAACAGAGACGGATCGGAAAGACAAACATGAGCACCACAAAAGACACCACCGCGATGCACACACACAACAGACACATGAAGACACAACAACATCCACTCCCTCCACGGACTCCCCCACCACCTCCCCCCTCACAGACACCACAACACTCATTCCTGCAGTCACCACATCATCACATCCAGATCCTGCCACAAGTGCCCTTATTCCCACCTTCACCACAATAGCAGACCGCCATACATGCAGCCCATATACCACATGCGCACTCAGCACAACTGTCAACACCCCGAATGCAGCACAATCACCCTACCTGCAGACACCACCACAACATACATTCACACATCCACCCTGCCCTCTCCCTGCATCTCCTCCCCCTCCTCTCACTACATCTAAACGCTCACACACCCAATAGTCACACAGCACACACATTATATCCACGTTCGCACTTACACCCAATGCACCTCACCGTACACACCTCACAATCACTCCCTCCTCTCCCAAACGTCTCTCCCACGACCAAACTTGTGCCCCTAAAAATATTTCCTGCATGAATATTCCCTGTTCCCTCCCACTGACCTAGTCCCTGTTACCCCCAAGCGCACTGCTCCCCTTCCTAAACCCCTGCCTTCCACCTCCCAGTCCTCCCATGGTCCACCTGGTACTAGCTATGCCCCTCCCCCACCTAAGATGACTACCCCCACAAAGCCCAAGGTCACCCCTTCCGAAGCAAAATCCAAGCCCCTTCCCCAAAATAAAAGGCGAAAGCTAACCCCCAACCCAAAGCAAAGGAACCCTCCTCCAAACCCAAACACCCACCTCACCCTCTCATCACCCCTGAGGTGCCTGCATGCCCCATTGATGCCCCTGCCATGTGGAAGCCGCTTTGCAGTTGTTGTGTAGCCATTTTAGTTATAAGCTTCATGCACATTATTTTAGCATACTAGGCCTGCCACTGTGCACTTTCACCTAGATATGTTTTCTCCATCTCTGCTCTATTATTTTTACAGTAGAGATTTCCAATGTCTTTTTTTACTTTCTTCTATCTGACTGTTTTTGCCTAGGCCAGCACTCTGTTCTCAAACAAGACATTCTTGCTCACTCAGTGCTTCTTCCAAGGCTACAGAAAGATAGGTTGCCGGTGAACGTGGTACAAGTTTAGTCTCTAACATTTGTAGAAAATACGCATCTTTATGTAGGGACATTTTCTTAGAACATCAGCTGGTTTATTATAGAAACACTTCCGTGTCCTTTTCTCGTTAGAGGGAGATTCCAGCC
This sequence comes from Pleurodeles waltl, assembly GCF_031143425.1. Lineage (NCBI taxonomy): Eukaryota > Metazoa > Chordata > Amphibia > Caudata > Salamandridae > Pleurodeles > Pleurodeles waltl. The sequence continues at coordinate 632,005,700 of NC_090442.1, forward strand.
AGAGAACCACGACTGTATGCTGATCGCGGAATGCTTCGCTACAGATGCTAATGCAGACTTCAGGCCTTTGCTCGGGTATGGGGGATGATATCTTCCCAGGGGAACCGGAAGTGCAGATTTAGAGCTTAAAACGCTGTGCTCTATTATAGTCTAGATAGGAATTTGTCTTTTAACTACAGTGACAACATGGTAGCGTTATTTTTATGCTTTACTCTCTTCCTCACCATTCTAATACTGTTATGTTGTGTCATCCTGGTTATTGCAGCTCATGCTTTGCTAAATAAGATGCAGTCGCTTCATTAAACTCTTATTGAAACTTATACTGCCTCTGTTTGTCATTATGTATATGAGACTAATGTAACTGAGAGAAACAGATGTGACCTGAGTGACCACGGCTTCCCCGAGAAACCATTTATATCATGAGCTCGGCTGCCCAATCATCCCTGCCTTTGGGTAGAGATGAGGCACTGCTAGTCAGCCGGAGCAAAACCCAAATTGGAGTGACAGGTATCACCTGCAGTGGGTCGGACTCAGCGTCCCACCCCACGTGCGATTCTGCCACTCGAAACCCAGTAGTCTTTTTAAAATAATGAGAGCCTACATGACATGGCGCCGCCAACGTTTGGTCAGGCTCTAATTTTCGGGTCCTCCTGAGTATCTCTGTCTCATTACATACAATGACACCTCAGTATTATATACGGAGACGTCCGTGGTATTGAGGGTTTCCTTCTCAGCTATGTAGGATATCCTATCTGATGCTGAAGGTTGTTTGAGCTTGAACTATAAAAGGAGAATCCCTATTTGGTGTGCCTTCTCTGGACAAATTTAACATTTACTATGGCGAATCCACAGCAGGTGGCAATTGCCGTTAATATGAGAAAACCCCTGACTGCGCACTCACTGACAAACGACCTAACGGCCCAGGTGGGTCCAGTCACATATGTTGTAGATGCAGATGCAGCTTATAGAACAGAACTCTTCTATTCTTGGGTCACATTTCCAGCAGTTGATGGTAGCACAAATACATTTCATCACTACACACTTGCAAACACACCTGGACAATACAGGGCTTATCCATATTTAGAAATACCTCTGTCATATCAGGAACATAATGATTGGCATGATGGTGCCCTACCCCACACAATTTTACCAGTTAGGTTAGAACCTCTAAGTAATGATGGTGCTACCTGGCCTTTATTGGCCACCTATACACCTCACCCTACAGTACGAAACTTAGCAGTAGCCGAAGTCCATTGTTTGTATACTGAACTGACTGAAATTTATAGACAATTAGTCCAGTTTGTAATGCAAACATTGAATACAAACCCAGCACCTGCGTGCTGCTCCAGCACAACCACATGCAGTGACGCCAGATATTAATCCTACAACTGTACATTCGATCATGGGTAAAGTACCCGCTAAACGAGAGGAAACTCCGTTTTGGCTAGTTCAAAAAATAAATGTACTGGAAGCAGAATATCCCCATGCGGGACCTCAGGATAAACATAGATTTTTAACGATGGACTTGCCATTTGGGATGGTCCCCACAGTGGATAACTGTAATACATGGGGCACAGTGTTTGCCGCGCTCTACACTACCGCACATGGTACTCCGACGCTTGCCAACTTTCCAGAAGTGTTGAAACGAATTCAAGATGAATACAGGGTTGCCCCAGCCATAGATTTGGGGATGCAATTAATGGGCAATTTTGCCACAGTATCCTCAGTCATTTTAAGTAACCTTAAAGGGGAAGCAGTCACACTAGCAGTACGCATGTGGCTCCGTGATTTTTCTCAAAAGGATCAAGAACGTGAGCTGCCAAAGATTATCGCAGAGACCTATTCTAGTATTGGTCAAGATAGTCTAGGAGCCAGACCAACTAAACCACAGTTTCAGGATAAATCTAATAAAGATTTTTCCGAACAAGCACCTGAGGGTAACAAGAAACACTGGGATAAAAAACAACAAACTCCTAAAAAAGAGAGGGAAGAATCTCTGCGTACGGAGACCCTACAGAATAGATATAATCTCAGAAATAGAGATAAGATAAAAATGCCTGATAGATATCAATATACTGATACACACCAATCTCGTTCCTTTCAGGACTCATCGGAAAAACGAAATGAGAGAGGAGGGCAATCAGAGTAAAGAACAGAGTATGAGAAACCGAGATTTAAATTCTGTTTAGAAACTGTCTGCTTCCCCTGTTTTTTGCCTTAAAAAAGCCACATTTCAGAGTGTGCGACAAGCAGTATTTCAGAGTTTGTTTTAAACAATCTCTCCCTTACCTGGAAAGTAGACTCTGCTAGCTTGGAAGTGTGGATTCAGCCTGTCTGTGTTCAAGGAGATTCTGAACAGAGCAGCAGCTGCCTCCTCCCTGCCCACAGGGACTGGACTTCAGTCAACTTGCCCCTTATCTAAGTTCCTATCGGTTGTTGCATATGTTTTTGTGATAGGTTGTTGGGGGCTGGTCTTTCCATTGGTTTAGGGACTAGGGCTGGGGCTATGATTGGTGGTTAGGGCTGAGATTCTGATTGGTTGCTCGTTCTAGGGTTGGGGTTGTCATTGGTTGTCAGGATTAGGGGTATGGTTGGTGAATTAGGGCTGGGCCTCCCATTAGTTGTTATAATCAGGGTTACAAATCTGATTGGTTAGGGTCGGGACTAGGTTTCTATTGGCTATTTATGCCTACGACTCAGGGCGTCACAGCCCAGGCATCGAGGCGAAGGGCGGAGAGGACAAGGGCAGTTGCCTGTTTGGGCCTGTCGGGGCTGGTCAGACCTAGGGCTAGGGCCAGAAATGCTGCCCAATTCTCAATTAACCAGAAATGATTTCTCTCCCTACACATCCATCCAAATGCAAACACATTATCTGCAAAGACATCCAACTCATGCATCACAAACTGATTGCAGACAGATTGCAATGTTCCATCATCCAACACAATACCCATTACACAACACATATGCCCATATCCTCCACAACGACAACAGTCAAACACCTGCATTCTCACAACAAACACTACTCTGTCCACTTCCACTAACACAACCTGCCATCACCCACACAACACAAAACCACACCATACATTTCTTTCAGCCTTCCAGATACACACTCCTTGTTCATACAAACCAACAACACTATCTTCTGTTTGCTCCACATAGACCACCATTCATCATAACAAAGCCTAAACCCACACCTTCCAACACACCATCTAAAAACAGCCTTCCCCTCTCTTCACCAATTACACACAACCATGCAATCCCCACACATCCATCCCCTCTTACACACCTCATACATTCTTCTCCAAAACACATCAACACCCCCTGCAATACTCTAATTCTACTCACCAACACTAACTCACATACCAATCCCTCACCAAAAACACCTACATCAATATTCCCTCTCATTATTCCACAAAAACAATACAGACCACACACATCAGCACATCAAATCAACACAAACTTTCATTATACATATCGTCACATCCACCCTCATGACTACACAAAGAATACAAGTCCTGTCCTATCTTTACCCCTACATTCTCATTCTTCACAAACACCTACCACAAGCGCTCCAACCCAGCAACTTTCATTCACTCGCCTCTCCTCCATTGCACAATTTAGAGCCTTACATCATGATCCACATGCTCCTCCACCACCCCTAACCAATACCCCATCCACATTAAACACGCGCAAACAAAATAAACAACATGCCACTCTTAACAACCACGCATCCCATTGTCTATTACATAATAAGACTACCCTAAAAAAATTGTACACCCTTCATGTTTCTCTCAGCCACCAAGTCCACCACCCACACACACCAACACAACAAAATGCCTCCTTAACCTGCTGGAAGTGGAACACTTGAAAAACAAGACTATTGTGAACCTCACAGTTATCACAACTAACAACACACCTGCTTCAAGCTCAAATTATGCTGCTTACCCTTCTAAACGAAACAACACTGCCACTAACACACCTTTTCTAAACTGCCAGCTTATAAATGCTCGATCCCTCTCAAAAAACAAACATCACATCTACGACCTGCTCACAGACACACAACCTGACTTACTATTCATAACAGAATCATGGTTGGGAGATGACATGGCCCCAGTGTTGCACGAAGCCCTTCCTCCGGGCTATTAAACCATCAGACAAAACCATATAGGCAAGAGAGGAGGTGGACTAGCTATTATATTTCAACAGGCAATTAATCTCAGTAAAACAGACAACATTTCCATTCAAGGTTGTGAAGTCCTCCTCACCAGATGCCACCCCACTCCAACTTCCTCCTGTAACTTTCTCCTCCTTTACAGACCTCCACCTAACAACTCAACATTCCCAGATGCTTTTCTAGATACAATCTCAAACCTTATTACACTATAATACAACCTATGCATTCTTGGGGACCTAAACATTTGGTTTGACAAACCCAATATGACCCATCCAAAAGCTATCACCACTGGCCTAGTCGCATTGAACCTACATCAGGTTGTACACAATCCCACACACATCGCTGGACACATCGTAGATGTCATGTTTGCTAAGTCTGAACTAATTACCGTTCATAGCATCACGCAAATCACAAGGTCAGACCACCATTTGATAACTTTCCGACATAAAACTTCACAAATCAACACACCCCACAACTACTTACATACATGCACCTATCGACCATGGAGCAAACTCAATTTGGATGACTTAGAAACACAAATAACAGCCAACACAGATCTAGCTACAATTAATTATGCTCCAAAACTTTATGAGTGGCTACAGGAAGCTTTTGATATCCTAATACCACTCAGAAAAACTAAACACAACATAAGAAAACCAACACCTTGGAGAAACACAGAACTGATAAAGCAACAAATCAGAAAGTTGCAGCGGACCTGGCTCAAAACAAACAACAGTCAAGACAAACTGCAGCTACACAAACTTAACAGAATATACAAATCATCAATCAAAAAAGCTAAAAAAAGGTACTACTCGGACAGAATTCAAAATGCTAAATCTACAACCAAGGAATTTTATAAAATTCCCAATGAATTTCGAAAACCTACATGCATGGAAGGAAGTCACCCCACTACTCAAGATTTCACAAACAGACTGGCAACTCATTAAACAACCAAGACACACACATTAGACTCTTATTTAAAACAGAAGAAAACCATCAGAACCAACCCCTTTCCTAAAATACCCTGTAAGAATAAACCAACCCAGCCTCTACAGTCTTTCCAACAAATATCCCAAAGTGAATTTATGGATTTGGTCAAAGCAAGCAGGCCTTCCTGTTGCCCTTCGGCCACCTTGGCCACCACAGATCTTCAAGAACATTATTTTATCTACTTCTGCTGCCACACCTAAGAAGAAAAAGAATCATCAACAACTGTTTAACTACAGGAACTTTTCTTGTAGTACTGAAAAAGGCATACATACAACCGTTATTGAAGAAAACAAACCTAGACCCGCAGGACCCCAACAATTACAGACCAATCACAAATGGACCTTTCCTGGGCAAACTGATAGAAAGGGCAGCATTTGCACAGATGTCACAATTCATTGAAGACAATTCCATACATTCAGACTTCTAAATAGGATTCCACCCAGGAAGAGGCACTGAATCGGCACTCATAGCAATCTGGGATGATCTTAAAAACACACCGCAATGGAGTTCCTGCACTACTTCTCTTGGACCTCTCGGCTGCCTTTGATACTGTTGACCATTACACCCTAATTCAAAGAGTCCATGAAGCCGCATAGAAGGGACTGATCTCCCATGGATTACATCATATCTTCAAAAAAGATCTAATATCATCTATTTGCCCCCCTTCTTGCCCAAACCCTACCTCACAAAAGCAGGCGTCCCCCCAGGATCAATCATCTCACCTTTGCTTTTCAACATCTACATGATATCATTACCAGAACTGATCAATGATTTTCATCTGACATGCTACAACTACACAGATGACACACAAATACTACTTAAATTAGAATGCCCCAAAAACATTGAGAACTCAGAAATCTTCAGTTGCTCGAGCCGTTGATCAGTGGATGACCTGGAGCCATCGCAAACTAAATACCTCCAAAACAGAAATACTCATATGTGGTGACTGGAAAAAGTTAGGACCCACTGTGCGCCTGGCCTGACGATCTCGGACCACCTCCTCAATTATCCAAGGAAATTAAAAACCTTGGAATCACCATGGACTCCAAGTTAACTATGAATGCCCAAGTGGAAAAATTAACACGAACAAGCTTCATCACCTTGAAGACTCTACGATGCATCTTCCCCCACCTCTGATTTCCACACAAGGTGCAAGCTACTGTCTCGCTTGTACTATCCAAACTGGATTATGCCAATGGCCTCTACCATGGGTCATCCTTATCGATTATGAAAAAACTACAACGTATTCAGAACTCCGCAGCCAGGCTACTATTACATGGAAAGCCACAAGCCCACCTCTCCCCTGCCTTGAGAGCACTACACTGGTTACCTGTTGACAGAAGATGCACTTTCAAGCTGCTTTGTATCACCCACAAAGCTATACATGGAACAGGACCACTTTTTATCAGAAACAAAATAACCAAATACATTCAACAAAGAAACCTCGACTCAAGATTGGCACCCAGCCTTAGACCACCACCATACAAGAAAAAGACCATAGGTGGTATATCCTTCTCTGTTCAAGCAGCCAAACTATGGAATTCATTACCCTCAACTATAGAAGCCACAGATAACTTTCTTGTCTTCAAAAAACTTGTCAAGAGTTGGCTCTTTCCTTCATAACCGCCATATTCAAAAACTATGGACTGCATATGCCTATGTTGATAACTATTTTTTCTGTTCATGTGTATATTCTAGTTATGTATAGTTCTTTAGAAAATATGTATTGCTATTATGTCATAACAATAAACTACACACACTCATTAAACCTGATTAACTAAGTATATTTACTTAAGGTTTTAAATATGTATATGTATGTACATATATGTGTGCATATCTGTGTGTATTCATGTGTGTATGTATGTTTGTGTGAGTATATATATATATATATATATATATATATATATATATATATATATATATATATGTATATGTTGTTCTGTGCTTGGCATGTGCGTGGGTCATTGCATGGCTCCTGGTGGGTTGTTATACTAGATATCTATGAATCCCTGCTCTCATCTTATATCACCCTTATCTACCCATCACCATATGTCATGTCTCTATCAATCTATCCTCCATTCCCACTCTGACTCATCCCAAATACATTCTACTACTTTCATCTCCTAAATAACTCTACCTAAGCTCTTACCTCTGCTTCCACATCTAACTCACCAAACCTCACTTTACTAACATGACCACCCAAACAACCCTACTAAATTCACCCTCATTTATCTCACCCTGCTACTATGATCTCCCTATCCCCTTCCACAGACCCTTCCCTCCTCCATCCTCCTTTACTCATCCCAAGCCTAAATCCTACTACCATATACTCCCAATTAACACTTCTGGGGGCAGATGTATCAAAGGTTTTACCCATTTTATGTCTATGGGAAAATGTGTTCGAACATATGGCCTCTGGATTCTTTCCTCCTCCACCCCTCTATTACTCCAGCCAATCTGACTAACAAAGTCTCATATCTGCGGCTCGAATTAACTCATAATAATACTAAAACTGTACTCACATTTCCCTATACTAATCCATCACTAATTCTTGTTGGGTTCCGGAGTACCGTGCTACTCGCCGAAAAGCGCTTTGACGCCTCATTAGGGGTAGTAAGTGCTATATAAATACTATTACAATAGAATACAATACAACGCTCCTCATAGGTTTCTGTTAAAAAGGAAGCGAAACCTCCCCAACAAAAACCCCAATTCAAAAAGAAATAAAAAGTGGCAGTAGTTGCAGTTCGACATTCAACTCAAGAAGAGGGGCCTCTTGAAGAACAGGAAGTGGGCATTAGCGCTGCTAGACAGCGCGGCAGAGGTCACAATAGTTCACTGCAATCTTCTAGAGCATCTGGAGGTGAAAGCAACTGATGACTTTCTACAGGTAGAAACTGCGGACATGCGTGTCTCCACCCCTGATAGGGTGTACAAACTAACGCTGCAGTTAGAAGGAGACATTGAACGCACAATAGACGTGATTTTTTGGGATCACGTAGTAAAAATATATGATATTTTATTGGCTGAACAAGATCGCCAACCAGAATTTGTCCATACCAGCCCATATGGGTAAGATGGTATTAAACCTTCTTTCTCGCCCCTTGTTCCGGAGAAACTTGCAGAATCCTACACCATTGATTGGGCAATGGTCAAGGGACCTGCGTTATATCGCGACCACGTAGGATGGAACAAGGATTCCCCCTACCATGTGATACCTATTAAAAATCAACCCCAACCACAACCTCAGTATCCAATAAACCATGATGCTAAAGCACCTGTGAGAGAAATACTCACACAACTAGAGTACTAGGGCGTAGTTGAACCCTGTGTCTCCTCAATGAATAATCCTTTATTCCCAGTAGCTAAACCGGACCATTCATACAGAATAGTCTTAGACTACAGACATTTAAACAGTCATACACTCACATATGCTATACAAAACTCACATAGCAAAGCACTGATGAACAATATAGTGCAAATAATATATAAAACAACGTTGGATATTTCCAATGGTTTCTTCTGCCAGAATATAGCGCCTGAGGGTAGAGACTTAAAAAGTTTCAGCGTACTAGGTTCTCAGAACAGCTTCTGTCATTTGTTTCAGGGGTAAAAGAACAGCCCGGGACTGTTCACAGCTCGTGTGACTGCAATTTTACACAACATTGATCCTGAAGCATTGTCCTATGTAGAGGATATCTATCTTACGGATGATGAATTACTACAACATCTAAGATGGGTAGCCCGCATTGTTGTGGGATTTTCCGAATTTGGTTAAAAATTCAATTTAAAAAAACAAAAATAGCCTTCCTCAGCGTCCTGTTTCTGGGATTTGAGCTATCGAGTGAAGAGCCTAGCACCACAATTCTTAGAAAAATGCGCACAATTTCAACCTCCAAATACGATTAAAAAACTACAGTCTCTATTGGGTTTCCAAACTTTTGGCAGAACATACATTCCAGATGATGCTTCATGCATACAACCTTATATGACTTAATACGTCTGGATTTTCAAAGTAAATTTGGGACAATCGAACACACATGCATTCTCAGAGACCTGCTGATCAGTATAGGGAAAGGTGTGGAAGACATTGTGACGCGAAGGGTTAATTAGCTTGAGCAGTGTAGATGAGCGTGATCCCTGCTGAAACCCGAACAGCGTGGAAAAGTTCACTATGTTATTTTCAAGCTTGTTTGTGTAGGAGACTCCGTCTCAACCTTGAGAACAAGAGTACAGGGAGAAGATGGAATGAAAACAATGGCTAGGGAATGGCAGAGCAGCCAAGAGACAAGTGCTGATAACATAGCTAGAAAATGCCAGAAAGGGATAGAATCCAAGCTTCAAATTATTTAAGCACTGAAGTGCGGGTGAGGGATTTGAAGCTCGCAGATGGGGTTGTGAAAGCTGCCATCTGCAGGTCCACAGCGCTGCCTCCCTGTTTTGCTGTTCAGAGACCGTGACCCTCGAGGGGGAGAAAGGTCCAAGCGGGCTTCCCAGCATTTCGTGGACTAAGTTAAGTTCCACCCAGGGATGAAAGGCCTTTGTTTCTCTACTCCATTATTATGATTGATTATTATGCTTGCACTGTGTTTATAATCTGAAGTATTTAGCTCGTTTATATTTTGCTTTCTGAACATCGTAGTGTGAGCTTGCTGCAGTAATTGAAACATGCATTTTGGTATGCAGTTTATCAAAGCTTATCTGAAGTATTCAGCTAGTTTATATTTTGCTTCCTGAACATCGTAGTGTGACGTATTTTGGTATACAGTTAATCAAAGCTTATATCTGTCAATGAACTCTTTGCTCTTATAGATGCTCATTTTAGTGTGCTCATATATAAATAGATGCTCTTTATTACTATTTGTATTCTACTCCATTGATGTGCCAAATGCACACATTTCCCCGAAATTCTAGTAAAGCTAAATTGTATTCATAATTGGCGTGTGGTCCTTCATTGAGCGTCCTTATTGACTTATATTGAACAGATCAGGTGTCAGTCAGTCACCTGGATAAGACACCTGCAGACAGACATGCTTGCAGCACAACATCTACACACAAGTGACAACAAAACACACTTGGTCATCAGAGTACTTGCTGGTGCCATCGGTTCACCTTTGTGACATTTAATGAGGGTGAGATAGTTCCTATTGCATACAAATCACACTTGTACTCAGCAGCAGAACAACGCTTTGCTCCCACTGAGAAAATTCTCACTGCTGTACAGATGGCTGTCATTAAAGAAAGACCTCTAGCTCAGGGCAAACACATAATTGTTGTTTCCCCTATTCCAGTCCTAGAGGCTGTCACAAAAGCTAGTGCTCCAAACGCTAAAGCATTACATCCACGTTGGATACAGTGGGCCACGTCTTTGACAGCCACTGATGTAGACTACATTTTTGACGCAAAGTTACAAACTCAGGAATTTTTGCAGTAGGAACTAGAATACCCAGTTCCAGCAAACACATTGCCTATTGAACAGAATCATGGAGTCATGTACACTGATGGCTCTGCACAACCTGCAATTGGCACAAAGCACCAATGTTCCGCTGCCTGCGCAGTCATAAGCGGCTATATGGAGGACAATAAATTTTGTCCCCTACATACATTTACGCAAACCCTAGAGGACTGCACAGCGCAATTGGCAGAGCTAAAAGCTCTGTTGATGGCATTGGAACATACGGATCCTGCGCAGCCAACACTGATTGTTTGTGATTCGTACTATTGTGTCCAGTCCTTCAATAAATACCTGCATTACTGGTGCCAGAATGGGTTCAGAGATTCTAAAGGCAACACCATTAAACACAGACTGTGGGAGAAAGTAGCGATCTGAAGGAGACACTACCAAATGTCCATGTTGTACATACACTTGGACACCAGCGCATTGGAATACACGTGGCTGAAAATATACTGGCTGATGAAGCTGCAAAGTCAGCAGTAGATACGGCTGCTGTTGCTGCAGTAACAAGGTTAAGTATGAAACCAGACGCAGACATATGGGCTACCATGAAAGCTACGGCTAATGGTACGCCCTATTCCAAAACATTTCCTGCTAAATATTCCTACCAAATGGGTGGCCGCCTGAACGCTGAGGTTAAGATACCAGGTGTAGGTGTGCGAGATATTCCCAACAAAGATATAAGACCAGTGTTGATTAAAGCAGCGCATGAAGGGGTGGCATCTGCCCATGCTGGTGTGGCGGCTACGATATCTATCTTACAAGCCTGCTATTGGTGGCCAGGCCTCTACAAGGAGACCAAGCAGTATGTCCTTTGTTGTGACATTTGGCAACAAATTAAAGTTTCCACCACTAAGCGCCCACCGCAGACACCCCTCCTAATTTTCAACAAGCTTTTACAATGTGTGTACTTGGACCATTACGGTCCCCTAACACCGGATAGTGCATACAAATACATCTTAGTTGCTGTTGATTTCTATGGGTGTGGCCACAACGCTCGGCTGACGCTCGGACTGTTATTAAAGATTCGCGAGTCTTTATCTGTACATATGCAGTTGCGGCTTTCCATTCGGACAAGGACCCTGCTTTTGCCTCAAGGGTTCTCAGGGACGCCATGGATTTGTTGGAGGTCCAACTTCAGTACTCCTCTCCATTTCACCCTGAGGGAAATAGTGTTGTGGAGAGGTTAAACCGTGATTTAAAGCAATCCTTAACAGCCAGAGTCTTAGGTACCGGTCGTAGTTGACTTAATTACCTGTGTGGGGTACAGAGAGCACTTAACAATCTGCCTACAAGGTCCCTGAGGGGGAGGTCCTACTTCATATGAGTGCTTGTTTGAAACTCAAATGTACGTTCTAGATCTTAATGGTCCTGGCGTGGAGGCGGCAGAAACACCTTTTGACACAAATGAACAGTCACTGTCTTACAGGAATTACAATAGTTCTGTGATGACAACTGTTCTGGCAGTGCTGCCTCCTCGGGAATTAAGGATGTACCTGTAATGCCTACTGGCTGGATTCCTAGAGTGGGGGATCTAGTACGTGAAAGGGTTGCTGTGAAAAAGAAATTTGGTCCTTCTTATTGTGCACCAGTCCCAGTCTTGGGAATACAAGGTACCAGAACTGTCATTCTACCACCGTTGGCAGGTGCCAAAGAAAATCACTTTATCGCCATTGACAATGTCAGACTACACCATGTGGCCGATCCTGCACAGCCGACCAAAAGGAACAGGCAGTAGTTCCCGAATCCCTCTCACTACTGGTCAAGAAGTTCCTCTACAAGTTGTAAGCAGCAACATTGACACCTCTCCAAGCCTGGGGAGGGTAGAAAATGATCTTGCATTGGTTCCACTGATAACAAATCAGAGAGAATTAATTGATCGATTTGATACCACTTCGACACAGACGGATGGTGCTATTTACTCGGTGCCACCACGGGAACACACTGACTCCACCAATTAACACGCCTCCGGTTTTTGCACAAACTGCTTCTGGATATTTTGCTGACATCTATGATGACGTCTCAGACTACATATTTTACTGGGCATGATGTTACAAATGCTGAGTCGTATTATTTTAAATTGCCACCCACTGAAAACATACGCTTATTGTTGACAAAAACGAAATTTATATATTCGGATTCCTTTGTTTCCCGATTGACAATAGAAGGTTATGAATATTGGCTGAAGTCGATTGACTTGAAAAGTGTGTGGGGAACTAGACATTGGCAAATAAGGGGGAAGGAAACTTTGTTTAGAGCATGCCTGATACCTATCCAAATGATATTTTTAAATGAAACTATGCAACAAACGAGTTGCTTAGACTTAGCAAAAATTAAGGATTTAAACATGGCCTGTATATCTGCCCCTGCAAAATTTTATAAATGGCAAAAATATATAAATGCAACTGAAGATCAGCTTGATGAATGGGTCCAGAATGGTGCCTTTAATGTTTCACTGACACGTCTTGGCGGGTAATTATTGTGGCCAATAGATACCAATGGGAGTCACTGCTTGTTTTTTTTTAGAACAAGTAGGCCGGACCCTCGCTATATATCGTCCGAACATGCGGGTATAGTAACAACATACAGTGGGAAACTATGCCAGCGATGGTTTAGGACTTCCTCACTAGATGTGGTTAGAGAACACCGTAGTCTCCTATCTAATAACATCGACTTAAAGGACTTCCTGTTAGGCCCCAGAAAACAATGTAGAACACGCTTCCTATATGAAGTGTACAATGAAATTTGGAAGCTTTCACAACAAGAATCTGCGGCCCGGTTAAGGCAAATAGACCAGAAAAATTTAAAAAAGGCATTAGCTGTTGTAGATAATGGGATTAATACCCTGTCCGACCAGATATTCACTTTAAACAACATTGTTCCTTCTGCAATAGACATTTTACAAACTGATATTTCTTCATTACATCATGGAGAAAGTCAACTGAGGTCCATTATGGATTTAGGTTGGACACTTCAAACATTGAAGGTGGGTCGCGTTCCCTGGCAACATGTCAGTGCGATAGAAATATTTTCTTCCTTTAACTTAGTGCAACAACAACAACTAATTGCTAAGAAAGAAGTGACTTATGTCATGTTAAACATCTAGAAATTAGAAAAGTTGCCTTTTACTGTGGCTGAAATACCATCTGCTGAATGGTTAACATACGGGGTCATTAATCTGCCTGTTTCCAAACTACAATTCACCTCTTGTTTAAAATATATTACGGTAGGCAGATATGAAAGGCTGGGAGATAGTTACATTCATGAGATGTGGGAGCTTCCCTTCTCGTGCAAATGTCTCAGTGGCATGAAAGAAGTCTTTCTTAGCAGTAGTGAATTTGAGGCTTCAGTCAGCCATTCGATGGCTTGTAAATAGCTGTCCTTGCATGGGGCTTGTAACACGTCTGGAGCGAACTTGGCTTATCTGAAGGTAGTTCCAGTCCCCTTGATTAGACCTACATTCCAGGTGGTTTCAAACGGCAGCTATGTCCTCCTCAATGGTGAAGACTGTTGTGGGATGCAAGCTGGAATAGTTTATGTTGTTTGGGTCTCTAAGATCGTTACATGTTGCGGGAACGTACTTTTTCTTCCCACAAAAATAAAAGAGGTAGCTTACATTTGGCCTCACATTGCTACTTCTAATGTGAATTTTGACAAGTTGTGCAGACTCAAGGCTCTAATTTTTCAAAAACGTGTTGCGCTTACATCTGCACGTGAGACCTACGCACCTCAGGTGGCAAGATCGTAAGCAGAGATACAGTCCCTTTTAAGTACCAACTTTCTGAGACACTTTGGTGAGCTCGTGGGACAGGTGTTGAACACGTCCAGTACTTCTGGAATCGCAAATTTCATTAAGGCTGTTGGTTCTGGTTCCATTCACACCTTCTCCTCCATATTCTGTTTAATACCATCAGCCATCCACTCAATATTCTCCAGTATTTTTGGGGGATTTCCAATAACTTGGGCTACAATAGCTGGCGCATTGCTGTTGCTATTTTCTATGCGCAATGGCTGTCCCACCGCAACAAGGAGGAATGAAAGCACTCCCATCAGTGCAGCTGTGTCGTGAATGCATGATGCAGTACTTTGGAGCAACACTCCTGGAGTAATTGGAGTGTGACTCGTCTCTGTCATTCAGACCGATTCTACATTGTGTGCAGCCCGTGTTTCAGTGCCTCTGGTGCGCTTTTGAACATGCACTGGGAGTTTGTCTTTCTACGCAGCACTTGCTTTCATTTGATGCTGATCTGTTGATTTTCTCACTGAGGGTTCATTACCGGACATGCGCGTTGAGGGTGCGTTTGCTACGGGAAGGTACTTATGAGTTGCCCTTCCTGGAGGATGTGGCTCTTAACTCATCAATGGGCAAACAATGGAATGCCGCCTTGGCTGAGGCTCAGGCTTTGGAACACGAATGCTCCTTGGTCCTTCTTGGCGATACCTTGGTGGCCCACCCGCACTGGTGGTGTCTTGGCTGTGTTCCAGTTGGAACACTGTCATTGTCATGATATGGCGGTCTGCTCTACCAGGCCCATGGTGGTGTGAATGCCACCTCCACTGCGGCAGTCCTCGGGCCACCAAACTCATAATGAAGGCCTAGGTGTGCAACAGACCACCTGGCCCCCAGCAGCCCCAGGGACGGCCAGCTCCCCGAGGCTTAAATGCAATTTAATGCATGGGGGGTGCGCAGTCCCTGGGGCCACCACCTGCCCGGGGCACTAATTATAAATAGTGCGGGGAACCACCACCTCCCTGGACCCCCTGCAGCCCTGGGGACCACCACCTCCCTGGTTCACTAGAGACAAACAATGTGGGGGGGACATGGCCTCCTCCGCAATCCCAGGGGACTGCCACCACCAGGGGCTACAATTAAAAAAAGTAAAGGGGGTCCATTCCAGCCCCCCACAGCCCCTGGGACCACCACCTCTCCAGGGGTATGCTCATAGGAGGGGGGACGCACAGCCCCCCTTGAGAAGATACTGATAGTCTGGGGACCGCCACCTCCCAGGGCAGGCTCCTGCTATGTCATGGGTTGCCCACCCTTAGGACATAGCTCTTTGCTATTGCTTGGTGGCAGCTGACAGCCCTCACCAAGCAAAAGCAAACAGAGTCTGCTTTCTGACAATGGAAGCTGTCAGATAGCTCCTGCTGTCAGAAAGAGGAGTTCTCATTCGTCTTCCCTGCACGCAAATATGTTTGCAGGGAAAACAGATGAAAACATTGCTTCTGCAAACAGGGAGCTGCTAGTAAAAGCTTGGGGGATCAATGCTGGCTCCCATGGGACGTGGGGAGCCAGTTAGGACCGCAGGGTCCTTGAGGCTCCCCGCGGTCCTGTCACTCTCTATCTCTCTCTTCTATCCCATAGTGGTACGGAAGACAGAGAGAGACAAATTGTCATTTCAAAGATCCCTCCATTCAATGATTTGAAGGAGGAAGACCAGAAAGATGTGTGGTTTGAATGTTGTAGTTACTTTTTTGATGCAAAGCACAAGATAATCTCTTCTGACCTACTGGTAAAGCTCTTTTTATTTACTAGTGTTTAGACTCTTAAATCTTCTTAAAAATATACCACTCATGTCTGTTTCCTCTTGGAGTGTGTGGGCTGAATGTCAGAGTTATGTCTGGTCAAAACACAACAAGGAGTCACCTATGGCCTAATAGTTGATGTCTCAGACTTTAACACTGAGAGAGATGGAGAAAGAAAGAAGTGGGGGGGGGAGAGACATTGCAATGGTCTCTCCATGCAATGACTTCAGAAAATGGGGACTCACTTGTGGCACAATGGTTAAGATTGCAGACACTTTCACCAAACATTTAAGGTTCTATTTCAGGATTATGTGGTGTATATGGTCATTTTCCAGCTTTAAATTGTTTTCAATCTTGAAAATATTAAGGTTCATATTGAAAGATGATCTCACTCTTTTTAAATGGCAAATACATTTTTGTTTTCAATTTGTCAAGAAATATCTAATTCTAAGTATATCATGCATCAAAGCCAAAAAAATGGTTTCTCTCCCCCATTCTCTTTCTCACTCTCTCTCAACTTCTCTATTTCAATCCCTTTCGCCCACTCACATACCTGCTCAAACTCTTACACACCCACTCACAATCCTAAACAGAAACTCACACACCCACTCACAGAACAACTCAGACCCTTGTGCACCCACTCACAGCCTCACTCAGACACTTACGCACCCACTCACAGACCCACAAAGACACTCACACACCCATTCACAGACCCACTCAGACTCTCCCACTCCCACTCACAGACCCACTGAAACCCTCATGCATCCACCCACAGACCCAAACAGAAACTGATGCACCCACTAAAACACTGATGCACCTACTTTCAGAATCAGACACTCTCACAGCCACTCTCTCACCCCCAGAGACACCATCTCACACCTATTCTTACACCCAGAGAGACAGACTGAAGCCAACTTTAGCTTTGGACTTTGATTTTGGGGAAGGGGCTTAGATTTTGCTTTGGGAGGGGTGACCTTGGGCTTTGTAGGGGTAGATGTCTTAGGTGGGGGAAGTGCATAGCTAGTACCAGGTGGACCGTGGGAGGTTAGGTAGGTTGGTTGCAGGCCCTGCAGCCCACCGCCATCATGCATGGTCCAAGGCTGTGCACGATGATGGTTGGATTAATGTATAGTAATAGAAATTACTTTGAGTTAAAAAAAAACAGAGAAATTCACTTAAAAAAATAAAGGTTACAGGGACATCATACTCAGGCTCACAATTTACATGAACAAAACCATCGAAATTCAGATGTTATAATTAGATTTAGTTCAAGTAACTATAACTCATGCCCTAAAGTAACTATAACTCACACCTTTACCATGCACTGGTAATTACCCCAGATATTACAACATTAATGACATCTTCTATAACACCATTGATAATATCACTGTAACATTTGCAGTAACATTATTGATAAGAAAACTGTGCATGGTGTGAGTTATAGTTACCTTAGGGCACGAGCTGTAGTTACTTGAAATAACTAAATAACTTGGGGAACTTTAAATACAGCTACAACCTAAACCACTGAACGGATTTACACCAAACTTTGCAAAAAGCTAAATCAGGGCCAGTAGTGGTGCTTATTGTATTTGGTAAAAAACAGTTTAGTAGGTTTTGAGAAAGCAATGGTTACAAACTTTGTATGTCTAGAGATGTAGAGTCTCCATGGATACCAACAGATCTCAAACTGAGATCTGATTGGCTGCCATCATCTCATCCAGGAGTGGTGGCAGCCATCATAGGAGTCGGGAATAGGACCTGAGTCCTAAAATAAAATCGAAAAAAGGCAAAAGGGAGCAGGTTAGGAACACCCTGACCCCTAGGCCTGGTGATGGAGTCCCCGAGGTACCACACCTGGGGCCACAATTTTTTATTTTTTTTGCAAGGTTGACTATAAGGTATGTGTTTTAGGTACCTTAGGGCACGACTTATAGTTGCGCAAGAATACTATAACTATAACCAGTGACTTTCTGTGGTCTTTAGAGTTTAAAACGTTACATTGTTAGGGAGCGTTTCACCAAACTATTTACATTACTTTAACCTTTCAGTGAATATTCGATGATTAGTCCCAACTAACCTCTAGAGTTGTTGATACTGTTTGTTGCAGCTATCATTTAGTGCCCATGTTTTTTTCTGTTCTACATCTCTTTTCATTTCTTTCTTTCCTTCCTGTATAATCCATGTAATTTTCATTTTTTGCCTAATTATTTTGTTATCATGCCAGGATGAAAGCAGCAGAGGCACTGCTAGCACTATGCGGTCCAATCATTCAATATGTTTGTCAAAATAATCTGTTTGGATCTCATTTTCTCAGTCACATGCGCCACATCAAAGAGTGTACATAATCAGCCTGAATAAAGACCAACTAAGATGCCATATGCTGTCATTACATGGCAGTTGGCTATTATGATTTGTTTTGTCTCATCTCTGAAAGGTGTTAACTGACTTTTTTTAGCAATGCTTGTTGCACTTTCTGAACAGAATCAGCAGCATGATTTTTAGTACTGGAAAGAATCAATGACAAAGCAAAAAGATCAGCTAATATCTTTCAATGGCAAGGCATATTGGCTATGCCAATGCTTGTGTCCACTTCCTGTCCCTCTTCATATATTGTCCCATGTGATTTCTCATTTCTTTTCCTACTCTTGCTGTCGATACAGGGCCAATCACCTGAAAAGCAGGATGTCTGCAGGGGCGATGGTGTGCCCCCCAACCTCCTGGAACACCTCTGGGCACTTCCTGGTGGATACAGAAACCCTGGCAGGTGTCCCAAAAGGAAAGGGGGAGTGAAAGAGAAAGAGACAAAACACTGCCACGTCTTGCCGGTCCAGCCAGGCATCCTGTATCTTCGGGGGGCAGGTCGTTGTTGACATAGTGATAGTAGAGTTAGTGCACTCAAATTCCTGGAAACTGAATCTCTCTTTCTGATATGGGCACAGGAGTGGTAGAAGAACACCGGGATGCTCCAGAACTTTTCTTGGATGATAATAACTGTTGGCACAATTACTAACACTGCATTACCAAAAACCCAAACTGAGTACCATACCAATAAGTACTGAGACACTAGGGCTGGCTTCACAGAGATTCACTGTTGCACACTACAATTAGAACTGTGGTTGCACTTATCATGCACAAGAAAGACAAACAAGGGCATTAATTATGTCACAATAACTTTCCTGCATGCATAGGGTTAAACTAAAAGGAACAGAAACAATCCAAGAAATACTAATGTCTACTCTGGGTTTAAACAGTTAGGGTGGTACAGTTTGGTTTGGTTTCACTGTGTGTGGGAAAAAACTCTTCAAAAGCAAATTCCTCAAACCTGAAACAAAGGCATGAATGACACAATTTAAATCCAAGAGTTATGCTATTAGAGAAAGAAAAGTCATGTAAATGTTCTTTTAAAATTGCACTATCACTTTTGGTAGTACTTTAGTTCAAGCAGATTTCCTGAAGCACATTCAGTCATCTAACTACAATAATAATGTAGAATGTCCAGAAATGCATTTGTCTCTTCAAGATAAGCACTCTGCCAAAATACGAGATCTGAAATACACCAGCTGTTCTAGATAAGGGCGGTGCTCAAAGAACAAACTCCCTAGAGAATACTAGTCACTTATCTGCAGTCTTTTCCGGAGTGCTGAAGGAATGTCTGGTGTCAGCTGGTACAAGAACAAAGAAAAGAATTGCCTCAAAAGTCCTGAATACGAGGATGACAGCAGGGGCTGAACTGCCAAATCAGATGCTGAGAACAGGAAGCAAAACAAAACCAGGCAGGGAGGCATGCTTCACTCTGCTATTTAAAGCCAATCAGGAATGCAGTTGAGTTTCCACATGTGGATGAGTCACCACACCCAATTAGAAGCACATCCCTACACCACACCCAATTCGAAGCACATGTCTACACCTGCTCACATTAGCAAACAAGCAATGGTAAAACAAGCATTGATAAAACCAATTGTGTAACACATTACATTGGCCCTCTACAGTATACAACCCTGTGGGTAAATGCCGCCTACCGCCGTGCTGTTGGCTGCCAACATACCGTGACCGCAGCTGTAATTCACCACAGGTATTATGACCAACACATAGAATTCCACCACTATACAGACACCCACACAAGTCCGCCACACCAAAGGTCAATGATAAACTGGCGATAGCAAAACCCACACCATACGCCAACAGTATCACGACCCACGAATCACTGTGGCGGTCTTTCAAACGCAGTAAACCATTGGCGGTACACACCGCCACACTCAAAATACACACACCCAAACAAAAAAAAACACATTGCAAAGTTCAAAATACACACACCTGACACACATACACACACCACACCCACACACCCAAACCACTATAAAACACACACACAATACCCACAACCCCTTACATCGAAAAAAAGCAGACCAAGCACAGAGAGACAAGCAAGGAGCACCCATTCAATCAGAGGCGCAGAACACCATCACCCAAACACCATTCACTCACATCACAGCATACACCCCAACACATCACCCTACACATCACCCCACACATCCTCACACATATCACTCACACCACATCCATGGCACCCCAAAGACACCCCAGTTTTTCTGAGGAGGAGCTAAGGGTAATGGTGGAGGAAATCATCCTGGTAGAGCCACAGCGTTTCGGATCACAGGTGCAGCAGATGTCCTTTGCAAGGAAGATGGAGCTATGGCGGAGAGTCGTGGACAGAGTCAATGCCGTGGGACAGCACCCAAGAACCAGGGATGACATTAGGCGGTGTCTTGGCTGTGTTCCAGTTGGAACACTGTCATTGTCATGATATGGCGATCTGCTCTACCAGGCCCATGGTGGTGCGAATGCCACCTCCACCGCGGCAGTCCTCGGACCACCAAACTCATAATGAAGGCCTAGGTGTGCAACAGACCACCTGGCCCCCAGCAGCCCCAGGGACGGCCAGCTCCCTGAGGCTTAAATGCAATTTAATGCATGGGGGGTGCGCAGTCCCTGGGGCCACCACCTGCCCGGGGCACTAATTATAAATAGTGTGGGGAACCGCCACCTCCCTGGACCCCCTGCAGCCCTGGGGACCACCACCTCCCTGGTCCACTAGAGACAAACAATGTGGGGGGGGCATGGCCTCCTCCGCAATCCCAGGGGACTGCCACCCCCAGGGACTACAATAAAAAAAGTAAAGGGGGTCCATTCCAGCCCCCCACAGCCCCTGGGACCACCACCTCTCCAGGGGTATACTCATAGGAGGGGGGACGCACAGCCCCCCTTGAGAAGATACTGATAGTCTGGGGACCGCCACCTCCCAGGGCAGGCTCCTGCTATGTCATGGGTTGCCCACCCTTAGGACATAGCTCTTTGCTATTGCTTGGTGGGAGCTGACAGCCCTCACCAAGCAAAAGCAAACAGAGTCTGCTTTCTGACAATGGAAGCTGTCAGATAGCTCCTGCTGTCAGAAAGAGGAGTTCTCATTCGTCTTCCCTGCACGCAAATATGTTTGCAGGGAAAACAGATGAAAACATTGCTTCTGCAAACAGGGAGCTGCTAGTAAAAGCTTGGGGGATCAATGCTGGCTCCCATGGGACGTGGGGAGCCAGTTAGGAACGCAGGGTCCTTGAGGCTCCCCCGCGGTCCTGTCACTCCTTATCTCTCTCTTCTATCCCATAGTAGTATGGAAGAGAGAGAGAGACAAATTGTCATTTCAAAGATCCCTCCATTCAATGATTTGAAGGAGGAAGACCAGAAAGATGTGTGGTTTGAATGTTGTAGTTACTTTTTTGATGCAAAGCACACGATAATCTCTTCTGACCTACGGGTAAAGCTCTTTTTATTTACTAGCGTTTAGACTCTTAAATCTTCTTAAAAATATACCACTCATGTCTGTTTCCTCTTGAAGTGTGTGGGCTGAATGTCAGAGTTATGTCTGGTCAAAACACAACAAGGAGTCACCTATGGCCTAATAGTTGATGTCTCAGACTTTAACACTGAGAGAGATGGAGAAAGAAAGAAGTGGGGGGGGGAGAGACATTGCATTGGTCTCTCCATGCAATGACTTCAGAAAATGGGGACTCACTTGTGGCACAATGGTTAAGATTGCAGACGCTTTCACCAAACATTTAAGGTTCTATTTCAGGATTATGTGGTGTATATGGTCATTTTCCAGCTTTAAATTGTTTTCAATCTTGAAAATATTAAGGTTCATATTGAAAGATGATCTCACTCTTTTTAAATGGCAAATACATTTTTGTTTTCAATTTGTCAAGAAATATCGCATTCTAAGTATATCATGCATCAAAGCCAAAAAAATGGTTTCTCTCCCCCTAATTCTCTTTCTCACTCTCTCTCAACTTCTCTATTTCGATCCCTTTCGCCCACTCACTTACCTACTCAAACTCTTACACACCCACTCGCAAACCTAAACAGAAACTCACACACCCACTCACAGAACAACTCAGACCCTCGTGCACCCACTCACAGCCTCACTCAGACACTTACGCAGCCACTCACAGACCCACAAAGACACTCACACACCCATTCACAGACCCACTCAGACTCTCCCACACCCACTCACAGACCCACTGAAACCCTCATGCATCCACCCTCAGACCCAAACAGAAACTGATGCACCCACTAAAACACTGATGCACCTATTTTCAGAATCAGACACTCTCACAGCCACTCTCTCACCCCCAGAGACACCATCTCACACCTATTCTTACACCCAGAGAGACAGACCGAAGCCAACTTTAGCTTTAGACTTTGATTTTGGGGAAGGGGCTTAGATTTTGCTTTGGGAGGGGTGACCTTGGGCTTTGTAGGGGTAGATGTCTTAGTGGGGGGAAGTGCATAGCTAGTACCAGGTGGACCGTGGGAGGTTAGGTAGGTTGGTTGCAGGCCCTGCAGCCCACCACCATCATGCATGGTCCAAGGCTGTGCGCGATGATGGTTGGATAAATGTATAGTAATAGAAATTACTTTGAGTTAAAAAAAAACAGAGAATTCACTTAAAAAAATAAAGGTTACAGGGACATCATACTCAGGCTCACAATTTACATGTACAAAACCATCGAAATGCAGATGTTATAATTAGATTTAGTTCAAGTAACTATAACTCATGCCCTAAAGTAACTATAACTCACACCTTTACCATGCAGTGGTAATTACCCCAGATCTTACAACATTAATGACATCTTCTATAACACCATTGATAATATCACTGTAACATTTGCAGTAACATTATTGATAAGAAAACTGTGCATGGTGTGAGTTATAGTTACCTTAGGGCACGAGCTGTAGTTACTTGAAATAACTAAATAACTATACATATATATATCTATATATATATATATATATATATATATATATATATATATATATATATATATATATATAAAAACATGTATTACCTAGTGGTGGTTTCCACTAGGTAGTTATATTTAGGACCTAGGGCCAGATGTACCAAAGGATTTTACCCATTCTGTGTCTATGGGAAAAAGCTTTCGTACATATGGCCCCTAGTTTCTAAATAAAACGTTTTTGTTTTATTTGTCTATATCTTTGGCACTGCTATGAATCTTATCGAAACTTTCCAAAGAAATTTGCCAGTTCCATCAGCTTCTGCCTGGAGAGTTTTGGGGTGATCCGTCCTGGGGGGTGAGAAAAAGGAGGGTACCAAACCATGTTTTCCCGATTCATTTTTCAAGAGGGATATTGAATAGCGATAGTGCAAAAACTACTGGCCGGAATTGCACCAAATTTGTCAGGAAGGTAGGTCCCGGTCCAGGAAGAATGCCTTTCTATTTTGGTATAATTCCGTTCAGTAGTTTTTGACAAATTAAAGGGAATCCAAATTTGTGTATCTTGGGATATGAAGGATTCATGAGCTATAACTACCTCGTGCTGAGATCTGATTGGCTGATATCACTTCAACAACAGAAGCTGTTCAAAAGGGACCAGGGTATGAACACCCTCACCACTTAGCTCTGGTGATGGGGACCCAAAGGGACCACCCCCTTCTAAAAAGCATTTTTATATTACGAGCAGAGAAGCACAGGATCCATGAATCCGCTCATAAAATATATATATATTTTTTTAAAGCGCGTGGCTCCTGGACTTCTCCCTTTGCCCGAGGACTGCCACCCCCCTGAGGCTTACTTTATGGATGTGGGAGGGGCTGCAGCCCCCCCACTGCCCCGGGGACCACCACCACCTCCCCATGGCAAAATGTATTTTATTTGCCTGGGGCCGTGCCGCTGCCCCGGGGACCACCACCACCTGTGGCAAACTTTTATTTATTTGCGGGGGCGCATGGCCCCTCTGTGCCCTTGGGACCACCTACCCCTGGGGCTACTCTGGATTCTTAGTTTTTTAAAGTCAATCTCTATTTTTTTTGCAATTCTATTTCCTATTTATAATGTCCCTGTAACCTTTGTTTTTTGGATATACATCTATATATAGATATTTATATACATATTTACACACATATACCAATGGCACTAGATAGTTTTAGTTGAGATTGTGTTTTCATAGGAAAATGTGTTTTTTGTGTTGTTAATAATTTTGGCGCACTTTGATGAATCTCCATTCATCTTTCCAAAAACCTGTTCTTTTTTGCCTAGTTTACACATAAAAAGTTTTGGGTGATCAGTCATGTGGGGCCGAGGAAAAATGGGGACCTGAAACACATTTTCCCTATTTATTTTCTCATGGGAACTTTAAATACAGCTACAACCTAAACCACTGAACGGATTTACACCAAACTTTGCAAAAAGCTATATCAGGGCCAGTAGTGGTGCGTATTGTATTTTGTAAAAATCAGTTTAGTAGGTTTTGAGAAAACAATGCTTACAAACTTTGTATGTCTAGAGATGTAGAGTCTCCATGGATACCAACAGATCTCAAACTGAGATCTGACTGGCTGCCATCATCTCATCCAGGAGTGGTGGCAGCCATCTTAGGAGTCAGGACTAGGACCTGAGTCCTAAGATTAAATCGAAAAAAGGCAAAAGGGAGCAGGTTAGGAACACCCTGACCCCTAGGCCTGGTGATGGAGTCCCCGAGGTACCACACCTGGGGCCACAATTTTTTATTTTTTTTGCAAGGTTGACTGCAAGGTATGTGTTATAGTTACCTTAGGGCACGACTTATAGTTGCGCAAGAATACTATAACTATAACCAGTGACTTTCTGTGGTCTTTAGAATTTAAAACGTTACATTGTTAGGGAGCGTTTCACCAAACTATTTACATTACTTTAACCTTTCAGTGAATATTCGGTGATTAGTCCCAACTAACCTCTAGAGTTGTTGATACTGTTTGTTGCATCTATCATTTAGTGCCCATGTTTTTTTCTGGTCTACATCTCTTTTCGTTTCTTTCTTTCCTTCCCGTGTACTCCATGTAATTTTCATTTTTTGCCTAATTATTTTGTTATCATGCCAGGATGAAAGCAGCAGAGGCACTGCTAGCACTATACGGTCCAATCATTCAATATGTTTGCCAAAATAATCTGTTTGGATCTCATTTTCTCAGTCACATGCGCCACATCAAGGAGTGTACATAATCAGCCTGAATAAAGACCAACTAAGATGCCATATGCTGTCATTACATGGCAGTTGGCTATTATGATTTGTTTTGTCTCATCTCTGAAAGGTGTTAACTGACTTTTTTTAGCAATGCTTGTTGCAATTTCTGAACAGAATCAGCAGCATGATTTTTAGTACTGGAAAGAATCAATGACAAAGCAAAAAGATCAGCTAATATCTTTCAATGGCAAGGCATATTGGCTATGCCAATGCTTGTGTCCACTTCCTGTCCCTCTTCATATATTGTCCCATGTGATTTCTCATTTCTTTTCCTACTCTTGCTGTCGATACAGGGCCAATCACCTGAAAAGCAGGATGTCTGCAGGGGCGATGGTGTGCCCCCCAACCTCCTGGAACATCTCTGGGCACTTCCTGGTGGACACAGAAACCCTGGCAGGTGTCCCAAAAGGAAAGGGGGAGTGAAAGAGAAAGAGACAAAACACTGCCACGTCTTGCCGGTCCAGCCAGGCATCCTGTATCTTCGGGGGGCAGGTCGTTGTTGACAGTGATAGTAGAGTTAGTGCACTCAACTTCCTGGAAACTGAATCTCTCTTTCTGATATGGGCACAGGAGTGGTAGAAGAACACCGGGATGCTCCAGAACTTTTCTTGGATGATAATAACTGTTGGCACAATTACTAACACTGCATTACCAAAAACCCAAACTGAGTACCATACCAATAAGTACTGAGACACTAGGGCTGGCTTCACAGAGATTCACTGTTGCACACTACAATTAGAACTGTGGTTGCACTTATCATGCACAATAAAGACAAACAATTGCATTAATTATGTCACAATAACTTTCCTGGATGCATAGGGTTAAACTAAAAGGAACAGAAACAATCCAAGAAATACTAATGTCTACTCTGGGTTTAAACAGTTAGGGTGGTACAGTTTGGTTTGGTTTCACTGTGTGTGGGAAAAACTCTTCAAAAGCAAATTCCTCAAACCTGAAACAAAGGCATGAATGACACAATTTAAATCCCAGAGTTATGCTATTAGAGAAAGAAAAGTCATGTAAATGTTCTTTTAAAATTGCACTATCACTTTTGGTAGTACTTCAGTTCAAGCAGATTTCCTGAAGCACATTCAGTCATCTAACTACAAAAATAATGTAGAATGTCCAGAAATGCATTTGTCTCTTCAAGATAAGCACTCTGCCAAAATACGAGATCTGAAATACACCAGCTGTTCTAGATAAGGGCGGTGCTCAAAGAACAAACTCCCTAGAGAATATTAGTCACTTATCTGCAGTCTTTTCCGGAGTGCTGGAGGAATGTCTGGTGTCAGCTGGTACAAGATCAAAGAAAAGAATTGCCTCAAAAGTCCTGAATACGAGGATGACAGCAGGGGCTTAACTGCCAAATCAGATGCTGAGAACAGGAAGCAAAACAAAGCCAGGCAGGGAGGCATGCTTCACTCTGCTATTTAAAGCCAATCAGGAATGTAGTTGAGTTTCCACATGTGGATGAGTCACCACACCCAATTAGAAGCACATCCCTACACCACACCCAATTCGAAGCACATGTCTACACCTGCTCACATTAGCAAACAAGCATTGGTAAAACAAGCATTGATCAAACCAATTGTGTAACACATTACATTGGCCCTCTATACAACCCTGTGGGTAAATGCCGCCTACCGCCGTGCTGTTGGCTGCCAACATATCGTGACCGCAGCGGTAATTCACCACAGGTATTATGACAAACACATAGAATTCCACCACTATACAGACACCCACACAAGTCTGCCACACCAAATGTCAATGATAAACTGGCGATAGCAAAACCCACACCATACACCAACAGGAAGACGCCAACAGTATCACGACCCACGAATCACTGTGGCGGTCTTTCAAACGCAGTAAACCATTGGAGGTAATCACCGGAGCACTCAAAATACACACACCCAAACAAAAAAACACCACATTGCAAAGTTCAAAATACACACACCTGACACACATACACACACCACACCCAAACCACTATAAAACACACACACAATAGCCACAACCCCTTACATCGAAAAAAAGGAGACCAAGCTCAGAGAGACAAGCAAGGAGCACCCACTCAATCAGAGGCGCAGAACACCATCACCCAAACACCATTCACTCACATCACAGCATACACCACAACACATCACCCTACACATCACCCCACACATCCTCACCCATATCACTCACACCGCATCCATGGCACCCCAAAGACACCCCAGTTTTTCTGAGGAGGAGCTAAGGCTAATGGTGGAGGAAATCATCCTGGTAGAGCCACAGCTTTTCGGATCACAGGTGCAGCAGATGTCCTTTGCAAGGAAGATAGAGCTATGGCGGAGAGTCGTGGACAGGGTCAATGCCGTGGGACAGCACCCAAGAACCAGGGATGACATTAGGAAGAGGTGGCATGACCGATAGGGGAAGGTGTGTTCTGTGGTTGCAAGACACCAGATGTCGCGCCGCACCGCGCGGCGCGAGCCGAGAGCTCGACTTCTGCCGGGCGTTCGGCTCGGGCCGCGCACCGCGTTATTAAGACGCGGCGCGCCCCCAGCCTCTCCTGCGCGTTTCGAGGCCCCAGATTTGCTTGGGGCCTCGTTCTTCCTTCTGCCTTTCACTGTCCCAGGGGTCTCTGAACCATCTTACCTGTTTTTCTTCGTTTCTTTGTCCTTTCTTCTTTTTTGCAGTCTGTTGTGTGCCTTTCTTTATGTTTTTTCCTCCTTCCCAGATTCCTGTGCTTTCCCAGCATTCCTTGTTCCCTATTCTCTATGGTTCCTCTACTATTCTGTTCTATGTATTGTTTCCCTATCTAAGATGGTGTCCTTTTACTTCCTGTGGGTCACTTCCTGTTTTTTGGTATATAAGGGCTGTGTTTTTCCTCTTTCTTTGCGCTGCAACACTTTCTGCTCAGTTAGTGTCTTCGCTCCTGATTTCCTTGCCTTTTGGTTTTGGATTCAGCATTCTGTGTTTTCTGATTTTTGCTCCTTTTGGATTCCTGTTTGTTTGTTCTTGTTTTTCTCCAGGAGTCTTCCTGTTTGGAGGTTTTTTCCCCTTTTTAAGGGGTTTTTTCCCTCTGGCGCTACTTTCTGAAGGGCACGGTCTGTTCTTGGTGTCTCCATTGCCTACAGCACCGTGGCTACCAGAAAGAGTCGCCCCTTTTTGGGCCAAAGCCGAACATTGAAGATTCACGCCACCAGATCTGCAAATTCCAGGCGCAAGCAGCACGTGAGTCGTGACAGATTGCAGCGCCTAACCATTCCGGCGTCCTCAAACACCATGGATAATACAGTGGCGGCTGCTGCAGATCCGGAGCAATCTCTGTTGACCACGATTCAGCAACAAGCCCAGGAATTGCAACAACTACGTAATGAAAATGCTGCGTTACGACAGGCTTTGGCCCTCCGCACCAGTGATGTTCCGACAATCTCCGCTTCTACCCCTTGTTTCTCTGGTGAACCAACCAAGCTTCGCGAGTTCTTGGATGCTTTAACGGTGTATTTCGCCTTCCGACCTACTCAATTCTCCCACGACAGGACCAAGGTGGGTTATCTTATCAGTGCCTTATCCGGTCCAGCCTTGGCCTGGGCAACCCCGATGGTGTCCTCCAACGACCCTGTATTGTCAGACTATTCCGCCTTTGTGAGTCGCTTCAAACAGATGTTTAGCCGTCCTGGATTGGAAGCCTCCGCTGAAGAAGCCTTGTGCGACATCCAACAAGGCTCCCAAGACGTCCTGCAATATATAACCCGTTTTCGTCAGCTGGCGGCAGAGACCACTTGGGTGGAACGTACTCTGGTAACATTATTTCGTAGAGGACTCAAAGAAGAAATAAAGGATGAACTAGTGCATTCTACCAGAGCGGAAGATCTTCGTGGCCTGATGGATCAAGCACTGTCCATCGAATATCGTCTTCAGGAACGGAGATCGGAAAAGAAAAGGAGTAGAGGGTTTGCCCAGCCAAGTAGCTCACGTGCATACCTGCAGCGTTCCGAGGAACCTCGCACTCCTGCTAGAGACATCGAAGGGGAACCCATGCAGGTGGATACTACCCGAGGTCCGCTCTCTGCTAGTGAACGAGAAGACAGACGCAAGAGAGGGTTGTGCCTGTATTGTGGTTCTGCTGGTCACATGCTCCGTACCTGTCCAGTACGTCCGTCCAGGCCTTCGGGAAACGCCACCTCCCGTCCTCTGTAAGAAGGGAGGGGACGGGATCTACAGCTATACCTTCCATCAGCTCCTTTAATGACAATACAACTGCCTTGTTCATCTTTCCTGTCCTGTTACAACTTCCTGACGGTCGTCAAGAAAAGACTATGGCATTACTAGATTGTGGTGCTAGTGGTATATACATGGACAAGACGTGGGCTGCTGCTAACCTAGTTCCTACTCAAGCAAAAGAAGTACCCGAACAGGTACACACTGTGGATGGATCTTTGATATCCTCTGGTCCTGTAGACACCACTTCCCTGATGTTAAGTCTACAGGTGGGAAACCATCAAGAACACATCTCCTTCGATCTTATTACGTCCCCTAACCATACCATCATTCTTGGAATTCCGTGGTTCATCAGACATAACCCATATATAAATTGGGTTACCCGGACAGTCTCTTTGTCTTCGCAATTTTGTCATGAGAACTGTTTTACTTCCGACAAGTATTGGTCTCCGAAAAGATCCTTAGCTACTGAAGGTGCCACTGGTATGTCCATTAATACGGTCCAAGGGGTCCCAGACCACTATTTGGAGTTTCAGGATGTTTTCCAAAAACCGTCAAAACCTGTGCTACCTCCACATCGAGAATATGATTGTGCAATTCCATTGGAACCCGGCACAATTGTTCCTTTTGGGAGGATGTACTCCCTCACGGAACCCGAAAAGAAAGTTCTAAAGGAGTATCTGGACGAAAATATACAGAGTGGTCTTATTGTTCCATCGTCGTCTCCGGCTGGGGCCCCTCTCTTTTTTGTGCCCAAGAAGACTAAGGATCTTCGTCCGTGCCTGGATTTTCGAGGTCTGAATAAAATTACCATTAAAGATCGTTATCCTTTGCCTCTCATCAGGGACATACTGGAAGCAATCAGAGGGGCCCAACGTTTTACTAAATTGGATTTACGAGGAGCCTACCACCTTTTACGCATAAGAGAAGGCAACGAATGGAAGACAGCATTCAGAACCCCATTTGGCCATTTTGAATATAGGGTTATGCCGTTTGGTCTTACTAACGCCCCCGCAATCTTCCAGAGATTTATGGACTCAGTGTTTTCAGACCTACTGAATCAGAACAGTCGTGATCTACCTAGATGATATTCTTATTTATTCTAGAAATCCTGAACTCCATACTTCCCATGTGAAACAAGTTCTTCAAAGACTTCGTGATCATCAACTATTTTGCAAACCAGAGAAATGTGAGTTCGACATGACGGAAGTCAAATATCTGGGCTATCATTTAAGTCCCACCGGCATAGCTATGGATCAAGAAAAGGTACAAGCTATCCTAGAGTGGCCTTCTCCTTCTACCATAAAAGAAACACAATGTTTCCTAGGTTTAGCAAACTTCTATCGACAATTCATTCTAGACTTTGCCAGTCAGACTAGCCACATAACTCACACCTTAAAGAAGGACAATTTAAAGAAGGGGTTTGTCTGGACTGAGGCTGCTGAAGCAGCCTTTCAAAGCTTAAAGAGAGCCTTCACCCAAGCCCCCATCTTAAGACATCCAGATACCACCAAACAATTTATAGTAGTAACTGATGCTTCTGAGAGAGCCATCGGAGCTGTCTTACTCCAACGACAAGAGGATGATGGCCTTGAACATCCTGTTTTCTTTTTGTCTCATATCCTTTCCACAGCTGAACAACATTATTCCGTACTTGAAAGGGAATTATTGGCTCTGAAAACAGCCTGCCTTGAGTGGAGACAGTTTCTGATGGGTTCCAAGGAACCATTTGAGGTGAGGACAGACCACCGTAATTTACAATGTTTAAGAAATTTTGTATGCCAGAATAGTCGTCAGGCCCGCTGGGCCTTTTTCTTCAGTCAGTACGATTTTTATATTACATATATTCCAGGATCTCAAAACATTCTGGCTGATGCTCTGTCTCGCCGATATCCAGAGTGTTCTCCTTCCTCATCCCAGTATCTTCTAGAACCCAGTAAGATCATTGGAGTGGCTCAGTCTTTCCTGGAAGAAGTACAACAAGAATACGCCAACCTATCGGACCATGACATAGAAGAACTAAGACCATTATTGTACAAGAAACAAGGATATTTTTATTACCAAGACCTGATATTCCTCCCTACAAACAAGGTGCAAAAGAAAGCATTACAAATGTGCCATGATTCCCCTGTAGCTGGTCATAGAGGCATCAAAGCCACACAAGAACTACTTTCACGATTTTTCTGGTGGCCTACCTGGAAACTGGATGTGGAAAAATACGTTCAGGCCTGTCCCATATGTGCCCAAGTCAAAATACCTCACACCAGACCGGCAGGATTACTACAGCCTTTGCCTGTTCCATCGGCCCCATGGCATACTATCTCTACTGATTTTATGTGTTCACTCCCACCATCAGCAGGAAACCGGGTTATCATGGTCACAGTGGATTCTTTCACTAAGATGGCTCATTTCACTGGCCTAAAAAAGCTGCCTACTTCTCAAGAACTAAGTCAAATATTCATAGATCATGTCTTCCGTCTCCATGGACTTCCACATACCATAATATCTGATAGAGGACCTCAGTACATCTCCCGATTTTGGAAGCATTTTTGTAAAACACTGAATATAAATAGAGCCCTGTCTTCAGGGTTCCATCCTCAGACCAACGGACAGACTGAGCGTCTGAACCAAGGACTAGAGCAATATCTTCGATGCTTTTGCAATTCTACCCAAAGTAACTGGAGCACTTACCTCTCTTTAGCTGAATTTTCCTACAATAACTCAGTCCATAGTGCCTCCAAGGTCACTCCCTTTTTCTGTTCCTATGGTTTTCATCCTACCTCTTTCCCTACTTCTCCACAATCCAACTCTCCTCTACCTGCTATTACCTATTTCTCCAAACGCCTTCTCCAACTCCATAAACTAATTCGATCTAAATTGTTACATACCAAGAGGTATAAGAAGAAGGCTGCAGACAAGAGACGTACAACCAATCCAAATTATCATCTGCAAGATAAAGTCTGGCTCTCCTCCAAATTCTTGCCCTCACGTCTCTCTCAAAACAAGTTCACACCTCGTTACTATGGGCCTTTCCGTATTCTCCAGTTGGTCAATCCTGTCACTGTCCGTCTTCACTTACCCCATACATGGAAGATCCATCCGGTTTTTCATGTTTCTCAGCTTAAACCTTATGTGCCTGATCCTTACTCACGTCAGTTTCCTTGTCCACCTCCTGTCCTTGTGGATGATGTTCCTGAATATGAAGTGCAGGAAATTTGTGACTCTCGTCTTTTTCATAAACGACTTCAGTATCTGATTCATTGGAAGGGTTATCCTCTCAGTGAATGTTCATGGGAAGATGCCTCTTCCGTTCACGCTCCTCTCCTGATTCAACGCTTTCACTGTTTATTCCCTCTTAAATCTGGGCCTTCGGGAGGGGGACCTACTGTCGCGCCGCACCGCGCGGCGCGAGCCGAGAGCTCGACTTCTGCCGGGCGTTCGGCTCGGGCCGCGCACCGCGTTATTAAGACGCGCCGCGCCCCCAGCCTCTCCTGCGCGTTTCGAGGCCCCAGATTTGCTTGGGGCCTCGTTCTTCCTTCTGCCTTTCACTGTCCCAGGGGTCTCTGAACCCTCTTACCTGTTTTTCTTCGTTTCTTTGTCCTTTCTTCTTTTTTGCAGTCTGTTGTGTGCCTTTCTTTATGTTTTTTCCTCCTTCCCAGATTCCTGTGCTTTCCCAGCATTCCTTGTTCCCTATTCTCTATGGTTCCTCTACTATTCTGTTCTATGTATTGTTTCCCTATCTAAGATGGTGTCCTTTTACTTCCTGTGGGTCACTTCCTGTTTTTTGGTATATAAGGGCTGTGTTTTTCCTCTTTCTTTGCGCTGCAACACTTTCTGCTCAGTTAGTGTCTTCGCTCCTGATTTCCTTGCCTTTTGGTTTTGGATTCAGCATTCTGTGTTTTCTGATTTTTGCTCCTTTTGGATTCCTGTTTGTTTGTTCTTGTTTTTCTCCAGGAGTCTTCCTGTTTGGAGGTTTTTTCCCCTTTTTAAGGGTTTTTTTCCCTCTGGCGCTACTTTCTGAAGGGCACGGTCTGTTCTTGGTGTCTCCATTGCCTACAGCACCGTGGCTACCAGAAAGAGTCGCCCCTTTTTGGGCCAAAGCCGAACATTGAAGATTCACGCCACCAGATCTGCAAATTCCAGGCGCAAGCAGCACGTGAGTCGTGACACCAGATTGCTGTACATAGGTCTGACGGTGGACCCCACTTCCTCCCCCACAACTAACAACATGGGAGGAGCAAGTCTTGGCGATCATGCATGCTGAGGGCCTCGCAGGAGTAGCAGGAGGACTGGACTCTGGTACGTCATATCTATACTACTATATCCCCGACCCTACATGCATGCCATCACAAACTCCCACCCCTACCCTCACCCCCATCACTCCACCAACTCACAAATACCCCACTATCACAACCCACCCATTCCAATACCAAGCTCTGCATGCAACACCTATGCATGGACACCCATCACAGACCTGTATGGACACCCGTCACCACAGCATGCCCAGTAAAGACTCACCCAGCCCATAAAATCACCACTCACACAAGGCAAAGCTGACAGGGAGATTACAATCAGAGATGTAAACACACCCATTCATAATATGGCCCACGCAGATACATTAACAATGCATTTGCATCCCAACAGGACCCCTACTCAACGTCACCGGAGAGAAGGTGCCCGCTACATCCAGCCCCCCCAAAGTGGCCCACAATGATAACAGCAGCTCTGCATGCCTGGATCACGATGACCAACCTGGCCTATCAGGGGCCTCTGGACAGTCGGTTCCCCTGCCACAGTCCCAAACCACAACAGAGCCTCCCCCCTCAGGAGACACTAGCACAGCACCCACCCAGCGGGCCCATGTCACTGTCCTTAGGACACATCAATCAGCAGTGTGTCCACCACTACAGGAACCCCAGGCAAGCCCACAAACCCAGGATGATCAGGGACCTGGGGTCAGTGGGCACACAGTTCAGGGGACAGAGGCGCAGGACAACAGGGAAGCTGGGAGGACTGCTGTGCGACAGGGGGAGGACAGGCCCAGGGAAGCCATTCTCCACGAGGCACTCTCCAACATTCTGTGAGCATGCCACCATTCCCAGGAGACCATGGGCCAGATACTGGCCAAGTTGCAGGAGACCCAGCGACTGCAGGAGGGACAGTACTTGGGGATCAGGGATAACCTAACAAAAACCATCCTGGTCACCATTGCAGGGGTACTGGCTGACATGGTTAAGGCCATGAGGGAGGCAGTGGCACAACAAAGGGCGCCTGACACTAGCCAAACCTAGGAACAGCCTTCAACCTCTGCCAGTGCTAGTGGACAGGAGTCCCTGCCACAGGACCAACAGGGCACCAGCACCCCACCCTCTGCAGAAGGAGAACCACCCCACAAATGGTCCCTGCGATCCAGGCAGAAGACAGAGAACATTGCCAAGACCGTCCCCAGGAAATAGGACTCTCCTGATTGTCACCCTTCTGTCTCACTCTGTTACCCCGTCCACGTTGAACTGCCATTGCTTCCCTTCTCAGGCCCCCTTGGACAATGCACCTGTGATACCAAGAGATTGGACTCTACCATGGACTTTCCTCCACCATCACCCCAGCCCCTTGCACATACCCCTATACTTATAGATCAAGTCTGTATGTGATGATAATGTGTCTGTCCTCCATTGTCGCAAGGTACACCAGGGGTCTGTACACCGGAGGATGCCGCCATCTCATAAGCTGCCTCAGCGGTTGAAGCCTATGGAAGAGAGCAGTGAGCAGAGGGTCATCATTCCACATATTTTGCACTAATGTTGATTTTCTTACTTTACAGAAGCAGTATGTGAACTCGAGAGTCAGTAGATGTGCCAATGTCTGCTGTGACGCAGTTAGGTGCCATGCCCTGTGCCCCCCTGAAATGGCGGCAGCCTGACCCCTGAGGAGGGACAGGTGGAAATGAGGTAATTGCGCTGGGGTTGTGTGCCGTTGCGGTAGGCGGTCGATGACCGCTGCGCAACTTCGCCTTCGTTATTGGGCCCTATGGATTCCAGGAGCCAATGGCGATGTACGCCGGCGGTGACAGTACGCACCGTCGCGGACATGACCTCCATTTCCTAACTATTCACTCACTTGCTACCTGACCATCAACAGGAGAGGACCTACACTGCAAGTGCTGCTGTGACCTGTGTCTGGAAGCGAAAATGGCTCATGTGTCTGGGGAAAGGGCCCCTGCCTTCAGTACGGAGGAGTTGGAGAAACTGGTGGTTGGAGTACACGTTACTCTACGGTCCTCCAGACAAACAGGTGAGTACACTGTGAGCATGATGCGTGGGCCATGAATGTAAGGACTGCTGTGTGTTTAGGCCACATGTGGGGAGGGCAGAGGGGTCCTGGGCAGAGTGCTGCAGGTATGGTGGTCAATGTATGTGCATAAGGGGATGGGGGGATATGATGGGCCATGAGTATGACAGTCCGAACGGTATGACTAACCCTTTTTTCTGCTGTCTTTTCCCTGCAGGTCAGCGCCCACAAGAAGAAGAGTATTTGGCGTGCCATCGCTAAGGAGGTGTGGACCCTGGGGGTGTTTCAACGTGGAAGGGGTGCCTATCGCACCATGACCCCCCTAATGTTGCGCATCCTGGCGGTGGCCCATCCAGAGTTGGAAAGGCGCTTGAGGGTATCACAGCAGCCACAAGGGGGTGAGTACAGATTCAGAGTCATGACTTTGCGCACGTTAATGTGTTACCTTGGTGGGGGATGTGGGATGTGGTTGCCCGTAAGCCAGGGCAAACATGGCAGTGTAGGTCCCTTGTTGTGCAGGCTCTGGAGTACTCCTACCCCAATAGTGTAAGTGGCCATCTACTACTGAGCAGGGTCCTGTGGGTTTCTGGTGAGCAGATGCGGCGTTAGGCATTGTACCCCATGGGCTGGTGACTAGCTGTGTAACTGGTAGTGGTTGGCCTGTTGCATAGGTCTGATCCCTGTGTGTAGTGTACGCCAAGGGTGGTGTTGTTGCTGGCATTGATCAAGTGTATCCTCTGTCTCTTTCCTCCCCTTTTTGTTTTGTTACCCTGTCCTTGTGTGCATTAGCATCAGCTGGCGGAGGAGCACAGGAACTGCATCCCATATGGGCCTGGATGCCGAATCCACCGAGGGTGAAGGCACCAGTGGGACAGAGGGAGAGGGGAGCACCCAAACAGGGACAGGAGGAGAGACCTCCTCCTCCGATGGAAGCTCCCTTGCTGTGGCGGACACCTTTGTGCCCACCCCAACAACAGGTACAGCCACCAACCCCCTACCAGCACTGCACTCCCAGCAGCCCCTCAGTGTGTTTTCCGTGCCCGCTCTCCCAGGAGGGTGGGCATCTCCTTTGTCCCAGGCACCTCAGGCCCTGCCCCAATCAGCCATGCTGCCCTCATTGAGGAGGCTATTGACCTCCTGAGATCCCTCTCTGTTGGGCAGTCAACCATTCTGAATACCATCCAGGCTGTTGAGAGGCATTTGCAACAAACAAATGCATACCTGGATGACATTCACTCTGCTGTGGTGGCCCAACAGAGAGCATTTCAGGCTATGGGCTCAGCACTGATGGTAGCCATTGTCCCTGTGTCTAGCCTCCCCCCTCAAACCTCCTCTACCCAGTCCCAATCCCCTCACCCTCAGCCTCTCCCAAGCATACCTTAAGACCAGCATTCACCCACATCAACACACAAAAGTGGCTCAGGCAAACATAAGCACCACACCTCATCTCACAGGCACTCACACAAGCACCATGCCCATGCAGACATACCAACATCCACTGCCACCACTGTGTCCTCCTCCTCCTCTTCGTCCACCTCCCTCCCAGTCTCGTCTACACTCACACCTGCATGCACTACATCCTCATCCACTACCTCCATCGCCAGCACACCCATCACAACACACCCCTCACTGGCAGTCACCACCCCCACAACCACGCACACGTCCCCTGTGTCCTCTCCCAGTGTGTCTGTGACAACTCCTCCCAAAGTGCACAAACGCAAGCACCCACCCACTCAAAAGAATCCAGCCCATCCACCTTCACCCAAACTCAGCAGACAGACACCTCCTACAACCACTCCCTCTTCCTCCGCTCCCAAACCCTCTCCATCTTCCCGTCCCAGTTTGAATAAAACACTGTTCCTGGCTAACGTTGACTTCTTTGTTCCCCCTCCACCCCCCGTCCTTCCCCTCGGGCGAGCGTGTCCAGATCCCAGGCCAGCACCTCAGCAACCAAGTCGGCCTCTGCTGTTCTCACTGCAGCCAGAGGATCAAAGGGAGCATCTGTCAGGCCAGGCAGTGAGCCACCGACCCATGCAAAAGAGCAACCCATTCTGCCACTTGCCAAGGTGAAGAAGGGGCCAGCATGCAGCATGGCCAAGAAGCACGACCCACTTAGCAAGGCCTTCTCCAAAACTCAAGCCAAGGTCCCAGCAGCATCTGCCAAGGTGAGGAAGGGGCAGAAAAGCCAAGGCAAGGCACTTCAGGCCTCGGCAGCACCAGGTCAGGGCCTGGTGCCCACCATCAGAACCGACAGCCCGCCACCTGTACCGCGGCAAGCACCGCTGCAAGCACCGCCACCTGCCCCGCCACTGCCACAACAACTGTCAGCAGCAGCATCCCCAGTGTGCAGCCGTCCGGGGCTGCAGGAGATGGGCCGGTGCCTCCCTCCACCACTGGAAGCACCAGAACCGGCACTACCACCAGTGTGCAGCCTTAGTTGCCACAGGATGGAGTTGGGCCCTGCCTCCATGGAGTATCATGCTACCTGTTCCATACTAATCTCGTGCCTCAGACACCCAGGTGAGGGAATGTGAACTGCTACACCTCAAGTGCAGCATCACTGGGCACCAAGCCCCCTCCAGAACCAGTGGAGATATGCATCCAGTCCCCCTATCCTTGGCAGGATGAAGCAGACTGGGCACAAAGCCCCCTCCAGAACCAGTGGAGATGCCACCCCCTTGAGAGACTGTGGCTTTGCACTCCCCAGGACCACTCAGTGGACAACCCACCCACTTGAGATAGTTGAGAGACTGTGGCTTTGCACTCCCCAGGACCAAGCAGTGGGCAACCCACCCACTTGAGAGACTGTGGCTTTGCACTCCCCAGGACCATGCAGTGGGCAACCCACCCACTTGAGAGACTGTGGCTTTGCACTCCCCAGGACCATGCAGTGGGCAACCCACCCACTTGAGAGACTGTGGCTGTGCACTCCCAAGGACCAAACAGTGGGCAACCCACCCACTTGAGATACTGTGGCTTTGCACTCCCAAGGACATCGCTGTGGGCATGAAGCCCCCTCGAGGAGCAGTGGTGTAGTACCATCTTCCGGCAGAGGTGCCCTCCCCTTCCCCGCCCTCCTGAGGTGCCTGTGTGTTTTCTATCTGATGCCCCTGCAGTGTTCTCTACGTATTGAGGCAGGAGTCAAGTGTGGGCTTTGCCCATGATTTTTGGCCCAGTGGGCCACGGACATTTACAAAGGAAAGTGTACGGCCTTCTGTACATATTGTAAATAATTGTATATACTGTTTTTGGATTTGTTAAGTATATCTGCTGATTTTGAATATATCACAGATTTGACTCAATTCCTTTTGTCCTTGCGTTCTTCCAGGGGGTTACGGGGTGTTAATGTAATGTTGATGCATGTTTTTGTGTGTATGGTAATGTGGGTGAGGGTGGGGGTGGGGGTGTTGCGTTTTGCGTGTGTGTGTCACTCTCTTTTTTCTCCCCTCCCCCCCGTATGCTAGGTGCAGTACTCACTGTGGTCATCGCCGCCGCCTCCTGTGATATTCCTAGTGTATGAGGAACTAGACCAGCATGGTTAGGACATGCAGCTCGGGCTCCATGGCGTCCTGGTTCTTCATTGATTGTCAGAAGGTGAGTGGTTTCCCTTCCAAGTCCTGCTTCCGCTGTGCTTTTGATGGCAGTGGTACCACCATGGAAAAGCTGGTGGATTGGTGGGTTGTGATGGGGTGGGCGGTACATTGTCTTCCGCCTGTCTGTTGGCGGTGACTGCCGCGGTGTTTGTTGCTACCGCCGTGGCGGTCGGTGTGTTAAGGTGGCTGTCTGTGTTGATGGTTTCCGCTGTGGTCGTGATTCCATTTTTTTTAGCGCTGACTTGTTGGCAGTATTACCGCCGCTTTAACAGCGACCACCAGGGTTGTAATGAGGGCCAATATGTTTACTTAGAAACATGAAGGTTTAACCAAGAACAGAGATGTGATTTAACCCTAATCCCTGGGGATGCTGACAGATAATACAGGAGGCACCTAGGGTATTCCTGACACTTGCCCCTCATTTAAAAAAAAAAGTTTATGTTTACTGTGAGAAAGCTGGGCAGATTACAGAAGCCTCCTAACTTTTTGCCCCTATTTTTCACTATTTGCTGGTGTTGTCTTGAGTCTGATGGTACCCTGGGTACTGCTAACCAGTCCCAGGACGTGTGCTCTGTGTAAAATGAGTATGCAAATTGGGCTAATTATAATTGGCTATGTCAATTACCTATAAGTCCCTGGTATATGGTAGGGCATGTAGGCTTAGGGACCCCAGTATAGGTAGTGCCCCCATAGGTGCACTGCTGAGATGCCGAGGGTCATTTTAACCCCTTAAATGCGGGCGACAGCCACTGGCCGACGCCCGCACTACCTCCCTGGTGCGGGTCACGACCAGTGGCCGACACCAGGGAGGGTGTTAATAAATCCTCGGGTGCGTTGCACCCGAGGATTATTATTTTTTTTTTTAACTTTTCCCGGGAGACACAGAAGCTTCAGTGTCTCCCCCCACCCGCCCCTTTGCGCTGACGTTACAAAGTTGTTTTCCCCATCGAAGCAGGAAGCAGCCTTGCGGCCGCTTCCTGCTTCAATGGGGAAAACGGCCTTCCCCACGTTCGGGAAGGCCTCGTAAGAAAGGGGAGAGTCTCCCCTTTCTTACGAGGCCTTCTGAAAGTGTTTCCTGGCCTTCGATCGCAGCACAGCTGCGATCGTGGGCCAGGAAACAGCACTAGACGCCAGGGATTTCACTTTGGGGGGGCAGCCCCCTCAGAAAACGGGCCGCCCCCCCGGGCATATTTTTTATATAAAAAAAAAGGTAGGTGCCCCCTGGGGGGGGGGGGGGGGGAGGCGCGATCGCGCTCCCCCAGGGGAATTTTTTTTTCCCCAAAAAAAATAAATAAAAAAATAAAAAATAAAATAAAATGACAGGGGGTCGCCCGTGGGCAGGGTGACCCCCTGTGGGGGCATTTTTTTTTTTAGATGTTGTAGGGTTTCCCGGGGGGCCATTTTGGCCCCCAAGGAAACCATACAACAACTAAAAAAAATAGATCTATATATAGATCTATATATATATATCTATGTAGATAGATATATCTATGTACATGGATATATCTATAGATATATATATGTACATGGATATATCTATAGATATATCTATGTACATGGATATATCTATAGATATATCTATGTACATGGATATATCTATAGATATATCTATGTAGATATATATATATATATATATATATATATATATATATATATATATATATATATATATATATAGAGGTAGATCTATATATATCAATCAAAGATATTTATAAAGCGCGCTACTCACCGTGAGGGTCTCAAGGCGCTGGGGGGGGGAGGGAAAGGGGCTGGGAGGTTCACTGTTCGAAAAGCCAGGTTTTGAGGCCCTTCCTGAAAAGAAGTAGGTTTTGGGTCTTGCGAAGGTGGGTTGTGAGGGCGTTCCAGGTTTTGGGTGCAAGGTAGGAGAAGGATCTACCCCCGGTGGTGGTGTGTTTGATGCGGGGGACAGAGGCGCGAGAGAGGTCAGCTGAGCGGACGTTTCGTGTGGGGGTGTGGAAGGTGACTCTCGTTGAGGTAGGCAGGGCCTGTGTTGTGGAGTGATTTGTGTGCGAGGATGAGGATCTTGAAGGTGATCCTTTTGTCAATGGGGAGCCAGTGGAGGGATTTGAGGTGTGGAGAGATGTGTTTGTGTCGGGGGAGGTCGAGGATGAGTCGTGCTGCTGAGTTCTGGATGCGTGTAGTTTGCGCTTGAGTTTTAGAGTGGTGCCGGCGTAGAGGGCGTTTCCGTAATCAAGCCTGCTGCTGATGAGTGCGTGAGTGACAGTTTTCTGGTCTCTGTGGGGATCCATTTGAATGTTTTTCAGTATACGGAGTGTGTTGAAGCATGAGGAGGTGAGTGTTGATTTGTTGGGTCATCAAGAGGGAGGAGTCTAGGATGATGCTGAGGTTGCGTGCGTGGTTGGCGGGGGTGGGTGCAGGGCCTAGCGTGGTGGGCCACCATGAGGGGTCCCAGGTGTTTTTGTGTGGGCCAAAGAGGATTATTTCGGTTTTGCTTGAGTTGAGTTTCAAGTGGTTGGCTGTCATATATATATCACTTTTGTCAATATGTTTGTGGTTTCCCTGGGGGGAAAAGGGTCCGACTTGTCTAGTGGCAGTTTTAGTGCCATAAAGAAGCGCAGAAGGTTTATATGCCTACTGCAAAGAGCAAATCTGTATTTTATGTAAATAGCTGAGTACATTAGTAAAGTCAGCCATTACCTGCGCTATAATACCAATGAAATGTATGTGCGGGGTGGAGGGCGGCTATGGAGAGATGAAGTGCACTTTTGCTGGGTGGTAATGAGGGAATCCGAGGAGGAGGGAGTGGGAGCACCAATAATGATTGTTGGACTGGGCGCAGGAGGTGCTAAAGACTGTGACGAATGGTATGTGACAAGGTGTTTTTTGAGTGTCTTGAAAGTACGTGCTGATTGAGGGAAGAAGCGCAGGTAAGGTGGCCTCTACTGTTGCACGTATCTCACACACACCATCGATTTTGTGACTGTCTACGTAGGCTAGTGTTTTAGAGCAACAGTTTAGCCAATAGCAGAGATGGCATCTTGATGGATGACTGCTGCCTGCACTCGGATTACAGAGGACCGCTCTGACATAGGATCAGAGACTGAGACATCAGATACTGAGACAGCATCTGAGGGATAGGACAATGGCGCAGACTCTGGGAGTGATTTTTCAGTCAGAGGAGTCCCATTCGATAACTTCTCTTCCAGTACATTATGAGGGAGGTGATGAGGACAGTCCTGCTGTCCCTTCGCAAGCTATTTGTGCAACTGGGTAATAGTGGGTTAGCCCAACCCAGAGAGCAGGTGAATGCGGCGGCAAGCAGAGAGAGAGAGAGAATGCTCTCTTGGGAGCGCCCCAATTTAGTTCAGCCCCAAATTCCACCACCCAAATCATATTGTGGAGAAATCAAAATTATCTATGGCAAAACAAACTGGTTTTGTAAGGCAGGCACCTGTGTTTTTGGTCCTGGATTCGGCGGCCATATAGAGAAACACACTAAACCCAAACATTCTGGAAACTAGACATTCGGGGGAGTCCACAGAGGTGTGACTTGTGTGGATTCCCCAAAGTTTTCTTACCCAGAATACCCTGCAAAGCTGAAATGTTGAAAAAAAACTCAATTTTTCTCGCATTTCTGTCACACAAACTACAGGAATATGCTGGGATCCACAACATTCCTACCACCCAGTGACTCCTCACCTGTCCTGATAAAAACACTACCCCACTTGAGTGCCTACAACTAGTGCCTGTGTCAGGAATGGATCACCCCAGGGTCAACAGCTGCCTCACGTAAGGACCAAAATTGACCGTTGTGTGATCTATTCCTGTCGCGGGCACCAGGCCTAACCACACAAGTGAGGTATCATATTTATCGGGAGACTTGGGGGAACGCTGGGTGGAAGGAAATTTGTGGCTCCTCTCAGATTCCAGAACTTTCTGTCACCGAAATGTGAGGAAAACGTGTTATTTTAGCCACATTTTGAGGTTTGCAAAGGATTCTGGGTAACAGAACCTGGTCAGAGCCCCACAAGTCACCTCATCTTGGATTCCCCTGGGTCTCTAGTTTTAAAAAATGTGCTGGTTTGCTAGGTTTCCCCAGGTGCCGGCTGAGCTAGAGGCCAAAATCCACAGGTAGGCACTTTTTTCTATGAAAAAATGTGATGTGTCCACGTTGTGTTTTGGGGCAC
The DNA here is from genome assembly GCF_031143425.1 of Pleurodeles waltl. Lineage (NCBI taxonomy): Eukaryota > Metazoa > Chordata > Amphibia > Caudata > Salamandridae > Pleurodeles > Pleurodeles waltl. Next base: position 632,049,677 of record NC_090442.1, read on the forward strand.
TTCCTGTCGCGGGCGCTAGGCCTACCCACACAAGTGAGGTATAATTTTTATCGGGAGACTTGGGGGAACGCTGGGTGGAAGGAAATTTGTGGCTCCTCTCAGATTCCAGAACATTCTGTCACCAAAATGTGAGGAAAACATGTTTTTTTAGCCACTTTTTGAGGTTTGCAAAGGATTCTGGGTAACAGAACCTGGTCAGAGCCCCACGAGTCACCCCATCTTGGATTCCCCTAGGTTTAAAAAATGCACAGGTTTGGTAGGTTTCCCTATGTGCCGGCTGAGCTAGAGGCCAAAATCTACAGGTAGGCACTTTGCAAAAAACAGCTCTGTATTTTGTCAAAAAATGGGATGTGTCCACGTTGTGTTTTGGGGCATTTCCTGTCGCGAGCGCTAGGCCTACCCACACAAGTGAGGTATCATTGTTATCGGGAGACTTAGGGAAACGCTGGGTGGAAGGAAATTTGTGGTTCCTCTCAGATTCCAGAATTTTCTGTCACCAAAATGTGAGGAAAACTTGTTTTTTTAGCCACTTTTTGAGGTTTGCAAAGGATTCTGGGTAACAGAACCTGGTCAGAGCCCCACAAGTCACCCCATCTTGGATTCCCCTAGGTCTCTAGTTTTCAAAAATGCACAGGTTTGGTAGGTTTCCCTATGTGCCGGCTGAGCTAGAGGCCAAAATCTACAGGTAGGCACTTTGCAAAAAACAGCTCTGTATTTTGTCAAAAAATGGGATGTGTCCACGTTGTGTTTTGGGGCATTTCCTGTCGCGGGCGCTAGGCCTACCCACACAAGTGAGGTATCATTTTTATCGGGAGACTTGGGGGAATGCTGGGTGGAAGGAAATTTGTGGCTCCTCTCAGATTTCAGAACTTTCTGTCACCGAAATGTGAGGAAAACTTGTTTTTTTAGCCACTTTTTGAGGTTTGCAAACGATTCTGGGTAACAGAACCTGGTCAGAGTCCCACGAGTCACCCCATCTTGGATTCCCCTAGGTCTCTAGTTTTAACAAATGCACAGGTTTGGTAGGTTTCCCTATGTGCCGGCTGAGCTAGAGGCCAAAATCTACAGGTAGGCACTTTGCAAAAAACAGCTCTGTATTTTGTCAAAAAATGGGATGTGTCCACGTTGTGTTTTGAGGCATTATCTGTTGCGAGCGCTACTCCTACCCACACAAGTGAGGTATCATTTTTATCGGGAGAATTGGGGGAACGCTGGGTGGAATGAAATTTGTGGCTCCTCTCAGATTCCAAAACTTTCTGTCACCAAAATGTGAGGAAAACTTGTTTTTTTAGCCACTTTTTGAGGTTTGCAAAGGATTATGGGTAACAGAACCTGGTCAGAGCCCCACAAGTCACCCCATCTTGGATTCCCCTAGGCCTCTAGTTTTCAAAAATGCACAGGTTTGGTAGGTTTCCCTATGTGCCGGCTGAGCTAGAGGCCAAAATCTACAGGTAGGCACTTTGCAAAAAACAGCTCTGTATTTTGTCAAAAAATGGGATGTGTCCACGTTGTGTTTTGGGGCATTTCCTGTCGCAGGCGCTAGGCCTACCCACACAAGTGAGGTATCATTTTTATCGGGAGACTTGGGGAAACGCTGGGTGGAAGGACATTTGTGGCTCCTCTCAGATTCCAGAACTTTCTGTCACCGAAATGTGAGGAAAACTTGTTTTTTTAGCCACTTTTTGAGGTTTGCAAACGATTCTGGGTAACAGAACCTCGTCAGAGCCCCACGAGTCACCCCATCTTGAATTCCCCTAGGTCTCTAGTTTAAAAAAATGCACAGGTTTGGTAGGTTTCCCTATGTGCCGGCTGAGCTAGAGGCCAAAATCTACAGGTAGGCACTTTGAAAAAACAGCTCTGTATTTTGACAAAAAATGGGAGGTGTCCACGTTGTGTTTTGGGGCATTTTCTGTCGCGAGCGCTAGGCCTACCCACACAAGTGAGGTATCATTTTTATCGGGAGAATTGGGGGAACGCTGGGTGGAAGGAAATTTGTGGCTCCTCTCAGATTCCAAAACTTTCTGTCACCGAAATGTGAGGAAAACTTGTTTTTTTAGCCACTTTTTGAGGTTTGCAAAGGATTCTGGGTAACAGAACCTGGTCAGAGCCCCCCAAGTCACCCCATCTTGGATTCCCCTAGGTCTCTAGTTTTCAAAAATGCACAGGTTTGGTAGGTTTCCCTATGTGCCGGCTGAGCTAGAGGCCAAGATCTACAGGTAGGCACTTTGCAAAAAACAGCTCTGTATTTTGTCAAAAAATGGGATGTGTCCACGTTGTGTTTTGGGGCATTTCCTGTCGCGGGCGCTAGGCCTACCCACACAAGTGATGTATCATTTTTATCGGGAGACTTGGGGGAACGCTGGGTGGAAGGAAATTTGTGGCTCCTCTCAGATACCAGAACTTTCTGTCACCGAAATGTGAGGAAAACTTGTTTTTTTAGCACTTTTTTGAGGTTTGCAAAGGATTCTGGGTAACAGAACCTGGTCAGAGCCCCACGAGTCACCCCATCTTGGATTCCCCTAGGTCTCTAGTTTTAAAAAATGCACAGGTTTGGTAGGTTTCCCTATGTGCTGGCTGAGCTAGAGGCCAAAATCTACAGGTAGGCACTTTGCAAAAAACAGCTCTGTATTTTGTCAAAAAATGGGATGTGTCCACGTTGTGTTTTGGGGCATTTCCTGTCGCAGGCGCTAGGCCTACCCACACAAGTGAGGTATCATTTTTATCGGGAGACTTGGGGGAACGCTGGGTGGAAGGAAATTTGTGGCTCCTCTCAGATTCCAGAACTTTCTGTCACCGAAATGTGAGGAAAACTTGTTTTTTTAGCCACTTTTTGAGGTTTGCAAAGGATTCTGGGTAACAGAACCTGGTCAGAGCCCCACAAGTCACCCCATCTTGGATTCCCCTAGGTCTCTAGTTTTCAAAAATGCACAGGTTTGGTAGGTTTCCCTATGTGCCGGCTGTGCTAGAGGCCAAGATCTACAGGTAGGCACTTTGCAAAAAACAGCTCTGTATTTTGTCAAAAAATGGGATGTGTCCCCGTTGTGTTTTGGGGCATTTCCTGTAGCGGGCGCTAGGCCTGCCCACACAAGTGAGGTATCATTTTTATCGGGAGACTTGGGGGAACGCTGGGTGGAAGGAAATTTGTGGCTCCTCTCAGATACCAGAACTTTCTGTCACCGAAATGTGAGGAAAACTTGTTTTTTTAGCCACTTTTTTGAGGTTTGCAAAGGATTCTGGGTAACAGAACCTGGTCAGAGCCCCACGAGTCACCCCATCTTGGATTCCCCTAGGTCTCTAGTTTTCAAAAATGCACAGGTTTGGTAGGTTTCCCTATGTGCAGGCTGAGCTAGAGGCCAAAATCTACAGGTAGGCACTTTGCAAAAAACAGCTCTGTATTTTGTCAAAAAATGGGATGTGTCCACGTTTTGTTTTGGGGCATTTCCTGTCGCAGGCGCTAGGCCTACCCACACAAGTGAGGTATCATTTTTATCGGGAGACTTGGGGGAACGCTGGGTGGAAGGAAATTTGTGGCTCCTCTCAGATTCCAGAACTTTCTGTCACAGAAATGTGAGGAAAACTTGTTTTTTTAGCCACTTTTTGAGGTTTGCAAAGGATTCTGGGTAACAGAACCTGGTCAGAGCCCCACAAGTCACCCCATCTTGGATTCCCCTAGGTCTCTAGTTTTCAACAATGCACAGGTTTGGTAGGTTTCCCTATGTGCCGGCTGAGCTAGAGGCCAAGATCTACAGGTAGGCACTTTGCAAAAAACAGCTCTGTATTTTTTCAAAAAATGGGATGTGTCCACGTTGTGTTTTGGGGCATTTCCTGTCGCGGGCGCTAGACCTACCCACACAATTGAGGTATCATTTTTATCGGGAGACTTGGGGGAACGCTGGGTGGAAGTAAATTTGTGGCTCCTCTCAGATTCCAGAACTTTCTGTCACCGAAATGTGAGGAAAACTTGTTTTTTTAGCCACTTTTTGAGGTTTGCAAAGGATTCTGGGTAACAGAAGCTGGTCAGAGCCCCACAAGTCACCCCATCTTGGATTCCCCTAGGTCTCTAGTTTTCTAAAATGCACAGGTTTGGTAGGTTTCCCTGTGTGCCGGCTGAGCTAGAGGCCAAAATCTACAGGTAGGCACTTTGCAAAAAACAGCTCTGTATTTTGACAAAAAAATGGGATGTGTCCACGTTGTGTTTTGGGGCATTTCCTGTCGCGGGCGCTAGGCCTACCCACACAAGTGAGGTATCATTTTTATCGGGAGACTTGGGGGAACGCTGGGTGGAAGGAATTTGTGGCTCCTCTCAGATTCCAGAACTTTCTGTCACCGAAATATGAGGAAAACGTGTTTTTTTAGCCACTTTTTGAGGTTTGCAAAGGATTCTGGGTAACAGAACCTGGTCAGAGCCCCACAAGTCACCCCATCTTGGATTCCCCTAGGTCTCTAGTTTTCAACAATGCACAGGTTTGGTAGGTTTCCCTATGTGCCGGCTGAGCTAGAGGCCAAGATCTACAGGTAGGCACTTTGCAAAAAACAGCTCTGTATTTTGTCAAAAAATGGCATGTGTCCACGTTGTGTTTTGGGGCATTTCCTGTTGCGGGCGCTAGGCCTACCCACACAAGTGAGGTATCATTTTTATCGGGAGACTTGGGGGAACGCTGGGTGGAAGGAAATTTGTGGCTCCTCTCAGATACCAGAACTTTCTGTCACCGAAATGTGAGGAAAACTTGTTTTTTTAGCCACTTTTTTGAGGTTTGCAAAGGATTCTGGGTAACAGAACCTGGTCAGAGCCCCACGAGTCACCCCATCTTGGATTCCCCTAGGTCTCTAGTTTTCAAAAATGCACAGGTTTGGTAGGTTTCCCTATGTGCCGGCTGAGCTAGAGGCCAAAATCTACAGGTAGGCACTTTGCAAAAAACAGCTCTGTATTTTGTCAAAAAATGGGATGTGTCCACGTTGTGTTTTGGGGCATTTCCTGTCGCAGGCGCTAGGCCTACCCACACAAGTGAGGTATCATTTTTATCGGGAGACTTGGGGGAACGCTGGTTGGAAGGAAATTTGTGGCTCCTCTCAGATTCCAGAACTTTCTGTCACCGAAATGTGAGGAAAACTTGTTTTTTTAGCCACTTTTTGAGGTTTGCAAAGGATTCTGGGTAACAGAACCTGGTCAGAGCCCCACAAGTCACCCCATCTTGGATTCCCCTAGGTCTCTAGTTTTCAACAATGCACAGGTTTGGTAGGTTTCCCTATGTGCCGGCTGAGCTAGAGGCCAAGATCTACAGGTAGGCACTTTGCAAAAAACAGCTCTGTATTTTGTCAAAAAATGGGATGTGTCCACGTTGTGTTTTGGGGCATTTCCTGTCGCGGGCGCTAGGCCTACCCACACAATTGAGGTATCATTTTTATCGGGAGACTTGGGGGAACGCTGGGTGAAAGTAAATTTGTGGCTCCTCTCAGATTCCAGAACTTTCTGTCACCGAAATGTGAGGAAAACTTGTTTTTTTAGCCACTTTTTGAGGTTTGCAAAGGATTCTGGGTAACAGAAGCTGGTCAGAGCCCCACAAGTCACCCCATCTTGGATTCCCCTCGGTCTCTAGTTTTCACAAATGCACAGGTTTGGTAGGTTTCCCTATGTGCCGGCTGAGCTAGAGGCCAAAATCTACAGGTAGGCACTTTGCAAAAAACAGCTCTGTATTTTGTCAAAAAATGGGATGTGTCCAAGTTGTGTTTTGGGGCATTTCCTGTCGCGGGTGCTAGGCCTACCCACACAAGTGAGGTATCATTTTTATCGGGAGACTTGGGGGAACATAGAATAGCAAAACAAGTGTTATTGCCCCTTATCTTTCTCTACATTTTTTCCTTCCAAATATAAGAGAGTGTGTAAAAAAGACGTCTATTTGAGAAATGCCCTGCAATTCACATGCTAGTATGGGCACCTCGGAATTCAGAGATGTGCAAATAACCACTGCTCCTCAAAACCTTATCTTGATCCCATTTTGGAAATGCAAAGGTTTTCTTGATACCTCTTTTTCACTCTTCATATTTCAGCAAAAGAATTGCTAGATACCCAGTATAGAATGAAAACCAACTGCAGGGTGCAGCTCATTTATTGGCTCTGGGTACCTAGGGTTCTTGATGAACGTACAAGCCCTTTATATCCCCACAACCAGAAGAGTCCAGCAGACAAAACGGTATATTGCTTTCAGAAATCTGACATCGCAGGAAAAAGTTACAGAGTAAAACATAAAGAAAAATGGCTGTTGTTTTCAGCTCAATTTCAATATTTTTTTTATTTCAGCTGTTATTTTCTGTAGGAAAACCTTGTAGGATCTACACAAATGACCCCTTGCTGAATTCAGAATTTTGTCTAGTTTTCAGAAATGTTTAGCTTTCCGGGATCCAGCATTCGTTTCATACCCATTCCTTTCACTAACTGGAAGGAGGTTGAAAGCATCAAAAATAGTAAAAATGGGGTATGTCCCAGTAAAATGCCAAATTTGTGTTGGAAAATGTGGTTTTCTGATTCAAGTCTGCCCATTCCTGAAAGGTGGGAAGATAGTGATTTCAGCACCAGAAACCCTTTGTTGATGGCATTTTCAGGGAACAAACCACAAGCCTTCTTCGGCAGCCCTTTTTTCCAATGTTTTTGGAAAAAACTAAATTTTCACTGTATTTTGGCTATTTTCTTGGTCTCCTCCAGGGGAAACCACAAACTCTGGGTACCATTAGAATCCCTAGGATGTTGGAAAAAAAGGACGCAAATTTGGAGTGGATAGCTTATGTGGACAAAAAGTTATGAAGGCCTAAGCGCGAACTACCCCAAATAGCCAAAAAAGGGCTCAGCACTGGGGGGGGAAAGGCCCAGCAGCTAAGAGGTTAAAGGCAGGTCTGCCTTTCTGGCTGCTTTTTATTTAAAGTTACATGCAAATTCGAATTTTGAATTAAAAGTACTTCCAAACTCTTACACTACCTTACTTTTACATATAGGTCACCCCTAAGATGTGTCCTAGGTGCCCCCAGGGTACCAATAAGCAGGGGCTTATTACAAATATGTTTTAGAAGCGCTGGTGAGGAAAAATAGCCAAATTTGTGTCCCCACATTGTAGTGAGTAGGCTCCATAGGCTAACATGGGGAGACTTTATTTTAATTAATAAAGTCTCCTAAGGAGCTAGATATGGTAAGTTTGGTCTCAAAATGATTGTAATAATAATTGCAACAACTTGCCATTGTTGGATTCAGTATAACTAGTTCAGGGAAAGAGTTTCAGCTATGTAGTGCCCTTCTCTGATTGGCCAGCCACTGGAAGCCTGGCCAGGCTGCCTTGGTGAGGTGTGAAGTGACCTGGGCAGAACAAAAAGGAAGTGCCAGGGGGAGGAGATCTGCCTCAGCAAATGATGAAGCAGGAAAAAGGGGAGAACAGCCAAACTGGTTTTCAAAGGAGGGAAGGACATTTGGAGCAATTCTGGACCTCCCCCATTTCATACAACCCCAGACAACCAGGTTCCCTCTTGATTAGATCAGGAGAGGGCAGGTGAGGGATGTATTATGGATTTTTAGCCACACCAGCGGGTGGCCTCTGCCAAACCTAACCTCCAAAATTCAGTTTCTGCCATTTTGAATTTTTAAGGAGTGTTGCTCCCTGGGATTGATTTTTGCCACACTTCCCAGGAATTTGTCATCCACGAGGGTAGTGGCCTGCCTGTGACTGGACAGCTGCCCCCCTGCTTTTCACCCTAGGAGCAAGGATAAATTTGGCACAGCTGCACCCACACCCCAGATCCCTACAAGGAACAACATCAAAAGAAGAAGGACTGCCCTGCTGGACCCTTGACCTGCAACAGGACTGAACTAGTTGCACACTTGGGCTTCACCACTAAAAGGACTTTTCCTGCCTTCAACTGGTTCAAGAAGGCACTTCCTGCTTGCTACAGGTGAAAAATAGTGAACCAGAGTCCCCTGCATCAAAACCTGAAGGAACTGACCAGCGGCTAGTGGTCAGATTTGGATTTGAACCTGGTGCTTTCTGGGAGTTGCAGTCCTAACCCTCAAGGAGCAACCCAGAGCTTCTGGAACCCTGGAGTGAGCTACGGACTTCTGAAGGACATTCAAAGACCTTCTACAAGAAGATCCAGAAGTTCAGAGAGGTTTGGAGAACTTTGGGAAAAAAGCTCCAAAAAGGGACCAACCCACTGTGAGTGTCAAGCCGGCTTACATCAAGCGTGACCTGGCTTGACTTGCAGGTTTGTCCCGCTGAAAAGCTCCAGAGCTCCAGACTTTCAGGGGCTCCTAGAAAATTGATCCAACAATCTAGCATCTAAATTGGCTTGCTGTGGAGAGTCGACCCCCGCCGGAAGAAAAAAGCTCAAAAAAAGTGACAACGTCTGAATGTAAAAAATTGACCAAGACTTCAGGTGCAGCATAACTGAGGAGGGCTGCAGGGACGTTGGATCAAGACTCAGCTTAGGCCCAGATGACGATTTCCCTCCTGAATAATCGTCTAAGTCCGAAGGTAGAATTCTTCACGGAGGTATCCGGAGACATGTATCCGAAGAGGGCTCCAAGGAGGTCAGATCAGATTCGTCCTTCTGAAACAAATCTTCAAGAAAAACATCAAGATTGTCATTCGGAGTTTGGCGGTCATCGCCGAAGACCACTGTGCAAGTGGCCACAGAAAGAACGGCAGTGACGGCGGTGTGAAGACCACTGTATTATGAGTCACCCACACAAATCCGCCCAAAATACACCCAAAAATCGACACCATTGGGTGAAACGACAATCTGAAGGAGGAGGCTGCACCACCAGCACCGCCACACTGAGAATATCCCACCCCCCAAATAACGAGTCACAAATCAGCACCGCGGACTCAACACAGAGGAAATCCATTGGCAGTCAGAACCGCCACGGGGAGAAAAGGCACCACCACCAGAACACTGCACCACATTAGACTTTATCAATACCAAACACCTGGGACACACACACATACCTGTCCACAGCACTACAAAACACCCCCCCACACATACCCAGACCCCTTTGTATCCAGAAACTCTTAAAGAGCGAAGCAAGAGCACAATCAAAGGAGGCACTGCACTGAGATACCACAGGCACAATCACACTGAAAACACATCACACAACACACCACTGCACACAAACACCACAGAGCACACACACATACCAATACACAAACTCACATCCACAAAAACCACACCCAGAAACCCTGCACAACAAACACCTCTACCCACAACACAACCACCCTGGCACCACCAAAAAACCCATGATTCACTGAAGAGAAGCACAGGGTAATAGTTGAGGAAATCCTCAGAGTGGAGCTGTGACTGTTTAGAGCACAGGTCCAGCAGACATCGGTAGCCCGGAAAAACAACCTATGGCAGAGGATAGTCAACAGGGCGAATACAGTGGGGAACCATCCACGTACAAGGGAGGACATTAGGAAGAGGTGGAATGACTTTAGGGGGAAGGTACAGGCCATGGCTTCCAGGCACCAAATTGCCATATTGAAGACAGGTGGTGAGCCCCCATCTGACCCCCCAGAAATATCACAGTGGGAGGAGAAGGTCCTGGCCATACTACATCCAGAAGGGCTGATGGGAATACTTACTGGTCTGGACACTAGTAAGTCTACTGGACTCCCTGGCCAACATGTCCTGTGTACAGCATTTACCCCCACCACCCTCTCACCCTCTCACACCACCCTAACGTCCTCAAATCCACTATGGACCCAATACCTACCCTTGCATGCCATAGCACCCTACTGACACCATTCCCTCACAGACCCACCTAGTGCATGGATACCCCACACTGCAGCAAGTACCACATCTACCACAATGCAACACTCCCTACCCTTGCATGACTGCTACATCCACATCACATCACTGCAATTGTATCTCAAACCATGTCACTCCCCATCACCAATATGTATTAGAAATGCACACCAGTATATGGCAATGACAGTAGCAAGGCAAACATGAACTATCCTCCAAAATAGGCCCATTGCAACATTCCATGATGGGAACACAAGCAGTGGACTGCTAACTGTCAATGCCATTTCTGCCCTGCAAATCCAGTCGTGGATGGCAACAACCATGTGTGTTACTGCTACAATACCATCATCTGACACAATACCTCTCATTATCCAGGTCTCCAACTTACTGCCACACAGCAGAGGGGCCTAGTGACAGAAAGCCCAGGCCTGGAAGTAGGTCCAAAAGGGGAGGGCTGCCCTGGAAGTCTGGATATAGGTGATGAACCTGCCCATCAGGCATGAGTGTTAAGTCCACCACCACCAGCATCACCCTGCCCAAAACTAAAACCACCTCCCCTGTGCATCCAATGTACAGCAGGGCTCACCTTCCCATACCTGTGTCCCAAGGTCACATCAAACAACAGTGTGCCCCACAGGACTGGGGCAGAAGTCAATGCTGCAAACCCAAGATAATGACAGTCCTGGTGTCAGTTGGAGGGGCACACTGCACCAGGGGCACAGGGGGCAAGGGTCAGTGGGAGGGCAATCGTGGGCCAAGGGACAAGGCTGGTACAGGACACGACTGGCCAGGAGGCTGTCTTCAGAGTCCTGGGAGCCCACCAGCAAACCCAGGATAAGATGGGGCAGATACACACCACCTTGTAGGACACACAGGGCTGCTGGGGAAATACCACCAGGAGGCCATGCAGAAGTGGCAGGCACTCAATGCCACCATCGTCTCCATATTAGGGGAGTTAAAGGAATTGAACAACATCCTGCGGACATCCTCAACCCAACAGCAGGCCACAACCAGTAGTCAGGCAACACCACTGGCAACAAGATTAGCACCTGCTACTGGAATTGGGGCACAGCAGGCCACCAGCACCCCTACCCCTGCAGGTGATGGTCCCCCTGCAAAAGAGGCCGCCCATTCAGACATCCTGCAGGACCTCAGGCCAAGACCAATCCCCCCACAAGGAAGTGATCCTTCTTCTTAACTGTCACCTTTGTGTGCCACTGTTACACCCTGTTGGCTGTCCAATACCAAGTACACAGCATATCGGGCAAATGGATTCAGGACCTGCGAGACAAACAGCTGGACCACCCACTCTGATCAGCACCCACACCAATATCCCACTCCTCTGGACTGTGATGTCATACACTCAATAAACACAAATTCACACAAGTCATGGTGCACGTCTCTTCATTGTATGTAGTGGCAATCCTGTTTCAAAGCAGCAAATATTAATACATGTCAGCACCACAACAATGTTGAAGTGACAAATGTAGTGGGAAACCAGGCAGGTGTGTAAGTAAATCCAAATTGTAATGCTTTCCAGTGTCAACGATGGCAGCAGACAATACAGAAATCAGCTTGCAGACAGAGATGTGACCTGAAGAGGGAAAATGAATTGGAATCAGGCCCAAACTTGTAAGGCATGTAAACAATACATATATACACATCATTTGAACACATACACAGGATGATAAGCCCAGTAGCTATGATACCACACATGTGAGGGTCTGAATAGGAAGTTACACACGTGTGAGAGAGGAAAGTGGTAACATAGGTAACATCCTCTATTGTACACCTCCCTGAGTGGTCAGGAACAAGTACTTGCCTACACAGCAGGACAAGACTGATAATTCCCCCTAAAATATTCCCAAACAGGCAGACTGAGGACCCTAAGCCTTTGGTACAGCAATAAGGCTGTACCACAATGGCACCAGCATTCCACACATGCACGTAGCAGCAGTGCATTACCACTACCCCTCATGGTAAGTCTACTACCCTTCAAGGTCAAAAACCAAGATGGAAGGCTGTAGTCCCCACAAACACCTTGATGCATGCAAATACTGGCTAGTGACTGGCTTCACCAATACATCTTCCATGTGCAGATGACATACAATGCACCCATACCTGTACATCGTTCAGAGTAGTGACGAATCAGGTCAGTCCTGTTGTCGTGTGCCTCATCCTCATCTGCCTCCCCCTCAGCATCAGAGTCACCGGCTCCAAACACATCTCCAGCATGAAAGCTTCCCTCCTCCAACAGTGGGATGTGCCTTCTGATTATGGAACATGCAGCATGCAACAATGATCTTGCAGATTTTCCCTGGTCGGTACTGTAGGGCACCACCAGACACATGAAGGCAACGAAATCTAGCTTTCAAGATACCGAAAGTCCGCTCATTCATTTGTCTCACCCGGCCATGTGCCTCACTGTACCTGTTCTCCCTTCCTGTAGTTTGATGTCTCAAAGGTGTCAGGAGCCAGGGCAGGTTGGGGTATCCGGAGTCACATGTGTGGAAAAGTGAACATGACCATAGGTAACAATGCTAGGCAGAATGCTGACTGTGTTATGAGGGGTACAAACATCTGACATGGAGGGCAGTACACATACCTATGAGCCACGCCCTTTCTCCCTGTAGCTGTGACATCATTGCAGGGAACTCCTCTGTTCCTTGGGACATAGGAAATGTGTGCTGATCCTGGGAATTTTGCGTTCACTTTTGTCATGTACTCATCTGCAAGGCACACCACTTGTACATTGAACAAATATGTACTCTTCCTGTTTCTGTAGACCTGTTCATTGGTCCTCAGAGGTACCAAGGCAATGTGAGTCCAATCGATGGCCCCCAATTACATGTGGGACATTTGATATGTTGTAGAAGGCTGCTTTTACAGTGGGCAATTTTGGAGGTTGTGGGAACCTAATGTACCTGTGCACATGCTTGTGTAGGGCATCCAGCACACCGTTCCAACGCCATACTGAACTGGGGCTGTGAAAACCCTGCAACCAGTCCCACTGTGACCTGAAAAGAGCCACTCACCAGAAAATGCAGGACTGACAATACCTGGACTGTGGAGGTATGGCATGGGCATTTCTCAAACCCGGCAAGAGGTCTGGCTTCAACTGGGCGACCAATTCCCTGATGCACAAACAGTTCAGTCAATAGGTCAGGATGATGTGGTTCTCTTCCATGGTAACAAAATCTACAAGTGTCTGGTAAAATGGTACATTCGTCATCACTCTATTGTGGCGATATCCGTGGGGGGACACAAACAACAATATAGGAACCTCTCACAATGTAGGGCACCAAGCATGGCATGCAACAGTCACAAAGTGACATTCATGCAATTTGGCTGGCATGTTGTGGGAAGATACAGTACTCCACACTCCATTCCTAACCAGACAATGGCACATGATCCCTGTGGCAATGGACTTATACAGGCCATGTACACGTACACCTTTCATGTGTTCCACTATACTGATCATATGTGCTGACAATGTAGTGATAAATGCGGTGATGTCACCAGACAATCACTACATGTGTCATTATCCACAATTTGTGACCTATGTATCTATTTGTGACGACATGCAGATAATTACACAGTGTGCACCTAGGACAGTAATGCCATAGACTAATAAGGCATCCGCCTGTTCAGCATGCATAGTTCAGCAGGAAGTAACCTTGTTCCACCGGCGGAAGTCCTCATGGCGGAAGGCGTTCTGAACCGCCGTGCAACTCCCCTTCAGTTTACATTGACATCTATGGGAGACTGGGACCAATGACGATCACCGTCGGATATGACGGTCATAACCGCTGCGGTCATAGCCGCCATTTTGTATGTGCCAGCCCACTTGATTCCTGGCTTTCAAGCAAGACAGACCTCTACTTCATGTGCTGCTGTGTCCTGTCACTTGTAGCAACTTTGGCATGCACTGCAGGGGATAGGACCCCAGCCTTCACTACAGAGGAACTGGAAAAACTGGTGGAAGGGGTCCTACCCCTCTATGAGCGGTTGTACAGTGCTCCAAGGCAACAGGTCAGTACAACATCCTTTGGCCCACATGTCAGGTGATATTTGACGATGTATGTGTGTGCACATTGACATGTCATGACTGATCAGGTGTTTAGCATGCACAGGATATGTGTGGAATATTGGCAGTGTGCATGGTCCCTATTTGTTGTGTGTCACCAAAGCTTACTGCTGTATTGTTGTAATTAAAATCATGTCCACCCTTTTCTGAATGTTTCCAATGCAGGTCAGCGCCCACCAGAAAAAAGGGTTATGGAGAGCCATCGCCAAGGAAGTATGGACCCAGGGGGTCCATAGCCAGCAGAGCACCCACTGCAGGAAGCAGTGGGAAGACCTTAGGTGTTGGGCCCATAAGACCGCGGAGACCCAGCTAGGGATGGCCTCCAACAGGTGAGACCCTGACCCCCCTAATTGCCCACATACTGGTGATGGCATACCCAGAGCTGGATGAGCGCTTGGAGGCAGCACAGCAGCCACAAAGGGGTAAGTGTTGACTGTCAGGTGACTACTGCATGGTTGTGTACTGTGACCCTCATTGGATTAGTAATTTACATGGTCAGATGTGATTTAGAGAATGCACAGTCCTGGTTGTGACACCCATCATGTTGGAGTGTGTGATGTTAGCTATGTTGAGTCATGCAGGAGAAGAAGTGGTGGTACTGTGACACAGGTTCACCTGTTGGAAAAGGGTCGCTCATGTATGCAATGATGTCACTGGCTGCATCCTCCAACGCTGTGTGTACTGGTGTAGTACAGGGTGGTCATTTAGGCATTGTATAAGGGTAATGATAGGCATATTACATGAACATTGCAATTGTTTGACTTGCTACATCAATGGACCTCTGTAGCACATGTACTCCACACATTTCTGTCAGTTAGTTAGTGTTCCCAGTCCCTCTGTGCTCAGATTTGTATCCTCCCGTAATGGATGACATGTAGATGGGTATGGTCCTGGGCTGGTTTATTGGATAAGTCATTCATGCAGTTGATAGCCATGTAGTGGTCTTCATTCAGGTGCTTAGGCTGCAGGGAGGAGGTGAGTTTGGGTATCGCTGGTATGACCCAATAGCAAATGATCGCTAAATGGTCTCTTGTTTCCCCGGCAGGGGCTGTAATCTGTATTGTTTGTATGTGTAGTGGATGTGTGGGAAAACATAATTTCCTCCCTTTCTGTTCCTCCCACCCTCCTTCTCTCTCTCCACCTCTTTCTATGTGTGCATTTGCATCATCTGGTGAAGGAGGAAGGGTACCGGCGAGTGGGGATGCAGCAGCCCACAGGACCCAGGAGGCAGACACCAGTGAAGCCGAAGGGACCAGTGGGATGGAGAGGGAGGGGAGCACCACGGGGGAGATTGAGCTACCAACACATCTGATTCAGATTCCTCCTCCAATGACGGCTACCTGGTGGTGGTGGAGCCATCTGGGACCACCCCAGCACCATCCTTGTCCGCTACCCCCCTTATCAGCACCGCCCTCCCTGTTGCACCCCACTCAGTTGCCCGTGCCGGCTCACCAAGGAGGGTTGGCATCTTCTTTGCCGCAGGCACCTCTGCCCCTGCCCCAGTCAGCCCTGCTACCCTCAATGAGGATGGCAGACAACAATTCTGAATGCCATCCAGGGACTGCCATCCTAGATGTAGCAGTCCAATACATTCCTGGAAGACATACACAGTGCCTTGTCTGTCCTACAGAGATCGTTTCAGGCTCTGGCCTCCTCATTGATGGCAGCCAGTGTTCCTTCATCTTCCGTCTCCCCTCCTGCTCCCAATCCACAACCCCTCTCCCTACACCCATCCAAAGCACACATACATACCAGTATACATCCACTACAGCAGACAAGGTGCGCAAAGACAGTCATAGGCATCACAAACGTTCCCACAGGCATGGACACACAACACAAATGTGCAGACATAACAACAGACACTTCCCCCACCACCTCCTCTCTTGCAGTCACATCTCCACTCACACCTGCCAGTACTGCATCATCACACACTAGTCCTATTACCATTCCTGTAATTCCCTCAATCATCACAACAGCAGACTCACAGACACAAACCCCACACACCACATCCGGAATCACCACAACTAGTCTCAGCCACCTGCATCACATTCACCTCACTTGCTCGCTCACACCACCGCAACATTCACTCACACATCCCCCATTCCCTCTCCCTTTGTCTCTATCCCCCCTCCCAATGTATGCACACGCACCCACTCACCCACCCAACATTGAGCCACCACACATACAGACATTGCATACACCAGCATCCACGCACAGCACACCAACACGACAGACGAGCACTTCCTCTACCTCCACTCCCAACTGTCAATCATGTGACCACCCTGTGTACCTAAGAAAGTTTTCCTTGCTGCCCTTGACCTCTTCCCTACTCCTCTCCCACCCCGTTTTACCCGTAAATGCATTGTCCCCCTGCCTCTCCCAGGGCTTTCTATCTTCCATTTCTCGGGTGCCCCCTCTGGTGTTTCCCCTGCTCCTTCACCCAGCAAGAAATCCACCCCTCCCAGTGCCAAAGTCACCCCTCCTAAGCCAAAACCGAAACGTGCCCCTTCCACATCCAAGCCTCCCCCACCACTCTCTGTCCCATTGATACCCCTATGACATGGAGGCCTATTTGCTGTCAGGAGTCAAATTGGGGCCATGATATCTGGACAATGTGTCCTGCATTACTGGACACTGAACTTGCCATTTGGCACATTTTGAATATAGTTTTTTATACATTTTGTTTATAAATACATCTGCCCACATTGCTGTGCTTGGCAAGTTGCAATGCTTGTCCTGGTTCCCTTCTACATGGTGGTGGGACATCTGTGTGCAAATGTGTTGAGGTCCGTGTATGGATTGTGTCTGTGTTGTTGCATGCGCTGGGTAGATGGTTTGGGCCATGGGGATGTTGTGATGTGTGTGACAGCTTGCTTGTGTGATTGTATGGGGTGTTGTGTGCGTCCGTGTGTGTGGTGCTGCACGTGTGGATTTCCTTGATTGTTGGTTGTACGTGTTGTGTAACCTGTATCATTGTTGGATGTGTGTTCACAGGTATTGATTGTGTTTCATTGCTACATAGAGTTCATGGTGTGTGTGTATGTGTGGTGTCACAGGATGTGCCTGTGTTGAGGTGTTTGTGGTCTAGTTGTCATTGTATGGTTATGGGGTGTGTTGGTGGTGTTGGTGTGCGCTGTGCTGTATGTTTGGCACGTATCAGCTTGGCTTTGTGTCTGTATTGGGTATCTGCCATTGACATATATTGCGTGTGCCTGTGTGTGGCCTTAGCTGTTTGTGCGAGGAATGTGTGTTATGTGTGGGGTTGTATCACTGCCATTTCCTCCCCTCTGTGCTAGCCGTACTTATGGTTGTCGTCTTCGGCGTTGTCGGTGGCCCTGAAGGTGTATGGTGAGATACAACGCTGTGAAGACTAGCAGTTCGTCTGCCATGGCAACCGCAGAGGCGCCTCTGTGTCTGGAGCTGGGTGTCTCCTTTTGTACTTTCTGTTTCAGCCAGGTTTTTCATGGTGGCCAGCGTGCAGCTGATATCCTGGTGGTGTGGTGACTCGAAATATGGCGGGTAGGACATTGGCTTCTGCCTGCATGATGTTGGCTTCCTCTGCCGGTGCTGGCGGTGAGTTGTCTGTGTTGCTTTGGTTTCACACCCTTACTCCTTATATGGCGGTCTGCACCGCCACCCTGGCGGCAGTCAAAAGACCACTGCCGGTTGTGGGGTTCAGTTACTGCCAAACTCGGAATGACCACCTAAGTCCGAAGGTAAACTTTTGATCGAGGCCTCCTGCTTGGTGTAGTTGGTGCTTTTAGTTTCTATGCACTAGAAAACTTTAATTCTTTAAAACATCTTAACTCCAGTTCCCCTTATCCACTTTTAATCATTTTGGTGTCATTTTAAAAATAAAAATATACTCTATTTTTATAAATTGGTGTTGGATTTTTATTGTGTTTTACTTGCTTACTGTTTTGTGATTTTTAAATGCTTTACACACTTGTCTCCTGAGTTAAGCCTTGACACTCGTTGCCAAGCTACCAAGGGTTGAGTTAAGTTAAATTTATTGAGAACTAACTGGATCTAAGTGGGGGTTAGTGGCCTATTGCTAAGTGTAGGTACTTACCTGCTTATCCACTTTCCAACGTTCACTTTTAGATTGTATTTGGTTTAGCTGAAATCAAGTAGCCTACATTTTCCAAATACAAATGTAGCTTCACAGTACAATATAATTTGTAACCCAGTGGTAAACAAAGGTTTAAGTGTTGTGTGTTACATAATTGTATGCATCAGGAAGTGTTGATCTTTAATACAGACTGTTGGGTACAGATTATGGAAAAAACAACTACCTAGCCTTTACCTACCACTCACAATTTTCAGTTCCAGGTTGCTTCATCGGTATGGTGATGGTGGTGGGTTACTTTGCATTTTTTGGCCATCCCTTAAAGAGACTTGGACTTCCTTATAACAAAAACGACCAATCAAGTACGATATCTACTGATATTTAAAACTATATAGGCAAAGCATACAATTTATGGGACAGAGCACACCTGTCATGGAAGGGAGAGTGACACAATTCAACAATTCTTTTGAAGCTTATATACTCCCAAAGTGTTATGTAGAATACATAATAAGGAGGTTACAGTGCTCAATATTTTTTATAAGCAAGATTGCCACTGCATAAACAATGGGTCCACTTGCACTCTGGCCATTCCCATTTTGTAATCAAATCAACTCACAAAGTAGGAGCAACATCGAGTTTCTTTGCGAAGGATCTGTTGAAAGAGGACAGCAGAAGATTTTGTAAATATAAATGTCTCAAACTAGCCAGGATATGAAAGACTGGGGCCCTGATTACATTTTGCACGGTATTGGGGGTTATAGTAACATTGCATTCAATTATATTATTACCATGCAGTAATTGCACACCAGAACCACGCATGTACGAATAAGGTCCTATGGAATGATGGATTGCCGATAAGCACTATTTTTTAAAGTCATAAACCACAGTTTTGCTGCACACATTTGCCATCTGCTTTAAGCAGTTGATAAATATAAGCATAGGCATGTGGGAGGAGTGGTAGGTGATGGGGGTTGGCGGGAGGAAGGGAGGGAAGGGGACATGTCTTCCTATCAGAGGTCAACACTGTATGCTGTTCCCGCTACAAAAAAAAATCCCGATGAGGCTTGGCTGCTGCACCATGCAAAGCATAATGTACGTTTTACAGACGAAATTATCAGCCAGAAAAAAATGTCTGGTTCTATCATTCCGCCAGGACACTACGAACCTTTCCAGTTACCATATCACCTTGAAAGAGTTGTTTATTTATTTGCCTTTCTGAAGTACTTCTTTAATCCTCTCCCTTTCTCTTTTAGCCTGCTCTTTTAAGGGTATTGTAAATCCTTTTTTTGTTTTTCTTTGGCTGTTTGTGACTGTTTTTCTGTCCTTTGATTCTTTTGACCTTTCCGTGAGTCTTTCGTTTAATCTTTCTGTTTCTAAGGATCTCTCATTTGCCTTTCCTGTGGCCTCTAGTTTAGCCTTTTTGTTATCATTTAGGATTTGTTTTTACCTTATCTCTTTCTATTGATCTTTGATTTACCTTCTTTCCTTTTTTGGATCTCTCTAATCCTTTATCTTTTTTGTGGTTCTATCTTTTGTTATCAATCTTTCAGCTGCACTTTATGTGAAAAACACTTGCATTGTTTTTATTTTCATTTATATGTGCTAAATATGTTTTAAGGTGAGTGTCACTGCGATGACTGTGGGTTCAACAACACCTGTTTTCTGATATTTAATTATATGTTTTATTCATAATCGATCTTGTGTGAGGATTTAGATGTGAGTTGACAGACAACCTCACATATTATTTTGTAACTTTACAGGTACTTGAAGGTTGAAATACATTTTTAGTTGTCTCCGTACATCTCTAAGTTCATTACATAGTGGGTGTGAGAAGGTAGCCTCTTTCTGGCATGGTTACCCCCACTTTTGGCCTCTTTGTGAGTGTGTGTCAGTGTGTTTTTACTGTGCCACTGGGATCCTGCTAGCCAGGACCCCAGTGCTCATAGATAAAAACCTATATGTCAGTGTGTTTTGCCTGTCTCACTGGGATCCCGCAAGCCAGGACCCCAGTGCTCATAGTTTGTGGTTGAATGTGTGTTGTCAGTAGTGCTTGACTGTGTCACTAAGGCTCTGCTAACCAGAACCTCTGTGCTTATGCTCTCTCTGCTTTTAAATTTGTCACTGTAGGCTAGGGACTTCATATACCAATTTTCATTGCACACTGGACCCCCCCTTACAAGTCCCTAGTATATGGTACCTAGGTATCCAGGGCATTGGGGTTCCAGGAGATCCATATGGGCTGCAGCATTTTTTTCGCCACCCATAAGGAGCTCAGACAAAGTCTTACACAGGACTGCCATTGCAGCCTGCGTGAAATAGTGCACACACTATTTCACAGCCATTTTCACTACACTTAAGAAACTTATAATTCACCTATATGTCTAACCTTCACTTGCTGAAGGTTAGGTGCAAAGTTACTATGTGTGAGGGCACCCTTGCAATAGCAAAGGTGCCCCCACATAGTTCAGGGCCATTTCCCAGGACTTTGTGAGTGCAGGGACCCCATTACAAGCGTGCACTACATATAGGTCAATACCTACATGTAGCTTCACAATGGTAACTCCGAATATGGCCATGTAACAAGTCTAAGATCATGGAATTGTCCCCCATTCCAAATCTGGTATTGGGGAGCCAATTTCATGCATCCTGGGGGCTCCACCATGGACCCCAGTACTGCCAAACCAGCTCTCTGATGCTGGCACTGCAGCTACAGCAGCTGACACCTCACAGACAGGGTCTGCCCTCCTGGGGTCTGGGCAGCCCAGTCCCAGGAAGGCAGAACAAAGCATTTCCTCTGAGAGCAGGGTAATACACCCTCTCCCTAGGTGTTACAGGCTAGGAAGGGGTAGCCTCCCCCAGCCTCTGGAAATGCTCTGAAGGGCACAGATGGTGCCCTCCTTGCATAAACCACTCCCCTTGTCCCCTGCTCTGGTGCAAAACTGGACAAAGGAAAGGGGAGTGACCACTCCATGGGTGGTGCCCAGAGCTCCTCCCAGTGTCCCAGACTTCAGCCATCTTGCTTTGCAAGGTGTGGGGGCACTCTGGAGGGCTCTGAGTGGCCAGTGCCAGTAGGTGACGTCAGAGAACCCTCCTGATAGGTCCATACCTGATAAGGTAGCCAATCCCCTTCTCAGGGCTAATTAGGGTCTCTCTTGTGGGTTCTCTGCAGATTCTGCTTGAAAGTTTCCGTCAGGAATCTTCTGCAACTACTTCATCATCCTCTGACTTCGGATCAACTGCAGCCTGCTCCAGGATCTGCTGTAACTGCAACAAAGTATCCACAAGGGATACTTTTCTTCTGCAACATCAGCTCCAAGTCAGCAACTGCAACAGTTTCCATGGTGTGCACGCTCTAGGGACTCCCTGTCTTCATCCTGCACCAGAAGGACCAAAGAAATCTCCTGTGGAGTGACTGAGTCACTCCCCTGCTCCAGCAGGCACCTCCCAAGATGATGACTCACAACGCTAAGCGTGCGCCTAAGGACACAGAGGGTGGACATCATCGTCATAGACTGTCCGGAGGTCCTGCTGATGCAATTTGGAGGTGGTAAGACCTTGCCTTCCCTGAGAGCGATGGTACCCCTGTGTACTGTGTCTTCTTCACCTCCTGAGGCCTCTGTGCACTATTTGCAAAATTCCTTTGTGCACAGCCTGGCCCAGGTCCCCAGCACTCCATCCTGCAACGCTCAACTCGCTGAGTTGTTCTCCGGCGGCGTGGGACCTTCTTTTGTTGTGCTGAATCAACTGTGTTTTGCACCTCCTTTGTCCCCGTGTCCTGGGACTCCCGGGGGTGCTGGCTGGCAACCTGAGGGCTCTCTAAAGTGCTGAGAGCCCCCTCTTCCTCCTCACACAGAGTTGAGGCCCCCAGGTCCCACCAAAAAGCCTCTGATCATATTATGATCCACAAATTATGAGATTGGTTCTTCCATGACAGAAAGCCATTGGCGGTGCAAACCGCAGCGGTCTGAAAATAATCAGTCAGAACACAACACCACATTGGATAGTTTGAATACCCTACACCTGATAAACATCCACACACCCAACACACTGCACTATATGACACCCCTATACAACCCATAATCCTTTACAATTAGAATGCTACTCACAGCCAGAGTAGCCTGAAAAATAAGATATAGCAAAACAAACAATAGGCACCCCTACACATTTCACTCAGCACTCATCCCTCACTTGCACAACATATACAACACACAATTTAGCATCATGTACACAACAACCATCACCCACTCACATCACAGCACCCACACGTCATAACTAGAAAATTGTTTCCCCTTTTTCACTACATCACTGTCTCATCCACCACTACCATGTCCCCACAAAAACATACACGTTTCACTGATGATGAGTTGAAGGTCATAGCTGACAAAATTGTCAGAGTAGAGCCATACCTTTTTGGAGCAGCAAACATCAATAGCCAGGAAAATGGAATTGTGACAAAGGATAGTTGAACGGGTGAATTATGTAGGCAGTTACCTACGCATAAGGGAGGACCTCAGGAAGAGGTGGAACCACCTTGGAGGAAGTTATGTTCCATGGCTGCCAGGCACCAGCTGGCGGTCCACAAGACTGGCGGTGGACCCCCATCTCCTCCCCCTACTTTCACATCATGGAAGGAAAAGGTCTTGGACATCCTGCATCCTGAGGGCCTAACAGGAATACCTAGGGGAGAGGAGTCTGGTAAGTCACTATATCATTCATGTCACCAAAAAGTTTTGTCTTGCATGCTCACTGACCACCTTTCCCCAAATCAATGACTAGACCACCCACCACCCCTGTGTTCAAATGTCTAAATACCCCTTTCTGGCATGCATGTCAACTAAACTCACGTGGGGCCACAGTGTTGCGTATGGGATGTGAAGTACAGGGACTGACAACACTACAACTCCAAGCAGGCACTGTTCCACCTGTAAAAAAACCAGAAAAGTGTACTACATTTTAAAATGTCTTGCAGGTGAAACTTACAATCAATGTAACCCCTCCTGAATGCACCATTGTTTTACCGTCCTTGGCAATGGCAGCAACACGATGGCCCACTTCCAGTACTATTAAAAGCAAACCACATCTACAGCTGTGACCCCTACCAAACTGGCCTTTGAGAAACCCTTCCTAACAATGCCATATGCTTACCTGGGTGGAAAACTCTATGGGAAACTGGATGTAGTTGCAGTACATCCATACAGAGGCCCAAGTCAAATGGTATCTCCCATACTGTTTGCCAGCTCTGACGCCATTGTGCATTGTCCAGCTGTCAGTTGAATCAATGATGCCATTCACCTTCTTAGGAATGTACATTGTAATGACTTTACTCAGATAAGATATGAGGGTATCAGCAGTCATCTAAACAACTACATACTCCAAGAGCTTGGAGCATGTCATATGCAATTGCAAATCTCTGTCTCCCACATTCCTCTAACCCAGATTTGGAAGCAGCTGTCATTGTCATATCAGGGGATCATGTAAAGGCAGTGTGTGCATGTCACATAGCAAATCTAGTTGTCAAAGTTAAACATCACTTAAGGCATCACTTACAGCAACTGCATGTTCCACTTCTCCTACAGGTAACTTTGCCATTCTCAACATGTAGAGGAGACCAAAGACTGACACTACCCCTCTGAATGCAGCCCCAGTGAGGAAAACACCCCTGTGTGTTTGTACACTGAGGACGAAGTTGGCTCATTAGGGACATCTGGTCAGTCAACAACTGTGAGCCTCACCCTGCCCACATCGACTCCTCCCAGCCCTGCTGCTTCCACATCACAGGCAACCATTAACCCCACAATCTGTGTCCCAAGGACAGTGTCTTCCATTGTGTACCCCCCCAGTATAAATACCCGAGTCTCCTGTTTGCACCCCTCACAATGATGGTGTCACGGTTTCGGGCGGGTCTGATCAGGACTTTGGTTGGGACACCCCTTGAGGTCACCGAATATCCTAAAGAGGTAGTACACTGGGGCAGAGGAGCAGCTAAAGGCATACACGGAAAGGACAGCTATGGATAGGCACAGGAAATAGGAAAGTAAAAGCAGAGCAACCCTTGTGCGAACAAACAGGAAACGGATTACCAGTGGACAAACACGCTGGGGTTGTACACAGAGTAAGGCGCAGAACCTCCCACAGTGACAGGGAATCTCAATGCCTCTGTGCAGTTTGCTCTTACAGATAGTCACCCTGCCAGCCCCATAGAAAGGAGGCAGCAGAAGTGATTCTGTCTCTGGACCCTAGAGCACAAACAAGGATAGTACTTACATACACAGGACACGCTCTTGTGGGTCCAGCTCGAAACACAGTGGCGATTCCTGAGAAAACAGCAATAGCACACTGTCACTGTTAGGCACGAAATACAACGTATAACACTGGACACGGATGGGGGCTGGAATTGCCTCCTGGAAACCAGGAGCCAACCCCAGTACACAGGAGGACACGTATACACTGGTGAAGACTGATAGAACACTTACCAGACACAAAGAACCAAGAAGAAACAGAAACAGAAGGGAACAAACAAAGAGGCAGAGGCAAGAACTAGGAACAGGCTCAGGCTGAAGCAAAGGCGGGTCTAGGACTTGAAAACAGGGCTCAAACTTCTGGCTGGGACAGACAGAGACAGGACTGGGAAACTGAGAACAGGCAAGGACAGGACTGGAATACAGGGAGTAGGAAATGAGCAGTAGACAGGACTGGGAAACAGAGAGAAGGTTCAGGCTGAAACAAGGCAGGAGCAGGGCAGAGAAACAGGGAACAGGCTTTGGAAGAAACAAACAGGTACAAGGCTAAGAAGTAGGGAGCAGACTCTGGCTGGAACAATCAGGAGCAGGGCAGAGAAACAGGAAACAGGATCAGGCTGGAACAGAACAGGAACAAAACTGGAACACCATCCGACAAGGGGTCTGTAACACAAAGGAATTGAAGTCCGATGCACGACGGGGAGCTTGAGGAAATGGCTGCTTATTAGCAGTTCCCAGCTGGGGTGCACAGGAGAGGTCACAGGTGTGTGTAGTTTTGGACACTTGCAAGTCCTGGAGGAGAGGATCCAGTCAAAAGGAGCAACTGGACTTCTCCCATTGAAGACAATGGGAAACAGAATCCGGGTTTTCCTGACTACCAAGCTGTGCATTATGGGATTTGCAGTCCCAAGAAGCAAATGTAGTCCTACACAAGTGTACCATGGAGAAAAGAGAAACAAACAGGAGTCAGCAAGGGACTCTAGATAGGTGTTCAAGGTGATTCCCAGGCTTCTGACAGTCCCCTTACAGCGCCCCCTGGAAATGGGACGACCGAGTCGTAACAGTATACCCCCTCCCACCAGTCTGCTCAAGAAAAGAAGGCGATCCTTTGGCTGAAAAAAATTGAAGAGGTAAAGCCACAGCAAGAAAATCCAACACCAACCTTGGTGGATAAGTTTACAGTCCTGCCATAGGTGAAACTTCCAATGAGCAAAGCATGTATTAATACCCATATGGGCTCCGATGTCTTTCCTCTCTATTGTTCGATTGATATGGGAGGAGTGCATGGAGTTCGTTTCTGGTGAAGTAGATTCAGGAGCAAGGAGATCTGGAATGGCATTACGGGCGGTTATCTTTACATTAGTTTCCTGTTCAATACTTTCTTCTTTGGAGGAGCTGATTGGTGTATTAGTAACTGTCAGGTCTGCAACACCTTCTGACAAGCAGGATTTGTCTGTTTCTGAAGCAGTATTTACATTGATTGTGGTCTGAGGCTTGCAAAGCATGGAGACTTGGGAAACATGGGTAACTGGTATTCTCAAAGTAAACATGAAAAAGTCAGAATTTTCTTTCGTCTTGGATGACTTCGGAGTATCAAATTTAGGAGCAACAAGAGTTTTCAAGTCTTTAGAAACTGGATTAACATCTGAAAATGTAGAAGTTCCACAAGCTAATTCTTTAGGGAGATCTTCAGACAAGACTGAGATTTCTTCATTGCAAGTGCCCTCTGGTGTATTCGTTGTATCAGAAATGGTTTCTTTGCAAAGCGTTTCTACTACAGGTAGTTGATCTTCAACTCTGTTAACACTGAAAGGTTGTTCTTTGGATTGAAATAGAATTGGAGTCTCTTCAGAAATCACCTTTACACTGTTACCTAAATTTTCAGCTCTAGCCTTTGAATTGATGATGGTTTCTTGCAATAAAACACTAAGAACAGTACTTATCATCAGATCTTCGAATACAAGATTCAAATTCAAGTCTTTAGTTTTAGTGGGAAATATTACATCTTTCAGCACTTGAGCTTCGGTTTCAGATTGCTGGTTTTCAGGAGTCTTTAGTTTCAGGGACACAGCAGGTGACGTTGGTGTGGCTGATTTTACATCAAGATCAGATACCGGTAGCTCAGAGATCTGTTCTTCACTAATTGTGGAGCTGGAAACAGTATACACATTGACAGGGATCAGCAGGTCAGGATCAGTGGTTGAGGTTGCAACTGTGTCCAGTTCTAGGAGAAGGCTCTCATTTCTTATGACAGGCTGTTTAGTTTCAGATTGCTGGCTTTCTTCCTTGTCTGAAATCTCCACGGTTTGCTTTGACACGGAAGAGATTTTTAAACTTTCTGAGCAGTCCATTACATTCTTAGTAATTGCGGGTATTTCTTCACGGTCAGAAAAATCCATTAGTTCACTTGAAACAGGAACTGTCTCTTCATTATCTGAAAATTCTATGATATTGTTTGAAAGGGTAGGAGTATCCCCACAATCTGAAAATTCTGATGTGTGCGCCATTTGAACAGCACTATCTGCAGATTTGTTCATGGCAAGGCAGGAACCACTGTCATCACTAGATTTAGATTCTTCAACACTGTTGCACAACTTGCCATTAATCTCCGGTAAAGTCATATCTTGGTTTCTTAAGGTGCAGCTATTGGAGTCTGCATCAGAACTCTCTTCTTCCTTTGGCTTCATTTGCTCTGATAGAGGGGCTGAGACACTTCCTTCTGAAGACTCTGATCTATCCTTTGAATCAAGAGGTGTCAAATCTCTCAGAGATGTCAGAGATGCAGTCAACTGTACAGGAATTTTCACTGGAGAACTACAGGCTGAGAGAGAGTCTGAAGAAGAGGCTGATATATTTATAACTGGAGCTGTCTTTCGACTGTCATTAATAGAAGGGATAATCTGCTCTATAGAAGTCTTTGGAGAGGCACACAAAGTAGCATACTGTTCTTTAAGCCAAAGCTGGTGATCATTTTCTTTTTTCAGGTTTTCAAATTGCCTTGCAGTAGTTTCCATCAGCTGCTCTGTTACTTCTTCTACCTTACAGATAAACAGAATGTCTGGTTCTGGCAACAGTGAAATATGCATTGATGAAAAGAGCCCACGTGCACGATTTCTTGTGTATGTTACAACATATTCATCATAGAAGTCCAATATCTGCCTTTTAATTTGCCAAAACTGCTCTTTTAGTGTGTGTATGTCCATATTGTTATCAAACCCACTCAGAATAGAAAAGGGTTTAGCAGAGCTTTTAGGGATTGAGACTGGTGTATT
The DNA here is from genome assembly GCF_031143425.1 of Pleurodeles waltl. Classification (NCBI taxonomy): domain Eukaryota; kingdom Metazoa; phylum Chordata; class Amphibia; order Caudata; family Salamandridae; genus Pleurodeles; species Pleurodeles waltl. The sequence goes on from NC_090442.1 coordinate 632,077,124, forward strand.
ATCATCCAGTTTGGGAAGAGCACAAGCCTTTTGAGTGGAACTAAGGAATCCCACAGTCTTTACTGATCCATTTGATACAGGTTCTATCCTGCACACTTGAAAGCACTGAGGGACTGGTAGATCTTTACACGAGTCAGCACAACACTTAGGAATTGAGACTGATGTACTGTCATCCAATTTGGGAGGAGCACAAGCCATTTGAGTTGAACTAAGGAATCCCACAGTTTTTACTGATCCCTTAGATAGCCTGCTGACTTGAAAGCTCTGAGGGACTGATAGGTCTTTATAAAAGTCAGCCCTGCACTTTGAATTCTGAGAAACTGGCCTAGATGGGCTAAAGCACTCAACAGAAAACAAGGGAATCCCTAGTGTGGCTTCTTGAACAGTGTCAGGGTTCTTTGTTTTGACAGAGTCCTGGAAGTGAATCTGGGATGCACTAGCATGAGGCAAGGAATTAACCAGGTTTTCTTGAGAGTGAATGTCTTGTGCAGAAGTAGCAAAAGCACTTTCACTGTTAGGAACATTCTCCCCTGTTTGAGGTAATAGAACCTCCAAAAACTCATTATTACTTTGTAATTCTTCTACAGACAGGGATTGGGGGTCATATTCACAGATATTATAATAGTTGAACATTGATGGATCAGCAAGCCACGCAATGTAGTACTGCATTTGCAATCTTTGATTTTCTTTAACAAGTCTATCCTTTAAACTAAGGCCTTTTTTAGAGGTCTTCAGAGAATGTCTAGGTTTAGAAAGGGGTGTCGGAACATGACAGGAAAGCATCTTAGGTCTGTGTGTGCCTTTACTGCCTGGGGAGCTTGACATTTTTGGGTCGTGCATTCTGTCACGGTTTCGGGCGGGTCTGATCAGGACTTTGGTTGGGACACCCCTTGAGGTCACCGAATATCCTAAAGAGGTAGTACACTGGGGCAGAGGAGCAGCTAAAGGCATACACGGAAAGGACAGCTATGGATAGGCACAGGAAACAGGAAAGTAAAAGCAGAGCAACCCTTGTGCGAACAAACAGGAAACGGATTACCAGTGGACAAACACGCTGGGGTTGTACACAGAGTAAGGCGCAGAACCTCCCACAGTGACAGGGAATCTCAATGCCTCTGTGCAGTTTGCTCTTACAGATAGTCACCCTGCCAGCCCCATAGAAAGGAGGCAGCAGAAGTGATTCTGTCTCTGGACCCTAGAGCACAAACAAGGATAGTACTTACATACACAGGACATGCTCTTGTGGGTCCAGCTCGAAACACAGTGGCGATTCCTGAGAAAACAGCAATAGCACACTGTCACTGTTAGGCACGAAATACAACGTATAACACTGGACAAGGATGGGGGCTGGAATTGCCTCCTGGAAACCAGGAGCCAACCCCAGTACACAGGAGGACACGTATACACTGGTGAAGACTGATAGAACACTTACCAGACACAAAGAACCAAGAAGAAACAGAAACAGAAGGGAACAAACAAAGAGGCAGAGGCAAGAACTAGGAACAGGCTCAGGCTGAAGCAAAGGCGGGTCTAGGACTTGAAAACAGGGCGCAAACTTCTGGCTGGGACAGACAGAGACAGGACTGGGAACCTGAGAACAGGCTCTGGCTGGAACAGGCAAGGACAGGACTGGAATACAGGGAGTAGGAAATGAGCAGTAGACAGGACTGGGAAACAGAGAGAAGGTTCAGGCTGAAACAAGGCAGGAGCAGGGCAGAGAAACAGGGAGCAGGCTTTGGAAGAAACAAACAGGTACAAGGCTAAGAAGTAGGGAGCAGACTGGCTGGAACAATCAGGAGCAGGGCAGAGAAACAGGAAACAGGATCAGGCTGGAACAGAACAGGAAAAAAACTGGAACACCATCCGACAAGGGGTCTGTAACACAAAGGAATTGAAGTCCGATGCACGACGGGGAGCTTGAGGAAATGGCTGCTTATAAGCAGGTCCCAGCTGGGCTGCACAGGAGAGGTCACAGGTGTGTGTAGTTTCGGACACTTGCAAGTCCTGGAGGAGAGGATCCAGTCAAAAGGAGCAACTGGACTTCTCCCATTGAAAACAATGGGAAACAGAATCCGGGTTTTCCTGACTACCAAGCTGTGCATTATGGGATTTGCAGTCCCAAGAAGCAAATGTAGTCCTACACAAGTGTACCATGGAGAAAAGAGAAACAAACAGGAGTCAGCAAGGGACTCTAGATAGGTGTTCAATGTGATTCCAAGGCTTCTGACAGTCCCCTTACAGCGCCCCCTGGAAATGGGACGACCGAGTCGTAACAGATGGTCCTGCCACCAGTGGAAGTGGGCACACTGTGCCAGGGGCACAGGTACATGGGGGTAGGGTGGGTGGGAAGGATGGTGTGGGCCAGAGGATGGGGCTCCAAGGTATACAACTGACCATTACACTATCTCCCAAGTCTTGGGAGCCTACCAAAATTCCCAAGGCATGATGGGCCAGGTACTGACTATGATGGGGGAGATCAGACAGCTCCAGAGGGACAACCACCAGGAAACCATACAGCAGTGGCAGGCCCAAAATACCATCCTGACTTCCATTGCTGGGGTGCTGAAGGACATGACTACCCCCTTGGGTAGGTTTTCTACCTAACATCATGCCTCTTCCACAAGCAATGAAACATCAGGCCCTTCTACATCTGTTGCTGCTCATAGAATTGAGGCTCTGCCAGGGGAAGAAAATGCCTCAGGCACCCCACCCTCTGTACCAGAAAAACCACCCCCGCAAACGTGGACATCCACCCAGACATTCAGGAGGGGCACACTGCCAGGAAGTGAAGCTCTCCTTATTGGTTCCCCTTTATTAGGACAGATACCCCCTGTTAGCTGTTCTGAAACATATCTCAATTTCCCTATCATACAAGGACACTGGACTTGTCTTTCCAAATGGTGTAGCAGCTACTCTGATGATTTCATCCACCATGACTGAACCCTTCACTGTCTAGTTTGTGTTATTTTTGTTTCTAGTCAGTCAATTTGCCGTGCATTCCCCAATAAATACCACTTAGCCACAGAGCATGTTAGTGTGATTTTTCAACCATTTACAACTGTCATGTATGGCAAGTGTTGCATCGAAATGTTCCTCTCTAATATAAAACATGTACTGTATAACCAGGATACATATTGCATTTACAATGTGTGAGAGACTGGCACCTTGTTTCGGTACTCCCCGCCCCCACTTTTTGCCAGGTTTCAAGTGCCAGTGTTCTTTCCCTAAAACATTGTAAAAGTAATTGGATACACCTTTAGCTGCCACTATAAGTCCATAGTAAAAGTTTTTCCAACGCCGCTCCCTCTGGAACCGGGAGCCATCAAGGCTCTCCAGCTGGCACACAGTGCCCAACGACTACCTTGACTACCCAGCAAAAGAAGAGACTGGTAACCCAACTATATGATTTTTAATGCATTTTTAATTGTGACTTCCTATTGAATCCTATGGTGCGTAATTACGCACAGAAAGACTAACTTAATTAAACCTTGCAAAAGTCATAACTAAAAAAGCACTTAACGTATTCTAAAGATTTTGGTTTTAAAATGTATATAAAATCCTGAAGTATTTTTATAAAATGTGGCCTTGAGTTATTCATTTAGTGTGTAGTACATGATTGGATTTGTGAGTATAGCAAATACTTAGCACATCTCCTGGATTAGCCTATCTGCTTGACCAGCTACCATAAAAATTGGATCATTAGTTGGCCGCATTTTTACCTCCAAAAACCATCTTGTGGTTGTCTGGACATCCTGCATAGTGTGCCTAGTTCTGCACACTACATAGAAGGTCAGCCTCTGACATTTGGTGGCTACTGCGGAATAAAGACTTTGGCCCTCACTACAACCCTGGCGGTTGGTGATAAAGTGGTGGTAATATCACCAACAGGCTGCTGGTAACTACGGCCAAATGACGACCATGGCGGTGAGAACTCAGATAGACAGCCACTTTACCACACCGACTGCAAAGGCGAAAACAACAGCCACCAAGGTGGTAGCCGCCAACATCCAGGCCGAAGTCAATGTTCCGGCCACCGTATTTTGAGACAGGAAACCGCCACGTTTTCTGGGGCGGTACCAACGACATCAAAAGCCTGGCGGAAACACTGCACAGATGGGAAAGGACTCACCTTTGGAGACACAGGGAAGAACCACGCTGCCATGGAGCCCGAACTTCAAATATTTCCAATGATTTTCTACGCCCTGCTCCACCACGAACACCAACGACGGTGAAGACGAACACGGTGAGTACAGCCGCCTAGCACACAGGGGAGGGGGGGAGGAAAAAGAGAGTGACACACATACGCAACACCCCCACCTCCACCCCCAACACCATACACACATACAGCTGCAGTTTTAAACATATTTACCCCGTATCCCTCAGGAATAATGCAAGGATGACAGGAATGTGCAAAAGTGGGTGTAATAATAACAACACAGTAGAAATATGAAAATGCAATGTAATGGTATATACATATGTATAGTTCAAGGGACACTGCCTAGTCCTCACTGTGCGTAGGCCACAGGGCCAAAGGCCAAAGTCCAAGGCCTCACTTGTCACCTGCACCAACACAGAGAGAACACTGCAGGGGCATCAGTTGGAAAATAAGCAGGCACCTCAATGTGGGGGTATGGGGGTGCACCTCAGCCGGCAGATGGAACAACACCACTGGTCCTGGAGGGGGCAACATGCCCTCTGCTTGGTCCTGGGCAGTGTAAGGCCACAGTCTCTCAAGTGGGTGACTTGCCCACATGCTCTAGAGATGGCAACATGCCCTGTGCTCTGTCCTGGGGAGTGCAAAGCCACAGTCTCTGAAGTGGGTGACTTGCCCACATGCTCTGGAGGGGGCAACATGCCATGTGCTCTGTCCTGGGGAGTGCAAGGCCACAGTCTCTCAAGTGGGTGACGTGCCCACATGCTCTGGAGGGGGCAATATGCCCTGAGCTCTGTCCTGGGAGGGAAAGGCCACAGTCTCTCAGGTGGTTGTCTTCCCCACTGGTTCTGGAGGGGGCATCGTGCCCTGTGCTCTTGATCCTGGAGAGGCTGAGGTTGGTGGGGGTCTTCCCCACTGGTTCTGGAGGGGGCTTCATGCCCTGTGCTCTTGATACTGGGGAGGCTGGGGTTGGTGGGTGTCTTACCCATTGGATTTGCGGGGGCAAGCTGCACAGCAGCCCATGGAGGCAAGACTACATACCGTCTGCCGGAGGTGACGGCTGCTCATTGGTGGTGGTGGTGCAGCTGCAACCGCTGATGGGGGGAGGCTCCAGCCCATTCCCTGCAGCCTCAGACGGCTGCCCACTGGTTGTGGTGCTGCTTCTGCTGCTGGTGGGGGGAGGCTCAGCCAATGCCCTGCAGCCTCGGACGGCTGCCCACTAGTCATGGTGCTGCTGCTTCTGTTGCTGCTGATGGTGGAGGGAAGCTCCTGCTCATCCCCTGCAGCCTCGGACGGCTGCCCATCGGTGGTGGTGGTGGTGCTGCTACTGTTGCTGGTGGTGGGGGGAAGCTCCTTGCCCATCCCCTGCAGCCTCAGACGGCTGCCCACTGGTGGTGGTGTTGTTGCTGCTGCTGCTGGGGGGAAGCTCCTGCCCATATCCTGCAACCTCGACGGCTGCACAACCATGGTTGGTGGTGGGGGCCCCCTATGAGTCCCTGCACCAGGCCCCTTGTCATTCCTACCTGCTGTTGTTGGCCCCTTACCCTTCCTGGCTGCAGCTGGGGCAGGCTCCTTGCCCTTCCTGGCAGCAGCTGGAGCAGGCATGATTGTGTGTCGAGACTACTTGGCCCATGGACTGGGTGGCTGAGGTGCTTGCCTGGGTTTTTGCCACCCTGGCCAGACATGAAGGATGGGGGTAGTGGTAGGGAAGAGGTCAATGGTGGAGAGGAAAAACTTCTTAGGGTCAATGGGGCGGGAAGAGGGTGAAGGTTTGGGAGTGGAGGAAGAGGGAGTGGTTGTAGGAGGTGTCTGTCTGCTGTGTTTGGGTGCAGGAGCATGGGCTGGATGCCACTCTTGTGTATTGTCCTGTGTGCATGCTCGTCTGACTGTGTGCTTGGGATAGGTTGGGGTTGAGGGGAATGGGATTGGGAAGAGGAAGTTGGAGGGGGAGGGTGGAAACAGGGACAATGGCTGCCATCAGAGCGGAGGCCAGAGCCTGGATTGATCTCTGTTGGGCCGCCAAGCCAGTGTGAATGCCCTCCAGGAATGCATTAGTCTGTTACATCTGGGCTTCCAGCCCCTGGATGGCATTCACAATGGTTGACTGCTCAACAGAGATGGATCTCAGGAGGTCAATAGCCTCCTCACTCAGGGCAGCAGGGCTAACTGGGGCAGGGCCTGAGGTGCCTGGGGTGAAGGAGATGCCCAGCCTCCTGAGTGAACATCATGGGCAACTCGCGGAGGGGCTGCTCGGAAGGTGGTGATGGTACAGGGGGTGGCGGCTGTATCTGTACCTGGGGTGGGCACAGAGGTGTCCACCACCACCAGGGAGCTTCCATCGGAGGAGGTATCCATGTCCAAACTGTCCCCTCCTGTCTCCGCCTAGGTGCTCCCCTCACCCTCCGTCCCACTGGTGCTATCAGCGTAGGTGGACTCTGCCTCCTGAGTCCTGTGGGATGCAGCTCCCTCTGTCGCCGGTGCCTCTGCTCCTCCACCAGATGATGCTAATGCACATAAGGACAGGGTTACAAAACAAAAAGAGGGGGGAGAGAGACAAAGGATACACTGGGTCAATGGCTGCACCAACACCACCATTAGCGTACACACCACCGTCACACACAGGAAACAGCCCTATGCACTATGCACACTATGCATTGCACTACCAGTTATAATGCTAGCCACCAAGGCATGAGGAGGGGCCCATACCGCCAAGTGCAGCACACCTGGGACCCACACAGCCCTGACCAGTTGTGGATACATATGAGCTAGGTAGCAGGATTATCACTTCAGAACCCTGGCCAACATAGGACCTACTCTGCAATGTCCGGCCTGGCCTAAGGGCACCCACTGACACAGATCCCCCACCCGGGTACCCCCCTTACCATGCGTAAGTTGTAATGATGGGCACTGTACTCACCCCCTTGTGGCTGCTGTGATTCCCTCAAGCGCCCATCCATCTCCTGATAGGCCACCGACAGTATGGCAGCCATCAGGGGGATCAGGGTTCGACGGGCACCTTTTCCTCGCTGGGAAGCCATCCCCAGCTAAGCCTCCACCGTCTTCCGTGCCCAGCGTCTCAGGCTCTCCCACCATTTCTGACAGTGGGTGCTCCACCTGCCGTAGACCCCAAGGGTCCGCACATCCTTGGCGATTGCATGCCATATACCCTTCTTTTGATGGGCACTGACGTCCAGAGAAATACACACAGAAAATGGTATCAGTCAGACCGTCCTGCCTGTGATACTTATGGCCCACCATACCCCTTCACATCACCATTTGCACACACATAGCCCAGCTCACAAGCTGTATGCTGCCAGAGGACATCCACCCACCCCCCCACACGAGGCCTTCACACACACTACTCCATGCATTCATGCCACATGCGTCATGCTCACAGTGTACTCACCTGTTGGTCTGGAGCCCCACACAGCAGTCCGTACTGGGTTAGGACCCTATCCACCAGTCTCTCCAACTCCACCGAGGTGAAGGCAAGGGCCCTTTCCCCAGTCAAACGAGCCATGGTACGTTCCAGACACAGGTCACAGCTGCACATGCAGTGTAGGTCCTCTCCTGCTGAAGGTCAGGTAGCAAGTGAGTGATCAGATAGAAAATGTCAGTCACGTCCACGGTGGTGCATACCGTCACCGCCAGCGTACATCACCATTGGCCACTGTACCCCAAAGGGCCCAATGTTAACCAAGGAGGAGTTGCACGGAGGTTCCCGACCGCCTACCTCAATGGCGCACAGCATCAGTGGAATTACCTCACTTCCACCTGTCCGTCCACACAGGACAGGCGGACGCCATTTCAGGTGGGGCAGAGGGCAGGCCCTGGATAATAATTGTGTCACACTTAAAAATAGGACATACAGGACAAATACCAGTTAACCATTACACATTAACATCATGCATTGTACTGTTGTGGCTCCGATGTTCATTTTGTGCCTGGCTCCTCACTATTTTGTCCCTTAGACTGCAACCGCTGCGGATGAATAGGAGATAGAGACATACCCCCGTGTACAGACCCCTGCTGGACTTGGCAAAAATGGAGGACAGGCACATTATCCTCACATATAGACTTGACAGGGCCACAATCACAGAGCTGTGTGCCCAACTAGAGCCTGACCTGATATCTGCTATCCGTCACCCCACTGTTATCCCCCCTCTTGTGGAAGTCCTATCTGTGCTCCATTTCTTGGCAACTGGTTCTTTCCAAGTGACAGTGGGCTTGGCAGCAGGAATGTCACAGCCAATTTTCTCAATAGTGCGGACAATAGTGTTGTCTGCCCTGATTAAACACATGTGCAGCTACATTGTTTTTCCACAGGTGGAGGATTTGGCCACAGTGAAGGCTGACTTCTATGCAATGGGACATATCCCCAACATAATTAGGGTGATTGATGGAACTCATATTGCATTTTTCATCATCCCCCGCCAAATGAATAGGTGTTCAGAAATCGTAAGAGTTTCCACTCCATAAATGTACAGATGGTGTGCTTGGCAGACCAGTACATCTCCCATGTCAATGCTAAGTATCCTGGGTCGGTGAATGATGCCTTTATCCTGAGGAATAGCAGCATCCCTAATGTGATGGCCCAACTACAGAGGCACCGGGTGTGGCTAATAGGTGAGCCCTGTTTCCCACCCAGCAGATGTTGGTTTATGGGTATGGTCTGGGCCATATAGGATAGTGTGTGCCTAACAGTTGTCCCTCAATATTTGCAGGTGACCCTGGCTACCCCAACCTATCATGGCTACTGACCCCTGTGAGGAATGCCAGGACAAGGGCAGAAGAACATTACAATGAGGCACATGGGTGAACACGAAGGATAATCGAACGGACCTTTGGCCTCCTGAAGGCCAGGTTCAGGTGCCTCCATCTAACTGGGCGATCCCTGTGCTACTCACCCAAGAAGGTCTGCCAGATAATCGTGGCATGCTGCATTTTGCACAACCTTGCCTTGAGACGCCGTGCTCCTTTTCTACAGGAGGAGGAGGCTGGGGATGGTTGTATGGTAGCAGTGGACCCTGTGAACAGTAAGGATGAGAAGGCAGAGGATGAGGACAACAGAACAGCAGTGATTCGACAATAATTCCAATGACACACAGGTAAGACTGTGTTACTTCACATTACATTTTCGTTATTTAGATTATCTTTGGCACTGGCATGCTGTTATTTCCCACTTCTATGGCCACTCACTGTACCCTTTGGCAACTCATTTTGCAGATGTTGGTGCCCCACTATCACTCCTGGTGTGATCACTGCAGCCAACTACGGGTCTTTCCTATGTGAACATAACTGTACAGTTGAATTGCAATGTTTGAACTTTGTTAAATGAATGCATACTTAAATCAGTTTGACATACTCCATACTTGTTTTTTTTCCCAAGGGTGTTTATTGAAGTGCTCAGAAGAAGAGGGGCAAGTGCAAGGGGATGAGGTGATGATGGAGGAAAGGCCAGGGTTGTCAGGAATAAGGCTGTGCGTGGTCCAGGTCCCGCCCGAAACTCTGCTGCGTGGATTTGTGGTGCTTCATGTGCACCACTTATCATCCCCTCTTGTTCTAAAAGTGGTCATCAGCGTCATCTGCCCTGTGGCAAAGCTCATGCAGCTGCAGGGTCAGGACTTTGGTGGACAAGATGCACTTATCAGTGCTAGTCTATGAAGGGACTACAATTCCCATGTTTTTAGAGGCAGCAGCCATCTTGGGGTGTGGCAGGCCTGTAAAGCCCAGCCACACCTAAGCACATTGCTCACTATTTTGAAGACTTCGATGCAATCAGACCTCGTGGGGGTTCCTCTGAAGAAGAGTAGATTTCCTGCATGGCAGATTGTCAGCAAATCGGAATTCCTTGTTTCCATTGTGAATTCAGATACGAGTAGATCGTACTCGTAGTGGTAAGGTCTTGATGAGTCCAATCTTGAAGGGAGTTGTTAATTCCAAAGGTAAAGCGCCCCCTTAGCACAACGAGCAAAGCGTTTTCAGTTTTAAGAGTAAAGCGGCCTTGGTGCGATGATCAAAGCGCTTCGGAGTACAGAAGTAAAGCACCCCTTAGCACAATGAGCAAAGCGCTTGGCACGGAAATAAAAGTGCTTCAGTCCACATGAGTAAGGCTTCCTTGGCACAGCAATCAAAGAGCTTCAGTCCACACGAGTAAAGCACCTTTGGCAGGGCAATCAAAGCGCTTCATTCCACATGAGTAAGGTGCCCTAGGCACGGCAATCAAATCGCTTCAGCCCACATGAGTAAAGCGCCCTTGGCACGGCAATCTAAGCGCTTCAGTCCACATGAGTAAAGTCCCCTTGGTATGGCAATCAAAGTGCTTCAGTCCACATGAATAAAATGCCCTTGGCACAACAATCAAAGTGATTCAGACCACATGAGTAAAGCACCCCTTTGCATAACGAGCGTAGCGCTTCAGACAAGACAAGTAAAAGCGCTTTCTGGCATAATGAACAAAGCGCTTCATGTATGATAGTCAAAGCGCTTCCTGAACAATAAACAAGGCACTTCTGCCCAACGAATAAAGCGCTTCAAGTTCAATGAGTAAAACTTTCAGGTCTATAGTTGTAAATGTGAAAGCATTTCGAAGATAAGCAAATTATAGTTACATTGTTTTTTGGAAAGCATAATATGTGAGATACATATTTAGCTCTTTGAGAATTTCTAGGCTGTGATCAAATGTTTATGTTATGAATGCATAGTTGTTACAGGATTGATATTCAGAGTATGACCATAGTCCAAAGCTCTTGCCATCTCTTGGTTCAGATGTTGTAGTTTGTTCTTGTTCCATGATTCAAAGAAGGGCTTCGCCCTCACTTCATAAAAGGGTCTCAATCTGATATCACGGAGAAGTCTTTATTCCAAGAGTCTATTGATGAGTTATACTGCTATGAATGAGTATATGTATATTTGTTCTAACCTTTTCTTTTCAGATCTCTCTCCCTGCAGTTCCCTACCCTAATTCCCTTCCTCCCGCCTGGCTTCACCATAACTCTATGCTATAGCTTTCTGAGTTGGTGACGCCGGGAGGTGAGCCTTTTGTTCAGCAACGTGCAGATCCCGAGGAAAGGACACTGTGACAAGGGTATTCTTCCAGTCTATTTGAAGCACAGGTGCATTGTCAAAGGGGACATAGGAAGGGGAGCAATGGCAGTTCAAGGTGGACAGGGTGACACAGTGGGAAACACAGGTGACAATCAGGAGAGTCTCATTTCGTGGTGGGGGTCTTGGCAATAGTCTGTGGCTTCTGCCTGGATCACAGGGAATGTTTGCGGGGTGGTTCATCTTCTGCAGGGGAAGGGGTGCTGGTGGCCTGTTAGTCCTGTGGAGGGGCCTCCTGTCCACTAGTGGCAATGGAGGTGGGAAGCTGTTCAGATGTCTGGCTAGTGGCAGGGGCCCTCTGTTGTGAGACTGCCTCCCTCATAATGTTGGCAATGTCTGCCAGCACCCCTGCTATGGAGACCAGGGTGGTGTAGATGGCCTGCAAGTCATCCCTGATCCCCTGGTACTGTCCCTCCTGCAGCCGCCTGTTCTCCTGCACGTTGTCCAGGATCTGCCCCAGCATATCCTGGGAATGTTGGTAGGCTCCCAGGATCTTGGTGAGTGCCTCTTGGAGAGTTGGTTCCCTGGGCCTGCCCACTGCCACTGACCCCAGGTACCTAATTGTTTTGGGGGCAAGGTGTGCCCTGGGGTCCTTGTAGTGGTGGACACACTGCTGATTGACGTGTCCTGGGTACGCTGGGTGGATGCTGTGGTGGTGTGTAACTGTGGCTGGGTAACCGACTGTCCAGAGGTCCCTGACAGGCCAGGTTGGTCATCCAGATCCAGGCGACCAGAGTTGCTGTCATCACTGAGGGCCTCTTCAGTTGGGGGACTGGATATTGTGGCACCTCTTCGCCGCTGACATTGGCTGAGATACCTGTGGGAATGTAAATGCTGTGTTATTGTTTCTGTGTGTGATATATTGTGAATCAGTGGGTTGTTCTCTTTATTTGTATTTGCCCTGGCAGCTTTCACTTGTGTACGTTGGTGTATGGTAGGATGATGAGTTCTCTCTAGTGTGCATGCTTTAGTGATAAGTGTCCATGCAGGTCTGTGAGTGGTGTCCATGCATTGGTATGGCATGCAGGGCTTGGCATTGGGATGAGTGAGATGTGATGGTGGGGTGTGTGGGAGGTGGTGGAGTGATGGGAGTGAGGGTGGGGGTATGTGATGGCATTCAGGTAAGGGGGTAGTAGTAGTATAAAGTTGACTTACCAGAGTCCAGTCCTCCTGCTACTCCGGACAGGTCCTCAGGATGCATGATTGCCAAGACTTGCTCCTCCCATGTTGTTAGTTGTAGGGGAGGAGGTGGGGGTCCCCGGCCAGTCTTCTGTACAGCGAGTTGGTGTCTTGTTGAAATGGAACTCACCTTCCCCAGTAGGTCGTCCCACCTCTTCCTGATGTCGTCCCTTGTTCTGGGGTGCTGTCCCACAGCGTTGACCCCGCCCACAATTCTCCATCATAGCTCCATCTTCCTAGCAATGGATATCTGCTGCACCTGTGCTCCAAATACCTGTGGCTCTACCCTGATGATTTCCTTCACCATGACCCTTAGCTCCTCCTCTGAGAATCTGGGGTGTCTTTGTAGTGCCATGGGTGTTGTGTGAGTTGTGTAGGTGAGGGTATGTAGGGTGATGTGTTGGGGTGTGTGATGTGAGGTGTGTGTGTGGTGTATAGATGTAGGTGGTGTGTGGCTCTGGTTTTGTCTGTAGTTGTGGTGTCTGTCTCGTGCCAGTGGTTTGTATTCATAAGGGGTTGTGGGTAATATGGTTATGTGTTTTATAGGGGTATGGGTGTGTGGGTATGGTGTGTGTATGGGTGTCAGGTGTGTGTTATTTAAATTGTCCAATGTGGTGTTGTTTTGAATGTCCGCCGTGATGACTCGTGGGTCATAATGTGGTGGGTGTTGTTCTGTTGGCACAACTGTGTGGGTTTGGATACCGCCAGTTTATCACGGACCTTTGGTGTGCAGACTTGTGTCTGTTGCTGAACAGTGACGGATTGGTGGGTGGGTGTCATAATATGGTGAACGGATATCAGCCGCGGTGGCGGTATGTTGCCAGCATGGCAGTAAGTGGGATTTACCGCCAATGTCATAATGAGGGCCTTTGTGTTTGCTTATACCACTCAAACAATTGTGTTAACACATGAATATCTTTCTAAATTGTCTTTAGATCATATTTTTTTATTTTTCTAATTGACTACCAATTGTTACAAATTTCTAAAGTAATTGTTATGGCCCTGGTTAGGTCCCTACAACTTTACAAAAAGTGTAAAAGTCTTTGTCTTAGTTTGTTATCTAAAAAGGGGAATTCTAAATTCTACAAATGTCCCAACTTTATTAATATAAAATGTCTGACACAGAGGCCAGAACCCAGGAGCTCATCCTGGAACTGTAGTGTAGCCATTTTTAGTGCCATTTTAGTGTAGCGTTATGCACGTTAGGTTTTCATATTAGGCCTCTGTGCACTTTACCCTAGACACGTTTTTATTTCGTCTCGCACTGTTATTTTATAATAACCAGTTTTACGGTCTTGTTTTATTCTTTCTATCACACTGTTTAGCCTAGTTCAGCTCTGTGTTCGCAAACACTGCATTCTTTCTCACTCTGTGCTTCAGTCAAGGCTACAGTCTGGTACATTGCTAGTACACGTGGTAGAAGTTTAGTCTCTGGTGTTTGTAGACGATACACATCCTTACATAGGGACCTCTCCTTAGAACATCTGCGTGTTAGTTATAAAATCACTTTCTGGTCCTAGTACGGGCAGAGGGAGATTCCGACCAGTAACCCACAACTAGATGCTGACTGCCCCGTTGCAGATGCTGATGCAGCTTACAGGCCTTTGCTCAGGTATGAGGGTTGATGTCCTCCCGGGGAAACCTGAAAGGCAGGGTTAGAGCTTCCCATGCTGTGCTCATAATATAACTTAGAGAGAACTTAATATAGTTGCACTATGATAGCCTCATTCTTGTACTTCTCTCTCACCGGTACTATTTTAACCCCTTCGCTGCCAGGCCTTTTCCCCCTCCTGTGCCGAGCCTTTTTTTGGCTATTTGGAGCAGTTCGCACTTAGGCCCTCATAACTTTTTGTTCACATAAGCTACCCATGCCAAATTTGCGTCCTTTTTTTCCAACATCCTAGGGATTCTAGAGGTACCCAGACTTTGTGGGTTCCCCAGAAGTAGGCCAAGAAATTAGCCAAAAAACAGTGAAAATTTCATTTTTTTTAAAAAAATTGGAAAAATGGGCTGCAGAAGAAGGCTTGTGGTTTTTTCCCTGAAAAGGGCATCAACAAAGGGTTTGCGGTGATAAAATCACCAGCTTCCCAGCTTTCAGGAACAGGCAGACTTGAATCAGAAAACCCAATTTTTCAACCCAATTTTGGCATTTTACTGGGACATACCCCATTTTTACGATTTTTTGTGCTTTCAGCCTCCTTCCAGTCAGTGACAGAAATGGGCATGAAACCAATGCTGGATCCCATAAACCGCAACATTTCTGAAAAGTAGACAAAATTCTGAATTCATCAAGGGGTAATTTGTGTAGATCCTACAAGGGTTTCCTACAGAAAATAGCAACTGAAAAAGAAAAATATTGAAATTGAGGTGAAAAAAACATCAATTTTTCTCTAAGTTTTACTCTGTAACTTTTTCCTGCAATGTCAGATTTTCGAAAGCAATATACCGTTACGTCTGCTGGACTCTTCTGGTTGCGGGGATATATAGGGCTTGTAGGTTCATCAAGAACTCTAGGTACCCAGAGCCAATAAATGACCTGCACCCTGCAGTGGGTTTTCATTCTATGCCGGGTATACAGCAATTCATTTGCTGAAATATAAAGAGTAAAAAATAGCTATCAAGAAAACCTTTGTATTTCCAAAATGGGCACAAGATAAGGTGTTGAGAAGCAGTGGTTATTTGCACATCTCTGAATTCCGGGGTGCCCATACTAGCATGTGAATTACAGGGCATTTCTCAAATAGACGTCTTTTTTACACACTGTCTTACATTTGGAAGGGAAAAATGTAGGGAAAGACAAGGGGCAATAACACTTGTTTTGCTATTCTATGTTCCCCCAAGTCTCCCGATAAAAATGATACCTCACTTGTGTGGGTAGGCCTAGCGCCCGCGACAGGAAACGCCCCAAAGCGCAACGTGGACACATCACAGAAAACAGACCTGTTTTTAGCAAAGTGCCTACCTGTAGATTTTGGCCTCTAGCTCAGCCGCCACCTAGGGAAACCTACCAAACCTGTGCATTTCTGAAAACTAGAGACCTAGGGGAATCCAAGATGGGATGATTTGTGTGGCTCGGACCAGGTTCTGTTACCCAGAATCCTTTGCAAACCTCAAAATGTGGCTAAAAAAACACATGTTCCTCACATTTCTGTGGCAGAAAGTTCTGGAATCTGAGAGGAGCCACAAATTTCCTTCCACCCAGCGTTCCCCCACGTCTCCCGATAAAAATGATACCTCACTTGTGTGGGTAGGCCTAGCGCCCGCGACAGGAAACACCCCAAAGCGCAATGTGGACACATCACAGAAAACAGACCTGTTTTTAGCAAAGTGCCTACCTGTAGATTTTGGCCTCTAGCTCAGCCGCCACCTAGGGAAACCTACCAAACCTGTGCATTTCTGAAAACTAGAGACCTAGGGGAATCCAAGATGGGGTGATTTGTGCGGCTCGGACCAGGTTCTGTTACCCAGAATCCTTTGCAAAGCTCAAAAATTGGCTAAAAAAACACATATTCCTCACATTTCTGTTTCAGAAAGTGCTGGAATCTGAGAGGAGCCACAAATGTCCTTCCACCCAGCGTTCCCCCACGTCTCCCGATAAAAATGATACCTCACTTGTGTGGGTAGGCCTAGCGCCCGCGACAGGAAACGCCCCAAAGCGCAACGTGGACACATCACAGAAAACAGACCTGTTTTTAGCAAAGTGCCTACCTGTAGATTTTGGCCTCTAGCTCAGCCGCCACCTAGGGAAACCTACCAAACCTGTGCATTTCTGAAAACTAGAGACCTAGGGGAATCCAAGATGGGGTGATTTGTGTGGCTCGGACCAGGTTCTGTTACCCAGAATCCTTTGCAAACCTCAAAATTTGGCTAAAAAAACACACGTTCCTCACATTTCTGTGGCAGAAAGTTCTGGAATCTGAGAGGAGCCACAAATTTCCTTCCACCCAGCGTTCCCCCACGTCTGCCGATAAAAATGATACCTCACTTGTGTGGGTAGGCCTAGCGCCCGCGACAGGAAACACCCCAAAGCGCAATGTGGACACATCACAGAAAACAGACCTGTTTTTAGCAAAGTGCCTACCTGTAGATTTTGGCCTCTAGCTCAGCCGCCACCTAGGGAAACCTACCAAACCTGTGCATTTCTGAAAACTAGAGACCTAGGGGAATCCAAGATGGGGTGATTTGTGTGGCTCGGACCAGGTTCTGTTACCCAGAATCCTTTGCAAAGCTCAAAAATTGGCTAAAAAAACACATGTTCCTCACATTTCTGTGGCAGAAAGTTCTGGAATCTGAGAGGAGCCACAAATTTCCTTCCACCCAGCGTTCCCCCACGTCTCCCGATAAAAATGATACCTCACTTGTGTGGGTAGGCCTAGCGCCCGCGACAGGAAACGCCCCAAAGCGCAACGTGGACACCACCAAAATTTTGGAAGAAAACAGAGGTGTTTTTTGCGAAGTGACTACCTGTAGATTTTGGCCTCTAGCTCAGCCGGCACCTAGGGAAACCTACCAAACCTGTATATTTCTGAAAACTAGAGACCTAGGGGAATCCAAGGAGGGGTGACTGGCGGGGCTCGGACCAGGTTCTGTTACCCAGAATCCTTTGCAAAGCTCAAAAATTGGCTAAAAAAACACATGTTCCTCACATTTCTGTGGCAGAAAGTGCTGGAATCTGAGAGGAGCCACAAATGTCCTTCCACCCAGCGTTCCCCCACGTCTCCCGATAAAAATGATACCTCACTTGTGTGGGTAGGCCTAGCGCCCGCGACAGGAAACGCCCCAAAGCGCAACGTGGACACATCACAGAAAACAGACCTGTTTTTAGCAAAGTGCCTACCTGTAGATTTTGGCCTCTAGCTCAGCCGCCACCTAGGGAAACCTACCAAACCTGTGCATTTCTGAAAACTAGAGACCTAGGGGAATCCAAGGAGGGGTGACTGGCGGGGCTCAGACCAGGTTCTGTTACCCAGAATCCTTTGCAAAGCTCAAAATTGGCTAAAAAAACACATGTTCCTCACATTTCTGTGGCAGAAAGTTCTGGAATCCGAGAGGAGCCACAAATTTCCTTCCACCCAGCGTTCCCCCATGTCTCCCGATAAAAATGATACCTCACTTGTGTGGGTAGGCCTAGCGCCCGCGACAGGAAACGCCCCAAAGCGCAACGTGGACACATCACAGAAAACAGACCTGTTTTTAGCAAAGTGCCTACCTGTAGATTTTGGCCTCTAGCTCAGCCGCCACCTAGGGAAACCTACCAAACCTGTGCATTTCTGAAAACTAAAGACCTATGGGAATCCAAGGAGGGGTGACTGGCAGGGCTCGGACCAGGTTCTGTTACCCAGAATCCTTTGCAAAGCTCAAAAATTGGCTAAAAAAACACACGTTCCTCACATTTCTGTTGCAGAAAGTTCTGGAATCTGGGAGGAGCCACAAATTTCCTTCCACCCAGCGTTCCCCCACGTCTGCCGATAAAAATGATACCTCACTTGCGTGGGTAGGCCTAGCGCCCGCGACAGGAAACGCCCCAAAGCGCAACGTGGACACCACCAAAATTTTGGAAGAAAACAGAGGTGTTTTTTGCGAAGTGACTACCTGTAGATTTTGGCCTCTAGCTCAGCCGGCACCTAGGGAAACCTACCAAACCTGTACATTTCTGAAAACTAGAGACCTAGGGGAATCCAAGGAGGGGTGACTGGCGGGGCTCGGACCAGGTTCTGTTACCCAGAATCCTTTGCAAAGCTCAAAAATTGGCTAAAAAAACACATGTTCCTCACATTTCTGTGGCAGAAAGTTCTGGAATCCGAGAGGAGCCACAAATTTCCTTCCACCCAGCGTTCCCCCACGTCTCCCGATAAAAATGATACCTCACTTGTGTGGGTAGGCCTAGCGCCCGCGACAGGAAACGCCCCAAAGCGCAACGTGGACACATCACAGAAAACAGACCTGTTTTTAGCAAAGTGCCTACCTGTAGATTTGGCCTCTAGCTCAGCCGCCACCTAGGGAAACCTACCAAACTTGTGCATTTCTGAAAACTAGAGACCTAGGGGAATCCAAGGAGGGGTGACTGGCGGGGCTCGGACCAGGTTCTGTTACCCAGAATCCTTTGCAAAGCTCTAAAATTGGCTAAAAAAACACATGTTCCTCACATTTCTGTGGCAGAAAGTTCTGGAATCTGGGAGGAGCCACAAATTTCCTTCCACCCAGCGTTACCCCAAGTCTCCTGATAAAAATGATACCTCACTTGCGTGGGTAGGCCTAGCGCCCGCGACAGGAAACGCCCCAAAGTGCAACGTGGACACCACCAAAATTTTGGAAGAAAACAGAGGTGTTTTTTGCGAAGTGACTACCTGTAGATTTTGGCCTCTAGCTCAGCCGGCACCTAGGGAAACCTACCAAACCTGTACATTTCTGAAAACTAGAGACCTAGGGGAATCCAAGGAGGGGTGACTGGTGGGGCTCGGACCAGGTTCTGTGACCCAGAATCCTTTGCAAAGCTCAAAAATTGGCTAAAAAAACACATGTTCCTCACATTTCTGTGGCAGAAAGTTCTGGAATCCGAGAGGAGCCACAAATTTCCTTCCACCCAGCGTTCCCCCACGTCTCCCGATAAAAATGATACCTCACTTGTGTGGGTAGGCCTAGCGCCCGCGACAGGAAACGCCCCAAAGCGCAACGTGGACACATCACAGAAAACAGACCTGTTTTTAGCAAAGTGCCTACCTGTAGATTTTGGCCTCTAGCTCAGCCGCCACCTAGGGAAACCTACCAAACCTGTGCATTTCTGAAAACTAGAGACCTAGGGGAATCCAAGGAGGGGTGACTGGCGGGGCTCGGACCAGGTTCTGTTACCCAGAATCCTTTGCAAAGCTCAAAAATTGGCTAAAAAAACACATGTTCCTCACATTTCTGTGGCAGAAAGTTCTGGAATCCGAGAGGAGCCACAAATTTCCTTCCACCCAGCGTTCCCCCACGTCTCCCGATAAAAATGATACCTCACTTGTGTGGGTAGGCCTAGCGCCCGCGACAGGAAACGCCCCAAAGCGCAACGTGGACACATCACAGAAAACAGACCTGTTTTTAGCAAAGTGCCTACCTGTAGATTTTGGCCTGTAGCTCAGCCGCCACCTAGGGAAACCTACCAAACCTGTGCATTTCTGAAAACTAGAGACCTAGGGGAATCCAAGATGGGGTGATTTGTGTGGCTCGGACCAGGTTCTGTTACCCAGAATCCTTTGCAAACCTCAAAATTTGGCTAAAAAAACACATGTTCCTCACATTTCTGTGGCAGAAAGTTCTGGAATCTGAGAGGGGCCACAAATTTCCTTCTACCCAGCGTTCCCCCACGTCTCCCGATAAAAATGATACCTCACTTGTGTGGGTAGGCCTAGCGCCCGCGACAGGAAACGCCCCAAAGCGCAGCGTGGACACATCACATTTTTTCATTGAAAACAGTGCCTACCTGTAGTTTTTGGCCTGTAGCTCAGCCAGCACCTAGGGAAACCTACCAAACCTGTGCATTTCTGAAAACTAGAGACCTAGGGGAATCCAAGATGGGGTGACTTGAGGGGCTCTGACCAGGTTCTGTTACCCAGAATCCTTTCCAAACCTCAAATATTGGCTAAAAAAACGCATTTTTCACACATTTCGGTGACAGAAAGTTCTGGAATCTGAGTGGAGCCACAAATTTCCTTCCACCCAGCGTTCCCCCAAGTCTCCCGATAAAAATGATACCTCAGTTGTGTGGGTGGGCCAGGTGCCTCCAACAGAATAAGGCCCAAAACTTGTAGAGATACAGGGGATAGTACTGCGAGTTTATAAGGACATATTCTTTTATACATCTTTAGACTGACTCTGCTTTGGGGACCCACATACGTGAGGTGTCATTTTATTTGGGAGACTGAGGGGAACACTGGGGAGTAGGAATTTTGTGCTGGAGTGGTGATCGTACGAAGAAAAGTCAGGAAAATATGCTTTTTTTAAGCACATTTTGAGGTTTACAGAGGAGTCTGGGTAAGAAAATGTTGGGGGATCCACGCAAGCCACTCCTCCCTAGACTCCTTGGGGTGTCTAGTTTTAAAAAATGTCTGGGTTTGGTAGGTTTCCCTAGATGAAGGCCGCACACAGGACCAAAAACATAGGTGCCCTCTCCCCCCCCAAACACAGGTAGTTTTGTAATATATCGTTTTGATGTGCCCACATACGTCCGTGATGTGCCAAACAC
Source organism: Pleurodeles waltl (assembly GCF_031143425.1). Classification (NCBI taxonomy): domain Eukaryota; kingdom Metazoa; phylum Chordata; class Amphibia; order Caudata; family Salamandridae; genus Pleurodeles; species Pleurodeles waltl. The sequence goes on from NC_090442.1 coordinate 632,097,781, forward strand.
TAAAATTTTGAAAAGAAACACACTTAGGTTATGTGAAAAAGACCCCTCACCCACCAACCAAGTTGGTGGCATGCTTCATCATCGGGGTCCCACCTGAGGCACCTAGCGTGTCATAGGTGTGCTGCGACGCCTGATTACAGCGGAGCAGGTTTGGTCATTTTTACCACACATACTGGTTGGATTTGGCACGAGGGTGAGTGATGGTTCAGTGGATCAAATTTTACTAACAAGAGCTTTCACAAAAATGAAAAGCACTGTTAGTAACTGAAAGGCAAAAAACTGAACCAATGACTCACAGCTCGTGAGCTGTAAAGCCGCGACAAGGCACCAACCGCTTTACAGTCCATTCACACAACTTTCATACATGACACACACAAGGCCATTCACACCGCCAGCCACGGGCCCAGCACATTACAACACTCACATCGACAGACAGCGCCACTCAAGGGCCCATCACTTACATACGCCCACATGCCTGATACAACAATCACACCAGCTGATGGGAGTGTGTGGACTGGTGTTTGGCTGGCAGTGTGTTGCAGTAGCCAACATCAAGTCAATATGTACAGTCTCAGCCAAGCCCCACTCCACACACAATGGCATCATATATTTTTTTTTTTTTTTAAACAGAGGAACCCCTAACTAAGTAGAAAGAATTACAAAACAACAAACACAAAAGCTCTAACTAACAACATGACAGAAATGCTAACCATGAAACTAAACACATGAAAATACAAAACAGACATGAGTTTACACTCATGGTTGTTCCCAGAAATTCTTCTGGGTGTGGTAATTCTTAAAACAAGCACCGACACACAGCCCAGGCTTTGAAGGACAATCTGGGCAGTACATTCGAGACTCCCTCCGGATACCTCTTCGAAAACACACTCTACATTTCTTAGCTGGAAAGTCTTTTTTGGGTGTGGGAGGAATGTGCTCAGCAAAGTGGCGATCTTTCAATCTAGCCACATCCTCCACCACTGCTTCTCTAGGAACTCTGGCCTGTTCCACCACAATAAGGCTCTCTATCACTGACTCCTGAAATTTCACAAATGTCATCTTTGAGTCTGGAGACCTATCCCTAAACACAATAAAAGCATTGAAGGTTGCTAAGTGGAAGAGGTGAAGTGCTAACTTCTTATACCAAACATAAGACTTACGAATAGCAGTATAAGGTTCCAACCTCTGGTCAACTCTATCTACACCTCCCATGTGCTTATTATAATCTAAAATGCACACAGGTTTGCGCACTTCAGCAACCTGGCCCCAAACAGTCACAGGGGAAGTACTCTCATCATGGATGGTACTTAGCATGTAGACATCCCTCTTGTCTGAAAATTTCAAAGCTAGCAGCTCCTCGTTCCGCAAGGCACAGCACTGTCCCCTCTCAAGTTTTTTACAGACAAGCTCCCTTGGATAGCCTTTCCGGTTAGAACGGATTGTGCCACAAGCAACTGTGTCCACTCTAAACAATTCCTTGAACAACTGCACACCAGTGTAGAAGTTATCTACATACAAATGGTGACCTTTGTTGAACAGTCGTCTACCAAGATCCCACACTATTTTCTCAGTAACTCCAAAAGTGGGAGGACAACCAGGGGGGTCAATATTGGAATCCCTACCAGTGTACACACGGAAACTATACACATATCCTGTCCTACTTTCAGACAGCATATACAATTTAATTCCATATCGTGCCCTTTTGCTAGGAATGTACTGCCTAAAAACCAAACGACCCTTGAAGAGGACCAAAGACTCGTCCACACTTATCTCTTTGCCTGGAACATAGACCTCCGAAAACCGATCTACAAAATGATCAAGGACAGGCCTAATCTTAAAAAGACGGTCAGAATCTGGGTGATCTCGTGGCAAGGCTAATGCATTGTCAACAAAATGCAGCATCCTAAGAAGAAGCAAATACCGATTACGACTCATGGTAGCTGGAAATATAGCTGTTGCCATCAAGGGACTAGTAGACCAATAAGAAGCCAGTGACGGCTTCCTTATCAACCCCATCAAAAAAGTCAAACCCAAAAACTTTTTTAGCTCCTCCAAATTTGTGGGAATCCACTGGGCAGCTCTAGAGTGTGGCCTAAGTCTAGCAGCGTTGTCCCTCAAATGCTGCTCCGCATACAAATTAGTCTGCTCAACAATCTCTTCCAAAAACACATCATCCATGAATAACTCAAAGAAATTGATAGGCATAAAGTTCTCTGTATTGGCGTTACACCCCGGGAGACCAGTAAAGGCAGGCAACTCTGGCTGCTCCATGTTTGGGGAAACCCAGACATCAGGTCTTCTAACGGGAAACCTTTCAGCCCCAGGTTGCTGCACTATTGGCACATCAATGTCCTCCTCTAAAACAGAACCTTCATCTGCACTGAGTGTGGCTTCATCATCAGAAGATTCCCCTCCAACAGAAACATCACTGCCAGAATCTCTGACTTCCTCCTCTGCCTCAGATGCAGAGTCCGTCTCATAGTCATGATCAGACTGTGACTCAAAAAGCATACCAACCACCTGCTGAGCGGTCATCCTGCGGCTAGCCATGATCTCTCCTGCTAAAATTAACTGGACAAATTCACCACCAACAACCAGCACTGTGTAAGACAAGTAACAAAGTGTAGCTTTGTTAGTAAGAGTTACAAACTCAAAAACTATACCGCTCACTTGCCTGAAAAAGCTTGATTCACCAGCAACTACACAGCAATCACCAATGATATCCCACTAAAAATAAAGAAAGAAAGGCAAATTAGAAATAAGACAAAACAAATATCATTGTGCACAAACCTAAGGACAATTTCACACACAATCCTGCATTTAGTACACCCCCTACAAACATGTCATTCATGCATGGCAACAATACTCCTTTGGAGTAAATTGTTTTTACTTACCTAAAACATGCAACTGTGCAAACTGCAGGTCAACCACCGCCAAAACCGCAAGGAGCCACAGCAAATAAAGCAAAAGCTTTGAACTAGAACAAAAAGGAGGAAAACATTTTTTATCACAAATGCAAAGACTTCTTCAGTTGACAAACACCCCACCATCAAACATTTTAGAAATTGGTGCCTAAGTGGATTCTGCCATAGGGGCAGATGGGCCTACTAAAAAAATAGGCCTGTCTGCCCCAAGGAAGCCAAAAAATACCTTTAGTACTGTGTCCCCATGGAGAGCGACCCTTGCCAAAGGGGACAGCCCTCAAACAAAAAAAACACACACAACACTATCCCTGGTGCCTAAGTGGCTTCTGCCCCCTTGGGGGCAGGTGGTTCTAGAAAAATAGGCCCATCTGCCCCCCCTGACCAACAGGTCAATGCCCCCCTTGGGGGGACGCCCGTGCCCAAGGGGACGCCCCCACACAAAAATAAACACATAAAAAAAAATCCCTGGCGTTCTAGTGGTTTCTGCCCCCCTTGGGGGCAGATCAGCCTAAAAATAATAGGCTGATCTGTCTCCAAGGGGTGCAGAAATGGCCTGGGTACATGTGCCCCCAAAGTGGGGGGCGACCCTTGCCCAAGCCCCCCCCCATCCACTAACACACACACACACACTATCCCTGGTGTCTACGTGGCTTCTGCCCCCCTTGGGGGCAGGTGGGTCTAGAAAAATAGGCCCATCTGCCCCCAGGGGGGGCAGAAATGGCCAACAGGTCAATGCCCCCCTTGGGGGGGCGCCCGTGCACAAGGGGACGCCCCCACACAAAAATAAACACATAAAAAAAAATCCCTGGCGTTCTAGTGGTTTCTGCCCCCCTTGGGGGCAGATCAGCCTAAAAATAATAGGCTGATCTGTCTCCAAGGGGTGCAGAAATGGCCTGGGTACATGTGCCCCCAAAGTGGGATCCTTTGCAAAGCTCAAAAATTGGCTAAAAAAACACATGTTCCTCACATTTCTGTGGCAGAAAGTTCTGGAATCCGAGAGGAGCCACAAATTTCCTTCACCCAGCGTTCCCCCACGTCTCCCGATAAAAATGATACCTCACTTGTGTGGGTAGGCCTAGCGCCCGCGACAGGAAACGCCCCAAAGCGCAACGTGGACACATCACAGAAAACAGACCTGTTTTTAGCAAAGTGCCTACCTGTAGATTTTGGCCTCTAGCTCAGCCGCCACCTAGGGAAACCTACCAAACCTGTGCATTTCTGAAAACTAGAGACCTAGGGGAATCCAAGGAGGGGTGACTGGCGGGGCTCGGACCAGGTTCTGTTACCCAGAATCCTTTGCAAAGCTCAAAAATTGGCTAAAAAAACACATGTTCCTCACATTTCTGTGGCAGAAAGTTCTGGAATCCGAGAGGAGCCACAAATTTCCTTCCACCCAGCGTTCCCCCACGTCTCCCGATAAAAATGATACCTCACTTGTGTGGGTAGGCCTAGCGCCCGCGACAGGAAACGCCCCAAAGCGCAACGTGGACACATCACAGAAAACAGACCTGTTTTTAGCAAAGTGCCTACCTGTAGATTTTGGCCTCTAGCTCAGCCGCCACCTAGGGAAACCTACCAAACTTGTGCATTTCTGAAAACTAGAGACCTAGGGGAATCCAAGGAGGGGTGACTGGCGGGGCTCGGACCAGGTTCTGTTACCCAGAATCCTTTGCAAAGCTCAAAAATTGGCTAAAAAAACACATGTTCCTCTCATTTCTGTGGCAGAAAGTTCTGGAATCTGGGAGGAGCCACAAATTTCCTTCCACCCAGCGTTCCCCCAAGTCTCCCGATAAAAATGATACCTCACTTGCGTGGGTAGGCCTAGCGCCCGCGACAGGAAACGCCCCAAAGCGCAACGTGGACACCACCAAAATTTTGGAAGAAAACAGAGGTGTTTTTTGCGAAGTGACTACCTGTAGATTTTGGCCTCTAGCTCAGCCGGCACCTAGGGAAACCTACCAAACCTGTACATTTCTGAAAACTAGAGACCTAGGGGAATCCAAGGAGGGGTGACTGGCGGGGCTCGGACCAGGTTCTGTTACCCAGAATCCTTTGCAAAGCTCAAAAATTGGCTAAAAAAACACATGTTCCTCACATTTCTGTGGCAGAAAGTTCTGGAATCCGAGAGGAGCCACAAATTTCCTTCCACCCAGCGTTCCCCCACGTCTCCCGATAAAAATGATACCTCACTTGTGTGGGTAGGCCTAGCGCCCGCGACAGGAAACGCCCCAAAGCGCAACGTGGACACATCACAGAAAACAGACCTGTTTTTAGCAAAGTGCCTACCTGTAGATTTTGGCCTCTAGCTCAGCCGCCACCTAGGGAAACCTACCAAACCTGTGCATTTCTGAAAACTAGAGACCTAGGGGAATCCAAGGAGGGGTGACTGGCGGGGCTCGGACCAGGTTCTGTTACCCAGAATCCTTTGCAAAGCTCAAAAATTGGCTAAAAAAACACATGTTCCTCACATTTCTGTGGCAGAAAGTTCTGGAATCTGGGAGGAGCCACAAATTTCCTTCCACCCAGCGTTCCCCCAAGTCTCCCGATAAAAATGATACCTCACTTGCGTGGGTAGGCCTAGCGCCCGCGACAGGAAACGCCCTAAAGCGCAACGTGGACACCACCAAAATTTTGGAAGAAAACAGAGGTGTTTTTTGCGAAGTGACTACCTGTAGATTTTGGCCTCTAGCTCAGCCGGCACCTAGGGAAACCTACCAAACCTGTACATTTCTGAAAACTAGAGACCTAGGGGAATCCAAGGAGGGGTGACTGGCGGGGCTCGGACCAGGTTCTGTTACCCAGAATCCTTTGCAAAGCTCAAAAATTGGCTAAAAAAACACATGTTCCTCACATTTCTGTGGCAGAAAGTTCTGGAATCCGAGAGGAGCCACAAATTTCCTTCCACCCAGCGTTCCCCCACGTCTCCCGATAAAAATGATACCTCACTTGTGTGGGTAGGCCTAGCGCCCGCGACAGGAAACGCCCCAAAGCGCAACGTGGACACATCACAGAAAACAGACCTGTTTTTAGCAAAGTGCCTACCTGTAGATTTTGGCCTCTAGCTCAGCCGCCACCTAGGGAAACCTACCAAAACTGTGCATTTCTGAAAACTAGAGACCTAGGGGAATCCAAGGAGGGGTGACTGGCGGGGCTCGGACCAGGTTCTGTTACCCAGAATCCTTTGCAAAGCTCAAAAATTGGCTAAAAAAACACATGTTCCTCACATTTCTGTGGCAGAAAGTTCTGGAATCCGAGAGGAGCCACAAATTTCCTTCCACCCAGCGTTCCCCCACGTCTCCCGATAAAAATGATACCTCACTTGTGTGGGTAGGCCTAGCGCCCGCGACAGGAAACGCCCCAAAGCGCAACGTGGACTCATCACAGAAAACAGACCTGTTTTTAGCAAAGTGCCTACCTGTAGATTTTGGCCTGTAGCTCAGCCGCCACCTAGGGAAACCTACCAAACCTGTGCATTTCTGAAAACTAGAGACCTAGGGGAATCCAAGATGGGGTGATTTGTGTGGCTCGGACCAGGTTCTGTTACCCAGAATCCTTTGCAAACCTCAAAATTTGGCTAAAAAAACACATGTTCCTCACATTTCTGTGGCAGAAAGTTCTGGAATCTGAGATGGGCCACAAATTTCCTTCCACCCAGCGTTCCGCCACGTCTCCCGATAAAAATGATACCTCACTTGTGTGGGTAGGCCTAGCGCCCGCGACAGGAAACGCCCCAAAGCGCAGCGTGGACACATCACATTTTTTCATTGAAAACAGTGCCTACCTGTAGTTTTTGGCCTGTAGCTCAGCCAGCACCTAGGGAAACCTACCAAACCTGTGCATTTCTGAAAACTAGAGACCTAGGGGAATCCAAGATGGGGTGACTTGAGGGGCTCTGACCAGGTTCTGTTACCCAGAATCCTTTCCAAACCTCAAATATTGGCTAAAAAAACGCATTTTTCACACATTTCGGTGACAGAAAGTTCTGGAATCTGAGTGGAGCCACAAATTTCCTTCCACCCAGCGTTCCCCCAAGTCTCCCGATAAAAATGATACCTCAGTTGTGTGGGTGGGCCAGGTGCCTCCAACAGAATAAGGCCCAAAACTTGTAGACATACAGGGGATAGTACTGCGAGTTTATAAGGACATATTCTTTTATACATCTTTAGACTGACTCTGCTTTGGGGACCCACATACGTGAGGTGTCATTTTATTTGGGAGACTGAGGGGAACACTGGGGAGTAGGAATTTTGTGCTGGAGTGGTGATCGTACGAAGAAAAGTCAGGAAAATATGCTTTTTTTAAGCACATTTTGAGGTTTACAGAGGAGTCTGGGTAAGAAAATGTTGGGGGATCCACGCAAGCCACTCCTCCCTAGACTCCTTGGGGTGTCTAGTTTTAAAAAATGTCTGGGTTTGGTAGGTTTCCCTAGATGAAGGCCGCACACAGGACCAAAAACATAGGTGCCCTCTCCCCCCCCAAACACAGGTAGTTTTGTAATATATCGTTTTGATGTGCCCACATACGTCCGTGATGTGCCAAACACTAAAATTTTGAAAAGAAACACACTTAGGTTATGTGAAAAAGACCCCTCACCCACCAACCAAGTTGGTGGCATGCTTCATCATCGGGGTCCCACCTGAGGCACCTAGCGTGTCATAGGTGTGCTGCGACGCCTGATTACAGCGGAGCAGGTTTGGTCATTTTTACCACACATACTGGTTGGATTTGGCACGAGGGTGAGTGATGGTTCAGTGGATCAAATTTTACTAACAAGAGCTTTCACAAAAATGAAAAGCACTGTTAGTAACTGAAAGGCAAAAAACTGAACCAATGACTCACAGCTCGTGAGCTGTAAAGCCGCGACAAGGCACCAACCGCTTTACAGTCCATTCACACAACTTTCATACATGACACACACAAGGCCATTCACACCGCCAGCCACGGGCCCAGCACATTACAACACTCACATCGACAGACAGCGCCACTCAAGGGCCCATCACTTACATACGCCCACATGCCTGATACAACAATCACACCAGCTGATGGGAGTGTGTGGACTGGTGTTTGGCTGGCAGTGTGTTGCAGTAGCCAACATCAAGTCAATATGTACAGTCTCAGCCAAGCCCCACTCCACACACAATGGCATCATATTTTTTTTTTTTTTTTTAAACAGAGGAACCCCTAACTAAGTAGAAAGAATTACAAAACAACAAACACAAAAGCTCTAACTAACAACATGACAGAAATGCTAACCATGAAACTAAACACATGAAAATACAAAACAGACATGAGTTTACACTCATGGTTGTTCCCAGAAATTCTTCTGGGTGTGGTAATTCTTAAAACAAGCACCGACACACAGCCCAGGCTTTGAAGGACAATCTGGGCAGTACATTCGAGACTCCCTCCGGATACCTCTTCGAAAACACACTCTACATTTCTTAGCTGGAAAGTCTTTTTTGGGTGTGGGAGGAATGTGCTCAGCAAAGTGGCGATCTTTCAATCTAGCCACATCCTCCACCACTGCTTCTCTAGGAACTCTGGCCTGTTCCACCACAATAAGGCTCTCTATCACTGACTCCTGAAATTTCACAAATGTCATCTTTGAGTCTGGAGACCTATCCCTAAACACAATAAAAGCATTGAAGGTTGCTAAGTGGAAGAGGTGAAGTGCTAACTTCTTATACCAAACATAAGACTTACGAATAGCAGTATAAGGTTCCAACCTCTGGTCAACTCTATCTACACCTCCCATGTGCTTATTATAATCTAAAATGCACACAGGTTTGCGCACTTCAGCAACCTGGCCCCAAACAGTCACAGGGGAAGTACTCTCATCATGGATGGTACTTAGCATGTAGACATCCCTCTTGTCTGAAAATTTCAAAGCTAGCAGCTCCTCGTTCCGCAAGGCACAGCACTGTCCCCTCTCAAGTTTTTTACAGACAAGCTCCCTTGGATAGCCTTTCCGGTTAGAACGGATTGTGCCACAAGCAACTGTGTCCACTCTAAACAATTCCTTGAACAACTGCACACCAGTGTAGAAGTTATCTACATACAAATGGTGACCTTTGTTGAACAGTCGTCTACCAAGATCCCACACTATTTTCTCAGTAACTCCAAAAGTGGGAGGACAACCAGGGGGGTCAATATTGGAATCCCTACCAGTGTACACACGGAAACTATACACATATCCTGTCCTACTTTCAGACAGCATATACAATTTAATTCCATATCGTGCCCTTTTGCTAGGAATGTACTGCCTAAAAACCAAACGACCCTTGAAGAGGACCAAAGACTCGTCCACACTTATCTCTTTGCCTGGAACATAGACCTCCGAAAACCGATCTACAAAATGATCAAGGACAGGCCTAATCTTAAAAAGACGGTCAGAATCTGGGTGATCTCGTGGCAAGGCTAATGCATTGTCAACAAAATGCAGCATCCTAAGAAGAAGCAAATACCGATTACGACTCATGGTAGCTGGAAATATAGCTGTTGCCATCAAGGGACTAGTAGACCAATAAGAAGCCAGTGACGGCTTCCTTATCAACCCCATCAAAAAAGTCAAACCCAAAAACTTTTTTAGCTCCTCCAAATTTGTGGGAATCCACTGGGCAGCTCTAGAGTGTGGCCTAAGTCTAGCAGCGTTGTCCCTCAAATGCTGCTCCGCATACAAATTAGTCTGCTCAACAATCTCTTCCAAAAACACATCATCCATGAATAACTCAAAGAAATTGATAGGCATAAAGTTCTCTGTATTGGCGTTACACCCCGGGAGACCAGTAAAGGCAGGCAACTCTGGCTGCTCCATGTTTGGGGCAACCCAGACATCAGGTCTTCTAACGGGAAACCTTTCAGCCCCAGGTTGCTGCACTATTGGCACATCAATGTCCTCCTCTAAAACAGAACCTTCATCTGCACTGAGTGTGGCTTCATCATCAGAAGATTCCCCTCCAACAGAAACATCACTGCCAGAATCTCTGACTTCCTCCTCTGCCTCAGATGCAGAGTCCGTCTCATAGTCATGATCAGACTGTGACTCAAAAAGCATACCAACCACCTGCTGAGCGGTCATCCTGCGGCTAGCCATGATCTCTCCTGCTAAAATTAACTGGACAAATTCACCACCAACAACCAGCACTGTGTAAGACAAGTAACAAAGTGTAGCTTTGTTAGTAAGAGTTACAAACTCAAAAACTATACCGCTCACTTGCCTGAAAAAGCTTGATTCACCAGCAACTACACAGCAATCACCAATGATATCCCACTAAAAAGAAAGAAAGAAAGGCAAATTAGAAATAAGACAAAACAAATATCATTGTGCACAAACCTAAGGACAATTTCACACACAATCCTGCATTTAGTACACCCCCAACAAACATGTCATTCATGCATGGCAACAATACTCCTTTGGAGTAAATTGTTTTTACTTACCTAAAACATGCAACTGTGCAAACTGCAGGTCAACCACCGCCAAAACCGCAAGGAGCCACAGCAAATAAAGCAAAAGCTTTGAACTAGAACAAAAAGGAGGAAAACATTTTTTATCACAAATGCAAAGACTTCTTCAGTTGACAAACACCCCACCATCAAACATTTTAGAAATTGGTGCCTAAGTGGATTCTGCCATAGGGGCAGATGGGCCTACTAAAAAAATAGGCCTGTCTGCCCCAAGGAAGCCAAAAAATACCTTTAGTACTGTGTCCCCATGGAGAGCGACCCTTGCCAAAGGGGACAGCCCTCAAACAAAAAAAACACACACAACACTATCCCTGGTGCCTAAGTGGCTTCTGCCCCCTTGGGGGCAGGTGGTTCTAGAAAAATAGGCCCATCTGCCCCCAGGGGGGGCAGAAATGGCCAACAGGTCAATGCCCCCCTTGGGGGGACGCCCGTGCCCAAGGGGACGCCCCCACACAAAAATAAACACATAAAAAAAAATCCCTGGCGTTCTAGTGGTTTCTGCCCCCCTTGGGGGCAGATCAGCCTAAAAATAATAGGCTGATCTGTCTCCAAGGGGTGCAGAAATGGCCTGGGTACATGTGCCCCCAAAGTGGGGTCCTTTGCAAAGCTCAAAAATTGGCTAAAAAAACACATGTTCCTCACATTTCTGTGGCAGAAAGTTCTGGAATCCGAGAGGAGCCACAAATTTCCTTCCACCCAGCGTTCCCCCACGTCTCCCGATAAAAATGATACCTCACTTGTGTGGGTAGGCCTAGCGCCCGCGACAGGAAACGCCCCAAAGCGCAACGTGGACACATCACAGAAAACAGACCTGTTTTTAGCAAAGTGCCTACCTGTAGATTTTGGCCTCTAGCTCAGCCGCCACCTAGGGAAACCTACCAAACCTGTACATTTCTGAAAACTAGAGACCTAGGGGAATCCAAGGAGGGGTGACTGGCGGGGCTCGGACCAGGTTCTGTTACCCAGAATCCTTTGCAAAGCTCAAAAATTGGCTAAAAAAACACATGTTCCTCACATTTCTGTGGCAGAAAGTTCTGGAATTCGAGAGGAGCCACAAATTTCCTTCCACCCAGCGTTCCCCCACGTCTCCCGATAAAAATGATACCTCACTTGTGTGGGTAGGCCTAGCGCCCGCGACAGGAAACGCCCCAAAGCGCAACGTGGACACATCACAGAAAACAGACCTGTTTTTAGCAAAGTGCCTACCTGTAGATTTTGGCCTCTAGCTCAGCCGCCACCTAGGGAAACCTACCAAACCTGTGCATTTCTGAAAACTAGAGACCTAGGGGAATCCAAGGAGGGGTGACTGGCGGGGCTCGGACCAGGTTCTGTTACCCAGAATCCTTTGCAAAGCTCAAAAATTGGCTAAAAAAACACATGTTCCTCACATTTCTGTGGCAGAAAGTTCTGGAATCTGGGAGGAGCCACAAATTTCCTTCCACCCAGCGTTCCCCCAAGTCTCCCGATAAAAATGATACCTCACTTGCGTGTGTAGGCCTAGCGCCCGCGACAGGAAACGCCCCAAAGCGCAACGTGGACACCACCAAAATTTTGGAAGAAAACAGAGGTGTTTTTTGCGAAGTGACTACCTGTAGATTTTGGCCTCTAGCTCAGCCGGCACCTAGGGAAACCTACCAAACCTGTACATTTCTGAAAACTAGAGACCTAGGGGAATCCAGGGAGGGGTGACTGGCGGGGCTCGGACCAGGTTCTGTTACCCAGAATCCTTTGCAAAGCTCAAAAATTGGCTAAAAAAACACATGTTCCTCACATTTCTGTGGCAGAAAGTTCTGGAATCCGAGAGGAGCCACAAATTTCCTTCCACCCAGCGTTCCCCCACGTCTCCCGATAAAAATGATACCTCACTTGTGTGGGTAGGCCTAGCGCCCGCGACAGGAAACGCCCCAAAGCGCAACATGGACACATCACAGAAAACAGACCTGTTTTTAGCAAAGTGCCTACCTGTAGATTTTGGCCTCTAGCTCAGCCGCCACCTAGGGAAACCTACCAAACTTGTGCATTTCTGAAAACTAGAGACCTAGGGGAATCCAAGGAGGGGTGACTGGCGGGGCTCGGACCAGGTTCTGTTACCCAGAATCCTTTGCAAAGCTCAAAAATTGGCTAAAAAAACACATGTTCCTCACATTTCTGTGGCAGAAAGTTCTGGAATCTGGGAGGAGCCACAAATTTCCTTCCACCCAGCGTTCCCCCAAGTCTCCTGATAAAAATGATACCTCACTTGCGTGGGTAGGCCTAGCGCCCGCGACAGGAAACGCCCCAAAGCGCAACGTGGACACCACCAAAATTTTGGAAGAAAACAGAGGTGTTTTTTGCGAAGTGACTACCTGTAGATTTTGGCCTCTAGCTCAGCCGGCACCTAGGGAAACCTACCAAACCTGTACATTTCTGAAAACTAGAGACCTAGGGGAATCCAAGGAGGGGTGACTGGCGGGGCTCGGACCAGGTTCTGTTACCCAGAATCCTTTGCAAAGCTCAAAAATTGGCTAAAAAAACACATGTTCCTCACA